>NC_140512.1:68532638-69125138 GCF_964339955.1 Pipistrellus hanaki
TTCTTAGTAGTATGAACTGGAGGTGACCTCAGGCCTTACCATCTCCATGTGGACATTTACTTTTTTAAAAATATATATTTTATTGATCCTTTTACAGAGAGAAAGGGAGAGAGATTGAGAGCTAGAAACGTCGATGAGAGAGAAATATCGACCAACTGCCTCTTGCACACCCCCTACCGGGGATGTGCCCGCAAGCAACATACATGCCCTTGACCAGAATCGAACCTGGGACCTTTCAGTAAGCAGGCCGACGCTCTACCATTGAGCCAAAGTGGTTTCGGCTAGACACTTACTTTTTATTATTTTCCTGTTTTTATTCCAGAAGAGAATGGAAGGCCTTCCAATGAGCAAATATGGAGCTAAGGCCAAAGGTAAGAAAGGCCCCAAGTCCTCAAGAGGCATTGTTTCCTCACCTCAAACACAGTGACAGAAACCAGTGGTTTTAAACTAAAGGAAAAAAGGTCAGTACTCAGTTTTTCTTTAACTTCCCCACCACCTTCACCTCAACCTCCACCTGACCCCTACAGTGCAGTGTTCCCTATCACAGGATGTGTGAGAAATGTGGAAATGAAACTTCAATTCAGAAGTTGCCAGGTTTTAAACTAAATTGTGAATAAATTTTATCTTTCCATGTCCACTTTGAGCAGAAAATAGAAATACATCCCAGAAAAATTTACTAATCATGCATATTACAAAACAAAAAATTCCCAAAACACTGCAGAAAAGGAAGATCCAACGAAGAGTAGAAGAAATAAAGTAATAGATTTTAGGACACTGCAATAAAATTGGAATTCATTTGGGCTCAAAGAACTCTAGACCTCCCTGAGTTCCCACCCTGGAAGATTTTACTTTTTGGGTCTATGTTACCCTCTCCAACACCACTTTTGTTAACGTCCTGCAATTCAACCAGCCAAGTAGATCTTTCCATCACATATACTACTAATGGTCTTAAATTCCAATCCTCTTCAGCCACCCATCCTGAGCCATCGGTCAGATTTTGCCTTTGACACTAACTATGACTTTTCTATTGTCTCAATATCAAGCAGAAAACTCCCCACTCAAAGAACAGAAACATAGGGACCCTCAGCTGGTCCTTGGTGGAAGGTCACAGTTGACACTTCCTTTTCTCCCAAGGTTTAGGTGGATATATTGAGAACTTCTACACAAGTGTTCCTGGGAATTTGTGGGTGAAAAGAGGTGGTAATATTTTCCCATGTGTGACTTATCCTCTGCCTCCTTCTAACTTCACATTTATTTAACATGAAGCTGGACTAGGCTCCATCCCTGGAGAAACACAGGGACCATTTTACTATCAGAAAAACTATCTTCCTTGGTCTCCACGAAGGATGTGGTACAACCTTCTCATTGTAACTTACTTGTGGGCCATGGGTCCAAAGTGGGCTTCCTATGTAGACTTCCTAATACCCGAGAACCTCCTAAAGTTGAAAACCTTTGTATGTATTTAGATATGACACTTTCTTTGGAGGAAGGTCCACAGCTTTAATAAGATACCCTGAGGGCCCAGGACTGAAAAATCAAAGCAACACTAGTTTAAAAAGACACACATTTTTTCTCTTTCATTAAGTGAAGAAGATAAGCAGTTTCCATCATATTCCTCACTGAAGTTCAACCTGGTGGGAAAATCTGGTTTTAGAAAAAGTGCCACTGAGGACAGTATCTTCTGTCAACTTATATTTGAGTTCAGGCTGGGGGCTCAGGCCATGGCAAGGAAATGCCAGTTGGCCACAGGCACATGGAATAGAAGAAACATCCTGGTGGTTGACATGACCTCCATCTTTGAGGTTAAGGCCAGGACCAGGAGTTGCATAAGGACATCATTGACTGCTATTTGCTCTCAGCCCCAGGGCCCCATGTGCTTCTGCTGGTGATGCAGCTGGGCAGCTTTACTGCCCAGGACACAGTGGCAGTGAGGAGGGCGAAGGAAGTCTTTGGGGCAGGAGCCATGAGGCACGTGGTGGTAATGTTCACCCACAAGGAAAACTTAGGGGGAGAGTCCTTAGATGAGGATGTAACCAAAATGGACAATTACAGCCTGCAGATCCTGGCCTCCAGAATCTGATGACAGGGGGGACTAGAGGGAGCAGCTGGAGAAGCTGATAGCTGTGGTCAAGAACTTGGAGAGGGATAATCAGGGTAATTTGTACACAACCAACCGCTTCTGCAATACACAGATGCCTTAGGGAGACAGGGACGGCACACCAAAAGAACACAGGTCCTATCTGGCCAATGTTCAAGTGCACACTGAAGAACAAAAGTGAGACCTGAAGGATACTGGGAGTCACTGGGCATCCAAGTCAGTGCACAGTCAAAAAGTGTGTTTTGCCTTACATAAGTATTCTATTTTAGCCTTTTTTTTCATTTCATGAAATATATTTTCCACCTCTTTATTTTCAGGCTTTATGTGTCTTTCATTCTCTGGGGAGTGTCTTGTACGGAGCATATATATCCATCTTGCTTTCTCATCTATTCAAGTACCCTATGACCTTGGATTGAAATATTTCATCTATTTACATTTAAATTGATTATTAATAATATGTTCCTTTTTTTCCCCAATTGTTACTTCTTCTTAGAGAAGTTCCTTAAAAATTTCTTGTAATACTGGTTTGGTAGTGATGAACTCCTTAAACTTTTTCTTGTGTGGGAAGCCCTTTATCCTTCCAATTTTAAATGTAAAATGCTTAGGTAGAGTAATCTTACTTTTTATGATGTTGCATATTTCATACCAATCTCCTTGGGCCTTGAAAATTTTTATTGAGAAATTAACTGGCAGTGCTATGGCAGCTGCTTTTTTTTTTTTTTTTTTTTTTTTTTTGCTATTTTTACAATTCACTTTTCATTTCTAGGCTTTACTATTTAAATGATAATGCACTTTGGTGTGGACCTTTTAGAGTTCATCTTGTTAGGGACTCTCAGTACTTCTTGCACTTGTGTGTCTTTTTTTTTCAGCAGATTAGGAAAGTTTTCCATCATTATTTAAAAAAAAAAAATAGGTTATCAATTTCTTACTCTCTCTTTTCTCCTTCTGGTATCCCGATGATGGGAATAGTTTTATACTTCATACTGTTGCAGAAGTACCTGAAATTATTGTCACTTTTAACTTTTTTTCTTTTTGCTGCTTTAATTAAATGTTTTCCACTACCTTATCTTCTAAATCACTGATTTGATTATTTGCATCACCAAATCTCCTGTTGATTCATTCTAGTGTATTCTTTATTATAGATATTGTATTTTTCATTTCTGACTGATTCAGAGAGGAAGGGAGAGGGAAAGAGAGATAGAAACATCAATGGTGAGAGAGCACCATTGACTGGCTCCGTCCTGAACTGGGGACTATCCCATAACCCAGATATGGGTGCTCATGAGGAATTGAACTGAGACCTCCTGGTGTATATGTGAACCCTGAGCCATACCAGTTGAGTTCATTCTCTCTATTTCCTGTATCTGTTGATTTTAGGCTGTAATCCATTTTAAAGGCTGAGCCCTACAAAATAGTAATTTTTCAGGGATCGTTGCTCTGAGGATATTTGTATAAATAAATTACTTCTTTCACCATTCATGTAATTTATAAATAAACTAGAAGCTTTCAGGGATAGAGTTGGGTGAGCAGACAGAATTAGATCTCAGGAAAGCTGATGGGTGAAGAGCACTGGGAAGTGTAAAAAGTATAGCTCAGCGTATTATTCCTCTGAACACCTATCACCAACATCAACTTTGTGGACAAAGCTAAATTGTAAACATTACTCTACTTAGTATATATAAAGCTGTTTCCTACTTCCTATCCTTAAGGTATTAAGACATAACTCTTGATTGCTGTGGCTATTCGGGGTCTATTTTAATTCCAGATGAATTTTTGAGAGTTCTTTCTAGGTCTGTGAAATATGCCATTGATATTTTAATGGGGAGTGCTTTGAAACTATAGATTGCTTTGGGTAGTAGCCTCAGCAATCCTGAGAAAGAAGAATAAAGTAGGTGAGATCTCAATACCAGATTTCAAGCTGTATTACAAAGCCACTGTTCTCAAAACAGCCTGATACTGGCATATGAACAGACATATAGGCCAATGCAATAGAATAGAGAACCCAGATATCAAACCAAACTACTCTGCTCAATTGATATTTGACAAAGGAGGCATGAATATCCAATGGAGTCAAGAGAGTCTCTTCAATAAATGGTGTTCAGAAAATTGAACAGATACATACAAAAATGAAACTAGGCCACAAACTTACACCATACCCAAAATAAAATAAAAATGGATACAGGACATAAATATAAGACAGGGAACCATAAAAATACTAGAGGAACTCACAGGCAGAAATCTCAGACATATGCCAAAAGAACTTCACTGATACTGCTCCTAGGATAATAAGAGCTAAAGAGAAAATAAAAAAAAAAAAAAATAGGACTACATCAAAATAAAAAGCTTTCTCACAGCAAAAGAAAACACCAACAAAACAAGAAAGCCCACTGTATGAGAGAACATATTTGCAAATGTTATCACTGATAAAGGTTTAATCTCCAACATCTACAGGCAACTTATACAACTTAATTAAAGGAAGACATATGATCCAATAAAAAAATAGGCAACGGACCTGAATAGAATCTTTTCAAAAGAAGACAGAAGGAAGACCAAGAGACACATGAAAACATGCTCAATGTCACAAGTTATCCAATAGATGCAAATCAAAATGACAATGCAGTACAACTCACACCTGCCAGAATGGCCAACATCAACAAATCAACAAGCAACAAGTGTTGACGAGATGTGGAGAAAAAGGAACCCTCCTACACTGCTGGTGGGAATGCAGGTGATGCAGGCATTGTGGAGAACAGTATGGAGTTTCCTCAAAAAAACTAAAAATGGAACTCCCATTTGACCCAGTAATGGCACTCTTAGGAATATATCTTAAAAACTAGAAATACCAATAAGAAAGGATAAATGAACCCTTGTGTTCATAGCAACACAATTTACAATAGGTGAAATTTGGAAACAGTCTAGGTGTCTGTCAGCAGATGACTGAATCAGAAAACTATGGTACATCTACACAGTGGAATACTATGCTGTCATAAAAAAGAAGCAATTCTTACCATTTGCAGCAACCTGGATGGAACTGGAGAACATTATGCTAAATGAAATAAGCCAGTCTATGAATAACACATGATTGCACTCATTTATGAATAATAAATAACATTATAAACTGATGAACAAAAAGATAGATTCAGAGGCAGTAAAGCATCAAACAGGCTGTCAATTTACATTGGGAAGATTAGGAAGAGGTGGAGGAGATAAGAGATCAATTGAAGTACTTGTATGCATGCATATAAGCATAACCATTGGACACAAAACACTGGGGCTGAGGGTATGTATGAGAGTGACATAGGATGCAATGGTAAGATATGTACACATATAATACTTTAATAAAACAATGCGGGGGACATAACTCTTCTTTCAAAATGGAATATCTGGGAGAAGGAAGATGGGGATTAGCAGGAAGGTAGGAGGGAAAGACTCTGAGAGAGTTAGGGAGCGATAGAGGAGTGTGTGGACATTAGTGCTGTGTGTGTATGAGCTTGGGACTATTAGATTCTGCATGTCTTCCTAGGGGCTGTTAAACTGGGCAGTCTTAGATGGCAGAGCCCCATCCCACATTGTACTCTCTGGGGCAGCCAGCATGGGCACTGTGAGCATGCCATCTTGAGAAACAGATCTGCTTGAGCCTAGCATCCTGGCCTCAGCACCAACCATTCTGGTCTCAGATGCAAAACAGAACCTTGTAGCCACTGGGGAAAGAGACCTGTGACCACAGCTGCAGACCCACACACACCAAGAATCCAGACATCCCGACTGCAGATTTATGTGAGTCACAGAACCTATCTCTCTCCCTGCAGGATCACAGGCAGTGCCATAGTAAATGATAGACCAGCCCCTCGCACAGGCTGCAGTGCCTCTACAGGAATTTGAGCCTGGGAGCTTGTGGACTGGGAATCTGTTCCCATCAATACAATGGGGTGACCAAACCTAAACCCAACCAGGGCAGCAGTGCCACCTGTATTTGATTCTGGGATATACAGAAGTCTGTTTTCCAGAGCGCAGAACTGGGCCTCCTGCACACATAGTGATACCATGCAACCTGGTCCTCCAAGTTGACTGGGACTCCAATTCTCTGGGAAGGAGGCAGCACTGAGCACTGGTGACTTGACTCTGTTTTTTTATCACATGTGTTAGGGATCCCTGATTCCCACTGCATTCATACTGATAGTCATTCTTGGTGTATGCACACACAGGGACCCTGATTTTCAGTGTGAGACCACATGAAGCAACAGAGACTCTGATACAAGATTCTTAGTGCAACATAGGGAACTCTGACTCTTGAAACATGCTAGGGGTCTTTGATTTTCGGCATATGCCAGCAAGGTCTCTGTTTCAGTGTGGTGCAGGTGCAATTCCTGATTCTAGGTGCACACACAAGGTCACACTGAGCTCTGGTAAGGCTGATCCTGGGCGAGCATGGTTCCCGCCAACCCATGACAGTCACACGTCTTGGTGTCAGAGCTCTTGAGGGACACTCGGGTGGTGCAAAGCTCCCACTACACATGGCCCAGGGTTACGCAATTTGACATTTGAACCTTCTGGTGATAGTCAGAATGGAAAGACAGCACAATCCCCATAGGAAAGAAAATGACAAGTTGCCAAGAAAGGAAATCAGTGAAACTGAAGCATGCAACATGACAGAAAAATAATTCAGAGTAATGGTCATACAATTCATACACCAGATGGATGAGAAAATCAATGACCTATGCAAGAATCAGGAAGAAATCAAAAGTGATATATTATACCTACAATAAAAAACACCATGGAAGGTTTCAAAGGAAGACAAGAAGCAGAAGACTGAATTAGTGAGTTAGAAGATGAGGTAAAGAAACAAGAAATCTGAAAAGCAATTGGAGAAAAAAAAAAATTAAAAGCAGGAGGAGAGCCTAAGGGAACTTTAGGACAACATGAAATGAAATAACATACATATAATAGGGATGCCAGTAGAGCAGCAAGAATAAGAAAATCTATTTGAAGAAATAATGACAGAAAACTTCCCAGATTTGGGGAAGAAAAAGTTACACAAGTACAAAGAGTCCCAAGCAAGATGAATTCCAAAAGAACCACACCAAGACGCATCATAATTATGATGGCAAAGGTTAACGACAAAGAGAAAACCTTAAAGGCTGTGATAGATGCAAAGTTAACTACAAAGGTTCCCATATCAGATTATCAAATAATTTCTCAACAGAAACACATCAAGTTAGAAGGGAATGGAAGGATGTATACAAAGTGTTTCAAAGGAAAGGACTGAATCCAAGAATATTCTATCATGCAAGACAATCAATCAAAATTGAAGAGGAAATCAGGAGCTTTGCAGACAAAAAAATGCTAAAGGAGTTTATCACTACCAAGCCAGCAATGCAAGAAATGTTAAAGGGACTGGTGTAAAAGAAGAAATGAAAAGGGAAGAAGGAACACAAGCACAAAAAATTAATATGACTACAAACAAGTGCCTATCAATAATAACTTAAATATAAACGGACTAAATTCTCCAGTCAAAAAACATGGAGTGGCTGAATAGATAAAAACAAACATGACCTGTATATATGCTGTCTATAAGAAACCCACCTCAGAACAAGGGACTCACACAGACTGAAAGTGAAGGGATGGAAAAATATATTTCAGGCAAATGGAAATGAAAAAAGAGATGGGGCAGCAATACTTATAACTGGCAAAATAGGCATCAAAGTTAAAGGCCATAACATGAGATAAGGAAGGTCACTTCATAATCCTAAAGGGATCAATAAAACAAGAGTATATAATCCTAATAAATTTATTATGTCTAGTAATAATTAATGTCGTTTTCTAATACTTTTTTTTAAATCAAATTTATTTAAACAATACAACAAAATTTAATCAACAATATAGTTGCCGTTGTTTTCTACTACTTGTGCCCAACGCTCAGGAAGCATTTTAATCCCTCTGATGTAAAATTCTTGTGATTTTGATGCAAAAAATTCGGTCAATGCATTTTTGAGGCATTCTTCATTATTAAATTTTTTTCCAAGAAGAAAGTTTTGCAAAGAATGAAACAAATGGTAATCGGAAGGGGCAATATCAGGAGAATATGCAGGTTGACGGAGAACTTCCCATTCCAGCTGGTGCAGTTTTTCAGCAGTGATTCTTGCAGTATGCAGTCGTGCGTTATTGTGGTGAAGAATTACGCCCTTCCGATTAATCAGCGCGGGTTCTTTTTCTCTTAAAGCTTGGGCTAACCTTTCCAATTGGGCACTATACACTGCACTTGTAATGGTTTGGTTAGATGGTAAAAGTTCATAATGAAGAATTCCTTTAAAATTCCACCAAACACACAACATCACTTTTTTCGCATGCAAGTCAGGTTTTGGCGTGGGCTGCGGAGCCTCATTTTTGTCCAACCATTGAGGCCGCCTTTTCAAATTAACATACAACACCCATTCTTCATCTCCGGTAACAATTTGCTCTAAAAACGGCAAACGGTTTTGACGAGAGAGGAGCGAACTGCAAATTGTGACTCTTTGATTACGGTTGTTGTCGGTCAACTCATGAGGAACCCATTTTCCAAACTTTTGGACTTTGCCAAGTGCACGCAATTGATTGGAAATTGTTTTCTGTGAACAATTTAAAGTTGTTGCAAGCTCTTGTTGGGTAATTTGAGGATTTTGCACCAAAAGAGCTTGAAGAGCTTCTTGATCAAAATTGGACACACAGCCTCGACCACTCTTGTCATCTAACGAAAAATTTCCCTCGCGAAATTTCTCAAACCAACGCTGGCATTTTCTGGCGCTAACTGCATCTTGACCAAGAGCACTACAGATGTTTTTTGCAGCCTCACTTGCTTTTCTTCCTAATTGGAACTCGTAAAGCATGCAGTGCCGAATATGCTCTTCATCCGCCATCTTCTTAGCCCTAGTTTTGCAACAAAAACCAAACCAAACACAAACTTTTTCAAGCAAAACTTGTTAATTGCACTTCACACGTTCTGTAGATACCACGTGTTTGAAGGTTATGTCAATACAAGTCAACGCCAAGCAAGATTTTAAACGAATGTTTAAAAACGACATTAATTATTACTAGACCCGATATATGCACCCAAATACATTAAACAATTCCTGGAATATATAAAGGGATAGATACAAACAATAAAATCATAGTAGGGGACTTTAATACACCACTGACATTATTGAATAAATCCTCTACACAAAAAAATCAGCAAAGAAACAGCAATCCTAAATGACTCAATAGATCAGATAGACTTAATTGACGTCTTCAGAGCATTTCACCCCAAAACCACAGAATATATGCTTCTTAAGTGGACATGGGACATTTTCAAAAATAGACCACATATTGGATAACAAGCAAAGTCTCCCCAAAGTCAAGAAGACTGAAATCATATCAAGCATCTTCTCAGAACACAATGTCATAATAAACCACAATAAAAACTCAAATACTTGGAATCTAATAGCATGCTATTAAATAATGGTTGGATTACCAATGAGATGAAAGAAATTAAAAACATCCTGGAAACTAATGACACTAAAAATACAACAATTCAAAATCTATGGGACACAATGAAAGCAGTCCTGAGAGGGAGGTTTATATCTCTACAGGCCTACCTCAAAAAACAAGAAATAATGGTAGTAAATCATCTAATTCTACAATTCAAAGAAGTAGAAAAAGAGCAACAAGAAAGGCCCTGGGTGAGCAGAAAGAAGGAGATAATAAAGATCAGAGCAGGTAGCATACTGAGGGCGGAGCTTGAAGATGGCAACCGAACAGTCGGACTCGTTCTGACTCTGGTCCCAGAACAGATAAAAGTGGCATCTGAGTCGCTCAGGGAGGGTTGATTAGCAGCTGAGGGGCAGCCGAGGTCTCTAGGAAGCTAGGGAGCGATCCTCTGGACAGAATTTCCTGGCCAGGCGGCGGCCCACAGCGGCAGCGGCAGCGGCGGCCCGCGGCGGCAGCGCTGCGAGAAAGGAGTGGCTTCTCTGAGGCCGGGAAAGCCCACAGCGGAGAGGTCCATCCAGTAGCTGAGACGCCCGAGTTGGCGCAGGCGCGTGGATTCAAAGGAGTTCTTCGGTCACCCACGGAAAGGTCAGAATTTGCGGGGAAAGCCTGAGAGATCGCGGTCCCGCGGTGCCGGCAGCCACGGTAGCCGGGGAGTTCCGGCCCTGCCTCCATGCAGTGCCCGCAAAGCTGAGCCCTAAGAAGGCTGCAGCGACATCTAGTGCTGGGTTTGGCATAAGCTTCCCCAGAAGCGGGAATTTTTTATTTTATTTAAAAAAAAAAAAAAAAAAAAAAAAAAAAAAAAAAAACGCCAGGGGACACGGGACAGAGTGTTAAGAATCGCGGCTGTCCCGCCAAGGGCGGATCATCTGGACACCTCGGCGCCTGATCCCCTTCACCCCCTAGCTTCAGAATACTAGGGAAGGTCTGCCTAATTGGGCATATCCGGGGAATTGGCAGGGAGAAATTCCCTTCCTGGAAACAAGGGATCGGAGCCAGAAGAGATAGTCTGGGAGCCAGCTAGCACCCTGCCAGCTAGAGCCATAGAGAAAGAAGGCCAGAGCAACCAAAAAGACTGGGAGGTCAAACCAGAAACACTGACACCTAAGAGCTGAATTACAAACTGCCCTTCTTTTTTTTTTTTCTTTTCTTTTCTTTTGTCTTTTAATTAATCAAAAATAAATGGACACAAATAACTAAGATATAGCCTACTTAAAATTAAGGATTACCTTACAAAACTGAGGTGCAGTGGAAAGCTGGGAAGTGCAAGACTGTCTGGTCCGAGAATCAGAAGTGCCAAATACATTAACTGAGGAAGTAAGGGACTACTACTGGTCATTTTTATGCTAATTTTGCTATTCTTTATTTTATTTTCATTTTTTACATCTTTTATTTAATTTTCATTTTTCATATCTTTTACTTAAGAAACAATTTTTTTTCTTTTTTCCTTACTTGATTTTACCTTTTCAATTATTACATTTTTCAATCTCTATCATCACTATTACTACTGCTATTTTGCAATTTTTTTAAAAAAAATTTTATTTATTTTTTTTTCTCTCTCTCTCTAGTACCATTTTATTTTTTTTCTTTATTTTTCATTAGGAGTAACCTTCATTCTATTTTAATCTCTACTATAGCATCATTCAACCCTATCTCAACTCAACCTTTACACTATCACTCTCTTACTAAACTTTACCCTTTAGTCTACAGTTTATCCTATCCCATTCTGGCTTTAGTTTTTCCTCTATTCTCTCTGTATACCCCCTGCTAAAGCTCTCACTATACTTATAGACCTAAGTTCCAACCCCTGATCCAAGTGTATAAATACCAATCTCTGCACTATATTAACTAGTTAAAAAAAAAAAAAAAATCTGTTCTCCCCTCTATCCTTGTCGCATTGTTTGTGTGAAGGTTGATTATTGTGAATTTTTATGCTTTTTAGTGAAATTGTTATGCTTATTCCTGTATTGTTATTGTTGCTTTGTATTTTTTTTTAAATCCTCTGTTGTTGTTTGTTTTTTTTACTTCTGTATATCATAGCCTTACTTAATAATAGTGGATATAGTAGTTTGTATTAATCTCCAAATATTGTTACTGGCATTGGCGGGGTCCAGAGGTTGTTCTTTGGCAATTTTCTCCACATATATATAGTTTGTTTCACATTTCTCTTTTAGTTTGCTTCTTCTCTCTCTTTCTCTCTCTCTCTCTCTCTCTCTCTCTCTCTCTCTCTCTCCATCTTCTTTTTTTCCCTGTTTTCCAACTTCATTTTGTCATTATTTTTTTTCCTCTTCTTCTTTTTCTATCTCTTTATCCCTCTTTTTTTTAATTTACTTAATTTTTTTTTAATTTTAATTTTTTTAAAAATTTTTTCTTTATTTTATTTTTACCTCTATTCCTTCTCAACTATCCCCTAAGTTGCCTTTCTCTAGTGGTCACCTTTATTAGAGGTTATTAATATTGTAAATACATTCCTGTTAAGTGCCTCTTGTGTTGTACCTGGTAGTGTTGTATTTTGTACCTCAAAAATCAACGCAGGAGAAGGAATACCACATAACCAGACTTCCTGAAAAGATGGGGAGACAAAAACATAGTCCACACGTGAAAGAAAAGCAGGCATCACCAGAAAAGGAAGTAAACGAGTCAGAGGTAAGCAGCCTACCAGAGCAAGAATTCAGAGTAATGATCATAGCATGGCTAAAAAGAATGGAAGAGAAATTTGACAATAGCCAAGAAGAAATGAGGAAGAACCACGAGGAAATGAAGAAGAGCCATGAGGAACTGAAGAAGAACCAAGAAGAAATGAAAAGTGACATCGCTACCATGAAGAACTCAATAGAAAGCATCAAGAGTAGACTAGATGAAGCAGAGGACCGCATCAGTGAGCTAGAAGATAAGATGGAAAAAAATACCCAAGTAGAGCAACTTCTAGAAAAAAAGATTAAAAAGCAGGAGGAGAGCCTACGGGAGCTTTGGGACATAACAAAACAAAATAATATTCGAATAATAGGGGTTCCAGAAGGAAAGGAAACTGAGGTAGACATGGAAAAAGTATTTCAAGAAATAATGACAGAAAACTTTCCTGAAATAGAAAAGAAAAAAACCACACAAATCCAAGATGCCCGCAGAGTCCCAAGCAAAATGAATCCCAGAAGACAGACTCCAAGGCACATTATAATTAAATTGGCAAACAACAATGACAAAGTAAGAATCTTAAAAGCAGCCAGAGAGAGACAGAAAGTTACATACAAAGGAACCCCCATCAGACTAGCAACTGATTTCTCAACAGAAACTTATCAGGCCAGAAGGGAATGGGACGAAATATACAAAGTCATGCAAAGGAAGGGTCTGAATCCAAGAATACTGTACCCAGCAAGGCTATCAATCAAAATTGAAGGGGAAATCAGGAGCTTCACAGACAAAAAAAGACTGAAGGAATTTATCTCCACCAAACCAGCAATGCAAGAAATGCTAAAGGGTCTACTGTAAAAATAAAGAAATAAGAAGTGAAGAAGGAACATGGGTATAGAATAAAAATGGCGTCAAATGAGTACCTATCAATAATAACCTTAAATGTAAATGGATTAAATGCTCCAATCAAAAGACATAGGGTAACAGATTGGATAAGAGAACAAGACCCATACATCTGTTGTCTACAAGAAACCCACCTCAGAAAAAGAGATGTACACAGACTGAGGGTGAAGGGATGGAAAAAAGTTTTCCAGGCAAATGGAAATGAAAAAAAAGCTGGGGTAGCAATACTTATATCTGACAAATTAGATCTCAGAGTGAAGGACATAACAAGAGATAATGATGGCCACTTCATAATAATAAAGGGAACAATCCAACAAGAAGAAATAACCCTGGTAAATATATATGCACCCAATACAGGAGCAACCAAATACATTAAAAAACTGCTGGAGGACATTAAGGGAGAGATTAATAGCAATACAATCATAGTAGGAGATTTTAATACCCCACTGTCACCCTTCGACAAATCATCTAAACAAAAAATCAGCAAAGAAATATCAATCCTAAACGACTCACTAGACCAGTTGGAATTAATTGACAGCTTCAGGACACTCCACCCCAAAGCCACAGAATATACATTCTTCTCAAGTGCACATGGGACATTCTCAAAGATAGACCACATTTGGGGACATAGGCAAAGTCTCTTCAAATTCAAGAAGATAGAAATCATATCAAGTATCTTCTCAGACCATAATGGCATAAAACTGGAAATTAACTGCAATAAAAATAATCCAAAGAAATCAAACACATGGAGACTAAACAGCTTGCTATTAAACAAGGGCTGGGTTACCAGAGAAATCAAGGAAGAAATTAAAAACATCCTGGAAACAAATGACAATGAAAACACAACAATCCAAAATCTATGGGACACAGCAAAAGCAGTTTTGAGAGGGAATGTCATATCCTTACAAGCCTATTGCAAAAAAACTAGAAAAAATAGTAACAGATGATCTAACTCTACAACTCAAAGAGTTAGAAAAGGAGCAACAAGAAAAGCCCAGTGTAAGCAGAAGGAAGGAAATAACAAAAATCAGAGCGGAGATAAATGACATAGAGACCAAAAAAACAATACATAAGATCAACAAAACCAAGAGCTGGTTCTTTGAAAGAATAAACAAGATAGATGGACCTCTAGCCAGGCTAACCAAGAAACAAAGAGAGAGGACCCAAATAAACAAAATCAGAAATGAAAGAGGTGAAATAACAACAGACCCCACGGAAATACAACGGATTGTTACAAAATACTATGAACAACTCTATTCCAACAAACTGAACAACCTGGAGGAAATGGACATATTCCTAGAAAAATACAAACTTCCAAAACTCAATCAGGAAGAATCTAAAAATCTCAATAGACCAGTGACTTGGGAAGAAATTGAAACAGTCATCAAAAAGCTTCCAGCAAACAAAAGCCCAGGGCCAGATGGCTTCACAGGAGAGTTTTACCAAACATTCAAGGAAGAACTAAAACCTATCCTTCTCAGACTATTCCAAAAAATTCAAGAGGAAGGAACACTTCCAAACTCCTTCTATGAAGCCAGCATCACCCTAATACCAAAACCTGATAAAGACAACTCAATGAAAGAGAATTACAGACCAATATCCCTCATGAACATAGATGCCAAAATCCTCAACAAAATTCTAGCAAATCGGCTCCAGCAGAGCATCACAAAGATCAAACACCATGACCAAGTAGGATTTATTCCAGGAATGCAAGGTTGGTACAATATCCGCAAATCAATAAACGTGATACATCACATAAACATGTTGAAAGATAAAAATCATATAGTCATATCAATTGATGCAGAAAAAGCATTTGATATAATCCAACACCCTTTCCTGATAAAAACTCTTAACAAGGTGGGAGTACAAGGATCATACCTCAACATAATAAAAGCTATATATGATAAACCCACAGCCAACATCATACTCAATGGGCAAAAACTAAAACCATTCCCTCTAAGAACAGGAACAAGACAGGGATGCCCACTATCGCCACTCCTCTTTGACATAGTACTGGAAGTACTAGCCATTGCAATTAGACAAGAGGAGGAAATAAAAGGCATCCAAATTGGAAAAGAAGAAGTAAAGTTATCCTGATTTGCAGATGACATGATATTGTATATAAAAAACCCAAAAGACTCCATTAAAAAACTAATTGGCTTAATAAATGAATTTGGCAATGTAGCAGGATACAAAATTAACACCAAGAAATCTAAGGCATTTCTATACACCAACAGTGAGTTTATAGAAACAGAGACTAAAAAAGCAATTCCATTTACCATCGCACCAAAAAAATTAAGATACCGAGGAATACATTTAACTAAAGAAGTAAAGGACCTATATGCAGAAAACTACACGACACTGAAAAAAGAAATAGAGGAAGATGTAAACAGATGGAAGAACATACCATGTTCATGGATTGGTAGAATCAACATCATCAAAATGTCCATACTTCCTAAAGCAATCTATAGGTTCAATGCACTCCCCATTAAAATACCAATGGCATATTTCACTGACCTAGAAAGAACTCTCCAAAAGTTCATTTGGAACAATAAAAGACCCCGAATAGCCACAGCAATCCTGAGAAAGAAGAATAAAGTAGGAGGTATCTCAATACCAGACTTCAAACTGTATTACAAAGCCACTGTTCTCAAAACAGCCTGGTACTGGCACAAAAACAGACATATAGATCAATGGAATCGAATCGAGAACCCAGATATCAACCCAAATCACTATGCTCAATTAATATTTGACAAAGGAGGCACAAATATACAATGGAGTCAAGACAGTCTCTTCAATAAATGGTGTTGGGAAAATTGGACAGATACATGCAAAAGAATGAAACTAGGTCACCAACTTACACCATACACAAAAATAAACTCAAAATGGATACAGGACTTAAACATCAGATGGGAAACCATAAAAATACTAGAAGCATCCACAGGCAACAAAATCTCAGACGTATGCCAAAAGAACTTCTTCACTGATACTACCCCTAGCGCAATCGAAACTAAAGAGAAAATAAACAAATGGGACTACATCAAAATAAAAAGCTTTTTTACAGCAAAAGATACCATCAACAAAACAACAAGAAAGCCCACCGTGTGGGAGAACATATTTGCAAATGTTACCACTGATAAAGGTTTAATCTCCAACATCTACAAACAGCTTATACAACTAAATAAAAGGAAGATGAATGATCCAATTAAAAAATGGGCAATGGACCTAAATAGAATATTTTCAAAAGAAGACAGAAGGAAGGCCAAAAGGCACATGAAAACATGCTCAAAGTCACTAATTATTCGAGAGATGCAAATCAAAACAACAATGCGGTACCATCTCACACCTGTCAGAATGGCCAACATCAACAAATCAACAAATGACAAGTGTTGGCAAGGTTGCGGAGAAAAAGGAACCCTCGTGCACTGCTGGTGGGAGTGCAGACTGGTGCAACCACTGTGGAGAACAGTGTGGAGTTTCCTCAAAAGACTGAAAATGGAACTCCCATTCGACCCAGTAATTCCACTTCTAGGAATATATCCCAAGAAACTAGAAACACCAATCAGAAAGGATATATGCACCCCTATGTTCATAGCAGCACAATCTACAATAGCCAGAATTTGGAAACAACCGAAGTGTCCGTCAGCAGATGATTGGATCCAAAAACTTTGGTACATCTACACAATGGAATACTATGCTGCCATAAAAAAGAAGGATTTCTCATCATTTGCAGCAACCTGGATGGAATTGGAGAACATCTTGCTGAGTGAAACAAGCCAATCAATGAAAGAGAAACACCACATGACCTCACTCATTTGTGGATAATAAAGAACATTATAAACTGATGAACCATAAGATAGATATAGTGACAGTATATCAACAAGTAGACTGTCAAATTACAGCGGGGAGGGGAGGAAGATCTGGGGGAGAAAATAGATCAACGAAGGACTTGTATACATGCATATAAGTGCAACCAATGGACACAAAACTTTGGGGAGGGAGGGGATGTGTGGGAGGGAGGAAGGGGGTCAAAAAAAATCAAAAAAAATCAATAAAATATATTAAAATAAATAAATAAAAAATAAAAATAAAAAAAAATAAAAAATAATAAAAAAAAAGATCAGAGCAGAAATATTGACATTAAGGAAAAAAAAAAAATACAAAAGATCAATGAAACCAAGAACCGGTTCTTTGAAAGGATAAACAAGATTAATAAGCCTCTCACCAAAACGGTTTGGCTCAGTGGATAGAGCGTTGGCCTGCAGACTGAAGGGTCTCAGATTCGATTCCGGTCAAGGGCACATACCTTGGTTGCGGGCACATCCCCAATGGGGGTTGTGCAAGAGGCAGCCGGTCGATGTTTCTCTCTCATCAACATTTCTAACTCTCTATCCCTCTCAATTCCTCTCTGTGTAAAATCAATAAAATATTTTTTTAAAAAGATTAATAAACCTCTAGCTAGGCTCATCAAAAATATTGTACCAGCCTTGCATCCCAGAAATAAATACCACTTGAACATGGTGTATGATCTTTTTAATATATTGCTGGATCATATTTGCTAATATTTTGTTGAGAATTTTAGCATCTGTGTTCATCAGGGATATTGTCCTGGATTTTTCTTTCTTTGAAGAGTATTTATCTGGTTGTGGAATTGGGATAATGCTGGCTTCATAAAAAGAACTTTCTCTTTACTTTTTTGGAATAGTTTGAGGAGGAGAGGTGCTAATTCTTTGAGTGTTTGGTAAAATTATTTTACAAAACCATCTGGTCTGGGACTTTATTTGCTGGAAATTTATTTCTGTGGTGTTCATTGTATCTCACCTCTTTCATCTCTGATTTCATTTATGTGGGTCCTCTCTCTGTTTCTTGATGAAACTGGCTAGGGACTAATGAATCTTGTTTGTCTTTTCAAAGAACCAGCTCTTAGGTTTACTGAACTATTTTTGTTTTTGGGGGGAGGTTTTTTGTTTTTGTTTTTGTTTTTTTGTCTCTATGTTCTGTATAATTTCCTTCCTTTTAATTCCTATGGACTCTTCTTGCTGTTCTATTTCTAATTAATTTAGTTTTAGGGATAGATACTTTATTAGTGCTTTTTCTTGTTTCTTGAAGTAGGCCTGTAGTGCTATGAACTTCCCTCTTAGGACTCTTTCAGTGTTCCATTGCTTTTGGGTGGTTGTGTGTTCATTTTCATTAGTTTCCAGAAAGTTTTCAATTTTTGGCTTTATTTCATTGGTAACCCATTTATTGATTAATAATATGCTATTTAACCTCCATGTATTTTAGTGATTTTGGTTTTTGTTGTTGTTGTTGTTGTTTATTGTAGTTGGTTTCTAACTTCATGCCATTTAATCTGAGAAGATTCTTAGTATTACAGCAGTCTTCTTGAATTTGTACAGACTTGTTTTGTGCCCCAACATGGGGTATGTCTCTAAGATTGTTCCCTATGCACTTGAGAAGAATGTATATTCTGTTGCTTTGGGGAGAAATATTCTATAAATATCTGTTATATCCCTCTGATATAGTGTGTCATTTGTAGTCTCTGTTTCCTTGTTAATTTTTTTGTATGTAATACCTATGCAGTGATGTCTGTGGATGTTATAATACCCTAGTATGGCTGAATTGCTATCAATATCTCCCTTAAAATCCATCAAGAGTTTTTTATGTATTTGGGTGCTCCTATATTGAGGAACCAGTGCTGAAAGGGTTTTTCTTCTCGGAGAAACAGTCTTTCATATGTGGTTGTTGGTTGTCTTCCATGGTCCAGGCCTGTGCTTAACAAATTCTGAAGACTTCAACTTTATAGACACATTAAAAATATAAGCAGGGAATTACTAAATAGAAATAGGAAAAGAGCTATATAAATGATTTGGTGTTTAACTGAAGATAGTGATCTTTAAAACATCATAAGTTTCAACTTTCCAGTGTCCTGGGAAGTAGACATGCCTACAGAAGTGAAACTAAGAGAGTAAAACTCTACCCATGTTACTCTGTATGAGTTATTATCATTATTTATGTATCAAGAGACTTTAGAGTAACTCCACAGAACTGTTAATACTTTCTATCTATACGTCTTCAACTTATTAGTTTATAATAGAAAAACTTCATTGATTTCTATGGTAAGGTGGTAACATTAAAATAAAGCATTTTGTTCTCCGGTGGTTCAGAAACCCTGAGAAGATTGCTGCATACATGAAATACAAAGGAATACTTTGCCTTCCTTCCCATGTGCCCTTTTCTCTCCCACAAGGGTGGGATGGCTTGAATCATCCATCGACTTGCATATATTTTTTTCTTCCTTAGCATATATTTTTATTGATTTCAGGGAGGAAAGAAGAGGGAGTTAGAAACATCAATGATTGGCTGTCTCCTGCCCATCACCGACTGGGGATCAAAACAGCCACCTGGGATCTCAGAAAAACCAACATGGAGGCATAGGTAAACACCTTAACTGCTGCACAACAATTTCAAAACTACAACTAAAAGAAAAAGCATCTTTCACCCAGAACCATGGGAAAGTGTCTCAGTGGAAGTTCTACAAATAGAAGGAAAAAGGAAAGAGCATTGAGACATGAACAAGCACTGAAAAGCTGAGGTACAGAGGCAAGCAAATTGGGCTGGCAGTGGGCAACTGGGTGTGCTGCCTTTTTCAACCAGAAGGGAGACAAGTTCCAAAATACTTTGAACTCCAGTTTCTGGGGAGACACTGGGGACCCAAACTCCTACGGGGAGAAGCTGGACTGTCTGCCATCGGGTCAGAAAGTGAGGGTGGCTTACTTGCAGAGTGCGCGCAGCAATCATTGTTTACTGTACTGGGGCTCAGGACTCAGGACCTTGGAAACACTGAGATACGGAGACTGCTGACTGGCAGCCATCACTGTTTGCCATGCCCTAGCCTAGTGACTCTCTAAAACCCTGCCCCACACAATCTACAAACCCACCCAAGTTCCACAGAGCAGCTTTTGCATATGAATGGACTCCCCTATCACAATTTAACCTAACAAACTGCACCTCTGGTTAGAGAGCTCCAAAACATCCAAACCACAAGCAAAGAGGAGAAAACTATAGTTCTCACTGTAGCTCCTGCTGGGTGGCCTCAGACAGTAGCTGATCTGTACCCCATTAGAGATCCAGAAGCTAATGTATCTAGTGGTCATTGTAAGGTGACATCAGATTTCAACTATTCACGTCCATAAGTGACACATTCAACAGGCTGACTCAGTGAGCACCAAAGCCCCACTGAAGCAAGTTCTACCCCATAAGCGTATCTCCAGCACAGCAGTTCTTCCATAATAGATACAGTGGGTCCTCACAGCCAATTGGCCTGGAAGTCAATTCCTCCAAGTGATACCAACAACAATCAAGACTTAACTACAATAAGGCTATACACACAGTCCACAAAGGGATCCACCAAAAGAGTCCACCTCAGGTAACTGGGAGGCTGACCCATTGGGCCATATAGGACACCTTGCACATAAAGCCACTCTACCAACTCAGGGAAGCAGCAAAAACATGGAGACTAAGGAACAGATCACAAACAAAAAAATGGTGGGAAACAAATGACTGGATAATAAATAGAGTTCAAAACCATGGTTATAAGGTTTTTCAAGCATTTCCTATCAAAGGCCAATAAATTTAATGAGACCCTTAAGGACATGAAAAAAGACCAACTGGAAATAAAACATACACTGACTGAAATAAAAAAATATTATACAGAGGCCCAACAGCCAACTAGAGGAATGAAGAATCAAGTCAAAGATTTGAAACACAAAGAAGCAAAAAACACTCAATTGGGAAAGCAATTAGAAAAAAGAATCCAAAAATTTGAAGATTGTGTAAGAAGCCTCTGGGACAACTTCAAGTGTACCAACATCAGAATTATGGGGGTGCCAGAAGAAGAGAGAGAGGAAGATACTCAAAACCAATTTGAAGAAATAATGACTGAGAACTTCCCCACCTGGTGAAAGAAATAGACATACAAGTCCAGGATGCGCACAGAACCTCCCAAAAAAAAAGGAATCCAAAGAGAACCACACCAAGACATATCATAATCAAAATGCCAAGGTCAAAAGACAAAGAGAATTTTACAAGCAACAAAAGAAAAAGTTAGTTACCTACAAGGGAGCACCCATATGATAATCAGCTGATACCTCAACAGAAACTATGCAGGCCAGACAGGAGTGGCAAGAAATATTCAAAGTGATGAATAGCAAGAACCTACAACTAAGATTACTCTACCCAGCAAAGTTATCATTCAGTCAAATAAAGAGCTTCACAGATCAGAAAAAGCTAAAGGAGTTCATCACCACCAAACCAGTGTTATATGAAATGCTGAAAGGTATTCTTTAAAAAGAGGAAAAAGAAGAAAAAAGTAAAGATAAAAATTATGAACAACAAATACATATCTATCAACAAGTAAATCTAAAAGTTAAGTGAATTAAAAATCTGAGGAACAGAATAAACTGGTGAATATAATAGAATCAGGGCATAGAATGGGAGTGGATTGATAATTCTCAGGGGGAAAAAGGTGTCTGTGTTGGGGGTACAGGAAGAGACTGGACAAAATTCATACACCTATGGATGAGGACAGTGCATGGGAGGTAAAGCAGAGGGTGGGGTGGGAACTGTGTGGAGGGGAGCTATGGGGGGACAAAGGAGAAACAATTGTAATAATATGAACAATAAAGATTTATAAAATTTTTTATAAAGACAGCAACCTGGGCCTGTGCCCTGAGTAGAATTAAACTGTGACCCCCTGGTTCATAGTTCAATGCTCAACCAGCGGGGCTACTTAGCTTCTTAATGGGAAGAAGAAAAGTTCCATTTTGTTTTTTTGTTTGTTTGTTTTTTGTTTTGTTTTTTTATTGTTTGAAATATTAAAAATAGTAGTACATATGTCTCCTTCCCACCCCCCTTGACTTTCCCCCAACCTCCGTACCACCCAGAATATGCCTTCACCTTCAGCTGCCCCAGTGTCTTGTATCCATTGGTTATGTTTATATGCATGCATACAAGTCCTTAAGTTGATCTCCCCGCAACCTTCCTTGCCTTCCCACTATAGTTTGACAGTCTATTCAATGGTTCTTTATCTCTATAACTATTTTTCCCTATTTCTTTTCTTTAAAAATCTTTCAACTGCTGACTAGAAATAAACATAAAATTACAAAAAACATTTGAGTCCTAATTTCAATGTCTAACAGTTCTGAGACCCAGTTTCAATGTCAAATAGTTTCTTACTGTGTACATGTCAGCAATGATATCTGGATGATGGACAGATGGTGGCAATTCAGGTCCAACCCTCTCTTGTTTGGTCCTGGGAAACCTGCATCGACATAAAGCTGCAGATTGCTAGCATGACCAGGCATCGTCAGATTCTTCCATCTCTGGACTCTTTCTCCTCTTGACTTCATGGTTGGAGCAAATCTGACAACTCCTCTCTGTTGCAGGAATCCCCATGTTCTTGGAGTAGTTTTCTTAAAATATACAAACATATTCTCAGCCAAAAGTTAATAAAGGAATCTTTTCTATAAAATTGACTTGGGATACTTTTACTTTGGCCAAATGATTTTCCTTTGGCTTATTTGACACCATGTGTAATTTTCATAGGTGTCTTGCTATTAGCATTACAAATGAAAATTAATTTTCTACAGTAAACATTTTCTAGATGTAATTTACTTACAGAATATTTTTCCTTACATGATATTACCCTACTATCTGTCCTTTTTTTTTAATGGATGCTTTTGTAAATTTTGTAATGTAGTCTTGATAACTTTAAATTTTAATTTTTTTTCACAAAAATAAGACTGATTTAGGTTCATTTCATGGTAAGCAATTTTACCGTGAGATGCACTACCAATAGAAATTTTAGTTAATACTTTAGGAACTGCTTTTTATCCAGTACACTTCAATTTTCTTGGATGTTCACTTATTTCTATTAACCAATTTAAATTAACATAAAAACTTGATTACTATTTACTGTCTAATTTAATACTCTAAAAACAATCTTAGTTTACCCTGTAAATATTCGTGGAAAGGATTATTTGCATTCTTGAGTAGGCCCTGAGCATTCCCCATATTAGGCTGGATTTAGATATAGGTCAGCTGCTGTTGGCCAAGTCTCCATCTATTTCCTGGGTCTCAATCTGAGCTGGTCGTGAGAAGCAAAGCAGCCATGGGGGCAGGAGACCTCCTTCAGAAGGAGTGAGGGTTCGGGTCCCTGCAAGGTTGGGGGGGGTGAAGGTCTGTACCCCACCTCTGTTGATCTCCACGTTCTCTCCTGAAATTTTTATAAGAAAAAAATATATATTAAATCTAATCTATACAAGAGGTCACCATAAACCTTAAGTAAAATTGTTTCATCTGACAAAGATTTTTAAATGAAATTCTCTGTAGCCTGAAAATTATCATGGAAGGAATAAAGAGAGGTTTCCTTCAAAAGTTGTAAGGATTGTAATTGAAAGTCAATATATTTGGCCTTTTGAACTAAAATAAATAATTTGTGTGTTTTCCTCCCTTACAAAGTTTATATAAAGTTACAAAAAGAAATTGACAGCCAGTTTGAAATTGAATTGCCACAGCCCAGAGCAAAGAATATCCTTACATAATATTATCCTACAATGTCATTATAATTTTTGATATTTTACAGAAGAATATTATTACCCCCCAAAAAAACCTTACAAACTAATTCTCTGTATGTTTGGCAGCAATTTAAAAAAAGGACATGAAAGTATTTAATCCCTTTCAGAAGGAATTAAGGCACTGGGAAGGCACTGAAGCATTCTATATTGTCTCCTCTTGCCCTTTTGGCCAAGAGGGACCCTCCATTTGCAATCCAATTGACCACAGCTGTTGCCTGAGCTTTCTGTTCATGCTGAGGTTGAAACCTCATGGTGGCTGGTTACCATGGATTCTTCTCTAGCCCAATGGTGTGAGCTGAGCCCTTTCTGGAAAAGAAACCCGAGTCCTCCAAGATATATAATCAGTGCTGGAGCCCGCCAACAGGAGGGGGGATCTCAAGACAGGAGCTGGGCGAGGAGGCTTGGGGTCATAAGCTACCAAAGAAACAGAACTGAACCTCAAATCACCCTACTTGGCCCCGGAGGATGGCTGGTTATCCAGGGATGGGTAAGATTCTTCAGGGAAGAAACAACCTAAGGCAGGCACAGTCACAGAGGGGCCATCAAAAGTGCAATTTTAATGTAATATCAAAATTGTTTCTTTTTGAGAAAGATGGAGGAAAATAAGGGCTCCTGGACTCTTAAGGGGAAGGAGCATATTGCCACCTGGTGTGAGCACAGCAGGTCCTACGAATATATCTGCCCATCCTCAGGCCCACTGACAAGAACTGACCTCACACTCCCACAGAGCACCAAATTCACACAAAAGAATAGGTTACCAAAACACAGAGATACAGACAACACTGTGGTGGTTACCAGAGGGAAGGAGGGTGAAGAAACAGTGAAGGAGGTCAAATATATGGTGATGGAAGGAGAGTTGACTTTGGGTGGTGGGTATACAAATCAATATACAGATGACATATCATTGAATTAGACATCTGAAACCTATATAATGTCACTAACCTTCATCATCCCAATGAATTTATTTCAGAAAAGAATAAATAGACATACCGAAAAAATTAAGGAGGGCATTATTCCTTACAAAATAAGACAAATGGGCTTTCATGCATCTAAATACAGAAGAGACACCTGCTTCAGCTGTCAGCACAGGATGGCTAACCTGTATGACAATGTGTCCTTTTCTGTTAGCCCAGTGATGCTTGCTTTGTTCCATGCATAAGCTTCATAGCAGACTGTCATATTAGCACATCAGTATCAGTGTCTGCCATTAATAAGTGAAATGCAGTCAGGACAAGTATGTGTTATTTATTCTGCCACAGTTGGATCTATGTCTTTGGACAAAACTATAACCCCACTGAGCCCTGGTATCTCCACAGATGAAAAGATAGGGAAATGTGAGATCAGTAAGTCTGATGCCCACCAAGGAATTACATTTTATAGCAATAGCTGGACCCTGTGCCTAGAGAACAAGTCCCCAAACTCTCTCACTGGTTTGAATCCTAAGCCCTCGCTGCTTACCCACACATCTTCTCAGATGTTCATCAATTATAGTGATAAACCTGTGACAGTGAACAGGGTTCCTCATGGAAGACCATTGGAGGAGTCAATCCTGGGACTCTTGGCTTGAGGGTCTGTGGGAAGAAGCGATATCACTGTGGGCCGCGGCTCCCATGCTTTGAGTGCCTGGGGTCATCAGAGTCCTATATAGTTACAGTGACAGATCCCAGCCCTATTACCATGTGGCACCAAAGGCCGAGAAGGGAGGAAGCAGGGTAGGTAGCAAGTGTGCTTCTCCCACAGTTCTTAGCCACTCTCAGCACACTCTCCACTCCAATTCTTACTCATCTGCCAGGACTTTTTAGTCCCCTTCCTCCAAACCCACTCGTTTTCTTGAACAACTCTGAATTCTTAGCCCTTCAATGATATTAGGAGCAGAAGAGGCTGCTTAGAACAGGAACTGGGAAAGATTTCAGAGGCTGCTGGATCCATATGGTAGAATTCAGTTACTTGCTCTTTTTCTGGGATTTCAATTTCTGCTGTTATCTGCATTTTGTCCTCTTGGGTTTAGTTTGACATCTTTTTCTTTCTCTACTTTAATTCTCCCATAAACATATGTCCCTATGTGCTTTATTACTACTGATAAATGCTGTAAATGCATCTTTAACAAAGGACAAAGGTGCAATTTTAATGTGATATCTAAAATTTTTGCTTCTCATTATCCCCTCTATTTCCAAGAAATGGGTTACAGGGTGATTTATTGTAAATTCACTTGTGCACAGGAAAGCATGCATCCTGCCTCCACCGCAGCAGTTTCCAGCCTCATTTCCTCTTTGTTCTGTTTAAGTATCACTTAAAGTTTTGGTCACAGCACAGGCTAGAAAGGCTAGGTTACAGGGCAATTGCCCCCTTATCTGTACCTGCTGAAGTGTTCAGAGGGGTGAGAGGAGAAGGCTGGGCCTAGAAGAAACCTCACCATGGATATCTCCCTGAACTGTTTAGGATCTATTCGGATTCCTCCTAGGCTGGTGCTGGCCTGAGGATGAAATGGAGGAGTTGTCCTGTGAGTCTCCAAACCCTCACCTGTTCCTCCTCCACAGCAGGCACAACACTTAGCACTTTGACTCAAACATGAACCAAACAAAATAAATTCTACTCTAAATTGGAACCAGTGCTCAAAGATGTTGCCATCCTTCAAATTCTGACAATTATATTCTGAAAGCTTAACTGGTGAATAAACAGCTGATTCTGCCTCATTGTTTTGGAATATTTCTTGAAGAAATATTACTTGTAAATATCACTTAAAATTAGAATTAGGGGACTCATTTCTGAGCTGTCAAAGATGATAAATGACTATTTGGAAATATATGAAGACACCAATATTTCTCGTATCCTCTGCAAGTATAACGCATCTGCATTGATTGGAAAGCCAAGGACCCCAAATAAACATAGCAATCTGGAAGGCAAGGGAGCTGTCACCCAGATCCCATTTCGCAATAGTTCGATCTACTCCACTAAAGAACAACAACAACAAAAAGTAAACTATACAAAATCCATGCAATCAACAGAAAGGAAGATGAGGGGAGCTAGCAGAGTAATCAACATTGAATCTAAAACTACTGACCGAGTTTCCACTTTCAGACATCATCGTGACGGGCCCTGTAGATTTATTGCTGGTAGAACAACCACATCTGGTGAAATTTCTTACAATTAAAGTATCTACAAGCTGCCCTAAGGTCATACAGCAAAAGAAGAAATGATAATTTTTAAATATATTAAATCTTAGTGAGAGTCTACGTCGAACTTGACCCATGACTTCCCTCCTCCCTCTCCCACTCACTTTCAGCTCAGCTTAAAGGAAACTCCATTCTGGGCAGGTGTGGTAAAAAAGGTGGGGCTCCTGCTCCCCTCACTTAACCATCAAGTATATGCCACCTTCCCAATAGGGCAGGCTAGCAGCATTTCTCAGGCCCTTTAACTCTGATTTTCAGGACTAAACTGGTGAGCACAGCCAGCATCACCCTCCTGCTTTTTCTATCCATAGCACAGAGGCTCTATGGCAGGCACAACAGGCTAAGCTGAGAACCCAGCTTCCCACACTCCAGCTCCCTCATATGATGGAGGGTCCATGTTGGGAGAGGCAGGTTGAAAAGACCAGAGGCTACTATCTCCAGGTCACAGGCCAGAGCTATGACTCAGAAGTTTTGTAAAAAATGGAAAAAAAAAAAGTCCATAATTACAGATATCTCCAAAATTCTCCTCAAAGGAAATGACTTTTTATTTGAAGCAGAGTGTTTGAAGTTCAAAGGGCACTCTTGCAAACAATGATGATTTAAATAGTAAGTAATGTAGAGGAAACTGGTAATCATAGAAGAGCTACATGAGAAACCATAGGTCAACAATTTACCAGAGAGAACCAGGAAAAGAGACATGTACAAGGGTCCTTCTAGGGTCAGAGAAAACCTGAAAGATAGGCACAGAAACCAACGCTGAAAAGGTAACCTATCCTAATATATAAAACCCTGGGTCTTAATGACCAGTAAAGCCCGGAGGCAGACCAACCGGAAGTCAGTGCTGGCCCCACCACCAAGCAAGCAGTAAGGGCAATCAGGCAGGCAGATAGAGGGGTTAGGGGTGATCAGGTAGGCAAACCAATGGCTAAGGGAGATCAGGTAGGCAGGCCAGTGGTTGGGAGTGATCTAGTAGGCTGGCAAGTGGTTAGGGGAGATCAGGTAGGTAGGCGGCCTCTCACTGGGGTGGCCTCACCCTCAAGCAAGTGTTTAGGGGTAATCAGGCAGGCAGGAGAGTGATTAGGGGTGATCATGTAGGTAGGCAAGCAATTAGGTGAAATCAGGTAGGCAGACAGCCCCTGGCAGGGCTGGCCCTCCTCACAAACAAGTGGTTAGGGACAATCAGGCAGGCAGGCAGAGAGGGATTAGGAGTGATCAGGTAGGCAGACCAGCAGTTAGGGATGATCAGGTATGTCGATGGCCCCTCGCAGGGATGGCCCCACTCCCAGCAAAGAAAGAGGAAGGCACAGAACAGCCAAGCCTTGAATTCCAGCCTGTGCTACACAGGTGGCAAGCAGTGGCAGTGGAGGGGGTGGGCCAGCTGCCTGCAGCCTGGGGAAGGAAATCCCTGATAGACTCTTATCTCAAACCAGGCTTAGGTATCCTACCTAAGGGGTCCTGGATTGCGATAGGGAATAGGCCAGGCTGAGGGACCATCCCAAGTGCACAAATTTTCATGCACTGGGCCTCTAGTTTTAATTATATCAAACTATGTTGCAATTTATGCCCAAAGACATTGTCAAAAACAGGAGAGCAATCACCTGGCAATTAATAGATCTAACAGCTGGGTATATAATACAAATGGAGACACAGAGAGATTCAGGAAAGAGACAAACAAGGAAAGCACTGCTCTGACTATTGTCATTCAAGGTGACATCCCAAGACTGTGCCTTCTGAGGAGTATCATCAGAGATTTCTCACTGCTGGAAACCAAATCAGTTTCAGCTGGGAGAGAGATGTTTACAGGAAGCCAGGAAGGCTGGTCAACAACCTCAATTGCTTTAACCTTTAGTTGAGATTATGTTAAGTTGAAGCAGCTGTTAAGCCTCAATAAAAGGGGATGGCAGGGCCAGAGCAGTCGTAGTTCTCCCACTAGAGTTGGACTGCCACCTGGCCCCCCAAATCGCCAAATTGAATTTCTTCAAGTCTCTTTTCATTTGTGTGCGGCCCTTCTCCAGAACCTGAACCCTGAATTGGAACTCTTTCTACGCGGGCCGTGAAAGAGACTCCAATATCTGGCGCTCAAAGCGGGGCTCCTGGAGGAGAAGGTATTTTTCGCCTAGAGCGAAGGAGGAAAAATACACCGAGAAAAGGTGTGGAAAATTCCCCAGAAAAAGGTGAGGGAAGATTCACCAGAAAAAAGGTGAGGGAAATTCACTGCACTCAAAGCCCACGGCCAGCTGCAGCGTCGCGAACTGTAAGCAGGTTGGGAACGTCTCTTTTCAGCCAGGCTAATGTGGAAGAATTCGGTTATAAAAATATAGAATACAACCCTTTGTTTCCTGAAGAAGGTACATTAGATCTTGAGTGTATAGCAAAAGGTGGTAAAAAATTTGAAGAAAAGGGGCTTAGCAGCAGGAAACAAGGCACCTCAGAAAAACTGTTTTTCCATGGGGAACACAGTGTTTAGATTATTAGAGCCTTTTAGAGAGGCTGAGGAGGAAGCTCCTCGCCTGCTTCCCTCTGCTCCTCCCAGAGAAGAGCAGGAAGAAAACTTGAAGGAATGGCCTTTATGGCCCCCTTCACCTCTATGTCCTAATCCTGGAACATTTAATTCACCACCAATAGAATCATCTATACAGAGAGCCATCAGAAAAGGACATGAAAGGATTTAATCCCTTCCACTGTGTGGAAAGCCTCACTGGGAAGGCACTTGAGCATTCTATATTGGCCTTTCTTGCCTTATTTGCAAAGAGGGACCCTCTCGTCACAATAATTGCCCACAGCTGTTGCTTGAGTTTTCAGTTCATGCTGAGGTTAAAACCTCATGGTGGCTGGTACCATGGATCCGTCTCTCACACAATGGGGTGAGCTGGATCCTCCCTGGAGAAGAAACCTGGGTTCCCTAAGATCTGTGATCAATGCCGGGGCCCCGCCAGCAGGCGAGGGGATCCCAAGGCAGGTACTGGGCATGGAGGCCATAGGGGCATAGGCTACCAAGGAGACAGAACTGAACCTCACATCACCCTGCTTGGCCCCAGAGGATGGCTGGTTAGCCAATGACGGGTAAGATTCCTCAAGGGAGGGACAACCTAAGACAGGCACAGCCGCAGAGGGCCATCAGGAGAGGACCTGGGGGCCAACAGAGGTGGGGTACAGATCCTCACCCCCCCAACGCTGCAGAGGCTTGAACACTCGCCCTTTTGAGGGATGCCTCCTGCCCCATGGCTGCTTCACGCTTCCCATGCCCAGCTCAGATTGGGACCAGGCAACAAACAGATTTGGTCCAGCTCAGATTGAGACCCAGCTACAAACAAGAGACTTGGCACGGCTCTTATTGAGACCCAGGCAACAGAGAAGTGGCTGATGGCGACTGTCCTAAATCTAGGTCCAGCCTAAATCTATGAGTGCTCAGGGCTTTCTCAAGGATGCATATAATCTTTTCCATTAATATTTACAGAGTAAACTAAAAATGTTGTTAAAGTATTAAATTTGACAGTAAAATAGTCAAATTAATTTAAATTGGCTAAATGAAATGAGTTAATATTCAAGAAAATTTAACTGTACAACAGGCTGTTCCTAAAGTATTAACCAAAATTTCTATTGGTAGTCCATTTCATGGTAAAATTGTTTAACATACAATAAACCCTAAAGCAGTCATAGTTTTTGTACAAAAAATTAAAAGTTAAATGTTATCAAAACAGCATTATAAAATTTTTCCAAAAGCCTCCTAATAATTAAATAGAAAAAAGGGGGATAGTGGAAAATACCATGTAAAAAAAAAAAAAAAAAAAAAAGTCCTGTAAGTAAATTATATTTAGAAAAATTTTTCTTCTTTTGAAAACCAGTTTTCATTTGTAATGATAACAGTAAGACAGCCATGAAAAACACATATAGTACCAAAATAAGTCAAAGAAAAATTGTTTGGGCAAAAAATTAAAAGTATCCCAAGTAAAATTTATAGAAAAGATTCCTTTATTAATTTTGGTCGAGATATGTTTGTATATTTTCAGAAAACAACTCCAAGACCATGTGGATTCCTGCAACAGAGAAGAAGTGACAGGAATACTCCAGCCATAAAGACAGGAGGAAAAACAGACCAGAGATGGAAGATGCTGACGACGCCTTGCCATACTAGCAGTCAGCAGGTGTGCGTTGCTGCAGGTTGTCCAGGACCAAACCAGAGGTCCTGGACAACCTGCAGCGACGCACACCATTTTTCCACCATCCGGATACCATTGCTGTCATGGACTCAGAACTGTTGGACATTAAAATTTGGACTCAAAAAACTGTGTGACACTGAATCTGGGATTCAAAAACTGTTGGCCCAGAAAGAAATGTACTGCAGACTGATTTCATTTGACTCTCAGCATAGCCATTGTTGCTTATTTCATTTTTTGTTTGTTTATTTCTAGTCTGCATATGTAAAATTTTTTAGGGAAAGAAAACGGGGGAGATGCTGGAAACCAAATCAGTTTCAGCTGGGAAAGAGATGTTTACAGGAAGCCAGGAAGGCTGGTCAACAACCTCAATTGCTTTAACCTTTAGTTGATTTTATGTTAAGGTGAAGCAGCTGTTAAGCCTCAATAAAAGGGGATGGCAGGGCCAGAGCAGTCGTAGTTCTCCCACTAGAGTTGGACTGCCGCCTGGCCCCCCAAATCGCCAAATTGAATTTCTTCAAGTCTCTTTTCATTTGTGTGCGGCCCTTCTCCAGAACCTGAACCCTGAATTGGAACTCTTTCTACGCGGGCCGTGAAAGAGACTCCAATATCTCACTGCAAAGGAAATGTACTTCCCCAGAAGAGTCCAGCCATGTCACTAAACAAACATGCAAATAATAGCAAATTGAGGCCTAGAAAAGCAGAAGGTAAAACTTTGTTCATAGTTGCTGCACTATATTATTTAAAATACCCAGTTTTTTATGAAAACTGCAAGACATAGAAAGAAACAGGAAGTGGTGACCCATAAACTGGAGAAAAATCAGACAACAGTAACTACCTGTGAGAGGGCCAATATATTAGATTTGAAGGCAGGACTTCAAATCAGCAATTATAAATATCATTAAATTACTGAAGGAAATAACACTTAAAAAATAGGAAGCTATGATGACATTACTTCATCAAATAGATGTCAATAAAGATAGAAGTTATTTTTAAAAAACAAAATAGAAATTCTGAAGTTGAACAGTAGAACTGAAATGAAAATTTTACTACAGGGGCTCAATAGTAGGCTTAAAGAACAAGAGAAAAAATCAATAAAATGGTGAGAAAAATACAGAATCCAAGTGGAAATAGGCAATTCAATCCTAAATAGCAGTGGATTAAGTGAATGCTACCCTGACACTTTCCCAGGACCAAACTGCAATTATAACTAAAACACAGAAAAACCATCTGAATAATCAGTTGACTAGCTGGAGAGAAACCTGATAACAAGAGACATCAGTGAAGACCACAGAGAGACTGATAGAATGTGGGGAAGCATGGAAGGCCAGGCTGTACTCCCATGGACAGCAACTAAAGGTCAGGAGGGATATCTCCGCTGTGGAGGGGGGTGGTCTCATTGAGAACTCTGGGGTCTAAACACCAAGCTTGCCCCCCCGCCCAGTCCAGAGCACCAAAACTGAGAAACGTGGCAACATGACATCTTTCTGTGAAAAACAGTGGGGTAACTGTCTGACACAAGGCGATGGCTGGAAATGCAGGCATCCTATTAAAAGACCAAGACACAAAATTTTGTGTACAGCCACTCATATTGGGTTCTGAGAGAGAGAGAGAGAGAGAGAGAGAGAGAGAGAGAGAGAGAGAGAGAGAGGGCAGAATGGACTAGAGATCTGTGAGGAAAATCCAGGTTTGGGAGTCTCAGAGATTGTTATTGGGTCGGCAGCTAAGTAATTGCGGATTTTTTAAAGAAAATCAAAGACAATTTTTTCATGGAACTAAATAACTTTATTCTTTAATGTATTGCCCATTTTGATCAATGACCTTTTGCCATCTTTCAGGCAGCATCATAATCCCACGTTCAAAAAACTTCTGTTTTTTATTAGCAAAAAACTGAATCAGGTACGATTTGACATCATCATCATTATTGAAATTTTTACCATTCAAGGAGTTTTGTAAAGATCGAAACAAAAAGTAATCAGATGGTGCAAGGTCAGGACTATATGGTGGATGTGGCAAAACATCCCAACCAAGCTCCATTAATTTTTGCCGAGTGACCAAAGATGTGTGTGGCCTTGCATTGTCATGATGGAATACAACACCTTTTCTATTTGTCAATTCGGGCCACTTTTCTTCAACTGCATAGTTTAATTTCGTTAGTTGTTCAATGTAGACATCAGAATTGATCGTTCGGTTGGGTGGTAAGAGTTCAAAGTAGACAATTCCTTTGTAATCCCACCAAACTGATAACAAAACCTTCTTTTGATGAATATCAGCTTTTGATGTTGTTTGAGTTGGTTCACCTGGCCTGCTCCACAATCTTTTCCGCTTGATATTGTTGTAAACAACCCATTTTTCATCGCCAGTTATCAGTCGTTTTAAAAATGGATCATTTTCATTACGTTTCTTTAGCAAATCGCAGCTGCTAATGCGTTGCGTTAACTGTGATTCTTTCAGTTCGTGAGGAACCCATGTATCGAGTTTTTGAACATAGCCAAGTTGTTTTAAGTGATTTTCAATGCATGTATGTGATACATGAAGCTTCTCTGCAATCTCACGTGTTGTACTGTGACAGTCCGAATTGATTATTGCTTTGATTAGGGCGTCATCAACTTCAACTGGACGACCAGAGCGTCTTTCAACTTTGAGTGAAAAATCACCAGAACGAAATTTGGCAAACCAATTTTGACACTGCCGTTCTTTTAAGGCTTCGTCACCATAAACAGCACATAACTTTTTATGAGCTTGTGATGCGTTTTTCCCTTGCGGAAATAAAAAAGCAAAATATGACGAAAATGTTCCTTTTGATTTTCCATTTTTCAACGAACGCCAAACAAAAACTACAAAACAGATCAAAAAACTTTTTTTACTGATTAACAGCTGAATAGCCAACTATCAAATACAAAATGTGTTTTACATTTGTACTACGTCTGCAAACCTAAAAATTCAACTGAAGCCATATATGTGTGAAACCCGCAATTACTTAGTTGCCGACCCAATATTTAGAAGGCAGCCACCCTGTCTTCCTATGCTTCCATTCCCTCATACTGCAGAGGACATCTTTCTCAAGAAGATATTTATCATCCAGGCAGCTTTTGCATCAGGAGGAAACAATATCCCAGCTAGTTGGAAAACCTCTCACCCCACCCTGTGGAGTCTACAACCTTCTGTGGTCAATAGCCTAAGGCAAATTAAGAGTCTGAGAATAACAATCAGATTGCAGGCAGAGGCAGATCTCTGGAGGCTTTGAGACTTTGCCTGATCTCCTTCTGAACCTGTGGTTATGAAAAGCAGATCTTTGTGCATATCTGTTCCAAGGGCACCCAGCCCCTGCAGTGGGAATCACATGCTGTGAATTGCTGATAGCTCCTAACAGGGTACTCAGGGCCAGTCACAATTAACTTATGAAATTGTCCTGCACCATAGACTGGGAGTCATAGTGTTGTGGGGTCAAACCCTGGGTTCAGAATAAGACCACCAGTGGCTGATGATTGATTAAAAAGCCAGCAAAGATTTATTGAAATATCTGGCCAGGACAGCCGCGAGAGCACCACACTCCAGTGGTCTCCACAGGACTGCACCGTTTCAGGGGTAGGCAGTTCCTTTTAAAGGTTCAAACTATAGGAATTTTCCTTTGGTCTAAATTCTAAATCCTAACTACTACATTCTAAAGACAGGGGTCAGCCCGCAGGGTCGTTGCTAGTCACATCATGCTGGACATTGGAATGTGGCCCTATCTTGTGATAGCCAATAACACAGAAGCAGAGCTCAGAGGTTAACTACAGTTTCTATCTCTGAAGGTTACTGAGTTAGTGGGAATTAATCTCCTGTGGTCCTGGTCCCAGGCAAGGGAAAATTGCCTTAGCCTCCAAGTCTCCACCTAAAAGCTAAGGTAAATAGCTTTTTCCCCCCGTGTTTAACCAGGTGCAAGAGTCAAACTAGAAGGGTTAAAATTCAAACAGCAGTTTTTACCAAAGTATGGTTGCCACTATATTGCAATAGCAGATCTACCTAATACACAGTCACAAACAGGCGGCCAAAAGGGGGAGACAAAAAAATACAAGCCTCAAAAGAACAAACAAGGGAATTCTCCAGAAGAAGAGCTAAATGTAATGGAGATGGAAAAGTTATCCATCCTATTTATCCTAAATAGACCATATGTGAGGCCATAAAATAAGCCTCAATAAGTTTAACATCATATGTTCACTGGGGAAAATGAAGTAAAATTAGCAATCAGTAACTAAAAATACACTGATCAGTCAAAGAATATATCAAAAGGAAAATTATCAACACTTTAAGATGAACAGAAATGAAAAACAGCATAGCAAAAAAGATATGGAGTTCAAAATCATGATTATAAGGATGCTCAACAGATTGAGAAAAGATATAGAAATTATGATAAATGACCAGTCAGAAATGAAGAATGACATGGCACTAATAAAGAACACATTGGAAGAATACACCAGCAGATTAGAGGAAGTAAGAGATCAAATCAGTGAGTTATAAGATAATAGAAAACATCACTCTATTAGAGAACAAAAAAGGAAAATGATTTAAAAACAGGACAGCTTAAGGGAGCTTTAGGTAACCATGAAACATAACAATATTCACATCATAGGCCTGCCAGAAAGTGAAGAAATTATGCAAGGGATAGAGAAACTGTTTGAAGTAATAATGGCAGAAAACTTCACTAACCTGGAGAAGGAAAAATCACACAGGTTCAAGAGTCACAGAGCGTCCCAAGCAAGAAGAATTCAAAGAATCCCACAACCATACACATCATAATTAAAATGCCAAACGTTAAAGACAAAGAGAGAATCTTAAGGGCAGTAAGAGAAAAATAATGTGTTACGTACAAAGGAGCTTTCATAGGATGTCAGCTGATTTCTCATCAGAAACTCCACAAGCCAGAAAGGAATGGTATGAAGTATTCAAGGTAATTAAAAGCAAGGATCTGAAACCAAGACTACTATATTGAGTAAGGCTATCATTCAAAATAGATAGTGAAATAAAGAGCTTACCAGGCAAATAATAATAATAATTATAGGCTAAAGGAGTTTATTACCCCAAACCAGCATTGCAAGAAATGCTAAAAGAACTGTTGTACTAAGAAAAAGAAATAGTCCAATCATGTGTCCAACATCAATTAAGAACCAGGAGGTCATGGTTCAATTCCTGGTCAGAGCACATGCCTGAGTTGTGGTCTTGGTCCTCAGTAAGTGGCATGCAGTAGGAAGCCAGAGATGATTCTCTCTTATCATTGATGTTTCTATTTCTCCCTTCCCAATCTTTTCTGAAATCAATAAAAAAATTTTGTTAGACAAAGAAGAATAAATATATAGAGAGAAACATAGACATAAGAATTAAAATGGCAATCAATAATTTCCTATCAATAATAACCTTAAATGTAAATGGATTACTGCTCCAATGGAAAACCTAGGGTAGCTGAATTGATAAGAAAGCATGACACAAATATATTCTGTCTACAAAAGAACAAAAGACACAGGATGAGAATGAAGGGATGAAAAAAAATTTTTCCCCATGAAAATGGAAAAGAAAAAAAAAGCTGGGGTAGTAATATTCATATCTGGCAAAATAGACTTCAAAATGAAGGCCATTACAAGATACAATTCAATAATAATTTTGTGTGTTTCAACATCTCACTTTGGATAGTGTGTAAAGCAACTAATCAGGTCAACAAAGATGAGATGTGGTGCCAATAGGTCTAACACTAAAACACTCCACCCAACAGCAAATACACATTTTCTGCAAATCCACAAGGAACATTATCCTAAATAGACCATGTGTGAGGCCATAAAAATAAGCCTCAGTAAGTTTAACATCATATGTTCACCAGGCAAAATGAAGTAAAATTAGCAGTCAGTAACTAAAAATACACTGATAAAGAATATATCAAAAGGAAAATTATCAACACTTTAAGATGAACAGAAATGAAAAACAGCATAGCAAAAAAGATATGGAGTTCAAAATCATGATTATAAGGATGCTCAACAGATTGAGAAAAGATATTGAAATTATGATAAATTACCAGTCAGAAATGAAGGATGACATAGCACTAATAAAGAGCACATTGGAAGGAATACACCAGCAGATTAGAGGAAGTAGGAGATCAAATCAGTGAGTTATAAGACAATAGAAAACATTACTCTATTAGAGAATGAATAAGGAAAATGATTTAAAAACAGGACAGCTTAAGGGAGCTTTAGGTAACCATGAAACATAATAATATTCACATAATAGGAGTGCCAGAAATTGAAGAAACTGAGAAGGGATAGAGTAACTGTTTGAAGAAATAATAGCAGAAAACTTCACTAACCTGGAGGGGAAAAAAGTAACACAGGTTCAAGAGTCACAGAGCGTCCCAAGCAAGAAGAATTCAAAGAATCCCACACCCATACACATCATAATTAAAATGCCAAAAGTTAAAGACAAAGATGGAATTTTAAGGGCAGTAAGCGAAAAACAATGTGTTATGTACATGTGATACACCACATTAGCAATATAAAAGACAAACAAAGAAAAAGCATTTGACAAATGCTTTCATAATAAAAATTCTGAACAACCTGGGTAAAATGGAATGTTACCTCAACATAATTAAGTTCATATCTGACAAGCCCATAACTAACATCAAAATAAAGGCCATATATGACAAACCTACAGCAAAGATCATACTTAGAGGAAAGAAAAATGTAAAGATGACCACTCTTATCCAATGTAGTACTGATAGTCCTAGCCAGAGCAATTGGGCATGAATAACAAATAAAAAGCATCCAAATCAGAAAAGAAAAAGTACAATTGTCTTTATTTGCAAATGGCATGATCTTATTTACAGAAAGTCTTAAAGACCCTGCCACCCCCTCCAGAAAAAAAAAAGAACCTGAGAAATGAAAAATAAATTCAGTAAGCTTGAAGAACGTAAAATGAACATGAAAATATTTAAAAATTAGTTGCTTTTCATCTACTAATATTGATTTATCAGAAAAAGAAATTAAGAAAATAATCCTATTTATAATCTACTTAGGTAGATTAGGGGAGATCAGGTGATTAGGGGAGATCATAATAAATTAGAGACCCAGTGGACGAAATTCATGCCAGGGGGACAGGGGGGAGAATTTGTCCCTCAGCCCAGCCTGCACACTCTCCAATCTGGGATCCCTCTCACAATCTGGAACAGCTGGCTCCCAGCTGCTCGCCTGCCTGCTTGCTTGATAGCCCCTAACCGCCTGCCACCATGATCACCCCCTAACCAGCCTGATTGCCCCCAACTCCCTTCCCCTGCAGGCTTGATCATCCCCAACTGCCCTCCTCTACAGGCCTGATGGCCCCAAATGCCCTCCTCTGAAAGCCTGGTCACCCACAACTGCCCTCCCCTGCTGGCCTGATTGACCACAATCTGCCAGCCATCTTGTGACCATATGGGGGCAGCCACCTTGTGCAAGAGTGTAGGGGTCAGTTTGCATATTACCTGTCCTTTAAAAGAAATATAGTTTATTAATTCTTTACATAGAGGAAGAGAGAGCTAGAAATATCCATGAGAGAGAAACATCGATCAGCTGCCTCCTGCACACCCCTCACTGGAGATGTGCCCTCAACTAAGGTACAAGCCCTTGACTGGAATCAAACCTGGGACCTTTCAGTCCACAGGCTGTCCTCTATCCACTGAGCCAAACTGGTTTCGGCCATATTACCTCTTTATTATATAGGATACATATAAAAGCTTAAGTGACAAAATTACTGAATGACCATTCGAGCGATTGCTATGATGCACACCAGAGGACAGACGCTCAACACAGAAGCTGCCCCCTGGTGGTCAGTGCACTCCCACAGTGAGAATGCTGCTCAGCTAACCAACCCGTCCAGGTGGCCCACCAGTCTGGAGCAGCCACTCAGTAGTCCTGCAGGTTCAATCTCTGGAGAACGGGCCAGGCACAGACAGACAGGCACTGCCAGCACGATCCTAACAGCACTGCCAGCCTCCTGAAAGTCAGCCTTGGCACCATGTCTGCGTCCCTCCCTAGACACTCCGCAAGGAAGAAACAATATAAAAGCAACTACCCGGTGGGTCCTGACAACTGGTGCAAACATCACCAGGATGGATCTGAATCCCAGGCTGGCAAGGGCATCCCACCACCTGCCTGGAGGGCTGATGACATCATGACTCCCCTCCCACTCCCTTCCTGTCAGGTGCCAAATGTCGGGAACACAGCTGGCGAACATCACTGCAGCAGCATTAGCCTCTCCAGATCAAGACTGACTGGGTGTGAGCCTGTGGCAGGTGCAACAGGGCCAGAATGAGCAGGAGTGGCAGGCAGGAATGGCAGGTGGCATTGGATGGCCAGTTTCAGCCCAATCCAAACAGGCCAAGCCAAAAGATCCCATCCCTGCATAAATTCGTGCACCAGGCCTCTAGTAACACCAGAAAGAATAAAATACATAGGAGTAAATTTAATCAAAGAGTTGAAAGACTTATATATTGAAAACTATAAAATAATGATGTAAGAACTTGAAGAAGAAACAAATAAATGGGAAGATATTTTGTTCTTATGGATTGGGAGGATTAATATTTTTTAAATTTTCATACTACAATAAGTGATCTACAGATTCAACACAATTCCTACCAAAATTACAATGGCACCCTAGCTTCTTAGCCCAATGGTTAGAGAGTCAGCCTATGGGCTGAAAGGTTGCAGGTTCCATTCCAGTCAAGGTCACTTACCTCAATTTCAAGTTCTTCTTCTCTCCTCAGTTGGGGAGTGCTCAGGAGGCAACAAATTTATATGTCTCTTTCACATTGATGTTTCTCTCTGTGTGTCTCTTCCCTTCCCTTCCACTCTCTCTAAAAATGAATGGGGGGAAATATCCTCTGTTGAGGATTGAAAAAAAAATTCCAATGGCATTTTTTCACAGAAATTGAAAAAAATATCCTAAAATTTCTATAGAGACACAAAACTTCTGAATAAATTAAGAAAGAATAACAATGATGGAGACATCACACATGCTAATTTCAAACTATATTACAAACCTGTACTAATTAAAACAGTGTGGCATTGCCATAAAAACCGACACACATATCAATAGAAGAAAAAAACAAAACAGAGACCCCAGAAATAAGTGGTCAATTAATTTATAACAAAATTAAAATACCCATGTGCAAAATAATGACATTGGACTCCAATCTGACACCATACACAAAAATCAACTCCAAATGGATTAAGTCTTGAACATATGGCCCAAAACCATAAAATTACTAGAAGGAAAGATAAAGGGGGTAAGCTTTTTTACATTGGTCTTGGCAGTGATTGTTTGAATTTGACACCAAAAGCAAAAGTAAATAAGTGGAACTATTTATAAGAAGGACACCTACTACACAAGGCACTCTACCAATGGCCCTTTACAAAGAAAAACTTGGTTGGTTTTCTGAGAACTCTAGCAAATTCACACATGTTTTTATCACTTGACATTGACTTATAACTTAACAGAGAAATTTACAAATTGTTCTCTTACACTGCTACACTATAGATGAAAAATAACACAAAATAGAAAATATAAGGGCTTATGCTAATAAAATAACTGGTCATCATAGTCAATATCACATATACAGTCCAGGGGGAGATACAATCCTAACTCAGAACCCTAATTAGGTATATCAAATAAAACAAATAAGAACAAAAGGAAAGAAACCACTAGACCCACACAAATTTTTTCTTTGTAAAGGGCCATTGGTAGAGTGCCTTGTGTAGTAGGTGTCCTTGTTATAAGTAGTCCCACTTATTTACTTTTGCTTTTGGTGTCAAATTGAAACAATCACTGCCAAGACCAATGTAAAATTTGCTAAGGAAAAATGACTCTAGCTAAGCTATGACAAAAACCTCAAAATACTAGGTGTCTACGTTACCCATAGGTCTCATGAAAATAAAAACGACACTAAAGGAAAAGTTACAGGGTTACTTCTCTCAAATTAAATCTGCTTTTTATAAATTCCCACAGGAACCTCACCCTGGGACCTGATCCTATGAACCCATCGGGATCTGAAGCTGCTCTTTTTTGGGGGGATGGGTTAATACTCAATGGAAGATATTTTTTTATTGATTTTTATGGAGAGTGGAAGAGAGAGGGAAAAACAGAGAGAAACATGAATGTGAGAGAGAGACATCGAGTGGTTGCCTCCTGCACATGCCCTGACCAGGGCTGGGCCAGGGAGGAGACTGAAACCAAGGTATGAGCCCTTGACCAGAATCTAACCCAGGATTCTTTGATCAACACATACTGACACTCTATCCACTGAGCCAGTGGTCAGCAAATTCATTAGTCAACAGAGCCAAATATCAACAGTACAGTGATCAAAATTTCTTTTGAGAGCCAAATTTTTAAAACTTAAACTATATAAGTAGGTATATTGTTATTAACTTAATTAGGGTACTCTTAAGCTGGCCTAATAGCCACACTCAAGGGGCCAAAGAGTCGCATGTGGCTCCCAAGCTACAGTTTGCCGACCACTGCACTAAGCCAAATCAGCCAGGGCCTCAAGCTCTTCTTCATGAAACAAAAACCTGTTACAGATAAGTAATATAATGGCTGGGCACTAATATAATTGTCCACAAACATCTTGTCAAATTTGTAACTTCTAGGAAACAACAACTCCATGTCAAGATAATGTTGCTTCAAGAATTCCAGCCCTTCCCTACTTTAGAAAAATCGACAAATGGCCAGTCTCAAATGCCATTCCCATGTCTTCTTGAGATCAGACAGAAGAGGCTTCCATACCCTAATGAGGCAGGGTCAACATCCCTTAACAGCATGAAGTAGTTAAGGAAGATGATCTTCCTCCCTCATCAACCCAGAAAGATTCTAGGTATGGAAGCCTCGGGGGGGGGGGGGGGGGCGGGGGGGGGCGGGATCTTATAGGATTCCAGGGCAGGAGGAATAGGAAACTGATACAGGAAAGTTAAAACAAGGCCAAACAGTGTGGGCAACTTATATCCACCTTCTAACTAACAAACCATTATCTTCCCCACCCAAGGACACAGAAAATGGTTAAAAAAAAAACCTCCCCAGTGAGAGAATGTAGAAAGGGACTGGGAAAAAGGGAAAGGGGAAAGGGACATTTTACTCCCTAAGCAAAGAAGCCTGCAGTCTCAAAGGCTTGGCAAGATAAAGTTGCCAGGTGCTTCTCCTGAATTTTGGGAAGGCCACAACAACAAAAAGTTTTAAAGGACCTTGACAATTAATCTGTACCAAAATATTCAGCAGAGGAATTTTGAGACCTATACACAGAAGGGTATCATTAATGTATTAGACCTCTACCTAACTTGCTCTCCAGATTATTTGAGAGCCCTTCTGTGCTTCATAAACCAGATGTTTGTTTGTTTTCCTTCTTTAATAAAGGTGCATACTTTAATAAATTGGCTTTTCACAATGTAGTTAAAATCTCTCATATAAATTACTGACTCGGGGGCTATCCAGTAACACCTCCCTGATGTCAGTGAGAGGTGCCTATAACATTCTCAGGAAAGAGAGAAATAGTTATTATGGGACATGGTGGTGCAAGTGTAAGCAAACATGATAACAGTGATAATTTTTGCAAATATATAAATGAGCCAAATCAACACAATGTTACATGTCAATTATATCTCAATAAAGCCGATGGTGAAAAATCAGTTGGAGTTCAGTGGGAGTTGAATTTTCACTAGAGATAAGGAGCTTGCAAAAATCAGTGAAAATCAGACCCCAGCCCATCAGCTTCACATTAAGTGTAACTTCCTAACAGCATAATTCTATTGTAGCCTCAACACTCCATGTAGTGACTAGCTATTTTCTTCACCTTTCTCATGACCCGCTGGTGGGAAAGATCTACAGAGATGGGTAGAGTAAGCCCTCAGGGCAGTTTTCATCCTCTCCCTATTCTCCCATTTTTAATAGTGGAAAGGCCTTCCTTTCCTTTGCGAACCAGGAGAATTTGCAGGTGATTCCTGGTACCAGGACCACCTTGGTGACACTTTCCCAGGGAAGGAGGCTCTCACGAGGCCATTTTATAGGAAAGTCCCTAAAAGGCAAAAAGCAGTTAAGATTCATGATCAAGGCTAGAAATGAAAACGGCCTCACAAACCTAAAATGCTCTTCTCCTCTGAGGTTAAAGCCCCTGAGGCGACAAGTGCTGGTGTCACAAGGACCTCTGAGAACATCACTGCAGTTCAAAGCTGTGTTTCCCAGTGGAAACTGCCCATCCCACTGCCTCAGTGGTGAATGTTCCTGTCTCTTTAAGTTGTCACCCGTGGGCCCCCCTCCCTGGACTTCCTGCCTGAGTTCTAAGAGGCAGGACTTCTCCATGTGCTTGGAGGAAGAGGCTGCTGCACTCACAACCAGAGGACAGCAGTAAGTCAGGGCCTTCTGTGCCAGCCTCAGAGCCTGTCACTGATTCTTCAGGAAAGGTGAGCACCATCAGGGAAAGGGAGCCAGCAGCAAAGTAGGAGCTGTGAGGATCAGGAAGAATTCAGTGCCTGCAAGAAGCTAGCTGAGTGAGCACCTCCATTCTGCTAGGTACCAGGAAGGGGAGTGGGATCTAGAAATAGTAACTCCACACTCCCAGGTGTGTGAGGATGCCTGAGTTTCACACACAGCAGCTTCAGGAGCAGTGGCAAGCATCTCCTGCAGCCTGGATGCCCACCTTCTTGCTCATGGATAGCCCTCTCCTAATGTACTTCCCGAACAAGGAAGAAAGGAGTCTGCTCACTCTCTTTCAGAGGCCAAACAGGCATTAGAACACTCCTCACCTGCATATCTGGCAAAGCAAAGAGATTTCTTTCATTTATTTTATCTTTATTGTTAAAAGAATTACATATATCTCCTTTACTCCCCCAATGGCCTCTTCTAGTCCATCCCTCTCCTCCACCCCAGGCCTTTACCACACAATTGTCTGTCCATGCATACAAGTTGTTTGGTTGATTTTCTCTCACCCACCCACCCTCCCCCACCTTCCCTCTGAGGTCCAACAATCTGTTCCACCTTTCTATGTCTCTGAAAATATTTTGTTCATTAGATTCCACATATGAATGAGATCAAGTGATACTTACCTTTCTCTGACTGGCTTATTTCCTTTAGCATAATACTTTCCAGGTCCATCTATGCTGTTGCAACAGGTAAGAGTTCGTTCTTTTTTTATAACTGCGTAGAAATCCACTGTGTAAGTGTACCAGTTTTTTTATCCACTCATCTTCTGATAGGCAGTTGGGCTATTTCCATATCTTAGCTATTGTAAATCAAACTGCTATGAACAGAGGGGTGCATATATTCTTTCTAATTAGTGTTCCTGATTTCTTAAGGTATATTCTTAGAAGTAAAATCACTGGGTCAAATGGGAGTTCCATTTTTAATTTTTTGAGGAATCTCCATACCATTTGCCACAGTGGATGTACCAATCTGCATTCCCACTACCAGTGTACAAGGGTTCCCTTTTCTCCACATCTTTGCCAACACTTGTCATTTGTTGATGATAACTATTCTGACAGTTGTGAGGTGATAGTTCATTGTCATTTTGATTTGCTTCTCTTGGATGATTAGTGACTTTGAGCATTTTTTTCTACATCTCTTGGCCATCTGTAGGTCCACTTTGTAGATCTATCTATTTAGGTCTTTTGCCCATTTTTTCTATTGGATTTTTTATCTTCCCTTTGTTAAGTTGTATGAGATCCTTTTATATTTTGGAGATTAACCCCTTATCAAATGTATTATTGGCAAATCTGTTCCCCATGGGCTCTCTTGTCATTTTGTTGATGCTTCTTTTTCTGTGCAGAAGCTTTATATTTTGACATAGGCCCATTTATTTATTTTCTCCTTAATTTCCATTGTCCTAGGAGATATATTGGTAAAAAGGTTGCTATGAAAGATGTCGGAGATTTTGCTGCCTATTGTTTCTCTTAAAATTTTAATGGTTTCACCTCTTACATTTAAATCTTTTACCCATTTTGAGTTTATTCTTGTGTAAGTTGTAAATTGGTCATCTAGTTTAATTTTTTGCATGTATCTGTCTAATTTTCCCAACACCATTTATTGAAGAGACTATCTTTATTGTATGCTCTTGCCTCCTTTTTCAAATATTAACAGAGCATAGTGGCTTCGGTAAATTTCTGGAGTCTCTGTTCTGCTTCATTGGTCTATATGAAACAGAACAGAAACAGAACTGCCTGTTCTTGTGCCAGATACAGGCTGTCGTGAGCACAGTGGCTTTGTAGTATAACTTTATATCTGGTATTGTGACTCCTCTAACTTTGTTCTTTCTCAAGATGGCTGTGCTATTCAGGGATATTTTTTTGGTTCCATATAAATTCTATGAGTGTTTGTTCTAGATCTGTAAAACATTTCATTGGTATTTTAATAGGGATTATGTTGAACTTATAAATTGCTTTGAGTACTATGCACATTTTAATTATATTGATTCTACCAGTCCATGATCATGGTATATTCTTCCACTTATTTATACCTTCCTCTCTTTTTTCAATGTCCTATAGTTTTTGAGTACAGGTCTTTTTCCACCTTAGTAAAATTCATTCCTAAATATCTTAATTTTTTCCTTGTAAGAGTAAAAAGGATTTTTGTTTTGAATTTCTTTTTTGATTTTCTTGTTGAGGTATAAAAATGGCATTGACTTCTGCATTAATTTTATATGCTCACTAAGTTGCCAAATTCATTTATTAAATCTAGTAGTATGTTGATGGAATCTTTAGGGTTTTCTATGTACAATATCATGTCATCTGCAAATAATGACAGTTTGATTTTCTCCTTTCCAATTTGGATGCCTTTTACTTGTTCTTCTTATCCAATCACTATAGCTAACACTAGTTCCTATTCAAGATAGGGATGCCCACTTTTGCTACTCTTGTTCAACATAGTACTGGAAGTCTTGGCTATAGTCAAACTGTCATTATTTGCAGATGACAAATAATTCCAATTTCAATTTTGAATGCCAGATGAAGAGGTGGAAATATAAATGGGAGGAGAAGCACAGATAAGACTCAGAAAAAAGTATCGGGAGGCTGAATAGTCATAGGCCTGAGAGCACAATGCAGCTGGGAAAGGCCAATTTCTGCTCTGGGGGGCATATGATTGAGGGGTTTCTTTGTCCTGAGGCTGGAGAGGCAGACTGAGGACAGACTGCATAGGGACTTGATGAGCACAAAATGTTCTATTGTATTAAATGCTGACTGATTGGGTGGAGCCACTTTACTTTGAGAAGCCTCGGCTATGAGGGCAGGATGTCAGGAACTGGTTGGGGGGGGATGTCCCAATCTCTCCAGGACCCTGAATATATTTAGACACATTGAGACAGGACAATGTGTTGACTTCCCAGAGCAGAATCAGAGGCTGCAGAACCTGGGACATAGGTTTTTTTTATCCAATTTCCAAAACAAAAATTCCTATTCTCTTCTCCCAAGTCAACCACCTTAAGTGTTTCCCTTGTTTCTGCCAAATTTTCCACTTTTCATGGTTTTCCAAAGTCTCCCCTGGATGCTGAATCTCCTAAAAAGACTTAGTATTTATAGCTTTGATCACTAACAGACAATTAACTAGAAAATTTAATATCTAATATTTTCTCACTGACATAGAGTGTTACAATCTCCCCTCTACCCTTTGCATTTGACATCCCTTGAAAAGGCAAAACCAAGGTCATCAAACCCTCTCGTAGTATCAGTCCAAACCCAGCGCAGGCCCTCCCAAAGTTCTTCCCTCTATTCTGATATTCAGGTGAAATGGGAACCACAATTTTGTCACTGTTGTATTACTAAGTATTTGGATTTTGCTAGACACAATGTAGGTTGTTATATCAACTTAAGGAATGAATGAATGAATGAACGAACAAACAAACAAACAAACAAATTGTGTTTGGGACTTTTTCAGGTACACATGGGAGGACGAAAAATGGCAAGAGATGAAGAAAGTGCCCATGGTAAGAATACATGCACTGCATACTTTCCCCCTAGTGTGAGTTCAACTGATAGACAACCCCAAAATGAGAGCAACTGAACAGACAACCCCAAAAGGCTCTCTGAGGTGTCTGAAGTGAAAAAGAAAGGGCCCTGAGATAGGCATTTTATTTTATTTTTTAATGTATTTTATTGATTTTTTACAGAGAGGAAGGGAGAGAGATAGAGAGTTAGAAACATCGATGAGAGAGAGTCATCGATCAGCTGCCTCTTGCACACCCCCTACTGGGGATATGCCTGCAACCAAGGTACGTGCCCTTGACCAGAATCGAACCCGGGACCCTTCAGTCCCCAAGCCAATGCTCTATCCTTTTAGCTAAACCGGTTTTGGCTAAGATAGGCATATTAGCTTGGTCTTTGCCCTTGCCCATCTTGGAGATATGAACTTGACTAGACTATGCCTCCATTCTCCAACTATAAGATGAGGTTAATAAACCTACTCTTATCTCCATAGAAAAGGATGTAGAAGGTATCAGATCATGCAATAGGTGGAGTATGTCTTACCAGGTAGAATGTTAGAGAACCAGGATGGAAAGTTAAACAGGTGTTTCATTAGCAGGTAGCAGGTTTAAGAGGGAGGGGAAAGAAGAGGAGAGAGTGAAGGAAGAAAGAAGGAGGTGATCTTATCCAATCGCCTCAACACCCCAGAAGAAACTCCATACTACTATTGTATTTCCATTTTTGAACAAAGGTTTAAAACTTAAAGTACCTTCCAAGATGGCACAGGTGGCCGATGGCTGGACTGTGATTCAAACCGAGTGTCTGGAACTCTAGATAGCCCTTCACCCCCAGGTTGCTGCCCCTTCCTGACCTTCTTCACTGGGTTGGAATCTGGGAGAAGTATGGCAGATGCAACTGAAGCCTCAAATAGGGACAGCTTTGCAGGGTGTGGACCACCAGGGATAATGGAGGTGAGGTCATGTCTGGAATGATGAAGGGGATCCCCTAGAGAAAGGCTCCCAGGTGTTGAGCATCTACAGGTGAACATGGTGTGGCCAGAGTGACAGGGATACTTGGTGAAGATCCTCCTGAGTTCAGTAAGGATTTGGTTGGAAAAGCAGAGTTGAGGCCCTGTTCTTCTTCCAAGGGCACCAGGGTCCAGTCAACCAGGATACGTTGCTTTAAGGTTTGGAAGCTCACAGATCACTTGTCCTCTAGGTTCTGGAGACACCACACAGGCCCTGCAGAAGCTCGGGTTGAGGCTCATCCTGGTAGGGAAGACAGGGGCTGGGAAGAGCGCCACGGGGAACAGTATCCTGGGCCACAGGCGCTTCGTCTCCAGACTCGCAGCCACCTCGGTGACCAGAACCTGTGAGGTGGGGAGCTGCAGGTGGGATAGATGGCATGTAGAAGTCATGGACACCCCGGACCTTTTTAGCTCCCTGGTCTCTAAGACAGACGCAGGGTTCCAGGAGCGAGCCCGCTGCTACTTGCTGTCAGCTCCTGGCCCCCATGCACTGCTCCTGGTGACTCAGCTGGGCCGCTTCACTGCACAGGACCAGCAGGCTGTGAGCGCGCTCAAGGATCTGTTTGGGGACAATGTGGTGAAGCGCACCATCGTGCTGTTCACTCGCAAGGAGGACCTGGCTGGAGGCTCGCTTCAGGAGTATGTGCGCGACACGGACAACCGTGCACTGCGGGCTCTGGTGGCCGAGTGCGGGGGCCGTGTGTGCGCCTTCAACAACAAGGCGATGGGTGGGGAACTGGAGGCCCAGGTGCAGGAGCTGCTGCTGCTGGTAGAACGCCTGGTGCATGAACACGCGGGTGTCCCCTACTCCAACGTCGTGTACCGCCTGGCGCAGGAGCTGGCCTTCTCCAGCCCCGAGGAGCAGCTGAGATTGGTGGCAGAGAAGCTGGCAGACCGCGTGTTGGTGCGACAAAAGCGAGGGCTGCTGGGCCGACTGTGTGGGTGGGTGATGGCAAGGAAGCTGCGCACAGCCACACTACTGGGCATCCTGTTCCTGCTTTGGGTATTGCTCTCCAGACACTGGTCCTAGGCCGTGGACGAGGTCCGTCCTGAAAGACAGAGTGTATTTAAGTAGGAATTGGAACCATTCTCTACGGGAGTCTGTGCCTCCGGGGCCCACAGGTTTTCCTTGTGTCCCCCACTGGCATTAATTTACCAATCCAAAGACAAAAATCCTGCCAGCTCCCATCCACCTCTCAAACCTGCCCAAGGGACCTGGCCATCCCCAAGCTCTTCTTACTGAAGCCCAACAAGTATTGCCCTTGCCTGTTTTCCACTGACCTCAGGCTGCTGTCCCAGATCCTGGTATCATCCCTGGTTGCCCCAGGAGACCAAGGAGCAGAGCCAACACAAAGCCTCCGTCCAGACCCACTTATTTCAATTGAATTGCATGAATAAAGCTTTGGTTGTGTATTAACAGAAATCAGTATTTGTAGTTGTTTGTTTATTTGCTTTATATGACCATTGAACATATACTGCTCTGTCATTCTTAACCCCTTCTGCAAAAACCACCCACTCAAATGCACACACATTGGGGTGACAAGAAGACAAAACACTGAACTGTCCATCTGTCCCAGGAAGGCACACCTCCCCCTCCTTCTCCATTCAGACCCCTTCACAGTGTGAATGGAGAGTCTTCTACAAGTCCAAGAAAACATTAACCAGAGACTTGAGTCACTAGGAGCCACAGAGGCACTGTAGAAAGTGTACTTCCAAAGAGGAGTTTTCTCACAGGCTGATACACTCATAGGGTGAGAGTAAGTTTTTCAACTCAGGGATAAATAAATTTTAAAAAAATAGGGGATTTGGAAATTTTTATTTAAATCTCAAAAGGAAGGGCAAACAGGTCTTTGCAGATTGAGTATTGGGGGTACAAGATGGGAAAAAGAGTCCCATGAAGACCTGGGAGAGTCCACTCTGACCCAGGTAAAATGAGCCAGGTTAGCATGGCTCATGTGTCCATCCACACATTCTCTGTCCCAGCATCTCCACCTTCATATACAAACTCAATATTGCTGGGTAATTCCAGATCTCTTCCCTATAATATCCTCCATCCGGTGCCTTCTCAGACAGAGATTCCCAGATCCTTTATGCCTTCCCATCACTAACAAGACATGTAACAGGGAAAAAATAAACGCAATATCTGAGAACAAATTGGAATAAGAGGCCACAAGCCCTGCCCAGAAGTCACTGAGAACATGAAGAGGAATACCAGCACCAAATGATAAGACACGGTGTTCCATCGGCTGCTAAGGGCATTGTAGTCCAACGGTTCTGCATAGATCCCAGCAGAGGCACTGATAGGGAATCTTGACTTTGGTCCACTTGTCAATATATTTTTGCAAGAAAACTCTTGCTGATGAAGGAGATGGTCACTGATGAAAAAAAAAAATGAGAAAAAAAGAATAGCAAAGTGTCTAGTGTGAGCAATGAAACTGTGCATCTTGATTATTGCTTTTTTGGTTTGGTAGGAATAGAGCTCAAAGAATCCCCAGGGGACAGTGCTTGAAGTGATTGGGAATGTAGGAAGGAGGACCCAGCGATTCCAGGGGACAGGCACACCTCACTATGGCTGCCATCCAGACCATTAGGGGTGTCCAGGCCAGCAGAGGAGGGCAGTTGGGGGTGACTAGGCCAACAAGGGAGGGCAGTCAGGGGTGACCAGGCTGACAGGCAGAAGTGGTTAGAGGCAATCAGGAAAGCAGGCAGGCAAGCAGTTGGGAGCCAGCAGTCCTGGATTGTGAGAGGGTTGTCCGATTGCCCTCAAGGAGTACTAGATTGGAAAGGATGCAGGCTGGGCTGAGGGACACATGCACCACTAAACAAATGTCATGCTCCAAGCCTCCAGTGTGTTAATAACAGGTGAAAGGTTCTGCATTATGGTGGCTTTTCCCTGCAGAAATTTTCACACAGTATTTCTAATGGACTTCTTCACTTATCCAGCAGTTGTTAGTGAAGTGCCTAGCGAGGAACCCATATTGGAACGACCTTTAAAACTCCAAAACTCTGAACAATAAACAAGTTCCTGATCTCAAGCCACACCAGAAGGCACCCAGAATGTGAAACCGAAAGGACAAAGTCTAAGGCAAAGGACGATGAGGCCAAAAGCTGCAAAACAGGAAGCACAGCACAAAACCGCTTTTCTCAGCCAACATCCTGAGACTGTGAGATAAAAAAAAAAAATCAAGAATTAAAAAGAAACAGGAAGCAGACAACTGAAATAACAGGCAGCAGAAGGTAAATAGCTAGAAAAACCAGTTGGAGAAAATTCAAAAGGAAAGAGCCCTTTTCCCGTAGCAAGGAGATTTGAATGCAGTCTTTTTAATAGCCAAAGAAAACAAATGGATACCAGAAATAAGCACAAATATGTCTTCTTTTAACTCTGCTGGGGGCAACATGAATGCTTTTTGATCCACACTTGATATTTGTCTACAATGTATCCAATATTCCAATATGTGAGAAATTTTTTAAAAATGTTAAATTGACTTTTCCTGCCTTTCAATATAAAGTGGAAAGGTGGGAGAATAAGGTGCTTTGATTTATTGTTTTTAAACCAAACTGGACAGTCTAACAAAACATGACATTTTTATCACTAAGGGACAGGGTCTCATATACATAAATAATAGCATCTTAAAAATTAGAGGGGGAAAAGACAGTTGTTAGTGAAGAGCCCAGGAAGGAACCCATATTGGAATGACCTTTAGTGCAAAGAGAAGAGTCATCAAAATGAGAGAGGAAGTCTGGGTGCTGATTCTTGTACTCTGCAGCATCTCCAGTAAGGTTTCTGAAACTAAAAAAGAAAGAAATGGGTGAGTATTAATAGTTCTGCATAAATACCAGTGTTTGTTTCTTTAAGAAAAAGTGAAAATGGTGCCTTAAGGCTTTCAGAGTCACAGGCTGGAGTAGAAACAGTGCACGCTGTCACAGGATTGAGGAGACAGGAGAGGCTGAGGGAAAGAAAGGGAAATCCTTAGAAACAGAGGGGAGGACTGTGAAGTCTTCCATGCTGTGTAATGATACTTTGCACCAATTTCACCAAGTCACCAAGGAATGGGGGACACTCAACTGACATATGACTGACAAATTATACATTGAGGGCCTCGGACATATCAGATATTGGGATGCAATTCAATAAGTGAACTTTAGTATAAATCCCAGATAGCTATACTTACATATGGTACATACTTCTCACATATGTACTTGTATTTATAAGTTGCCACATTCAATTTGCTACTATTTTGGTGAGTATTTTTATTACTGTATTCATAAAGGAAATTGGTCCATAGTGTTTTTTGTTTGTTTGTTTGTTTGTTTTCTTGTAATATCTTTGAAGGATCCTGACCTCATGGAATTAATGGAAAAGTACTTTCTCCTCACCTGGTTTTTTAAAGTATTGATGTTAATTCCTTAAATGTTTAATGATTTCACCAGTGAAGCCATCTGGTACTGGACTATTCTTTGGTTGTAGGTTTTTATTTTATTTTATACTCTTTCCTTTTATAGGTATATTCAGATTTTATTTTGGCTTGAGTCACTTTGAGTAGTTAGTATCCTTCAAAACTCTAGCATAAAAAGGCAAAAGTAGAAAAGAAAATTTGGTTCTAATGCACAGTTAGCTTACAACTTCCAGTTGCCACACTGTCAGGTGCCACCTTAGCTTTTGAGCAAAAGCCATCCCCTTCCCAGGCCAAGCTCAGCAGAGCTCCCAATGGAATTAAGCTAGAACTCCATAATGGAAGGGTAACAGCAATATCTTCTGCACTGCCCTATTCGTAGCATCATGACTCCCTAAATGGTCATCAGAATCTGGGGAAAGGCATTTTAAGATGGTTACTGGCAAGAAGGTAGGGAGAGAGAGTGTGTGAGAGAATGAGGGAGCAATAGAGGAGTGTGTGGGCGTGTGTGGCTGTGTGTGTGAGTGAAATAGGAATCGTTAGATCCTGCAGGTCTTCCAAGGGGCTGCCTTTCTGGGCAGTCTTAGATGGCAAAACCCCGCTGACACCGCAAACACTCCCGGTAAGACACCGGCTGCACAGACACCATGCCACCTTGAAGAACAGACCTATTGGGACTAGGTTCCTAGCCTTGCCACCACCCAATCTGGTCTCAGTGGCAAAACAAGACACTACAGCAACTCGGGTAAAAAACCTAAGACCACAGCTGCAGACCCAGGGACACCAAGACTCCAGGCACCCCGGCTGCAGATTTCTTGAGTCACAAATCCAATCCTCCTCCCCTTGGGCCCCATGGCAGTGGCATAGGATCTGCCAGAACCCAGCCGCACAATCAGGCTTTCTGCCTACACACAGAGCAGCAGCCCTACCTGAATTTGAGCCTTGCTGTGTGGACCCTGGAAGTTTGTTTCCTGTGCCCAGGCTCTGTGCCCAGGCAGGGAGGCTGTACTGAATTTGAGCCTAGGTGCGCAACCTTGGGGAGACTGTTTTCTGCATCCAGATCCTGCACCCACACAGGGAGATAGCGCTGAAGTTGAGCCTGGGGGTGAAAACATGGGGAGTTTGTTTCCCATGACCAGACCCTGCATCCAACCAGGGAGGCTGCATTGAATTTGAACCTGAAAGTGCAAACTTAGGGAGTTTGTTTCCCGCAACTAGACTCCAAGGCAAGGCAGGGAGGTTGTGCTAAATTTGAGCCTAGGTGCGCTACCTTGGGGAGGGGTATTTGTGTGTGTGTTTGTGTGTGTGTGTGTGTGTGTGTGTGTGTGTGTGTGTGTGTGTGTTGTGTGTTTGTTGTGTTTTTTTTTTCTTTCTGCAGCCAGATCTCACGCCCACGCAGGGAGACAGTGCTGATGTTGAACCTGGGGGTGCAAACCGGGTAGTTTGATTCCCATGACTAGACTCAGTGCCCACACACAGGGGTGAAGGGAGGGTGGGGGTAGGCAGTGCTGAATTCAAGCCTGGGTACATGGACACAGGGAGTTTGTGACCAGACTTCACACCCTCACTGGGCGACAGTGCCACCTGACTTTGATTCAGGGCAAGTGAACACAGAAGGCTGTTTTCTGCAGGGCAGGAGTAGACCTCCTGCCAACACAGTTCGACTGTGCAACCCAGTCTCCCAAGCAGAACAGGGACGTTGCATCTCCACGCAAGAGGCAGCAATGAGCATCAGTGACTAGACTCTGTTTCTCATTATGTGCGCCTGGAATCCAATTCCCAGTACATTCACACTAAGAGCCAGCAACTCCAATTCTTGGCACATGTTCACACAGGGACCCTGATTCTTGGTGCGAAACCTCACTAAGCAACAGAGACTCTGATACTCAATTCTCAGCATAGACACAGGGAGCCTCTGATTCCTGATATGCAACAGGGGACTTTGATTTTTGGCATATGCCAGTGGGTTCTTTGTTTTAGCATGGCACAGGCAGGGTCCCTGATTCTACATGCACACACAAGGCCACACTAAGCGTCTGTGACTCTGACCTGGGGTGAGTGTGGCTCCAACCAATCCATGGCAGCCACATGTCTTAGTGTCAGAGCTCTTCAGTGCCACTTGGGGGGGTGCAAAACTCCCACTGCACAGGGCCCAGGACTCTGCAACTCCACATTTGAACATTCTGGTGATAGTAAGAATTGGAAGACAACAAAACAATCCCCAGAAGAAAGAAAAGGAGGCATCACCAAGAAAGGAAATTAGTGAAACAGAAGCATGCAACATGACAGAAAAAGAATTCAGAGTAATAGTCATACAGATTGTACACTGGATGGATGAGAAAATCAACAAACTATGCAAAAATCAGGAAGAAATGAAAAATGATATAGCTACAATCAAAAACACCATAGAAGGCTTCAACAGTAGACTAGAAAAAGCAGAGAACTGAATTAGTGAGTTAGAAGATAAAGTACAGAAACAAGTCCAATCTGAACAGCAACTGAAGAAAAAAATTAAAAAGTAGGAGGAGAGCATAAGGGAGCTTTGAGACAATGCAAAATGAAGTAACATAGATATAATAGGGCTGCCAAAAGACAAGAGCAGCAAGGATAAGAAAATTGATTAGAAGAAATAAACAGAAAAATTCCCTGATTTGGGGAAGAAAAACGTTACACAAGTACAGAGAGTCCCAAGCAAGATGAATCCCAAAAGATCCACACCAAGACATGTCATAATTACAATGGCAAATGTTAACAACGAAGAGAAAATCTTAAAGGCTGCAAGAGAGAGACAAAGAGTTACTTACAAATGATTTTCCATTAGATTATCAAATTATTTCTCAAAAGAAATACATAAAGCTAGAATTGAATGGAAGGATATATATAAAGTGATGCAAAGCAAGGGACTCAATCCAAGAATATCTATCCAGTAAGACTTTCAATCAGAACTGAAGGGGAAATCAGGAGCTTTGCAGACAAAAAAAAAAAAAAAAAAAAAAAAAAAAAAAAGGCTAAGGGGGTTTATCACTACCAAGCCAGCAATTCAAGAAATGCTAATGGGAATGCTGTAAAAAGAAGAAATAAAAGGATAAGTAGGAACATAGGCTCAAAAAAATAGAAATGGCTACAAACAAGTACATTTCAATAATAACTTTAAATGTAAATGGAATGGATGGAAAAAAAAATGACTCATATATATGCTGTCTACAGGAGACCCATCTCAGAACAAGGGACTCACACAGACTGAAAGTGAAGGGATGGAAAAAATCTTTCAGGTAAATGGAAATGAAAAAAAAAAGAGTTGAGGTAGCAACACTTATATATGACAAAATAGACCTCAAAGTGAAGGCCATAACAAGAGTTAAAGAAGGCCACTTCATAATACTAAAGGGATTGATATAAAAAGAGGATATAATCCTGATAAATATATATGCACCCACTGCAGGAGCACCCAAATATATTTAATTAAAAAAAAAAAACCTGGAAGATATCAAGGGAGAGATCAACAACAATACAATCATAGTAGGGGACTTTAATACACCACTGACATTACTTGATAAATCCTCTAGATAAAAAATCAGCAAAGAAACAGCAATCCTAAATGACTCACTATATCAGATGGACTTAATTGACATATTCAGAACATTTCACTGCAGACTATACATGCTTCTCAAAAGCACATGGGACATTTTGAAAAATAGACCACAAATTGGGTCACAAGCAAAGTCTCAGTTAATTCAGGAAGACTGAAATCATAACAAGCATCTTCTCATACCACAATGGCATAATAATAGAAATAAACTACAATAAAACAATCCAGCTCACAGCCAATTGGCTTGGAGATCAATGCTTCCTAGTGCTACCAACAACAAGCAAGGCTTAACAACAAGACTGCACACACAGCCCACAAAGGGCTATACCAAGACTGTCCACCTCAGGCAACTGGGATGGCTGTGCCACTGGGCTCTACCAAAACACCTAGCACACAAAACTACTCCATCAAATCAGGGAAGATGCTAAAATGCATAGGAGAGGCAGGACACAAAGGAAGGAGATTGAGGGGGAAAAAGAATGGACATTGAGTTCAAAACTACAGTTATAAGGTTTTTCAAGAACTTCCAAAAAAAAAAAAAGCCAATAAAATAAATGAGACCTATGAGAATATGAAAAGAGATCAACTAGAAATAAAAAAAGGATCAACTATAAAAAAAAAAAAAACATTGTCTGAAATAAAAAAAATATATATATATTACACAGAGTCCTAAAAACAGTCTGGAAGATTGCAAGAATCAAGACAAAAGATTTGGAACACAGAGAGCCAGAAGACACTCCTCCACAGAAGCAAGAAGATAAGAGAATCCAGAAAGTTGAGGATAGTGTAAGAAACCTCTGGGACAATTTCAAGCGAACCAACATCAGAATTATGGGGGTCCCAGAAGAAGAGAGAGAGCAAGATACCGAAAGAATATTGGAAGAAATAGTGACAGAAAACTTCCCCAACTTGTTGAAAGAAATAGACTTACAAGTCCAGGAAGTGCACAGAATCCAAAACAAAAGGAATCCAAAGAGAACCACACCAAGATACATCATAATTAAAATTCCAAGAGCAAAAGACAAAGAGAGAATATTAAAAGCAGCAAGAGAAAAGCAGGTAGTTACTTATAAAGGAGCACCCATATGATTGTCAGCTGATTTCTCAACAGAAAGCAGGCAAGCCAGACGGGAATGTCAAGAAATATTCAAGGTAATGAATAACAAGAACCTACAGCCAAAAATACTCTACCCAGCAAAGCTATCACTCAGAATCAAAGGCCAGATAAAGAGCTTCACAAATTAAAAAAAAAAGCTAAAGGAGTTCATCACCCCCCAACCAGAATTATATGAATTGCTAAAGGGGGTTCTTTAGGAAGAAGATAAATTATGAACAACAAATACATAACTATCAGTAAGTGAAACTAAAAGCCACGGGAATTTAAAAATCTGATGAACAATATTAACTGGTGAATATAATAGAATCAGAGGTATAGAGGGGGAGTGGAATGACAATTTTCAGGGAAAAGGGTAGAGGACTGAATAAAAACTGTGCACCTATGGATGAGGACAATGGGAGGTGTGGAAAGGGCAGAGGGAGGGGTGGGAACCTGGTGGAAAGGAGCAATTGAACGGGGAGGAGAGGAACATTTGTAATAATCTGAACAATAAAGATTTATTTTTTAAAAACCAATCCAAAAGACTGAAACACTTGGAAGCTGAATAGCATGCTATTAAATATTAAGTTAACAATGAGATCAAATAGGAAATCAAAAACATCCTGGAAACTAATGACAATAAAAACACAAAAATGCAAAATCTATGGGACAGAAAGAAAGCAGTCCTGAGAGAAAGAAGTTTATAGTTCTACAGGCCTATCTAAAAAATAAAAATAAAAAATAAAAATTAATAAATAAATAAAAAATATAGTAAATCATTTAATTCTACAACTCAAAGAATTAGAAAGAGAGCAACAAGAAAATCCCAGAGTGAGCAGAAGGAGGGAAATAATAAAGATCAGAGCAGAAATAAATGACATAGAAACAAAAAAAATACAAATGATCAATGAAACCAAGAGCCAGTTCTTTGGAAGGATAAACAAGATTGGTGAACCTCTATCCAGTTTCACCAAGAAGCAAAGAGAGAGGACCCAAATATATAAAATCAGAAATGATAGAGGCAAAATAACAACAGACCCCACAGAAATACAAAGGATCTCTTAGAAAGGAGAGAGAGAGAGAGAGAGAGAGAGAGAGAGAGAGAGAGAGAGAGAGAGATGAAAGAAAGAAAGAAAGAAAGAAAGAAAGAAAGAAAGAAAGAAAGAAAGAAAGAAAGAAAAGAAAATAAAATTCAGACAGACTATGAGCAACTATATTCCAACAAACTAGACAATAGACAACCTGGAGGAAATGGATATATTCCTAGAAAAAGACAACATTCCAAAACTCAATCAGGAAGAATCTAAAAATCTCAATAGGACAATAACTATGGAAGAATTTGAAATAGTCATTAAAAATATTCCAGCAAACCAAAGCCCGGGGCCAGATGGATTCACAGGGAGTTATACCAAACATTCAAGGAAGAACTAAAACCTATCTTCCTCAAACTATTCCAAAAATTCAAGTGGTGAGCTCATTCTTTAAAACCAGTATCACCCTAATACCAAAACCACATAATGACAGCACAATGATAGAGAATTATAGGCCAATATCCCTCAGGAACATAGATGCCAAAATCCTCAACAAAATTCTAGCAAATCAGATCCAACAGACTGGTGCAGCAACTGTGGAGACAGTATGGTGTTTTCTCAACAAACTAAAAATGGAACTCCTATTTGACCCAGTCATCCCACTTCTAGAAATATACCCCAAGAAGCTAGAAACACCAATCAGAAAGGATATATGCACCCCTATGCTTATAGCAGCACACTTTACCACAGCTACAATAAGATTTGGAAACAGCCTAAGTGCCCATCAGCAGATAAGTGGGTTAAAAAACCGTGGTATATCTACATAATGTAATACTATGCTGCAGTAAAAAATAAGGTATTCCTATTATTTGCAAAGGCATGGATAGAACTGGAGAGCATTATGCTAAGTGAAATAAGTCAGTAAGAAAAAGATAAATATCACATGACCTATGGAAAAAAATAAACAACATAAACTGATGAACAAAAACAGATCCAGAAACAAGGAAGCATTGATTAGATGGTCAAACCTCAGAGGGAAGATAGGGGAGAGCGGGTAAAGGTGTGAGATCAATCAAAGGACTTGTATGCATATATATATGCCTAACTAATGGACACAGAAAACGGGGGGTGAGGGCATGAGTCAGGGGGGAACTTAATGAGAGGATGAGGACACATATGTAATAACTTAATCAATAAAGACATTTTAAAAAGAAGAAGAAATAGGCTGCAAAGAAGACAACTCACTTTGTTCAAAATCTCAGCTTTAATTCCAACTGGAATTTTACTCTTAAATGAACAACAACAAAAATTGTAAAAGCAAAAAAATAAAAATAAAAAAAATCTGGGGAAAGACCTTATTGATGACTGTCCGAGGTCAAATTCTTCCTCTGAATATGGACTTTCCTGGGCTTGGAAGACACATACCACACTGTCACTGACCGATGGAAATGTAAGAGATAAATGGCCACTTCCTCCCTTTTTTGCTATCCATGCTAAAACAAATCTCCTTTGTTGATGAGTAGAGTGGATAATGTTCCCCACCCTACATCCATCCCCTGGTCCCAACACTCACTCACTTCTTTTCCACTGAGAGGACAGATGACTTTGTTCAAGAATGAACAAGTTCAGGGGAGAAACCAAGATGGCAGCAAAGGTAAACAACTAAACTGCCTTCTCGCACAACAATTTCAAAACTACAACTAAAAGACAAAATGTCTAACACCCAGATCCATGGGAAAGCTGGCTGAGTGATAGTTTTACAACTAAAAGGAAAGAGAAAGGAGCACAAATGCTGAAAAACTGAGTTACAGAGGCACAAGAATTAGTCTGCTGGCAGGCGACTGGGCACAAGGCTTTTTTTTTTTTTTTCCAACCCAAAGGGAGACAAGCTCCTGATCACTCTGAAATCCAGTTTCTGGGGACACATGGAGGACCTAGATGCCTACAGGGAAAAACTGAACTGTCAGCCATCGGGTCAGAAAGTGAGGATGACTTTTTGCAGAGGTACATCCAGCAATCATTGTTTACTGCACTTGGGCAAGGGATGCAGGGACTTGGAAACACGGAAAGGCAGAGAAGGCTGGCTGGAAGCCATCACTGTTTGCCATGCCCCAGCCTAGTTACACCCTGAGACCTCTCCCCACCCTGAGACCCCACCCCGAATATTCTACAAACCCGCCCAGGCTCCACACAGCGACTTTTGTATATAAAGTCCAATGGGGTGCAGGCGCTCTGTGGCAGCTTAACCAAATAAACCGCAGCTCCATTCGGACTGCTCCAAAACTGCCAAATCCCAAGCAAAGAGGAGAAATGGTAGTTCTTCCTGTAGCTCATGCTGAGTGGCCTCAGACAGTAGCTGGCCTGCACCCCATTGGAGATCCAGAAACTAGTGTATCTAGTGGTCTGTGTAAGATGACAAAAGATTCCAATTACTCTCATAAGGAACACATTTAAGAGGCAGACTCAGTGAGCACCAAAGCCCCACTGAAATAAGTCCTGCCTCATTAACATGTCTCCAGCACAGCAATTCTTCCATTATAGACACAGCAGGTACTCACAGCCAATTGGCCTGGAGGTTAATTCTTCCCAGTGACACCAACAACAATCAAGACTTAACTACAACAAGGCTGTAAACACAGTCCTCAAAGGGGTGCACCAAGAGTGTCCACCTCAAGTAACTGGGAGGCTGACCCATTGAACCATACAGGACACCTAGCACACAAAGCTACCCTACCACCTCAGGGAAGGAGCGAAAATGAGAAGACAAGGAAACAGATCACAAACAAAAGAAATGGAGGAAAACAAACGACGACATAGAGTTCAAAACCACGGTTATAAAGTTTGTCAAGAATTTCCTAGAAAAGACCAATAAATTTAATGAGACCCTCCAGGATATGAAAAAGGACCAACTAGAAATTCAACATACACTGACTGAAATAAAAAATATTATACAGAGACCCAACAGCAGATTAGAGGAATGCAAGAATCAAGTCAAAGAATTGGAATACAAAGAGGCAAAGAACACTCCTCCAGAGAACCAGGAAGAGAAGAGAATCCAGAAAGTTAAAGATAGTGTAAGAAGCCTCTGAGTCAAATTCAAGCATACCAACATCAGAATTATGGGGGTGCTAGAAGAAGAGAGAGAGAAAAACCTATTTGAAGAAATAATGACTGAAAACTTCCCCCACCTAGTGAAAGAAATAGACCTACAAGTTTAGGAAGCACATAGAACCCCAAACAAAAGGAATCCAAAGAGGACCACACCAAGACACATCATAATTAAAATGCAAAGGGCAAAAGACAAAGAGAGAATATTACAAGCAGCAAAAGAAAAACAGTTAGTTACCTACAAGGGAGCACCCATACGATTATCAGCTGATTTCTCAACAGAAACTATGCAGGCCAGATGGGAGTGGCAAGAAATATTCAATGTGATGAATAGTAAGAACCTACAACCAATGATAACCAGCAAAGTTATCAATCAGAATTGAAGGTCATATAAAGAGTTTCACAGATAAGAAAAAGCTAAAGGAGTTCATCACCACCAAACCAGTATTGTATGAAATGCTGAAAGGTATTCTTTGAAAAGAGAAAAAGGAAGAAAAAGTAAAGATAAAACTTATGAACAACAAATACATATCTATCAACAAGTGAATCTAAAAGTCAAGTAAATTAAAAATCTGAGGAACAGAATAAATTAGTTAATATAATAAAATATTATATTTATTTATTTGTTTATTAAATAAAATATAATAAAATATAATATAATAAAATAAAGTTAATATAATAGAATCAGGGGCATCGAATGGGAGTGGATTGATAATTCTCAGTGGGAAAGGGGTGTCTGTGTGGGCGTACGGGAAGAGACTGGACAAATTCTTACACCTATGGATGTGGACTGGGGAGGGAGAGCTAAGGGCAGAGGCTGGGGTGGGAACCAGGTGGAGGAGAGCTTTGGGGGAAAAGAGGAGAAACAATTGTAATAATTTGAACAATAAAGATTTATTTAGTTAAAAAATAAAAATAAAAAATGAAGTAAAAAAAATGAACAAGTTCAGTCTCTGCTTACCCGTGGCCAGCCCTTACCCATCAGTTATGGTATACTAGCTCTGTGAGCATGATCAGCTACACCTGGTGTAATTTATCCTTCTCTCTAATGTAAATTCTGAGAGTAGTATCCTGGTCAGGGACAGACATCATCCCAGCTGAGCTGAGACTCAGCTTCACAGAACACTGGCAACACCACTAGTCTTCTCCCTGCAAGGCTATAAACAGCCTCCTTCTCAGTCCACTCACAGTGGTTTCAGAGACTCTAGCTTCTTTTAAACAGGATAGAGACTGCTATGTATTTCTGACAAAGGAGAAGACAGAGGCCTAGAAAATTTAGGTGGCAAACACCAAGCCGCACATTGCCCAGGATCAGGAACCAAAACCTAAGTTCCTTCTGTTTCTCATAAACTTCTTCAGATAAGACTATGGCAAATGTGGAAATGAAACCACAAGTCAGAGCTGGGTTGAGAGACATCTAAATTAGGAAACCCAGTTTCTCTCCTCTTGTTTGTGCTCAATTTAGGAAAAAAGAAAATTATATCCAGTATTGAGAAAAGAGCATTGAAATCTTCAACTGTAAATGTGGATTTGTCTATTTCTCCATTTGTTGTGCCAGTGTTTACTCCTTGAATTTGAAGTTCTCTTGTTTTGGGGGAGGTATTTTTTGTTAATCCTCAGGCTAGGATATTTTCCCATTGATCTTTAGAAAGTATGGAAGGAAGGGAGAGAGGGAAGAAGGAAAAGAGAAAGAAAAAACATCAATCTGAGAGAGATACATTAATTTGTTGCCTCATACAAATGCTCTGACCAGGGTAGGGACTGAATCTGCAACCCAGGAACGTGCCCTTGACTGGGAATCAAACCCAATATCTTCAGTGTTCAGGCCAACACTCTAACCACTGAGCAATATCAGCCAGGGCAAAGTTCTGTTGTGGCTTTTGAAACTCAGTTACTTATGAGATACATGCACATTTGGTATTATTGTCTTCTTGATGAATTAACCTATTTATCATTATGAAAGGTTCTTCTTTATCTCAGGTGCAAAAATGGGACTTCTCTGAAGCCTACTTGTCTGATATGAATACCACCACTTCAGGTTTCATGTGCCTAATCTGTGCATGATGTAGCCTTTTCATGGTATATATATTTTTTTAATTCTTCTCCTTTAACCTGATTGTGTCCCTATATTTAAAGTTGTATTTCTTTTAGACAGCATACAGTTGGATCTTGATTTTTTTATCCAATCTGACTGTCTTATAATTGGACCATTTAGACAATTTACATCTAATATGATTATTGATATGGCTGTGTTTAAATTCATCATCTTTCAGTGGACATCAGAGGAACGGTGGCATGAGAGAGCCCCTTGCCTTCTCCCCCTGAAATTTCAACAAGTTAGCTAACTATAATTTATCAAAGAAATCCCTGCTCAACATAGACACATGCCTAAGAGACCTATGCATTGAAATATCTAAAGGTAGGCAACCAGAAAAATAGGGAGATAAGAAAGAAGAAAAGTGAAGAGGACCTGCAAATGCAGACCCTGCAGCTTCTGTAAGATAGTACATCCCCTGAAGTTTCAATAAGTCAGTATCCAGGAGCTCATGGCTTGGCCAGCTGGGAGAGGGGAGAAAGCTGGTGATAGCAGGCGCTTCCTTTGGCTGGGAGAAACAGAGAGCTCAGGAAGGGATCCCAGCAGGGCAAGTGGTGAGAGAGTGGACTGTGTCTGATTAAGGAGACACCTGACAGAGCACAAGGTTCTGCTGTGCAGCTCTTCACTCTTTGGTTGTCAGTGTTTGTTCAGACAAAGAAACAGAATCACAAAGCCCTACTGCTTGGTCTCCCAAAATTCGCTTCCTGTTGACCTTGAATTGGGTCCAGGAGCTTATTATATGTAAACTAAGAGCTATTGTAGTAGAATCACTGTTTCCCTCTGTAACTGATCCCCAGGAGGAGTGCTTGGGGTGAAGCTCCACAGACATCAGGTATTGCCATTACAGTGAGAGCAAAACAAACGCCACTCTCAAGCAATGTGGCTGTACTCTCTTACAGAAGCCACAGAGGTTCCAGACTGGATGATCACAGAAATAAAAAAAAAAAAATCTTGTGATTAAGCATCATCCACTGGAAAATAGTGGGAAAACCTCTTCTGAAATAAATGCATAGTCAAAGGAGGACAGCAAATACCTGAATAACCACAGTAATGAGGATGAGCAGGAAAAAAAATGAGATATCTCCAGAAAGCAAGCTGGAATACATGAAAGTATTCTACTGCTAAAAGAGTAATATACAAATTAACTATCACTCTGCTCCACAAGCCATGCCCACAAGCCATGCCCACCAGACAATCAGAGCGAGTATGCAAATAAACCCAACCAAGATGGCTACAGCCACAGAGAGCAGGAGGCAGGCGTTTCCCTAGCAATGGAGGAAGCCAAGCTTTCCACCTTCCCTTTTTGGCCTAAGCCTCCACTCAAGGCTACAAAGTTTCAATTATAGGAGGTAAACAAATCCAAACAGAAACAGCTGCTACCACAGAGTGAGCAGGAAGCTTAGCTCCATTCTAGGCTACAAAGTTTCAATTGTAGAAAGTAAATATATCCCAGATACCAGGATATCTGCAAACCACCACAGCCCCTTCACTCTGGCGGCCCCATGCCCCAAGGGAACCCCTACCCTGATCCTGGACATCCTTCAGGGCAAACCAGCTGGCCCCCACCCATGCACCAGGCCTCTATCCTATCTAATAAAAGAGTAATATGTAGATTGACCATTACTCCAACACATAAGATGGTTGCCCCCTTGTGGTCAAAGATCCTGCCCCTGTGTGGACACAAGATGGCCAGCAGAAAAGGGCAGTTGGGAGGCATCAGGCCTGCAAGGAAGGGCAGCTGAGAGGGACCAGGCCTGCAAGGGAGGGTAGTTGAAGGAGATCAACCCTGCAGGGGAGGGCAGTTAGGGGTGACCAGGCCAGCAGAGGAGGGAAGTTGGAGGCAAATGGGCTGTCAGGGGAGCAGTTAGGGACAATCAGGAAGGCAGGCAGGCAAGCAGTTGGGAGACAGCAGTCCTGGATTGTGAGAGGGATGTCTGACTACCCATTTAGGCCTGATCCCACCTAAACAGGCAGTCAGACATCCCCCAAGGGGTCCCAGATTGGAGAGGGTAAAGGCTGGGCTGAGGGACAACCCCCACCCCACCCCCAAGCACAAATTTCATGCACCAGGCCTCTAGTGTGATATAAATGACAGAGATTTTAAGATAACAGTTCTGAAAATTATAAAAGAGATATAAGAAAATACAGACAAGTAATTCAATGCACTCAGAAAACAAATCAATGAAAAAAAATGGGTACTTTACCAAACAGATTAAGACTTTAAAAGAGAGCCAATCAGAAATCCTAGAAATGAAGCATGCAGTTAAGAAAATTAATAGTGAACTATTGAGCATAGAAAACAGAGCCAACCAAATGGAGGAAATAATTAGATATCAAAGATAGGAATCTAGAAATGATGCAGAGAAGAGAGAGGCCTGCACACAAAGAAAAATTAAAGAGCTCTACAAGAACTATCTGACTCCATCAGGAAAAAGCAATATTAGAATTATAGGCATTTCAGAGGAGGAGGAGAGGAAGCATGGAATGAAGAGTCCATTCAAACAAATAGTGGATGAGAAATTCCCAAACCTATAGAAAGAACTATATCTTTGAATGCAAGAAGTAAACAGAAAACCTAATTAGCCAACCCCAAGAGGCCCTCTCGAAGACATTTGGAATTAAAGCTATTAAAAATGATGACAAAGGCCAAAGCCAGTTTGGCTCAGTGGTAGAGCATTGGTCTGCAGACTGAGAGGTCCCAGGTTTGATTCCGGTCAAGGGCATGTACATTGGTTGCGGGCACATCCCCGGTAGGGGGTGTGCAAGAGGCAGCTGGTCAATGTTTCTCTCTCATCGACATTTCTAGCTCTCTATTCCTCTCCCTTCCTCTCTGTAAAAAATCAATAAAATATTTTTTAAAAAGATGATGACAAAGAAAAATGTCAGCTAGGGGCAGAAGAAAGTGATCTATAAAAGGAACACATCAGAATTTTATTCAACTTCTCAGCAGAAATGCTACAAGCCAGAAGAGAGTGAAATAAAAATATTCAAATGTCTGAAAGAGAGAAATTATCAGTCATGAATAATATATCCAGCAAAATTATCCTTTAAATATGAAGGAGAAATAAAGATGTTGCCAAATATACAGAAGCTGAGGGATTTTATCACCAGAAAACCTCCATTGCAGGAAATACTCAAGGGAGTTATTCCATCTGAAACAAAGAACATAAGGTCACAACACTAAGTAAGATCACAGCATAAACAGGGATAATTTGTGACAACAAAAACATAAAAGGGGAGATGGTAAAGGATTAACTGACAAAGGATGATAAAGTTCAGATGCATTCAAAAGAAAAAAAGCTATGGTATATTGCATATGCAAGTTTATTTTTTTATAAACTTAAAGTAACCACACACAAAAATCCCCAAACCAGGGCATGTAGATTTAAAAAAGAGGAAACAAAGAAAAAAAGCATGGAATAGTACCAAATAAACACAACAGAAACACAAAGGAAAATAACCAATGGAGGCATAGAGCTACCAGAAAACAAAAAATAAAATGGCAATAAGAAATCATGCTGAAACCTGTTTGGCTCAGTGGATAGAGCACCAGCTTGCGGACTGGAAGGTCCCAGGTTCAATTCCAGTCAAGGGCATGTACCTTGGTTGCGGGAGTGTGCAGGAGGCAGCTGATTGATGATTCTCTCTCATCGATGTTTCTAACTCTCTATCTATAAAAAAATCAATAAAATATATTTCTTTAAAAAAAGAAATCCTCATACATCAATAATTACCCTAAACTCAGATGGCCTGAATTCATCAATAAAGAGGCACAGAGTTGCAGAGTGTGTCAAACACACACACACACACACACACACACACACACGCACACACACACCATACCTGCCTACAAAAGACACACCTAATCTGCAAAGACAAAGGCACATTCAAAGTAGATTCAAAGGGTATAAAATGATTATCTAAGCAAACAATATCCACAGAAACACACGTGTATCCATATTCATATTTAACAAAATAGATGTTAACATAACAAGAGACAAAGATGGACACTTTATAATGATAAAAAAGGACACTACATCAACAAAACAGAATACTTCTTAATATAAATGCAACCAACCAAGGAGCACCAAAATATATAAAACGGCTACTCACAGAATTAAAGAGAGAAACAGATCAAAACACAATCATATTTGGGGACCTCAGTACTACAATGACACCTGTAGACAAATCAACCAAACAAAAAAATCAATAAAGAAATATCAGTCTTAAATGAAACACTGGATCATAATTGACATTTACAGAATCTTTCATTCCAGAACATCAGATTATTCTCCATGTGTGTCAGAGAATAATTATACATTATTCTCTGACACACATGGAACGTTCTTAAGAATAGGTAATATGTAGGGTCACAAACTATTGGAGGTCAACCAATTCAAGAAGATTGAAATTATACCAATTTTTTTATATTCTCTGGCCATGATGCCTTGAAATTAGAAATCAATTGCAAAAAGGAAGCAAAGAAATTCACAAATACATGGCGATTAGACAACATACTATTTTAAAATGGCAGGGTCAAAGAATAAGTAAAAGATGAGGTCAACAGATATATAGAGACAAATGAGAATGACAATACAACACATCAAAACTTCTGGGATGCAGCAAAAGCAGTAATAAGTGGGAAGTTTATATCATTACGGGCCTATCTCAAGAAATAAAAGAAAGCCTAAGTAAACAACCTAATATCACATCTTAAAGAACTAAAGAAAGGAGAAAAAAGTAATCCAAAGTCAGCACAAGAAAGGAAATAAAAATGACAGCAGAAATGAATGAAATAGAGAACAAAAAGACTGTATAAAAAATTATTAAAACAAAGAGTTGGTTCTTTGCAAAGATTAATAAAATTGACAAACCCCTGGCAAGTACTAAGGAAAAAATGGGGAAAGACTCATATAAACAAAATCAGAAATAAGAGAAGAGATATCAACATTATAAATTTTGGTTTCAACAAAAAGAATAAAATACCTATGAATAAACTTAACCAAGAAAGTGAAAGATCTATTTACTGAAAATTACAAAGCATTATTAAAAGAGATTAAAAAGACACACACACACAAAAAAAAAAACCTAGAAAAATATTTCATGTTCATGAATTGGAAGAATCAACATAGCTAAAATGACCATATTACCCAAAGCAATATACAGATTTCATGCAATCACCATAAAAATCCCAATGTCATTTTTTAAAGAAGTATAAGAAGAAAGCTTTAGATTTATATGAAACCACAAAAGAGTTCAAATAGCTAGGGCAATTCTAGGAAAAAAGGAACAAAGCTGGAGTTATCATGTTATGGAGCTATGATAATCAAAACAGCATGGTATTGTCTGCATTGGTAGTATAGTGGTGAGCATAGCTGCCTTCCAAAACAGCATGGTATTGACAGAGAAACAGACACACAGATCAATGGAACAGAATAAAGAGCCCAGCTATAAAGCCACATGTATATGGACATGTAATTTTTCAACAAAGGAGCCAGAAGCACAAAATGAAGTAAAGATAGTCTCTTCAAAAAACGGTACAGTGAAAACTGGAAAGCCACATGCAAATGAGTAAAACTGAGTTACAGTTTTCCCCCATGTACAAAAATGAATTCAAAATGGATCAAAGACCTCATTATAACATCCAAAACAATAAGTTACATAGAAGAAAATATATGTACCAAACTTATGGATCTTGGTCATAGAGAACATTTTATAAAATCCCAAAGCCAGGGAAGTAGAAGTAAAAATAAATGAATGGGACTATATCAAACAAAAAAAGTTCTGTACTGCAAAAGAAACCAACAAAAAACAAGGAGGCAGCCAACCAGATTGTGGGAATATGGCTGCTGATGGGAAGGCAGACTGTAATATAGTGCGTGAGTGAGAAAACAAAGGGAGAGTGTATGCTCACATGGAGAGTGTTTGTTGGTGAGTTGAGGGACAGCTATACTCCAGGAGACTGTGGCTGACTGCTGTATGGGGCTCCTCTGAAGGGGAAGCCCCCACAGCTGCTAGGTTCTCTCCTGGAGTGACCAGCTCAGACACAGAGACCTCGCCATCTTGAAGGAGAAATTGGATATTATCAGAAGTTTGAAAAACCCGGGGAATCTATAACTATGGCACCCACTGAATAGTTGAGAACCCAAGAATACGGTCACCAAGTGACGCAAGCACACAGATTCAGAGGAATTCTACACTCCCTCATGGAAAGGTCAGATTTTGCCTGGGATAAGGTGAAGTCTGAGGTCTGAGAATGAGAGAGAAACATGCACACAGAAGCTGGAGTAGTGGGCAGAGAGGGAATTACCTAACCAGACACCCAGAGACAAGAGATCATGGGGAGACAAAGAAACAGCCCACATATGAAAGAAAAGCAGGCATCACCAGAAAAGGAAGTAAACAAAATAGAGGCAAGCAACCTGTCAGAGAAAGAATTCAGAGAAATGGTCATAAGGTGGATGAAAAGAATGTAAGACAAATTCAACAATATGTATAAGAGCCAAGAGGAAATAAAGAACAACCAAGAAATGAAGAAATGGCATTGCTGCTGTAAAGAATTCAATATAAAACATCAAGAGTAGACTAGAATAAGCAGAGAATCACATCAGTGAGTTGGAAGACAAGGTAGGAAAAAATACCCAACCAGAGCAGCTTCTAGAAAAAAAAAAAATTAAAAAGCAGGAGGAAAACCTAAGGGAACTTTGGAACAATAGGAAACAAAACAACATCTGCATAATAGGGGTTACAGAAGGAGCGGAAACTGCAAGGAATAGAAAACCTGTTTGAAGAAATAATGACAGTAAACTTCCCTGACGTAGGGAAGAAAAAACCCACACAAATCCAAGCTCACAGAGTCCCAAGCAAAATGAATCCCAAAAGACCAATGCCAAGGCACATTATAATTAAACTGACAAACACCAATAACAAAATAAGAATCTAAAAAGCAGCCAGAGAGAGACAGAAAGATAACTACAAAGGAACCCACATCAGACTAGCAACTGATTTCTGAACAGAAACTCATCAGGCCAGAAAGGAATGGAATGAAATATACAAAGTCATGCAAAGGAAGGAACTGAATCCAAGAATACTGTACCCAGCCAGGCTATCAATCAGAATTGAAGGTGAAATCAGAAACTTTACAGACAAAAAAGGACTAAGGGAATTTATTACCACCAAATCAGCAATGCAAGAGATGCTAAAGGATCTGCTGTAAAAAGAAGAAATAGAAAGCAAAGAAGGAACGAGGGGTTAAGAATAAAAATGGCAACAAACAAGTACATATCAATAATAACTTTGACTGTAAATGCATTAAATTCCCCAATCAAAACACACAAAGTAACAGATTGGATAAGAAAACATGACCCATATATCTGCTGTCTACAAGAAACCCACCTCAGAAAAAAAGATGCACACAGACTGAGGGTAAAGGGATGGAAAAAGGTTTTCTAGGCAAATCAAAATGAAAAAAAAACAAAAGCTGGGTTAACAATACTTATATCTGACAAATTAGATATCAAAGTAAAGGACATAAAAAAATATTAAAAAGGCAACTTCATAATACTAAAGGGAACAATCCAACAAGAAGAAATAACTCTGGTAAACATATACGCACCCAATACAGGAGCACCTATAAAAAATAAAAAAAATAAAAAAAAACCTCTTGGAGGATAAGAAGAGAGAGATTGACAGCAATACAATCATAGTAGGGGACTTTAGTAATTCACTATCACCATTGGACAAATCCTCTAAATAAAAAAATCAGCAAAGAAACATCAATCCTAAATGATTCAATAGACCAGATCGAATTAATTGACATCTTCCGACCATTCACCCCAAAGCCACAGAATATACATTCTTCTCAAGTGCATATGGGTCATTTCAAAGATAGACCATATATTGGGTCTCAGGCAAAGTCTCTTCAAATTCAAGAAGATTGAAATCATATCAAGCATCTTATCAGATCACAGTGGCATAAAACTGGAAATCAACTACAATAAAAACAATCCAAAAAATCAAACACATGGAGACTAAACAGCATGCTATTACACAATAACTGGGTTACCAGAGAGATCATGGAAGAAATTAAAAAAAAAAAAAACAGCATGGAAACAAATGACAATGAAAACACAACAATCCAAAATCTATGGGACACAGCAAAAGCAGTCTTGAGGGGGAAGTTCATAGCTCTACAATCCTACTGCAAAAAAATAAGAAACAATGATAATAAATTACCTAACCCTACGATTCAAAGAATTAGAAAGATAGCAACAAGAAAATCCCAGTGTAAGCAGAAAGAAGGAAATAATAAAGAGCAGAGTGGAGATAAATGACATAGAGACCAAAGAAACAATACAAAAGATAAACAAAACCAAGAGTTGGTTCTTTGAAAGGATAAACAAGATTGATAAACCTCTAGCTAGGCTCAACAAAAAGCAAAGAGAGAGGACACAAACAAAATCAGAAATGAAAGAGGTGAAATAACAACAAACCCCACATAAATACAAAGAATTGTTTTAAAAAATACTACAAACAACTTTATTCCAATAAACTGGACAACCTAGAAGAAATGGACATATTCCTAGAAAAATACATCCTTCCAAAACTCAATCAGGAAGAATCTAACCAGTTCAGTAGGCCAATAACTATGAAAGAAATTGAAACAGTCATCAAAAAGCTCCCAGCAAACAAAATCCCAAGGCCAGATGGCTTCACAGGGGAGTTATACCAAACATTCAAGGAATGACTGAAACCTGACCTCCTCAGACTATTCCAAAAAATTCAAGAGGAAGGAACACTTCCAAGCTCCTTCTATGAAGCCAGCATCACCTTAAAACCAAAACCAGATAAAGACAAAACAATGAAAGAGAATTACAGTTCCAATATCTCTCATGAACATAGATGCCAAAATCCTCAACAAAATTCTAGCAAATCAGATCCTGAAGTACATCAGAAAGATCACACACCATGACCAATTAGGATTTATTCCAGGAATGCAAGGATGGTACAATATCTGCAAATCAATAAACATGATACATCACATAAACAAATTGAGAGATAAAAATCACATAGTCATATCAATTGATGCAAAAAAAAAAAAGTATTTGACAAAATCTAACACCCTTTCTTGATAAAAACTCTCAGCAACGTGAGAATAGAAGGATCATACCTTAACATAATAAAAGCCATATATGATAAACCCCTAGCCAACATCAAAGAGGCAGCCAACCAGATGGGAGGTGATATTTGCAAACATTAGCTCCAACAAATGTTTACAAATTCTAAAATCTATAAATAACTCATAAAATAACACCAAACAAACAAACAACCCAATCAAAAATTGGACAGAGGACCTGAAAATACACCACCCACCCCCCCAAGTGTTGGAGAAGTTGTGGAGAAAAGGGAACCCTCATCCACTAGTCATTGGAATGTAGACTGCTACAACTTTTATGGAAAACAGTTTGGCGATTTCTCAAAAAATTGAGAATAGAGCTACCATATGATCCAGCAATTCCTCTTCTGATATAACTTCTAAAACCTCAAAATCACGTAGTCATCATGATATATGCACCCCTATGTTCATTGTCACATTATCCACAGTGACCAAGACATGGAAACAACCAAAGCACCCCCAATAGAGGACTGGATAAAGAAGATGTGGTATATAAACACGATGGAATACTACTCAGCCATAAGAAAGGATGAAATAGTGCCACTTGAAACAGCATGGATGGACCTTGAGAACATTATGCTAAGTGAAATAAGTCAGTGAGAAAAAGCTAAGAACCATATAATTTCACTCACATTTGGGATATACTAGTAAACCTGAAACTCTTGAACACAAACAGCAGTGTAGTGGTTGCCAGAGGGAAGAAGGTGGGGACAGTGGGGGCCCTTATACATGTTGATAGAAGAAGATTTGACTGGGTAGTGAGCACATGGTGCGATATACAGATCTTGTAACACAGAAACCCACAACCAAAACCTATATGTTCATGTTGGCCAATGTCCTCCCAATAAATTTAATTTAAAAATAGTAATAAATTAATCATCATTCTATTTATTTCTGTTTGTCCCATCTGTATTTTTTTATCTTTTATCCTGCTTTTGTTTTTAGTGAATTTTTAGTTTTTTTAAATCCTCTCCTGTGGATATTTTTCCATTGATTTTTAGAGCGTGGAAGAGAGAAGGAAAGACAAAGAGAAACTCTGATGTGAAAGAAACAGCAGAGGATTTCTTGCCTCCTGCATGTGCCCTGACAAGGGGCTGGGCCAAGGAGGAGCCTGCAACTGAGATGCATGCCTTTGACCATAATCAAACCAAGAACCCTTCAGTCCACAAGCCAATACTCTATCCACTGAGCCAAACTGGCTAGGGCTGGTGAATTTTTAAATTCCATTTTATTTCAACTGTTGCTTTATTAGCTGTACTTCATTTTAATTTCTTAGTGGTTGCTCCACATCCTATCTATTGTAATAAAGAGGGAAAATGCTAATTAACAGCAAAGATGGCAGCGCCCAAGGCCAATAAGGAGGGAATATGCTAATTGACTTCCCCACCCTCAAAGATGGCAGCACCCAGTCCCCTTAGCGCGCCCCCCCCCCCCCAGCCCCGGCCACCCCGGGCCAGCCCAAAGTGCAGGCAAGCCTTGGATGGCAGCTGCCTAGCTGCTCAGGGCCACCCAAGGCTTGCACTGCCTGCAGTGGCAGCAACAGAGGTGTGATGGGGGCATCACCTTCCCCTGATCACCGTGTCACCTCCTGCCCTGAGGGCTCCCGGACTGTGAGAGGGGACAGTCTGGGCTGCGGGAAACCCCCCTTCAGTGCATGAATTTTCGTGCACCAGGCGTCTAGTTTATTATATGCTCCTTTAACTTATCATATTCTATCTTCAATGAATATTATAGCACATCACATATACTGTAAGATCTCTGTAACATTATACTCTTCCTTCCTCCTCCTACTTTCTGCATTATTGTTGTTATACATTTACATAAAATATAAACTCAACCATATATTGTTTTATTTTGCTTTCATGAGTCAATTGCCTTTTAAAGAAATTTTTAAATGATAAAAGTAATCTTCTCTGTTCATCCACCTATTCATGGTTTTAGGAGGCTCAATCCTTTTTGGAGTGCCAGTTGTCACCCATTTTCATTTTCTGCACACCTGACCCATCTCTGGATCAGTCCTGAGCAACCTGTTGTTGAATATCTGGTCTGGAAATAGTGTGTGTGTGTGTGTGTGTGTGTGTGTGTGTGTGAACAAGACTTAGCAAATAATTTACAAATACTGAACAACCACCAAGTATCTTTTCTACCACAATAGTATGAAACTAGAGAAGTCACTAACAGTAGGAAAACTGAAAATTTCATTAGAACATGGAAATTAAACAGCACATTCCTGAACAACAAATGGAGTTAAACTTCCAAAGAAGTTAAAAGGAAATTTTAAAAATATTCTGAAACAAACTGAAATGGAAACACAACATACAAACATGCATGGATACAGCAGAAACAATTCTAAGAGGAAGGTTATAACTATAAGATGCAACATTAAGAAAGAATTGTTCCAATGAACAATTTAACTTTATATTGAGGAACCAGAAATAAAAGAACGAAGCCCAAGTTAACAGAGGAAGAAAATAGATATCTGGAAAATAGCAAAAATAAATAAACAAAACTAAGAGCTGGGTTTTTTAAAAGATAAATAAAATCTCTCCTTAGGGGTAGAATGAATAGGGAAACTGAGACAGAAAATTTAAAACAAGGTCAAACAGTATGGGCAATTTGTAGCCAGCTTGTAACTAAAAAGCCATTATCTTCCCCAGACAAGGACAGAGTAAATGGTTAAAAATAAAAAATTAATTAATTAATTTTAAGAAAACCACCTCCCTAATGAGAGAATGCAGAAAGGAACTGGGAAAAAGGGCTGCTTTACCTCCTAAGCAGGGAAGCCAGCAGTCTCAAGGCTTGGCAAAATAAAATTACTAGCTGCTTTTCATGGATTCTGGGAAGGCCCCAACAAAGTGTAAAAAAAAAGAGAGAGAGAGATGGGGGGGTGGGGGAGGGCCTAGCTGGTTTGGCTTAGTGGATACAGCATCAGCCTACAGACTGAGTGGTCCCGGGTTCTATTCCGGTCAAGGGTACATGAATGGGTTGCAGGCTTAATCTCCAGTAAGGGATAAGCAGGAGGCAGCAGATCAATGATTCTCTCTCATCATTGGTGTTTCTATACCTTTCTCCTTCTCCCTTCCTCTCTGAAATTAATAAAAACATATTTTTAAGAAGAGTGAGAATTAATCTATACCAAGAGTCTGCAGAGGAATTTTGAAACCTAATGGACAAGAGAGTATATAATATCTCAGACCTCCACCCAACTTGCTCTTCAGACTAGCTGAGAGCCTATCTGTGGTTCATAAGCCAGACATATAGTTTGGCTTGCTTTGATTTTGCTTTTTTTCTTTCTTTTTTTTTTTCAAAAAAGGTGCATAAATTCACTTATATGAGAAGATAAGGATCAAGGTTGGGGACAGCCCTTGCCCACTGGCTCAGGGGGCTGTTTGTCCGATATCACCTCTCTGGTGTCTGTGAGAGTTGCCTATAACTTTAGACTAAATTTAAAAAAGAGAGAGAAGGCTCAAATAAATCCATAAATGAATGAGAACACATTACAACTGATACCACAAGAATACTAAGGGTCATAGGAGACTACTATGAACAAACAAACGGATAAACTAGAAGAACTGGGTAAAATTCCTAGATACATATAACCTATCAAGATTGAGTCATAAAGAAACAAAAAAAAATCTGAACAAACCAATAATGAGTAAGAATATTGAAGCTAGAATAAAAAATCTGTCAACAAAGAAAAGCCTACACTATATAGTTTCTCAAGTAAGTTCCAGCAAACATTTGAAGAAATATAGGCCAATCTCCCTGGTGATTATAAATGCAAAAACACTTAACAAAATATTAGCAAACTGAACTCAACAGCCCTTTGAAAGGATCATATGCTCCCATTAAGTGGGATTTCAATAAGGGTGAACTTCCTGTTATTAGAATAGAACTGTGTCTTGCTTTGGTGGATGTCATTGTTAGATAAGACAAAGATTGTAAGGTCTGGGCATCACTTACTAAATGCATTTTGCTGTGCTTAAATGTAATACAATATTTTGTAGGCGTAACTGTAATCAGGAACCCAACCCCATATGTATAGCTAACTGCGAAGAAGAAATCAATGTGTAATTGACCAAATAGTGTATAAAAGCAATGGCTAAGCCTCCTTTTGCAGAGAAAGGGCTTTGGATGTGAACCCCTCATCTTACTGAAGGAAATAAAACTACCTTGCGACAATCATGTCTTGTGCTTAAATAGAACATCCCAAGCGTGAAGCCCTTGAGTTAAGTAACATCATGAAACTTTAGCCACAAAGGTGACTAAGGCCAAGACCAATTCAGAAATATAGGATCTGGGAGTTAACAATAGCTAGTACCGATGACAACAGAACAACAGTTTCCTGCTGTGGACAACACTTCTACTTGCAACAAATGAAGAAAATGCTATAGTGCAGTGATTAAAATGGCCCCATTTATGATGGGCTTGGCCTTGTAGCCAAATTTCTTTTAAGGCAACAATTCGCTAGTTGCTTCTTGCTATTTGATTCTAAATTTAAGACAAAGCTTGGTGTGGAGTGCTAAAAAACACAAACTTATTTCCACAACAGTGGCCTCTAGTTTTACATACTTCTCTTGGTGCCCAGATGGGAGGAGCTCAATGCAACTTGTTAGTGTGCCACCAGGTACAAGGTTCTGCGTTAGGCTAGCCTTTCCCTGCAGAAATTTTCCGACAGAGTATTTCCAATGCACTTGGTCACTTATCCAGCAATTGTTAGTGAAGTGCACAACGAGGAACCCATATTGGAATGACCTTTAGAACTGCAACTCTGAGCAACAAACAAGGCCCTGGTCTCAAACCACCCCAGAAGCCACCCAGAATCTGAAACCACAAAGGCATAGTATAAGCCAATCTCAAACACAGTCACCTAGAAAACAAAGGACAGTGAGGCCAAAAGCTGCAAAACAGGAAGCAGAGCACAAAACCACTTTTCTTGGTCAATATCATGAGATAGAGAATAAAACCAAGCATGAAAAAGACACTGAAAGCCATCAAACAACTGAGATAACTAGCAGCAGCAAATAGCTAGAAAAGCCAATTGGAGAAAATTTAAAAAGAGAAAGAGCTTCTCCCATAGCTAGAAGACTTGAATTGAGTCATTTACTCATAGAACAAAATGGATACTAGAAATAAGCACAAATATGTCTGTTGTTGTTGTTGTTGTTAATCCTCTTGTTAAACCTCACCCAAGGATATTTTTTTTCCATTTATTTTTAGAGAGAGAGGAAGGAAGGGGGAGAGACAGAGAGAAACATCTCATATTGATTGGTTGCCTCTTGCATACGCCCCAGCCCAGTGCCAAGGATCAAGCCTGCAACCAAGGTACTTGCTGTTGACCAGAATCAAACCTGGGACTCTTCAGTCCCAGAGCTGATGTTCTAACTGAGCAAAACCAGCTAGTGCAAATATGTATTCTTTTTAAACCTGATGGCCCAGCTGGTGTGGCTCAGTGGTTCAATGTCATCATATAAATCAGGTCAGGGTTCAGTTCCCAGTCAGGGCACATGCTGGGATTGTGGGCTCCAGGGTAGGGGGTATACAGTAGGGGGCATGCAGGAAGCAGCCATTTAATAATTCTCATCATTGATATTTTTATCTCTCTCTCCTTGCCATTCCTCTCTGAAATTCATAAAAATGTTTTTAATCTATATTGTTTGAAAGTATTACATAGGTTCTCTTTTATTTCCCATTAACCTCTCCCATCTGCTCTCATCCCCCACCCCAGGCCCTTACCATCCCCATTATCTGTGTCCATGAGTTATGCATATATGCATACAAGTTCATTGGTTGATCTCTTCCCACCCACCCTCTCCTGCCTTTATTCTGAAGTTCAGCAGTCTGATCATGCTTCTATGTCTCTGGGTCTATTTTTGTTCATCAGTTTATTTGGTTCATTAGATTCCACATATGAGTGAGATCATGTGATACTTATCTTTTTATGACTGGCTTATTTCACTTAGCATAATACTCTCCAGGCTCATCCATGCTGTTGCAAATGGTTAGAAGTCTTTCTTTTTTTTATTGTCAGGTAGTATTCCATTGTGTAAATGTACCATTGTGTAAATGTACCACAGGTTTTTTTTTATCCAATCATCTGTCGATGCGTACTTAGGCTGTTTCCAGATTTAATTATTGTAAAATATGCTGCTATAAACATAGGGGTGCATACATTCTTTCTGGTGAGTGTTTCTAGTTTCTTAGGATATATTCCTAGAAGTGGATCACTGGGTCAAATGGGAGTTCCATTTTTAATTTTTTGAGGAAACTCCATACTGTTTTCCACAGTGGCTGCACCAGTCTGCATTCCCAAACAGTAATGTACAAGGGTTCCCTTTTCTCCACACCTCGCCAACACTTATTGGTTGATTTGCTGATGATATCCATTCTGACAAGTGTGAGGTAATATTTCATTGTCGTTTTGATGTGCAGCTCTCAGATGATTAGTGACTTTGAACATTTTTTCATATGTCTCTTGGCCTTCTGCATGTCCTCTTTCTAAAAGTATCTGTTTAGGTACGTTGCCCATTTTTTTAATTGGATTGTTTGCTTCCTTTTGTTAAGTTGTGTGAGTTTCCTATATATTTTGGATATTAACACCTTATTAGATGCATCATTGGCAAATATGGTCTCCCATGCAATGGGTTCTCTTGTCATTTTGTTGATGGCTTTTTTTTTCTGTGCAGAAGCTTTTTATTTTGACATAGTCCCAGTTGTTTATTTTCTCCTTAGTTTCCATTGTCCTAGGAGATACATCGGTAAACATATTACTATGAGAGGTGTCTGAGATTTTGCTACCTATGGTTTCTTCTAATGTTTTTATGGTTTCACCACTTACATTTAAATTTTTTATCCACTTTGAGTTTTTCTTGAATATGGTCTAGTTTCATTTCTTGCATGTATTTGTCCCATTTTCCCAATGCCATTTATTGCAGAAACTATCTCTGCTCCAATGTATGTTCTTGCCTCCCTTGTCAAATATTAACTCAGTGTAATGACTTGGGTCAATTTCTGGGTTCTCTGTTCTGCTCCATTAGTCTCCATGCCTGTTCTTGTGCCAGTACCAGGCAATCTTAAGCACAGTGGCTTTGTAATATATTATAACTTGATATCTGGTATTGTGATTCCTCCAACATTGTTCTTCTTTCTCAAGATAGCTGTGACTATATGGGGTCTTTTTTGATTCCATATAAATTTTTGGAGTCTTTGTTCTAGATCTGTGAACTATGCAGTTGTTATTTTAATAGAGATTGCATTGACTCTGTAGATTGCTTTGGGTAGGATGAACATTTTAATTATTTTTATTCTATCAAATCATGAATATAGTATATTCTTTTACTTCTTTATATGTTCCTCTATCTCTTTTCCCAACATCCTGTGGATTGCGGAGTACAGGTCTTTTATCTCTTAGGTTAATTTTATTCCTAAGTGAAATAATCTTAATTCCAAAAACAATAACTTTAATTATTTTTGATACAATGGTAAATGGGGTTGTTGTGTTTTTTGTTTGTTTATTTCTCTTCCTAGCAATTTATTATTGGTATATAAAAATGCTATGGATGTTTGGTTGTAATTTTGTATCCTGCTACATTTCTGAATTCATTTATTAAACCCATCCAGGTTTTTGGAGTCTTTAGGGTATTTTATTTACAACTATTTTATGTCATCTGTGAATAATAAGAGTTTACTTCTTCTTTTCCAATTTCAGTGCCTTTTATTTCTACTTCTTATCTGATCATTATGGCTAGAATTTCCAGTACTATGTTGAACAAGAGTGATGAAAGAGGGCATCCAAAAGCTTATGTTCCTGTACTTAGGATAAATGTTTTTAGCTTTTCCCATCCTATCTAATAAAAGAGTGATATGCAAATTGACTGTCACTCCAACACACAAGGTGGCCACCACAAGATGGCCAGCAGGGGAGGGCAGTTGGGAGGGATAAGGCCTGCAAGGGAGGGCAGTTGTGGGAAATCAAGCCTGCAGGGGAAGGAAGTTAGGGGTGACCAGGCCGGCAGAGGAGGGAAGTTGGAGGGGGAGCCCAGGCCTGCTGGAGAGGACAATTGGGGTTGACCAGGCCTGCAGAGGAGGGCAGTTATAGGTAATCAGGCTGGCAGGGGAGCAGTTAGGCATCAATCAGTCTAGCAAGGGAGTGGTTAGAGGGTGATCAGGCTGGCAGTCAGAAGCATTAGGGGAAATCAGGAAGGCAGGCAGGCGAACAGTTAGGAGCCAGCAGTCCTGGATTATGAGATTGATGTCCGACTGCCTGTTTAGGCCCAATTCTACTGGGAAGTCAGACATCCCTCAAGGAGTCCCAGATTGGAGAGGGTGCAGGCTGGGTTGAGGGACATACTCCCCATGCATGAATTTTGTGCACTGGACCTCTAGTTGAGTATAGAGGCTGTAGGTTTAGGGTATCTGGCTTTTATTGTTTTGAGGTATGAACCCTTTAATCTCACTTTGCTGAGAGGTTTTATCCAAAAAGTATGTTAGATTTTGCCAAACAATTTTTCTGCATCAATTGATGTGATCATGTGACTTTTATCTTGCAATCTGTTTATGTGTTGTATCACTTTTATAGATTTGTGAATATTGTACCAGCTTTGCATTCCGGAGGGGATAAGGGGAGAAACCCACTTGATCATGGTGTATGATCTCTTTAATGTGTTGCTAAATCTAATTTGCTAAAAAAATAAATAAATAAATAAATAAATAAATAAATAAATAAATAAATAATTAGGATTTTAGCATCTCTGCTTATCAGGGTTATTGGCCTTTAGTATTCTTTCTTTGTAATGCCTTTATCTGGGTTTGGAATTAGAGTAATACTGGCCTCATAGAAAGAGCTTGGAAGTGTTCCTTCCTCTTGTATTTTTTGAATAGTTTGAGGAATACAGATGTTATTTCTTCTTTGAATGTTTGGTAAAACTCCCTGGTGAAACCATCCAGATCAGGGATTTTGTTTGGTGGGAGGGTTTTTTTATTCCTACTTCAATTTCATCAGTAGTTATTGACATATTCAAGTGCCAGGGCTGACCAGCAGACCTTGAAGAATGGATGAATAATTACTCTGACACACATTTCTGTGAAAGAAATGGCTAAGGGACTGCCTGGCTGGAGTAACCAAACAGCCCTCTTCACCTGCCTCCTCAGGCTTTTATTGTAACAGTCACTTGAACTAACTTAAACTATTAGATACTATCAGTAGGGTAAGCATCCTTGAGAAGACACATGTTTCTAGAGTGTCCTTTAAGCAAGGATGTGTGAAGACTAAGCATAAAGATTCCAGTAAATACTCACAGGCTGGGACTTGTTTGGAAAAGTCAAGGCAGGATGGTTGCCATCAGCCAACTTCCCCTGAGGGTACTTTTAGAGTTTCCTCCTTACAGACTTGCTAATCAAGTCCCTTACATCCCCACATTCAGGTTTTCTTATTCTTTCAGATTGAGTTTTGGAAGGTTGTATTTTTCTAGAAATATGTCTATTTTGTCCAGGTAGTCCTGTATGTTGGAATAAAGTTGTTCATAGTATTTTTAAATATATATTTTATTGATTTTTTTACAGAGAAGAAGAGAGAGGAATAGAGAGTTAGAAACATCGATGAGAGAGAATCGTCAATCAGCTGCCTCCCACACACCCCCTACTGGGGATGTGCCCGAAACCAAGGTACATGCCCTTGACCAGAATCAAACCTGGGACCTTTCAGCCTGCAGGCCGATGCTCTATCCACTGAGCCAAACCGGTTTCAGTGCCATAGTATTTTTTTTCCCAATCCTTTGTATTACTGTTGGATCAGCTGTTACTTAACCTCTTTTATATCTGATTTTTTTTTGGGGGGGTCCTTTCTATTTTCTGGTGAGTGGGGCTAGAAGTTTACCAATCTTGTTTATCCTTTCAAACAACAAGCTTTTGGTTTTATTGATCTTTTGTATTGTTGTTTTGGTCTCGTGTCATTTATTTCTGCTCTGATCTTTAGTTCTGCCTTCCATTTACTCTGGGATTTTTTTCTTATTGTTATATTTATAATTTTTTGAGTTGTACATAATAACTTATTACCAGTTTTTTTTTTTGTTTTTTTAGGTAAACTTGTAGTGCTCTGAAATTCCCTCTCAGGATTGCTTTTGCTGTGTCCCATAGATTTTGGATTGTTGTGTGTTGATTTTCATTTGTTTCTAGAATGTTTTTTGTTTAGTGTTTGATCTCTCTGTAACCCATTCATTATTTAATAGCATACTAATTAGTCTCCATGTGTTTGATTGTTTTTGAGCATTTTTACTGTAGCTGATCTCTAATTTCATGCCATTGTGATCTAAGAAGATGCTTGATATGATTTCAGTCTTCTTGAATTTGTAGAGACATAGCTTGTGGCGTATCTTTGAAAATGTCCCATTTGCACTTGAGAAGAATTTACATTCTGTCTTTGGGGTGAAATGTTCTGAAAATGTAATTTAATTCCATTTGATCTAGTGTGTCATTTAGGATTGCTGTTTCCTTGTTGATTTTTCTTTTGTCTAGAAGGTTTATTCAAAGATGCCAGTGAGGTATTAAAGTCCCCTATTATTATTATATTGTTGTTGATCTCTCCCCTGATATCCTCCAGACGTTTTTTTTGTTTGTTTTTTTTTTGTTTGTTTTTTTTAATATATTTGGGTGTTCCTGGATTTGGGTGCATGCTTACCAGAGTTAAAGGTTCTTGTTGTATGAATCCCTTTAGTATTATGAAGTGACCTTCCTTATATATATCTTGTTTTTTTATTTTTTCAATATATTTTTTATTGATTTCAGAGAGGAAGGGAATGAGAGAGATAGACAGAAACATCAATGATGAGAGAGCATCATTGATCGGCTGCCTTTTGCACAACTTCTACTGGTATCAAGCCTGCAAGCTGGGCATGTGCCCTTGATCAGAATCAAACCTAGGACCCTTCAGTCCACAGGCTGATGCTCTATCCACTGAGCCAAACCAGCTAGGGCCTTGTATCTTGTTATGGCCTTCATTTTGAGGTCTATTTTGTCAGATATAAGTATTACTACCCCATCTGTTTTTGTTTTGTTTTTTTCATTTCCACTTGCCTGAAAAAAAATTGCCATCCTTCACTTTCAGTCTGTGTAGAGTTCCTTAGTCTGAGATGGGTTTATTGTAAAGGGCATATATATGGTTCATGTTTTCTTTTTGTTTTTGTTTTTTGTTGTTGTTGTTGTTGTTGTTGTTGTTGTTATTCCTCACTGGAGGATATTTTTCCATTGATCTTTTAGAGAAAGGGAAAGTCAGAGAGAAACATCAATGTGAATTACATTGATCGGTTGCTTCCTGCATGCACCCAGACAAGGGTCCAGGCTAGGGAGGAGCTTGCAACTGAGGTACAACCCCTTGACCAGAATCAAACGCAGGACCCTTTGGTCCCCAGGCTGACACTCTATCACTGAGCCAAGCCAGGTTGTTTTTTTTTTATCCATTCAGCTACCCTATGCCATTTGATTGCAGCATTTAATCCATTTACATTTAATGTTATTATTGACTAGAGGCCAGGTGCATGAATTCATGCACAGATGGGGTCCCTTGGCCTGGCCGGTGATTAGTGCTAATCTGGGCCATCTTGGCCAGTCGCAACCAGGGCTGATAGGGGCCAGATGGCAGGGGGAAGAACCACAGGAGGCTGGCTGTGGGAGCATACTGATTACCAGGGAGCAGCTACTGCATTGAGCATCTGCCTCCTGATGGTCAGTGCTGTCATAGTGACAGGTCAACCAGTTGTTCAGTAATTTGACTGTTCAGTCGCTTAGGTCTTTATATATACAGACTAGAGTCTCAGTGCATGAAATTTGTGCATGGGAAGGGGGGTGTCCCTCAGCCCGGCCTGTACCCTCTCTAATCTGGGAACCTCAGGGGATGTCCAGTTTAAGCTCAATCCCTGTGGGACATCCCTCTCACAATCCAGGACCATTGGAACCACTTGCCTGCCTACCTGCCTGATTGTCCCTAACTGCTTCTACCTGCCAGCCTGATTATCCCCTAATCGCTTCCCTGCTGGCCTGATCACCCCCAACTGCCCTCCCCTGCTGGCCTGATTGCCTTCACTTGCCTTCACCTGCCTTCACCTGCCAGCCTGATCACCCCCAAATACACTCCCCTAATGGCCTGCTTGCCCATAACTGCCCTCCCCTGCCGACCTGATCGTCCACAACTCCCTCCACTGCCGGCCTGATCACCCACAACTGTCCTCCCCTTTTAGCCTGATAGCCCCCAACTGCCCTCCCCTGCAGGCCTGGTCACCCCCAACTGCCCTCCTCTGCAGGCCTGGTTGCCCTCAACCTCCCTCCCCCTGCCACCCACCTAGGCTTTTATTAATATAGATAGGTATTTGTTGCCATTTTTATTGTTTCCACCTATGTTCTTTCTTCCCTTACTATTTCTTCTTTTTACAACAATCCCTTTAGCATTCCTTGAGTTACTTGTTTGGTGGTAATAAACTCCCTTAGCCTTTTTTGTCTGCAAAGCTCCTGATTTCACATTCAATTTTTAATGATAGCCTTGCTAGATAGAGTGTTCTTGGATTCAATCCCTTGCTTTTCCTTTTTTGTTAATAAACATCAATGATTGAGAAACATTAAAAATATCTATCAACTGCCTCCTGCATGCCCCCCACTGAGGATGTGCCCACAACCAAGCACATGCCCCTGACTGGAATCAAACCTGGGACCCTTCAGTCCACAGGCTGATGCTCTATCCACTGAGCTAAACTGGTCAGGGCCAGTCCCTTGCTTTAAATCACTTGGTATATTTCATGCCATTCACTTCTGGCTTGATGTGTTTCTTTTGATAAATCAGTTGATATTCTGATAGGACATCCCTTGTAGATAATTTTCTGTCTCTCTCTTGCAGTCTTTAATATTCTTTCTTTGTCTTTTAAGTTTGCCAATTTAATTATGATGTGTCTTGGTACTGTAGGTTTTCAGGGGTTAATCTTGACTGGGACTGTGTGCTTCTTAGACTTGTGTGACTTTTTTCTTCTCCAAATCAGAAGAGTTTTCTATCATTATTTCTTCAAACAGATTTTCTAGTCCTTGCTCAGCCTCCTCTCCTTTTGGCATCCCTATTTTGTAAATGCTTTTTCAGTTCATGTTGCCCCAAAGTTCCCTTAGACTCTCATTCTGCCTTTTCATTATTTTCTAGTTGCTTCTCTGATTGGATTTTTTTTATATTTTGTCTTCTAACTCACTGATTCAGTCCTCAGCTTCTAGTCTACTGTTTAAACCTTCCATGTGTTCTTTATTAAAGCTGTGTCATTCTTCTTTTCCCCTAGATTCTTACTGATGTTGGTGTATTTCTCATTCAGCTCCTGTGTTCTTTCTGAGTTGCATGCAATTCTCATCTAGACATTTGCACATTCTTATAACTATTACTCTGAATTTTTTTTCTGAAAAACTACTTGCCTCCATCTAATTTAGTTCCTTTTCTGGTGATTCTTCCTTTTCTTTCATTTGGGGTTGTGTCTTTTCCTCCACATTTTTGCTGATCCTTTGTATTTGTTTCTATGTATTAGATCAAACTGCTATGTCACTCAGACTTTTTGGGTTGGGCTATGTAGTAGATATTTTGCAGAACCCAGTGGTTCAATCTCTCAGGTCTCCTGGGCTATGTTCGAAGGAGGCCTCCTAATTGAGATATTCAGGTTATCCTGCTCTGCTTGTGTCTTCAATGTTATTGTCCCATTAATGGGTGGTCTCCTATAAGGGTGTCTAATTAAATGGCTCACTCCCTGCCAAATCAAGCCAGCCATTGTGGAAATGCTGACCTACAGAACAATATACAATGAGAGAAGACACAACACAGAAGTAACAGAATATGAATGTACATAAGACCCATAGAGCCCCAACAAAAGTGACCACCAGAGAAAAGGAATTAGAAAAGAGAAAAGAGAACAAGAATAATTGGGGGAGGGAGAAAAAAATCTGAGGAGAAAACACAATAAAATAATCTAAAAAGAACTAATAAAAAATACCCAGAAAAATTGGGGGCAGAATCTGTAGATGGAGAGCTTAAAGAAAGAAAATAACATTAAAGAATTAGAAGAAAAAGGGGGGAAATAATTTAAAAAGTAGGGGAAGGATCACAGTTTAGAATAAAGGGGGGAGAGAAGAAATGAGAAAATAAGAAAGAAAGAAATTTGAAAAGAATAGAGGAGAGAGTAGATAGGCCTAAATTTAGTATGTGAAACAATTTAAGAAATTAGGATAAGAAGAAAATAGAAAGAGAAGAGAAGAGAGAAAGGAAAAAAAAAAAAAATATATATATATATATATATATATATATATATATATATATATATATATATATATATATGGCCCAGTACATGAATTTTGGGGGGGAAGAAGGTTCCTTCACTCCAACCTGCACTCTCTCTAACCTGGGATACCTCAAGGGATGTCCCACTTCCCGTTTATGCCCGATGCAGTGAGATTGGGCCTAATCGGGCAGTTGGAAATCCCTCTCACAATCCATGACTGCTGACTCCCAACCACTCGCCTGCCTGCCTGTCTGATTGCCCCTAACCAATTCTGCCTGCCAGTCTAATCACCCCTTAACCACTCCCCTGCCAGCCTGATTGAAGCCCAACTGCTCCCCTGCAGGCAAAATTGCCCCTAACTGCCCTCCCCTGCTGACCTGGTCACCCCTAATTGCCCTCCCCTTCCAGCCTGATCACCCCTAATTGCCCTCCCCTGTAGGCTGGTCACCCCCAACTTCCCTCCCTTGCAAGCCTGATCCCTCCCAACTTCCCTCCCCTGCTGGCCATCTTGTGGTGGCAATCGTGTGTCCACATGGGGGCAGCCATCTTTGACCACATGGGGGCAGCCATCTTGTGTGTTGGAGTAAGGTCAATTTGCATATTAGTTTTTTATTATATAGGAGATATAATAAAAGAGAGAGAAAAAGAAAAGAGAAGGGAAATTGTGTAAGAGCAGGGAAGAAGAAATTAGATATATGAACAAAACAATAGAAACTAAAATAATAACAAATCAATAAAGCAGATAGATAGGGAAGATCAATTTTAAAATAAGAAGGAAAGACAGAAAATAGTAAAAAGTAAACAGGAGAAAGGTACCCAAAGCAATCTACAGATTCAATGCAATCCTCATTAAAATACCAATAGCATATTTCACAGACCTAGAGCAAACTTTCCGAAAATTCATCTGGAATTTTAAAAAGACTCTGAAAACTTCAGCAATCCTGAGGAAGAAAAATAAAGTAGAGGGGATCTCAGTACCAGATATCAAGCTGTATTACGAAGCCACTGTTCTCAAAACAGCCTGGTACGGGCACGAGAATGGACATATAGACCAATGGAATGGAATAGAGAATCCAGATTTCGACCCAAACCACTATGCCCAATTAATATTTGACAAAGGAGGCATAAACATAAAATGGAGTCAAGACAGTCTTTTCAACAAATGGTGTTGGGAAAATTGGACATATACATGCAAAAACTGAAATTAGACAACCAACTTACATCATACCTAAAAATAAACTCAAAATAGATTAAGGATTTAAACATAAGACAGGAAACCTTAAAAATACTAGAGGAATTCACAGTCAGCAAAATCTCAGACATGCCGGAGCAATTTCTTCATTGATACTGCTCCTCGGGCAATGGAAACTAAGGAGAAAATAAACAAATGGGATTACATCAAAATAAAAAGTTTTTGCAACAACAAAACAAGAAAGCCCACTGTATGGGAGAATATATTTGCCAATGTTATTACTGATAAGGGTTTAATCTCCAACATTTACAGGGAACTCATACAACTTAACAAAAGTAAGATAAATGAATCAATAAAAAACTGGGCAACACATCTAAACAGATACTTTTTGAAAGAGGACGTACAGAAGGCCAAGAGACATATAAAAACATGCTCAAAGTCACTAATTATCCGAGAGATGCAAATCAAAATGACAAAGAGGTACCATCTCACACCTGTCAAAATGGCTATCATCAACAAATCAACAAACAACATGTGCTGGTGAGGAGGCAGAGAAAAAGGAACACTCATGCACTGCTGGTGGGGATGCAGACTGGTGCAGCCACTGTGGAGAACAGTATGGCATTTCCTCATAAAACTAAAAATGAAACTCTCATTTGACTTAGTCATCCCACTTCTAGGAATATACCCCAAGAATCTAGAAATACCAATCAGAAAGAATATATGCACCCCTATGCTCATAGCAGCACAATTTACAATAGCTAAGATTTGGAAACAGCCTAAGTGCTGTTTTTACCATCAACAGATGAGTGGATTAAAAACTGTGGTACATATACACAATGGGATACTATGCTGTGGTAAAAAAAAAAAAAAAAGAAAAAAAAGAAGGAATTCTTATCACTTGCAACATCATGGATGGAACTGGAGAACAATATGCTAAGTGAAATAGCCAATTAGAGAAAGATAAATGCCACATATCTCACTCATTTATGGAATATAATGAACAATATAAACTGATGAACAGAGACAGATCCAGAGACTGAGAAGCATTTATCAGACCTTCAAACCTCAAAGGGAAGATAGGGGAGGGGGAGGGTAAGGGGGAAAGATCAACCAAAGGACTTGTATGCATGCATATAAACCTAACGAATAGACACAGACATCACGGGGATGAGGGCATGAGTGTGTGGGGGGGAGGGGTTAATGGAGGGGTGAGGACACATATGTAATACCTTAATCAATAAAGAAGTATTTTTTAAATGAAAAAAAAGGAAAGGGATAAGAAAAAGAGAAGAGAGGAAGAAAAAGGTGCAAAAGATAAAATAAACAATGAAAAAATTTTTAAATGAAGTGTCATTCACATCAGCCAAGTTTTAATGCCCCAAGGGAGCTGGCATAGGACCCACTCTTCTGTTCTGTCTGCCAATTCTGGCTTCCTGGTAGGTACGTAGGTGCTAATCACTGTCAGGCACTGTCCTTTGGCTTTTAGGACCATACTTGAAGCTCCAAGTCCACTGCTTATGTCTGTCTTCTCAGGTCTTGTCTTCAAGCAGAAGGGGACAATCTGCCCTCTTTGCCCATCTACCATCTATCAATATTAATCACTCAAGAGTCTGTTTCTGCCAAGACCAGTTTGGCTCAGTGGATAGTGCATCAGCTTGTGGACTGAAAGGTCCCGGGTTCGATTCCGGTTAAGGGCATGTACCTTGGTTGCGGGCACATCCCCAATGGCGGGTGGTGCAAGAGGCACCTGATCAATGATTCTCTCTCATCGATGTTTCTAACTCTCTATCCCTCTCTCTTCCTCTCTGTAAAAAAAATCAATAAAATATATATTTTTTTTAATTAGTCTGTTTCTAACAGGGCTATAGGTGGAGTTGGTGCTATTTCAGTTGCAGGGAATATGATGGGTGTTTTTTACTGTCCCAGCCTACTCCTCCATGAGTGTCTCAAAATACTACTCTGCCCTTGAATGGACAGAGATTCTATATAGAGACCAATGGGGTCAGCTGTGACCTTGGAGTTTTTATCAGTCTGATTCCTAGAGTAGTAGGATGGATGGACCCTCCTGCACTGAGGATTGGGATCACAACCTGAGGTCCCTCTTCAAGCCCCACCAGGTGGGGCGCACAGCCTGAAGCCCCTGTCAAGTCCCATGGGGTGGGGGGTATGGCATGAGGTCTCTTGCCCTGGCCAACCACAAAGCAGCCTGAGGTCCCTGCTATTTGGTTGTGACATAACGGTGTCCCAGCTAATTTGAATATTCCTCTATTATATAGATAGATATGTCCTTGAATATTATTAATTAATTCTTTGAGACTATGGTTACATCATTATACTAAAACAAAATAAACTATTTTGATCAATTCCAAAAAGAAATGGCATAGTTTAAAATATTTGATATTTTTTAAATTAAGACATTTTCTGATGGAGTTAAGAGTGAACATGGTCCTGTTGAACTAACAGAATCCCAAGAGTATTTTGAATTGTATCTCGCTAAATGTGCCTGCTCTGGTATCACATGACTAAGATTCTATGTTAGGTCTAAAAATGTACATGGGCCTCAGAGATCAAATTCTATCTTAGCAAAATAAAATTTTAAAAATCTCCAAATAATCAAAAGCTACAGGATTAAGTATACCAGAACTTTAGCTCTGGAGAGTTCACATCTTTTTAGTACACTTGAAAATACAAAGATAACTATAGTTCCTGTCTGTTTAAATTGAGTTTTTAAATATTTTGGCATTTGCTTACTGATAAAAAGTTCTCAGCTGCCATTAGGGGATGGCAATGGCACAAAGAGTGGCCATTCCCAGTTGTTTGTTAGTTGACTTGGGGAGATAAGTCAAGTCTGGGTGCTCGATGATTATTACTGTGAAAATGTTATAATGATGATGGCAGGTGTTTATATAAACTTCAAAGAGAGGGACTAAATGTCATATGAAATCCCCAAACTGAGTCTCACAATGTGCTCTCAATAATTTGAAGCATATAACTTTAGAGAGGTTTAACAGTTTCACCTCGTGGTCAAAAACATTTCTTTAGTGATTTTATTTTTCAGATACTTTTATTCTGACCTTTTCATCTTTGTCCCCATTAGATAACACAGTGCCTGGCAAGTAAAATGGGATCAGCAAATGTGTGGAAAATGAGTTATGGACTTCTGACCATTGGCTGAACTTTCTAGCACCAGCATCTTATTATATTGTAAAACAGCTGTAATCCACCATACCATCTAGTGAAGTGTTCTTTCAGGCTGTGGCTGAGAGGACTTCTTCCTCCTGAGTTCAAGGTTAGGCCCTCTGACCTCACCTATGTAAATCCGGTGGTCTGATGCTATAAATCAATTTCTTGTTTAATGATCAGTATAAAACAGCACCTATAAGAAGAGTTTCCTTGATTTGCAAATATGCCAAATAAAACTATTGGAATTGACCAACAGAATGTGGGAGCCTAAGCCCATATTATGTTCTCCATCTCGCTTTGCAAGGTAATTGTTCTATGCTCACTGCTCCAGCCTTAAGAGGAACGACAGCCCTGTTCCCGGTTGCCCACACATAAGGCTCCAGTCCTTATGAGCCCCACAGGCTGCTTTGTCTGATGGCAGAGAGGGGCAGCCAGCACCTGTGGCTGGGGAAACCATCAAAGTCATGTCCTTAGAGTTGGTCATCCAGGCCCTCTGTGGACCAGCAGTGCCTGTCCCTAGAGAGCAGGAACATTCTAGAAGCAGAGCCTAGAGAAGGGCTGTGGGTGGTAGGGTTAGGCAGGTGCTCCTGGGATGAGTGCTGAGGAGGTTTTGGGGAGGGGGTGCCCCATGGGAACTTTCCTGTGTCACAGGGCTGTTTCTGATGGGGGAGGAGTTCCCCTCACTGCCTGCATAGCCTCTTCCTCCACATATTGCTTATTCGAACAAGTCATAAAACGGAAATGGGAGGTGCCTGGTAGCTGGCAGGCTCTGTAGGAAGCGTCCCATAAGGGGTCAAGCACGCGGCCTCTCACCCACCCAGGCCTGCTCCTGTCTGCCGAGGCCACACCCCTTTCCTTTCTTCATTCCCAGCAGCTGTGTCCTGGAACAGTTGGCCTCCACAGCACTCTAGTTTAGCTGCATCTGCCTGCTTCCTCTGAGTCCACTGCCTGCAAGAGCTCATACTTCCTAGGCCGCCCAGCACCTTCTCTAGGCCGCCAGGCACTGGCCTGCTGTGCCCCACAAGGTAAGAGATGGCGGGAGAGGGTCCTACCACCCAGGGAGTCTGAGATCCCACAGCCAATTCAGAGCCACTCACTGCTGGCGTGACCTCACCCAGGTTACCCTACTTTTGGGCTCACCCATGGGTGAAAGGGCTATGATGGTGCGCTGGAAGCAACACTGGGTGTGGAGTGGGGGAAACAGGCCTGGGAACCACTCGCCCTGAGCCCACAGCCCAGCACATTCCACAGCGCTTCAGGCTTTCCAGCTAACTGCCTACCGCTTAGCCCATTGGATCTTCTTGGAGTCTCACAGGGTTTCACGCAGCTTCAGGATTATTCTCATCCCCCTTGATGGATGAGCCTCCCCAGGTGCCCAGCTTGGGGGTTGGGGGGATGCTTCTCAGTTTATCCCTCTTAATTTCTTAACCTTGCCCCACTGCACACCTGTTCCACAGGAGACCCCTGAGTAGACATTGTCTCATGACCTTGTCCTTCTGGAAACCACTCTGTTCTCCCCCAAATAGCCCACACCTTTCCTTTGACATTACATAGGGCTCAGCTGCATGGAGAACAGACTCATATTCAGACACAAGGCAATCCCACTGTCTGCTGAGCATTATGTGAGAGAAGTACCCAGAAATCGCAATAACTAAACTAGAAAACAGGAGACTGTAATGCCTGGAAATATGGTGACTGTGGCAGATGAATGAAAAAGACAAGAAATAGTTTGATTATTATGAACAAGGCAGACAAGAAATAGTTTGATTTTTCTAAAACAACAGAAGGAAGCCTGCTTTCTCATGGTTTGATACAATAAGGTGTCATCATGATAAAATCAGGCTCTTGTAATTTTAAAATCATTATAAAATCCAAGTACATTATATTCATTTCCTTCATCCCCCTGTCTGAACCAAACCTTTCTAGTGCCCTGCCAATGCTGTTAAAACTTCAGCTTGCACACTGCCTGCCACTCTCTGGTGATATCTGGCCCCATTTTGAAGAAGATGAGTAGAATTTTTCTTTTAGAGAAGGAATCTGCCTCCATTCTTGATCCTCCCATTCCTGCCTACACTGACACCTCTGCCTGCTCTGAGGTTGGCCTGCATCACAATCCTGCAGGTCTGCCATGCTTCCCCCAGTCTTTTCCTAGGCTTTATTCAGTCCTGTGAATATTTTGTCTGTAACTCATTTTAGCATCTCCATCAACATCCTCTGTCACTCAGGACATTTTGCTACTTGATCATTTCTGCCTAAAAGCCCATTCCCTTGTGGACACAGGTCTCTCCTGCTGCCTGACACATTCAGAATAGGGTCCAGGAGAACTACTGCCCTGCATCTTGGCTAATGCAACCTGAGTTTAATTGACTTTCTGTGTCAGGCACCTCGCTCCATTTGGGTCACACTGATAATCAAGTCAGTGAAACACCAGATTGGTTTACACTGAAATGCTTCAATTCAGAGTAGCTCCTGCCCCCTGCAGTTTTCTCTTTGAATAATCTTTTATTGGAAAAGCATGCATTCAGGATTTCACAGTACAGTTGTCTCTGTTGGTTTCAGGGCAGGCTTCCAGCCTGTCAGCCTCAGTTTGTGTCCTGACCATGGGACAGCCACATTGTATGTGGGGTCCAAGAGGCTGTGGACTTATTTGGATTAATCTCCTTTCCTCCTGTAGAACCAAGGAGAATTGGCTGGCAAGAGGAGCTGCTTTTCAGTTTTAGTTCCAAGACAATTGTGTGACCTTGGAAGGGTCATTTGTTGCTCAGGTTCCTAATGTTTTAATCAAAATTTTAAAACTATAATAATTTAGGAGAAGAATAAATAATGGGGAGGAAAGCACTTAGAAAGTTATAAGTGACCACACAGAGGGTTATTACAATGATGAAGTTCACTATCAACATGGTCACCATTGTCATCATCTTTGCCAGAGATGGATTCAAACATATTTTCTGAGGTTTCCAAACCTCACAAAAGGTCATTTAAAGTAGAAAAGGTGTCATAGAATTGGAGCAGGTTTAGAAAGAGCCAGAGTATAATTTCCAGAGTCAAGGACAGAGTATAAGAGAGGGTGGTGAGGAGAGGCTCTTCTCTGGGCTTAAGTGGGGGAGGCTAGAAGGGGGAGGAAAGGATAAAAGAAAGGAGGAGAGAAAGAAGGAAGTTTCACATCTGATGATGTGAAAATGGGTGGTTTTCCTAAGGAGGCCCCCAAAAATCCTAAGTGGATAGAAAAACATGCAAGCATTATTTCTATATAACAGAAGCAACCTGAAATAGCAAACACCCTTTTTTAATTCAGTGGTAATCAGTAAAATGCAAGTGTAAATGGATGAAGACATCCTTATGAATGCCCATAAGAATGATAAAAAAATATTAAAAGTGGAGCATCGCCAAGTGCAAGTGCAGATTTGGGGACTTTTCACACAGGGCTGCTGTCAGTGAGGATTTTCACGGTGCTCTTGAGTCATACTGACAGTATCTTGTCAGGTGGGAGCTGTCTATCCCAGGTCAATTGTTGCACAGAAATATGTAGTAAGTGGGGGTTGTAGTAAGCATGTATTTTGAGACAGCTCAAATGTGTGTTAATAAAGTGGCTCAGTTTGTTGAGCATTTCCCATGCACCAAAAGGTCAAAGGTTCAATTCCAAGTCAGGGCACATACCTGGGTTCAATCTCTGGTTGGGGCATGTTCTGGAGGCAGCCAATCAATGTTTCTCTCTCACATCAATTTATCTCTCTCTCTCTCTCTCTCTCTCTCTCTCTCTCTCTTTCTCTCTCTCTCTCTTTCTCATCAGTAAAAATATATATTAAAAGACTAACTGGCCCTATCTGTTTTGGCTCAAATGATTAAGGGTCCTGGGTTCAGTTTCAGTCAAGGGCAAATGCAGGCTTGATCCCCAGTGGAGGGCATACAGGAGGCAGCCAGTCAATGATTCTCTCATCATTAGTGTTTCAGTCTCTCTCTCTCTCTCTCTCTCTCTCTCTCTCTCTCTCTCTGTCTCTTTCTCTCTCTCTCTCTCTCTCTCTCTCTCTCTCTCTCTCTCTCTGTCTCTTTCTCTCTCTCTCTCTCTCTCTCTCTCTCTGTCTCTTTCTCTCTCTCGCTCTCTCTCGCTCTATCTCGCTCTCTCTCTCTCTTTCTCTCTCTCGCTCTATCTCGCTCTCTCGCTCTCTCTCTCCCTCTCTCTCTCCCCCCCTTCCTCTCTCTGAAATTTACAAAAATATATTTTTTTAAATATCTGAACCTTCTTTTTAAAAATATTACTAGATAAAATGTTACACAAATAATGTCATTTATGTAAAAGTTTAAAATGCAGAAACAGTATTACACATAACCTATAGATACAGGTATATATATATACCTGTATCTATAGGTTATATGTAATACTATATAGGTTATGTGTGTTAGTGTGTGTGTGTGTGTGTGTGTGTGTGTGTGTGTGTATATGAAATGATACAAACTCAGAATATTGGTTGCCTTTGAAGGGCACAGGGAGGGTGAAAGAGACTAGGGAGTCAAAAAAACATAAATGAAATTCTATGTGTAATGTGTTAGCTTTTTAATCAAACTGAATAGCTTCAGTAAAAATGCCAAAATATTTATATTTGTTCATTGCAAATTGTAGGTTTTGTTTTATAACTTTGTGTATTTCTTCACTTAAAAATGTTTCATAACTGCATAATATTTAAAACTAAATAAATAAATACAACCACATCTTAGGTAGAGCAGTATGTGATATACTTGCCTTTTCTAACACCAAGATAAGTGACACAATTTTATGCCTCATTTGAATGAGACATTTATGCTAATTCATGCCAATGATTGTGCCAGTTTCTGTTTAAATCTATTGGGATACAGAATGGTGATCACTGGGAGACAAGGACCTCAGAGCCAGCCAGGAAAAACATTTGATTAAACATTGAGCAGGAAGTGAGTTTCTCTTGAATTTGTCCTCACTGTTGATTCCTTCTCTTCGGCCATGTCACCCCTTTCTCTCTACCAACTGCTCAGGGGACTAACCACAAACTTTCTAGAACAGAGGAAGAAGTTGTCTTGCTATAAATGGCATTGGCTTGTTTGAAGTAATGAGACTTTCCAGTGCCCAGCAGTCTTTGTGTCACATGAGTATCCAGTGGCCAAGAGGAAAAGTACAGTGCACCTTTCCAGGGGAAAGTTGGATCTGGGACATGAATCCTTCCAGAACTGACATGAGAGGATCTACTTTTTCCAGAAATTTGGCCTACTTTGATTCCAAAAAAAATAAAATGAAATAAAATAATGTTCCACTCTTATGTTTTGTTCCATAAAAGAATGCTTTCTTCATTCCATGCCTTTCCCAGTTAGAGGGACATAAGCAAATGATTGCTTTTAAACATTTGCTACTTTCCTGTAAGCTAAGTAACAAAACAAAACCAAAAAAAGCAACCAAGCATTGTGAGAACAGTGCAATGTGTTAGCATCACCTGGTTTGCTGAAAGTTTTTATTGATGTTTGCAAGTATAATGTGAGTAAGGAAATTAACAATGAAAATGGCTCCTCATAGAGAAGTAGCATTAGGTGTCTGAACTGGAAGTGACCTCAGGCCTTACCAACCCCCATGTGGGCTTTTATCAGAGAATTGCATTGATTGTCTTTCTGCTTTGCTTGTGGGAGTGAGGTTCTTGGGGCCCCTGGAATAAGCATTTCCAGAGGCCTCAGAGGGAGGATGAGATGTGCAAAAAGAATTTCCTGAGACTCACACAGGAGGATGAGTGATTTTTATTTGCATGGAATTATATCCTGGGTTCCAATCCCATTTCTTTCAATCCAGTTCTGGAAGAGGTGCAGCTGAGGATTCAGTAGAGCTAGAAGCAAAGTCAGTGTCCAAAGTTTCTTTTCTATGGTGGACTGGGTCCGGCACAGCATTAAGGTATTTCTAGTCCATCAGTCCATTGTGTGGGGTCCCTATCGCTGTGAGCTACATGGCAAATGCAAGAGATCAGGACCCTGAGAGTCCCCAGGCCAGGAGTCAAGCTCCAGGAGGAAGCAATGGAGCTACACTTTTGTTTCAGAGCTTAAGGACCTCAAATCTCCTGATGCTTGCAGAGGCAATGCCTACTATGCCCAACTCGTTCCTAGTTGTGACTGACAAGCAAGTACCTTCCCTATGTCACCCAAACTTTACTGGGCATGTGCTAAACTGCAGCTTCCTGGCCAAGTTGCACAAATGACTATAATATTTGGCCTTCTCTTTGCTCCTTTTCAGTTATTTAAAACTAGGTATTTAATTATAAGGGTATTAGACACTTGCTTTTTATTCTGTTCCTGTTTTTATTCCAGAAGAGAATGGAAGGATTTCCAAAGCACGGATATGGAACTATGGCTAAAGGTAAGAAAGCCTCCAAGTTCTTAAAAGGCACCAGTCTCTTACCTCAAACACGTGGCAGAAACACAGTGATTTTAAACTGAAGAAAAAAAATATAATGCTCATTTTTTTCTTTACCTTCACAACCATCATCACACACACACACACACACACACACACACACCTGATCCCCCAATACAATGCTCTCCAGACACATCATGTGGGAAATGTGGAAATGAAACTTCAAGTCAGAAGTTGCAGGATTTTGAACTGTATTATGAATAAATTTTCTCTTTCCTTGTCTGCTCTGAGCTGAAGAAATGGAAAAGTTTTCCAGAGAGATTTAGTAATCCTGTTTTCTACAAAAACATCCTAGAACCCTGCAGAAAAGGGAGAACCAACACAGAGTAAGAATAAAATAATAGATTTTAGAAGCCTACAGTGAATTTGGAATCCATTTGGGCTCATAAGAATTCTAGAACATCGGTTTTCATCTTCCTTCATCCCTTGAAGGTTTTAGCTCTTGACTCAAAGTTTCCCTCCCCAGCATCATTTCTGTCAACTTCCTGTAATTCAATCAACCAAGTAGGTGACCTTCCCATCACATGTACTACTAATGGTCCTAAATTCCATCCTCTTCAGCCACCTGTAGGGAGTCATCTCCCTGTCTTTGCCTTTGACATTATCTTTGACCTTCCTGCTGTCTCAATTTCAAGCATCCAACTCCCACTCAAAGAGCCAAGGCCCAGGTACCTCAGCTGGTCCTTGGTGAGAGATCTCATCTGTGGTTCCCTTTCATCCCGAGGTTTATGAATGTCTTGAGCACTTCTATACATGTGTGCCTGGAATTTGTGGGTGAAAAAGAGGTGGAAATATTTTCCCATGTGTGAGTTCTCATCCTCTGCCTCCTCCTAACCTCACATTTATTTAGCATGAAACTGGCCTAAGAACCATCCCTGGAGAAACACAAGGACCACTATACTTTCAGAAAAACTGTATCTTCCCTCGTCAGGGTTAAGGTATTGGAGCATCCTCGTCAGTGTAGCAGTTCTTACTCTTGGCTATGGGTCCAACATGGGCTTTCGATGTAGACTTTCTATGACCCAAGAACCTCACCCAGTTGTCAGCAAATTTGGCTGTGTATTTAGATATGACAGTTTCCTGGGAGGGAGGTCCACAGATTTAATGAGATACCATGATGGTCCATGATCAAAATATCTGCAGCAATATCTTAGTAGGACACAATTTTTCTCTTTCAGGAATTGTAGAAAATAACCAGTTTGCATCATCGTCCTCACTGAGGCTCATCCTGGTGGGCAAATCCGGCTGCGGGAAAAGTGCCACTGGAAACAGCATCCTCTGCCAGGCTAAGTTTGAGTCCAAACTGAGTCCCCAGACCGTGACCAGGAAGTGCCAGAGGGCCACAGGCACGTGGAATGGCAGGAACATCCTGGTGGTTGACACACCATCCATCTTTGATGAAAAGTCCCCAGACCAAGAGATGTACAAGAACATCGGGGACTGCTACCTGCTCTCAGCCCCAGGGCCCCACGTGCTGCTGCTGGTGACACAGCTGGGACGCTTCACTGACCAGGACACAAAGGCAGTGAAAAGGGTGAAGGAGGTCTTTGGGCCAGGTGCCATGAGATATGTGGTGGTCCTCTTCACCCACAAGGAGGACTTACAGGGTGAATCCTTGGATGAGTATGTAGTTAATACGGACAACTACAGGCTGAGGAGCCTAATCCAGGAGTGTGGGAGGAGGTACTGTGGCTTCAACAACCGGGCCACCGGGGAGGAGCAAAAGGAGCAGCTGGAGGAGCTGATGGCTGTGATCGAGAGCCTGGAGAGAGAGCACGAGGGCGCCTTCTACAGGAACGACCTCTACTTTGATGCACAGATGCTCCTGAGAGAGGAAGGTGTCACCTGTGAAGAGCACAGGGGGTACCTGGTAAAGGTGCGAGCACATGTTGAAGAGACCCAGAGAAACAGGTTGTCCAAGGCGCTCCTCAGAGTCAAAAACTGGATGCTTTCTAACCCTGGGTTATCTGTTTTCCTTGGGATATGCACTCTGACTTTTTTTACCCTTTTAATTAGCTTGTGTGTTACTGAAAAACGCTAAGCACTTTCAGCTGACTTCTACAATTGGCTTCTTTTTTTTTCCCCAGACTCACTATCTCTGTCTATGCTTGTAAGAAACTTATTCGCTTTTTGCTTAAGTTCAGTTTTAATTTTTCTTCCTTGCATTAGACATGTCATTAATGTTCTCCTAGTGCTTCTAGATAAATAAAATCCAAAGACAAAATACTTTTTTGTTTTCTTAAAAATCATGGAAGTAAATAATAACTTAGCTAGATACAATCCTGGAATCTTTGGGAGGGTTTTGTAGGAAGGAAGGTGAGTCGACTGTGATATTACACATTGAGGAAAGATATACATTATATTAGAAGCTGGATGTAGAATTCCTTATATTATTCAGAAATGTGCTGTGATTTCATCATAGGCTGAAAGGGATGACACCCATCACCATCCCCATCTGAGAGAGGATGTTCTGGGGGGAATTTTGGAGGCATGAGGGGGCTGGGGAGGAAGGTGGGAGGGGACATGGACATGTGAGGAGAAAAGAGAATGGCCACAGAGGTGGGATGGGGTGTGGACTTGAGGAAAGCAGAGAGAGTGGTTGGGGGAGAAAAGGAACTGGGATTTCATAGAGCAGAGTCAGAGAGTAGATCAGGCTCAGCAGACTACATGATCTCAGTCACTCACAAAGGAAATGGTGGATGGACAAGATATAAGTGATGTGTGAGGTTGAATTACATAAAACTTTGTGAACACTGAAATTTGAATTTCATTTGGCTTTCTTATGTAATGATGAAACATTATTCTTCTTTTTATTTCTTCAACTTTTTAAATACCTAAAAGCTCTTCCTTCTTAACTGGAAGGCTGTAAAACTGGCGGCAGGCCAAGTGGTTCCATTCCCGTTTACAGAAAATTCCCGTTGTTGGTGGAGCTGTGTTGTAAAGCAGCTTCTTTAGCCCCAAAGTCCGCACAATCATGTATGGGAACTCGAGGAGGGAGGGGTGGTCCACACTTCCACAGCAGAAAAGGGAAGAGGGCAGGCATTGGGGTGACATCTGGGCAGAGGTCATGAAATTAGTGGAAATGGGAAGCCAGATGAAGTCCCAGGTGGCCCCTGCCTCACCCTCTCCTTCTTTTATTGGCCCACCCACCCCCTTTCTCTCCTCATTAGTACCCTGTCCTGGAGACCTGCAGTGGTCCCAGACAGCCTGTGACTGCATGGCTAAATGATTAAGTCTGGGATGAGTCTTAAGAACTCAATGGTGCCACCCAGCTGTCATTCTCCAAACCTCTACTGGTAACAGAGGTGTTGCCTTGATCTGACCAGCTGTAGCACATTACTTATTCCAAACCCCCACAGGAGTGTTATGTACAAGCTTTTCAAACCCTGTACACCCTCAGGAACTTGTGTTCTCTGGAGAGGAACCACCTCTGCAACACGGTTCCCAAACTGTCCAAGCTGCCTAGGTCTCCCCCTTCCTGGACTTAATTCAGTCCACCTGCACAGGCATTTATTTCACGAATACTAAGTGTTAGCTTCTCTGCTCGGCACCAGGTATGTAAGAGAAATGATGCAAGGTTCCTGCTTCCAAAAGCAACTGTGTGATAGATGATGGAGTTGCAGGAAAATGGGGTGTGAGAGAAAGGATTTGGAGGTCAGACATTGGCCTAAGGGAGAGCACACAGGCTCAGCAGGCGCTTACTACACAGGTGGTGCTGGAGCTGCTGGGAACCTACTGAGACACTTCGGGCTGAGGGAGGCCAGGGACAAGGGGTGCTGACAGAGAATGCTGTTCCCAGTGGCACTTTTCCCTTGTCCAGATTTTCCCACTAAGACAAGCCTCAGTGAGGATGATCCTAGAGTTAGATTTTTCTCTGCCACCTGTCAGAGCACCTGAAAAGATAATGTGTAATTGCTGTGGACCGAATGTTAGAACCCCCAAATCTTATGTGCTGAAACCCTAGTCCCCAATATGATGGCATCTGGAACTGGGACCTTGGGAGGTGGAAGCGCTAGATGAGAGCAGGAGGTTGGAGCCCCCACGTGATGGGATTGGTGTCCTTAGAAGAAGAGGAAGGGGGTGGAGCTTTCTCTCCAACAGATGAGGACACAACAACCAGAAAGCAGGCTTCCCCACGCACCGAATCTGCCGGCACCTTGATCTTAGACCTTCCAGAAGAGTGAGAAATAAATGTTGGTTGTTTACCACCCAGTCTACGATATTTTATTTTAGCCTGAGGTAACTGAGAGTAATAACTGCCTTTTGAGAACAAAAAACGAAAAGACTCAGGAGAAAGAGCATCTATGATCAATTAGAGTGTCATGCCCTCTGTCCCCAAAACAGGGCTGGGCTCATGGTGAAAACCAGCCACTGGCACAGAAGCAAACACATCTTCCCACCCACCGTGTGCCTCTCAGCATCAGGATTCTTTCTTGTGGGTAATTCTAGAAGCCCGTGAAGGTTGAATTCAAGGCAGGCACGATGTTTGAGACATTCTATGGCTCTGGCCTCCCTCTTACTTCTGTCTAATACCCTGCCCTCGGTTACCCAGGCTGTGACCTTGAGGGAAAACAAGTTTAGGAGGTTTCCTCACAAAAGGGGACTTGCATTTTCACAGAAACTAGGGAGACATCTGTCCCCCCACCCACCCACTCACACTGTCATTTAGGCAAAGTGACAAGCATTTGAAGAGATAGGGATGTCCTGTGAACCTTGTTGGATATTTACTATTAGGTATTTATTGTTTGGGATGTGATATTAATAAAAGGAAGAGTCCTGCTGCTGTAAAGTTATGGACTAATAAGGTTAGACATGAAATGGTATGATAGCTGGGTTGGCTTTCAAATAATCAAGACAGGAAGGAAGGGAGTAGATGAAACAAGACTGTCCAAGTATAACAATGACAGCTAATGATGATACATTGAGTTTGCTACTTTTCTCTGATCCCACCAAACACAGACCATTGTCTTCTTTCTGAAGCGATTTGGCCTTGAGTCGATGTTGATTGTTGACCTGGATCAACCGTGATTTTGTATGTTTGGGATGCTCAGAATAAATCCACTTTTCATTGCCAGTAACAATTCAATGCAAAAAAAAGACTTTCTTTCATGCCATTGAAGCAACATTTTACTGATGACTTTTCAGTTTTCCATTTATCTTTTGTTCAGTTGATGTGGCACCCGTTTTTCTTCCTTTAAAACAGAGGTTCTCAACCTTTTGCAACCAACAGGTTGAGAACCGCTAGAAAGGTCACCTAAGACCATCAGAAAACACAGATATTTATGTTACGATTCATAACAGTAGCAAATTTATAGATAAGAAGTAGCAATAAGCCGAGACTGGTTTGGCTCAATGGATAGAGCGTCGGCTTGGGGACTGAAAGGTCCTGGGTTCGATTCCGGTCAAGGGCATGTACCTTGGTTGCGGGCATATCCCCAGTAGGGGGTGTGCAAGAGGCGGCTGATCGATGACTCTCTCTCATCGATGTTTCTAGCTCTCTATATCTCTCCCTTCCTCTCTGTACAAAATCAATAAAATATATTTTTAAAAAATATTGCTAAAAGAAATGTCCAAGATTTAAAAAAAAAAAAAGAAGTAGCAATAAAAATAATTTTATGGTTGGGGGTCACCACAACATGAGGAACTGTATTAAAGGGTCAGGCATTAGAAAGGTTGAGAACCACTGCTTTAAAAATATTTTCCATTGGTTGTAAAGGATCAGAAATTGTTTGCTGAGCACTGTTTAATCTTTCTGCAAGTTGTTTTTGAGTGTGACACGCATCTTCAACCAATAATGCTTGTAATTGTTGGTCTTCAAACTTTTTTGGTTGACCTGGATTTTTTTGTCTTTCACATCAAAATCATCATTTTTAAAGCATTTAAACCAGCATTCACAAGAATCTTGAGATGGAGCATGTTCACCATAAGCTTCCCAAAGTATCAGATAACTTTTTCTTCAAAATAAAGTATTCAATTAAAACTTCCCTCAAATGCTCTTTTTTTTTGTTATGAAATTCGACATTTTTAAGTGCAAAAATATCTATGATGTTAACACCTTCAGAAAATATGACAAATGAAGTTTTGATGCTTGCTGTCAATACAACAAAATAGCATACATATCAAATCGCATATATATCTACATATGTGTAATACCACCTATTGAAAAACTTCTGCATTATTAACTTGTACACCTAGTATATAAAAGCCTAAGCGATCATTTCAACCGGTTGACCAGTCTCTGTGACACACTCACCACCAGGGAGCAGACTCTCAATGCAGGAGCTACCCACTGCTGGTCAGTGTGCTCCCAGAGCACCGCTCAGCCAGAAGCCAGGCTCACTGCTGGTGAGTGCAACTGCAGCAGTGGGAGCCTCTCTAGACTCCATGGCAGCTCCCAAGTAATGGTGGCAGGCACAGCAGGCCAGGATGAGTGTGAGCAGCACGGTGCCCAACCACAGCTCAGGCTCCACCCTGGCCACCTGCTCCTTGGTGCACTGCTACATCCCCCAAGAGGGTGCAGGCCAGACTGAAGGACCTACCCACCCTTGCACAAATCCATGTACTGGACCTAGTATGAAATAAATGGAGAAAAGTGTCATCCATTCCACTGAGAGGTATATTTCCAAACTAAAGTTACTGTTCAATAATTATTTTACAAATGTTTGTATTTCTTTTATCAATTGTGTGCCAATAATCCTATTTAATAAAAGCCTAGATGGCATCACCCCCACACCCAACATCGTCACAAGATGGTCATGTGCACAGCAAAGGTGGGGCCTAGAAATCCAGCAGCTCTGTGTGGGACGGAAGAGGTGGGTCCCGGTGGAGGAGGCAGGTTGCAGCGTGGGAAGGCAGTTGTGGGTGATCAGGCCAGCAGGAGAGGCAGTTGGAGGCACTCAGGCCAGCAGGGGAACAGTTAGGTGTCAATCAGGCCAGCAGGGAGCAGTTAAGGGGTGATCGGGCTGGCAGGCAGAAGCGGTTAGGGGCAATCAGGCAGGCAGGCAGGCAGGCAGGTGAGTGGCTAGGAGCCAGTGTCCCTGGATTGTGAGAGAGATGTACCAGATGGGAGAGGGTACAGGCCAGACTGAGGGATACCCCCTCATTCTCCGCATGCACAAATTTTGTGCACCAGGAGTCTAGTACTTTAATAATGTTAACTAAATACAGAAGAGATACTTAAAGTTTTATGGTCACAGAACTTTTTATCAATATTCATATACATTTTTTGGCAGAAATGTAAGCTAGAGTGATCAAGATTTTCCAGCATAAAAATCCATGATACAATTTTGTTGGGGATGTAAATGAGCAATCAGGGGGGAAAAGGAACAGTGTAAAATTTCTATTAGAAAAGAGTTTGTTTGTATATTTTTACAATTACTTATGGTGGATATCCAATTTCTATGTTCCTTATATTTTAAAAAAGAAGTAGCAATTATATTTTTAAATGTCAATGTCTATGATGTAATAGAAATTTCATTCTTTGCAAACATTCATGATGAAAAAAATATTTATAAGTCAAATATAAAATGTTCAAGAAAGAACATAGATTTTTAAAAATATTTTAGTGAATACACAAGCAAAAATAGTTGGAAGACCACTGCCCTAGAGAAATTCTTACATGAGAGTAGATCAGGATATTTTCATAAGAAAGGTCATATGAGTAAAAAGCTAGAAACATCCCAAATAACCATGAATGGTAGATTAGATAAAGTATATAATCTATACTAATAAAAGGGTAATATGCTAATTAAACTGGGTCAACCAGCCATCTTCCGGACATCCAACTTCCTTCCGGACAAAGCCATGGTGGTGGGGGCCAAGGCAGAGGCAGTTAGGGACAATAAGGCCGGCAGGGGAGGACAGTTGGGGATGAGATCTGGCTGGCAGGGGAGGGTAGTTTGGGCAAGATCAGGCCAGCAGGGAAGGGCAGCTAGGGGTGATCAGGCAGGCAGAGGCAGTTAGGGGAAAGATCAGGCTAGTAGGGGAGAGCAGTTGGGGGCTAGATCAGGCTGGAAGGGGAGGACCATTGGGGGCGAGATCAGGCTGGTAAGGGAGGGCAGATATGGGTGATCAGGCAAGCAGAGGAAAGCAGTTGGGGGCAAGATCAGACTGACAGGGGAGGGCTATTGGAAGCTAGATCAGGCTGGTAGGGGAGAGCAGTTGAAGGAAACCAGGCCAGCAGGGGAAGGCAGATGGGAGAGAGATCAGGCCAGCAGGGAAGGACAGTTAGGGGCGATATCAGGCTGAGAGGGGAGGGCTGTTAGGGGCAATCAATCAGGCAGGCAGAGGCAGTTAGGGGTGATCAGGCAGGCAGGCAGATGAGCCGTTAGGATCCAGCAGTCTCAGATTTAGGCCCTATCCCTAAACCGGCAGTCAGACATCCCCAAGGGATCCCCAATTGCAGAGGGTGCAGGCTGGGTTGAGGGACCTCCTCCCTCCCCTGCATGAATTTCATGCACCAGGCCACTAGTAATCAAATAATGGAATAATACACAACAGTAAAAGTTAGCAAAACACAGTTATTTACATTGGCATAGATAATCTCACATACAGGTAAGAGATCAACAGAAGGACTTGTATGCATGCATATAAGCATAAACAATGGACGCTAGACACAGCAGGGGAAGGATGAGGGCATGTGCCAGGGGTAGGGGATGCTGAGAGGAGATCAATGGGGATAAAAGGAGACATATGTACTACTTTTGTAATACTTTGAACAATAAAATATTTTTTTTTAAATATCTCACATATGCCGAAACTGGTTTGGCTCAGTGGATAGAGTGTCGGCCTGCAGACTGAAGTATCTTGGGTTTGATTCTGGTCAACGGCATGTACCTTGGATGTGGGCACATCCCCAGTAGGGGGTGTGCAGGAGGCAGCTGATCAATGATTCTCTCTCATCGATGTTTCTAACTCTCTATCCCTTTCTCTTCCTCTATGTAAAAAGTCAATAAAATACATTATGTTGAATAAAAGAAGCAATGCACAGAAGACTTGTCTGATTATATTTTTATCATGGTTAATATTGGGGGAGAAAAAACTAAAAATAAATATTATTTAGAGCAGAAGATATGGGTAGTAAAAATATAAAGAAATGCAAGGGAATAATTGTCACAAAGGACAGGATAGTGACAGGAGGAAGAGCAATGAGATCAAGAAGGAAGTCAAGGAGAAGGAAAATAACTTGATGACAGGAGGAAGAGCAATGAGATCAAGAAGGAAGTCAAGGAGAAGGAAAAATGGTGGTGGAGTAAGTGGAAGCTACACTGACACTTCAGAATTACAACTAAAATACAGAAAAAAAAATATTCTGAATAATCAACTAAAGATTAGATGGAGAAAACCCTGGTAACCAAGGAGGGGAAATGAAGACTGCAAAAAGGTGGGTAGGAAGTGCAGAGGCAAGAAAGGGCTGGCCAGGCTCCCACAGACAGCAGCTGAAGTTCCAGAGGGACATCTCAGCTGTGGGGTGCTCCCATTGAGGACTCTGGGATCTAAATCCCAAACTTGGCCCCTCAGCCAGAGCACAGTAACTGAAAAAAGTACCCATACAACAAACATATGGCTGTGAAAATCAACAGGGTTTCTGTCTGCCAGGGAGAGACTGCTGGAAATGTAGGCACCTACTTAGAGGGTAAGATACAAAATTCCATGTGCAGCCATTCACCTTGGGCTCTGGCAGAGGGAGGACAGAGTGCACTAAAGCTATATGAGCAGAATCCTGGGTTGGTGGTTCTGGAGTTAGAGTTTGGAAGGCAACTGTCCCGTTTCCTATGCTGAGTCATTCCTTCAAACTGCAGGGGACATCTTCCTTCAGCAGACCTCCTTTACTATCCAGATGGCTTTTGCCTGGGGGCAAACAACTGCCCCATCCTGTTGGAAAACCTCTCACCAGACCCTGGAGTCAACAGCCTGAGGAGATCAGGATGAATAAGGACCAGACTGAAGGCCAAGGAGGGTCTTTGGGGGCTTTCAGTCTTTATGTGATCTCCTTCTGGACCTGTGGCTATGGAAAGCAGATCTTGGTGTGCATCTTGGTCCTTTCCAAAGGCACCCAGCCCCAGCAGAGGGAGCCACACGCTGTGGGTTGCTGATAGCTCCAAACAGCTTCTGACACTGTCCTGCACTGGAGAAGGGGAGTCATAGCAGATCAACCTAATATGCACACACTGACCCCAACAGGCAGCCAAATGGGGAGGAGGGGAGGAAATAAAACTGAAGAGCAGATTACAGAATTCAAAGGAGCTTTTTCACTGTTTGACAGGAACGGTAATGGAACTATAACAACAAAGGAATTGGGAACTGTAAGGAGGTCTCTTGGGCAGAAGCCCACAGAAGCAGAGTTACAGGGTATGATAAATAAAGTGGACGCTGATGGAAAGGCACAATAGACTTCCCAGAATTTCTGACAATGATGGCAAGAAAATGAAAGACACAGACAGTGAAGAAAAAATTTGAGAAGCTTTCCGCGTGTTTGATAAGGGTGGCAATGGCTATATTAGTGCAGCATTGCTTCGCATGTTATGACAAACCTTGGAGAGACATTAAGAGATAAAGCTGAAACTGGTTTGGGTCAGTGGATAGAGCGTCGGTCTGCGGACTGGATGGTCCCAGGTTTGATTCCGGTCAAGGGCATGTACATTGGTTGCAGGCACATCCCTGCTAGGGAGTGTGCAGGAGGCAGCTGGTGGGTGTTTTTCTCTCATCAACATTTCTAGCTCTCTATCTCTCTCCCTTCCTATCTGTGGAAAATCAATAAAATATATTAAATTAAAAAAAAATGAAGAGCTTGATAAAATGATCAAGGAAGCATATATTGAAGGTAATGATTAAGAAAACTGTGAAGAGTTTATACAAATGATGACAGCAAAGTGGGATATTGTACAGAATGTGTTAAATTTCTTGTACAAAAAAAAATGTTTATTTGCCTTTTCTTTGTTCGTAACTGTCTGTAAAAGGTTCCCCCTACTATCAAAAAAATGCTTATATAGTAATTAGGACTTCATTCCTCCATTATTTCTTCCCTTATCTTACTGATATTGTTCTGAAACCCTATTTTACAAAATTGATCCAGTAACATGCTGCATGTGGCTTAAACTGAATCTATCTAAGCCTTCTGCACATCTAATCTTAGATGGAGTTGGTCAACTGAGGAACATCTGGATATACCTTTTTTTAAGTAGTTTTCTTTAGGAACTGTCAGCATGTTGATGTTGAAGTGTGGAGTTGTAACTCTTCATGAACTATGGGCAGTCAACAACATGTACTTAAAAGTTGCACTATTATCCAGGTACTTGTACACTATTATTTTGTACTGCTGGTCCTGTATCAGAAACATTTTTTTTATTGTTACTTGCTTTTTAAAATTGTTTAGTCACTTAAAGAAAATCTGCTTATGCAACAATTGGCCTCAAATCCACTTCAAGTTGTATATTTATTTTCCAAAAAAAATAAATTTTCCCCACCTCCCCAAAAATTACTCATTCAGATTATTATTTTATAATTTGTGCATAATGTCTGCTGTGTTTTAAAGTCTTACCTATTATAGGCACCTCTCACCAACACCAGAGAAGTGTATCTAGACAGGACAGCCCCCCTGAACTAGAGGGAGAGGGCTGTCCCCAACCCTGATCCTTATCTTCTCACATAAATGAATTAATACAAGAAACATTGGCTGCATTGTGAAAAGCCAACTTATTAAAGCAATAAAAGCATGCACCTTTATTGAGAAAGCAAAGGACAGAGGAAGAAAAATGGCGGTGGAATAGACAGATGGGTCTTGAGCCTTGTCCTGAGGCAGAAAGAAAGAACAGCTGAGGGTCGCATGGGAAGTATTTGTTGCCAAGTTAAGGGACAGCTATACTCCAGGAGAAGATGGGGGACTTCTGAATGGGATTCCCCCACTACTACTGGGTCCCTCCCGGAGCTATGGACTCAGATGCAGAGAACACGCCATCTTGAAGGGGAAAGTGGATGTTATCAGAAGTTTGAAAATCTACAACTGCAACAACCACCAAACAGCTGCAAGCCCCAGAACACCAGTTCCCAATTGGTGCAAACACGAGGATTCAGAGGAGCTCTACACTGCACCACAGAAAGGAGAGAGAGAACTACATAACCAGACATTCGGAAAAGAGAGACCTTGGGAAGATAAAGAAACAGCCCACATATAAAAGAAAAGCAGGCATCACCAGTAAAATAAATAAACAAAATAGAGGCAGGAAACCTGTGAGAGAAAGAATTCATAAAAATGGTCATAAGGTGGATGAAAAGAATGGAAGATAAATTTAACAATATGAGTAAAAACCAATAGAAATGAAGAACCAAGAAGAAATAAAAAATGACATCGCTGCTGCAAAGAACTCCATATAAAGTATCAAGAGTATACTAGAATAAGCAGAAGACCACATCAGCAAGCTAGAAGACAAGGTGGGGAAAAAATACACAAGTAGAGCAGCTTCTAGAAAAAAAAAAAAATTAAAAAGCAGGAGGAAAGCTTAAGGAAACTTTGGGACAACACAAAACAAAACAACATCCTCACAATAGGGGTTCCAGAAGGATAGGAAACTGAGCAAGAAATAGAAAACCTGTTTGAAGAAATAGTGAACGAAAACTTCCCTGATATAGGGAAGAAAAAACCCACACAAATCCAAGAAGCTCACAGAGTCCCAAGCAAAATGAACCCCAAAAGACCGACGCCAAGGCACATTATAATTAAGTTGGCAAACACCAATGACAAAATAAGAATATAAAAAGCAACCAGAGACAGAAAGTTATATATAAAGGAACCCCCATCAGACTAGCAACTGATTTCTGAACAGAAACTCATCAGGCCAGAATGGAATGGAATGAAATATACAAAGTCATGCAAAGGAAGGGTCCAAGAATACTGTACCCAGCAAGGCTATCAATCAAAATTGAAGGTGAAATCAGAAACTTCACAGACAAAAAAGGACTAAGGGAATTTTTTACCATCAAACCAGAAATGCAAGAAATGCTAAAGGGTCTGCTTTAAATATATATATATTTGAAAAAAATTCCAATAAATTAATTTTATTGGAAAATAGAAATAAAACTTGGAATGGATTTGAGGCCAATTGTTCCATAAGCAGATTTTCTTTAAGTGGCTAAACAAAGTTTAAAAAAATGTGTACAAAAAGTACCTATCAATAATAACTTTAAATGTAAATGCATTAAGTTCACCAATCAAAAGACATAGGGTAACAGATTGGATAAGAAAACAAGACCCATATATTTGCTGTCTACAAGAAACCCACCTCAGAAAAAAAATGACGCACACAGACTGAGAGTGAAGGGCTGGGAAAAGGTTTTCCAGGCCAATGGAAATGAAAAAAAAAAAAAAAAAAAAAAAGCTGGGGTAGCAATACTTATATCTGACAAATTAGATGTCTAAGTGAGTAAGTGAGGAATATAACAAGAGATAAGGAAGGCCACTTCGTAATACTAAAGGGAGCAATCCAACAAGAAGAAATAACTCTGGTAAACAATATATACCCAATACAGGAGCACCCAAACACATAAAAATCTCCTGGAGGATATTAAGGGAGATATTGACAGAAATACAACCATAGTAGGAGATTTTAATACCCCACTATCACCATTGAACAAATCCTCTAAACAAAAAATCAGCAAAGAAATATGAATCCTAAATGACTCACTAGACCAGATAGAATTAATTGACATCTTCAGAAAATTTCACCCCAAAATCACAGAATATACATTCTTCTCAAGTGTGCATGGCTAATTTTCAAAGATAGACCATATATTGGGTCTCAGGCAAGGTCTCTTCAAATTCAAGAAGATAAAGCATCTTCTCGAACCACAATAGCATAAAACTGGAAATCAACTACATAAAAACAAAGCAATGGAATCAAACACATGGACACTAAACAGCATAATATTAAACAATGACTGGGTTACCAGAGAAATCAAGGAAGAAATAAAACACATCATGGCAACAAATGACAATGAAAACACAAAAATTTAAAATGTATGAGGCACAGCAAAACCATTCTTGAGAGGGAAGTTCATAGCTCTACAAGCCTACTGAAAAAAAGAAAAAAGAAAGAAAAAAGAAACAATGGTAATAAATTACCTAACTCTTCAACTCAAATAGTTAGAAAGAGAGCAACAAGAAAAACCCAGTGTAAGTAGAAGGAAGGAAATAATAAAGATCAGAGCAGAGATATTGTAAATGGCATAGAGACAAAAAGAAATACAAAAGATAAATAAAACCAAGAGCTGGTTCTTTGAAAGGATAAACAAGATTGATGAACCTCTAGCCAAGCTCAACAAAAAGCAAAAAGAGAGGACACAAATAAACAAAATCAGAAATGAAAGAGGTGAAATAACAACAAACCCCACATAAATACAAAGAATTATTTAAAAAGAAATACTACAAACAACTTTATTCCAATAAACTGGACAACCTAGAAGAAATGGACATATTCCTAGAAAAATACAACCTTCCAAAACTCAATCAGGAAGATTCTAACCAGTTTAGTAGGCCAATAACTATGGAAGAAACTGAAGCAGTCATCAAAAAGCTCCCAGCAAACAAAAGCCCAAGGCCAGATGGCTTCAAAGGTGAGTTTTACCAAACATTCAAGGAAGAACTGAAACCTGTCCTCCTCAAACTATTCCAAAAAATTCAAGAGGAAGGAACACTTCCAAGCTCCTTCTATGAAGCCATCATCACCCTAATACCAAAACCAAATGAAGACAACACAATGAAAGAGAATTACAAGCCAATATCCCTCATGAATATAGATGCCAAAATCCTCAACAAAATCTAGTAAGTCAGATCCAGCAGTACATCAGAAAGATCATACACCATCAACAAGTAGGATTTATTCCAGGAATGCAATGATGGTACAATATCTGCAAATCAATAAATGTGATACATCACATAAACAAATTGAGAAATGAAAATCATATAGTCATATCAATTGATGCAAAAAAAACATTTGACAAAATCCAATACCCTTTCTTGATAAAAACTCTCAACAATATGGGAATAGAAGAATGGTTCCTCAACATAATAAAAGCTATATATGATAAATCCCCAGCAAAAATCATACTCAATGGGCAAAAACTAAAACCATTTCCCCTAAGAACAGGAACAAGGCAGGGATGCCCACTCTCACCACTCCTGTTTGACATAGTACTGGAAGTATTAGCCATTGCAATTGACAAGAAGAAGAAATAAAAGGCATCCAAATTGGAAAAAAGAAGTAAAGCTGTCCTTATTTGCAGATAAATGATATTGTACATAAAAAACCCAAAAGTCTCCATCAAAAAACTAATAGACTTAATAAATGAATTCGGCAATGTAGCAGGATACAAAATTAATGCCAAGAAATCTATGGCATTTCTATACACCAATAGTGAACTTACAGAAACAGAGACTAAAAAAGCAATCCCACTTACAATCGCACAAAAAAATTAAGATACCGATGAATAAACTTAAGTAAGGAGGTAACAGACCTATACACGAAAAACTACAGTACACTGAAAATAAAAGAGATAGAGGAGGACCTAAACAGATCGAAGAACATACCGTGTTCATGGATTTAGAATTTACATAATTAAAAATGTCCGTACTACCCAAAGCAATCTATAGATTCAATGCACTCCCCATTAAAATACCAACGGCATATTTCACAGACCTAGAAAGAACTGTCCAAAAATTCATCTGGAACAAAAAGAGACCCCGAATAGCCATAGCAATCTTGAGAAAGAAGAATAAAGTAGGAGGGATCTCAATACCAAATTTCAAGCTATATTACAAAGCCACTGTTCTCAAAACAGCCTAGTACTGTCACAAACATATAGATCAATGCAATAGAATAGAGAATCCAGATGTCGACCCAAACCACTATGCTCAATTAATATTTGACAAAGGAGGCAAGAACATACAATAAAGTCACAACAGTCTCTTCAACAAATGGTACTGGGAAAATTGGACAGATACATGCAAAAAAATGAAACTAGACCACCAACTTACTCCATACACAAAAATATACTCAAAATTGACACAGGACTTAAACATAGATGGGAAACCCTAAAAATACTAGTGGAATCCATAGGCAGCAAAATCTCAGACATATACCGAAAGAACTTCTTCACTGATACTGCTAATAGGGCAGTGTTTGGCAAAGTCATTAGTCGACAGAGCCAAATATCAACAGTACAAAGATTGAAATTTCTTTTGAGAGCCAAATTTTTTAAACTTAAACTTCTTCTAATACTACTTCTCGCTCAGGCTGTGATATTTGAGCCACACTCAAGGGGCCAAAGAGCCATATGTGGCTCATGAGCCACAGATTGTCGACCATGGTCCTAGGGTAATGTAAGTAAAGGCAAAATAAACAAATCGGACTACATCAAAATAAAAGCTTTTTAACAGCAAAAGAAACCATCAACAAAAGAACAAGAAAGCCTGCTGTATGGGAGAACATATTTGCAAATGTTATCACTGCTAAAGGTTTAATCTCCAACATATACAGGCAACTTATACAACTTAATAAAGGGAAGATAAATGATCCAATAAAAAATTTGTCAAAGCACCTAAATAGAATCTTTTCAAAAGAAGACAGAAGGAAGGCCAAGAGGCACATGAAAACATGCTCAAAGTCACTAATTATCCAAGAGATGTAAATCAAAATGACAATACGGTACCTGTCAGAATGACTATCATCAACAAATCAACAAGTGTTGGTGAGGATGCGGAGAAAACGGAACCCTCGTGCACTGCTTGTAGGAATGCAAACTGGTGCAGCCACTGTGGAGAACAGTATGGAGTTTCCTCAAAAAACTAAAAATGAAACTCCCATTTGACCCAGTAATCCCACTCTTAGGAATATATTCTAGGAAAATAGAAATACCAACCAGAAAGGATATATGCACCCCTATGTTCATAGAAGCACAATTTACAATAGCTAGAATTAGGAAACAGCCTAGGTGCCCATCAGCAGATGATTGGATCAAAAAACTATGGTACATATACACAATGGAATACTATGCTGCCATAAAAAAGAAGGAATTCTTACCATTCGCAGCAACCTGGATGGAACTGGAGAACATTATGCTAAGTGAAATAAGCCAGTCAATGAAGGAAAATACCACATGATCTCACTCATTTTTGGATAATAAAGAACATTATAAACTGATGAACAAAAAGATAGGCAGTAAAGCATCAAACAGATTGTCAAATTACAGGGGAAAGGTTAGGGAGAGATGGGGAAGATAAGAGATCAACAGAAGGACTTGTATGCATGTATATAAGCATAACCAATGGACGTAAAAGACTGGGGGGTGAGGGCATGTATGGGAATGGGGTGGGAGGAGCAATGGTAAGATATGTACACATATAACACCTTAATTTTAAAAATGGAGAAAAAAGAGAGAAAGCAAAGCAAGCTTTCATCTGACTTGGAGCATAGATGAGCTTTTCCGGCTAATTCAGAAAAGCGAGTGTCTGTAACAAGTTCGAGGAGTAATACACCCTCCTCCTGTCTGTAGGTTTCAAAAGATTCTTTTGCTGAGTATCTTGGTGCAGATTAAGTCTCAAGGTTTTCTTGTGGTCTTCCCAGAATTCTGGCAATTTTATCTTGTCGAGCCATGAGACTGCTGGTTTTTCTCCTTAAGGAGTAAAACTTCCTTTTTTCCTTTCTCCTTTTCTCCTCCCTTTATGCATTCTCTCATTAAGGAAGTATTTTGACCATTTGCTCTGCATCCTTGGTTGGGGAAGATAATAGTTTGTTAGTTGCAAGCTGGCTGAAAATTACTCATACTGTTTGGCCTTGTCCTGATTTCTCTGTCTCAGTTTCCCCTATTCCTCCTACCCTGGAGTCCTGTAACATACTTTGAAGCAGTTATACCCAGCCCCAGAATCAGGAAGGGATCTCCTTAGATAACTTTCTGAAACCTGGGATGCTTTGGCAAACTTTTGTATGCTTTCTAACTTTTTGGTCTACTTTCGGCAGTTAGAGCCAGCTTGGTCTACTCTGCGTGTTTGGCAACGTTCTTGTTACTTTTACCCTTTTGTCTCTGGTTCTAAGTAGGCAATTGAATCAGTCAGGGTCCTTTTATGGCAGGTAACAGAATTTCAACTCACAACAGCTTAAGCAAAAAGGAAATTTATCACCTCAGATAATTAAAAATGCAGAGACTTCTCCAGTCATATCTCCACTCACTCTTTTTTATTTAATATATTTTTATTGATTTTGTACAGAGAGGAAGGGAGAGAGATAGAGAGTTAGAAACATCGATGAGAGAGTCATCTATCAGCTGCCTCTTGCACACCCCCTACTGGGGATATGCCCGCAACCAAGGTACATGCCCTTGACCAGAATCGAACCCGGGACCCTTCAGTCCCCAAGCCGACGCTCTATCCTTTGAGCCAAACCGGTCTTGGCTCCACTCACTCTTCCTGTCCTCCCCTCCCTTCTTCCCTCCTCCCTTCTCCTCCCTCTGCTTTTTCTTTCCTTTCTCTTATGATTCTGATGGGAGGCAGGGGGAAAGAAGGGCATGAAATGAGAATAGAACCACAGTTGGCTAATGATTATTCACCTTACTAACTATAGATAAGAAGTTTTCTTACAGACCCTGGGAAACTGAAGGATGAAACAAGCTGTAAAAAGATAAGATGCCTCGTAGGGTCCATGACTCAGAAAAGAAATACATTTTGAGAACAGCCCAAGGACAGGGCACACTTTGATTTGGTTGCTGTGCCTGGACCCTGACTCCCTCCAGGAGTTGGACTCAAGAATGCTGACCATCTGACCCTTCTCCAGTCCCAGGAATGGGCTGAACTGTTTATAGCATCACAGATTAGCCACCTTGTTATCTGCCTTTGAGCTTCTGAAGGTCTGACTGCAGGCCCGACCCAACCTTTTGCCTGCTACAGTTGCAGCTCACAGCTGCATGTAGCTATCTTAGCCCTCAATCGTATATAATCAGCCAACTAGCAAGGGGGTGAATTTTCAGGGTGACCGCTGCTGCGGCATTATTGGAATAAATGCTCATAAGTGATCCAACCCCGTCTCTGCTTCATTTGGCGCAAGTGGTGACAGGTGGTCTCCAACCTGTTTTGTCTGGTATCAATTCCTCCTCCTTCTCCTACTTCCCCTCCTCCTCTTCTTATTCCTTCTCTCTCTCCCTCCCTGGCTCCCTCCACCTCTCAGCTCTGCTTTCTGTGTTAGTGTTACTCTCAGTCAGACCCACTACATGAGAGGGTTTTGGGCGCCAGCTTACATTATTTTTTTAAAGCTAGTAAACCATTCCAACAAAAATCCCAGCATTTTGTGAATGAACCTGGACCACAGCCCATCCATAAACCCATTTGGTGGCTTTAGGAATGGGCTGTGGGTAAAAGTTAGAGTCATACCGTAGCAGCGCTGGGACTGGGAGTGGAGAAGGGGTGTTTCCAAAGGAAAGCTCCCAGAAAGAGTAAATCAGATGCTAAGCAGCAAAATATAGCCAGTGTCCCAAAAAGATTCATCAGCACTGAACATTTCCATTGGTGTATTGATAATGTTGGCACACACTAGAGAGGAGTGGTTTTAGGACTTTTGTATGCATAGTTTAAGTAAATATTTAGATACCATTTTACGTTATTTTTAACTTTTATTTCAGTTTTTACTTTTTTCCAACAAGTGACACCTTTATCTATGTACTAGAGGCCCAGTGCATGGATTTGTGCACCAGTGGGGTCCCTCGGCCGGGTCTGTGGGATCCGGCCAAAACCAGCTCTCTGACATCCCCATAGAGGTCCTGGATTGTGAGAGGGTGTAGGCCAGGCCTAGGGGACCCCCCCCCCCCCAATGCATGACTGGGGCCAGGGAGGGACTACAAAAGGGCTCCAGGGTGTGTCTGACCCATCTAGCTCAGTCCTGATCAGCCTGACCCCAGCAGCAAGCTAACCTGTCAGAGAATCTGCCCCCTGGTGGTCAGTGCATGTCAGAATGAGTGGTTGAGCAGCCTTAGCATATCATTAGTATTTTACACTTTGGTAAATCCAGAAAGTTGAAGATAGTGTAAGGAGCCTCAGGGACAACTTCAAGTGTACCAACATCAGAATTATGGGGGTGCCTGAAGAAGTGAGAGTGCAAGATACTGAAAACCTAGTTGAAGAAATAATGTCAGAAAACTTCCCCCACCTGGTGAAAGAAATAGACTTATAAGTCCAGGAAGCCATGGAATCCCAAACAAGAGGAATCCAAAGAGGACCACACTAAGACATATCATAATTTAAATGCCAAGAGCAAAAGACAAAGAGAGAGTTTTACAAGCAGCAAAAGAAAAGCAGTTGGTTACCTATAAGGGAGCAGCCATAAGACTATCGGCTGATTTCTCAACAGAAACTATGCAGGCCAGATGGGAGTGGCAAGAAATATTCAAAGTTATGAATAGCAAGAACCTACTACCAGGATTACTCTACCCAGCAAAGTAATCATTCAGAATTGAAGGGCAGATAAAGAGCTTCACAGATAAGAAAAAGCTAAAGGAGTTCATCATCACCAAACCAGTATTATATGAAACGCTGAAAGGTATTCTTTAAGAAGAGAAAGAAGAAGAAAAAAGATAAAAAATTATGATCAACAAATACATATATATCAACAAGTGAATCTAAAAATCAAGTGAATTAAAAATCTGAGGAACAGAATAAACTGGTGAATATAATAGAATCAGGGGCAAAAAAAGGGAGTGGATTGATAATTATCAGGGGGGAAAAGGTTTGGGGATGCTGGAAGAGACTGGATTAAAATCGTACACCTATGGATGAGGAAAATGGGGTAAGGGCAGAGGGAACTGGGTGAATGGGAGCTATGGGGGGCGGGAGGAGAAACAATTGTAATAATCTGAGCAATAAAGATTTATTTTAAAAAATAAAAATAAAAGAATAAAGTGTCATTAAAAATAATAGAGCCACAGTTGTCTAACAATTATTCACCTTACTAACTCTAGAAAAGAAGTTTTCTTACAGACACTGGGAAACTGAAGGATGAAACAAGGCTATAAAAAGATAAGATGCCTCCATGGGTCCATGACTCAGAAAAGAAATACATTTTGAGATCAGACCAAGGACATGGCACACTTTGGTTTGGTTGCTCGGACCCTGACTCTCCTGACTCTTCCGGAACACTGACCATTCTCCAGTCCCAGGAATGGGCTGAGCTGTTTGTAACATTATAGAAGATTAATCACCTTGTTATTGGACTTTGAACTCCCGAAGTCTGAACTGCAGACTCTATCCTCCTCTTTCCATGCTACATTTGCAGCTTGCAGCTGCATGAAACTATCTTCTCCCTTTTGTGTATATAGTCAGCTAATTGAAAGGGGGAGTTTCTCAGAGCAGAATTTCCAGGGTGACCAAGTGCTCTCCCTATACTACCGGCATTATTGGAATAAAAGCTCATATATAATTTAACCCCATCTCTGCTTTATTTGGCTCAAGTCCTGACAGGTGTCCTCACACCCATATGTCCCGTTTCGCAAGCAAATGGATACTCATTGACATACAAGAGTATGGTAGTTACCAGAGAAAAAAGGGGTTTTGGGGACAGATAGAAAATGGTAAGATATATATGGTGATGGAAGGAGACTTGACTATGGGGTGGTGAACATACAATACAATATATGGATGTTATATGATAGGACTGAATATTTGAAAACTTTTTTTTAATTGATCAATGTCACCCCAATAAATTTAATGAAATAAAAATTATTATTTTGGAAGAAAAAAGGGTGCATATTAGAGAAATAGAATTAAAAATAATCAGCAAAGTATATTTGGGTCAACAAGGAAATGACAGAAATAAGATCAAGCTATGAACTGGGAGAAAATTTTGCAAATCACACATCTGATAAAAACTTTTAAATATTCTTGATAAAGATCTGAAAAAGAACAGAATGTATATCATTCACACCCCAAAAGGACTAGTATGCTGCATATAATCATAACCTACGGACACAGACAGTAGGGGGGTGAGGGTATGTACTGGGGGTCGAGGATGGGAGCAACCAGGGAGAGATCAATGGGGGAAAAGGGAGACATATGTAACACTTTAAACAATGGTGAATTTAAAAAATAACAGAATGTATAAAGAACTCTAACAATCCATTCATAAAAAGACACCCCAATTTTAAATGGAAAAAAAAGATATGAATAAGCATCTTGACACATAATATGCTGCATATAATTAGAGCAGAGAACTTACTGTATTTTTACATATGTATTCACCAGTGAAACTATCACCCAACCAAGACAATTGGTCTATTGGTTTCCTCATGTCCTTTAGTAATCCCTGCCCACCCCACCTACACTCAGCCCCCACGCCCTATCCAACAACCACTTGTGTGCTCAGCGCAGATATCTTTCCTTGATGTGCACACGTATGTGAGTGGCTGGGACCCAGACGTAGAGCTGAGATCTCAGCCCTTTATGGAGGAGGAGAAGATGACGATTTTCTGCAACATGGCAATTCGTTGATTCTAAATTCTGATTTAGAAAGAATTTTAGAAAATTAAGATGCTTTTTAACAGGAAGGAAGTACTTGAGGACAATTGCCTTAGATTAAAAACATATATGAGACTGCTGTTTTAAAAGCTCATGTTGGTTCCAAACCTCCTGGGAATAATAATCTGAAACTGGCCCCTATATAGAGGGCGGGAGAGACTCAAGAGAGAAGCAGGCCATGGCAGATGGGCAGGTGACAGTTTAATAAGCCAGGAAACTGACTTACAAACCTTGACTTGGGTGGCTCAGAGACAAATATTCTCTACACTTGCCTGCCAGATTTGAAAAAATTATGTAGCTGGGCTGAGTCAGATACACCATCCAGATGGTCTCAACAACACATTACTATCTCAAGGCTGTGTCCTTGAGGCAGCTCCTGGAGGGGAAAAGGCAAGCTGAAGGCCTATTTGGTCCAGACTTCAGGTCAACCAGAGGTCACATCTTCTCCATGACCTTCCTCAGTATAACAGAACACAATGGGTTCAAAGGAACACAGTCTTAGTGGGAGAAAAAGTTCTATTTTCAGTTGTAACAAGTAAAGAAGGCAGGCGAATATTTTTCAAAGCTCTGCTTCTCCTAAGGGAGGCTTAGCCATTGCTTCCATACATTGTTTGATTAATTATATGTTGATTTCTTCTTTGTAGTCCTTCAGATCAAGCTCATTCCATTGGAGTTCCTCTGTAAAATACTATGCAACATTTTAGCATCTAGTAAGAACTGCCCAGACTTGAGACTCTTGAACATCTATCACTAAGACTCATGCATGGTGACCGGCTTTCACAATTTCATATGCCACCCCCTCCTTCTACAATGTGCTCTTAGAGGTAAGCAAGGGTCTTCAAAAGCATGGAAATGGCTCTTTTGTTGGCTACTCTCTCATATGCCACAGCAACAATACAATTCCAAGTGAAAACATGGGTTAAGACATCAATTCCCAAAATCAGGAATAACATTTTCCACTCAGAACACCATGAGCCAAACTACTGACTTTGCAACACTCCTGAGCTGGGGGTCTAAATCGCTCAGGGAATTGACTGGTATTCTCATGTGATTTTGAAAAGATAATACATTAGTGGACTCATCAGGTATGAATACATAACATTCTGCTTGGGCAATGACATAGATTTCAGCTGTCAGGAAAGAGAGTCTGGTGTCAGAAAACACTAGAGGGGATTTAAAAAAGAAACATTAATAATGGTCAGTGTATGTCTGAAAGAGAAAAGATGTTGGGTATTGTTAAGAATTGTCCATCAGGATTCTAGCAGCAGAGATGGCCCATTATAACTAGGTAATTGGGGGAAAGTCAAGTGCAAGGGTTTCCTGCAAGCTGTGCACAAGGTATACAAGTGACAGGAGAGACTTCTGGAAACAGTGAGGAAATTGTACCCTAACTGAAAGCGGGTTAAGAAAACAGGAACACAGAAAAAGAGTTGAGTATAGAAGGTGAAATATAGTGGCAACCATACTTTGGTAAAAACTGCTGTTTGAATTTTAGCCTTGCTATCTGACTTCGACCTTCGATTACTTGCTGAGGAGTGGAAAATTACTGACCTTGCCTGGAGGGTAGAAAGTTACTCCTCCCTCCCCCTCCTGGACCTGAAGGCCAAATCAACAGTCTGGGTTAGTCAAGGCTAAAAGAACAGAAGGAACCAAGAAGGGAGATTAGGCCATCTGGCCGATGCATGCAACCACAAGGTTAAGCGATATAGAAATGACCTCCACCCCCTTATTTGAAATGTGCATAAAAAGCTGGATTTGTAACTGCTTGCTGCTGTTTGTCGCCTGCTCCATCCTGGCGGCGGCAGCCCAGATTCGAATCTGTAATAAAATTTGTTATTTGACTCCGCAATTGGCTAGTTGGAGTTGTTTCCCGGGTAGGGGTCTCTGCTTCTTGGGTGGTCTCTTCTCCATTCAACAGAAGGTATGACATTTGGGTTAGGGTTGCAGCTAATCAGAGATGGCCTTGTTGGGAGAGAGGTGGGAGAACAAACACCCCTACCTTGATTTTCTACCCAGAAAAGATCTCCTGCTTGGAATTTCCATTGGCAGAATCCAAGCTGAACTCAGAGAGCCAGAGATCCTGTTGATGTTGTTAGAGAGGACAAGAGTCTTAAGATCTAGGCCATTCTTACTAAACTAGAAACCCAGTGCAAGAATTTGTGTTCAAGTGGTGTCTGGTTGGCCTGGCCCCAATTGCCAAATTGGGGATGGGCCTTTTGGGAGGAGGAGACAGTGGAATATTGGCAGGGATGGCTGGGGGAGGAGCACTGGGTGATTGGCAGGCAGGCACCACCCCCAATTGGGTTGGGGGGATGATTGGAGTGGTTGGCCAGCCAGCCCTACCCCTGCTTGGGGTTGGAGGGGGGGCTGTTATGGGTGGGCCTGCGCAGGGGGAGGTACTACAGGAGGTTGGCTCACCAGCCCCATCCCCTAATGGGGTAAGGATGCAATCAGGGCTAGGCTAGCCTGGGGTAGAGGCTGCAAGAGGTTGGCTGGCTGGCTCCACCCCTAGATCAAGCCTGTTTTCTGGCCACAAAGGGCATCATAGTGATCTGTTGTTTTGACTGTTATGGCCTTCCAGTTGCTGGAGATATATATATATATTGTATATAGATAGATAGATAGATAGATAGATAGATAGATAGATAGATAGAGATAGATATAGATATAGATATAGATATAGATATAGATATAGATATAGATATAGATATAGATATAGATATACACATACATACATACACACACACACACACACACACACACACACACACACTAGAGGCCTGGTGCAAGAAATTCATGCATGGGGGGGGGGGGGTGTCCCTCAGCATATCCTGCACCCTCTCCAATCTGGGACAGCCCTCTGACAATCTAGGATTACTGGATCTCAACTGCTCATCTGCCTACCTTCCTGATTGCCCCTAACCACTTATACCTGCCAGCCTGATCACCCCCTAATCATTCTCCTGCCAGCCTGATTGATGCCTAACTGCTTCCCTGACAACCTATTTGCCCCTAACTATCCTTCCTTGCAGGCCTGGTCACTCCTAACTTCCCTCCCCTGCAGGCTTGGCCCCCCAACGGCTCTCCCTTGCAGACCTGGGTCCCCCTCCAACTACCCTTCCCTGCAGGCCCTGTCACCCCCAATTTCCTCCTCTGTTAACCTGATCACCCCTAACTGCCCTCCATTGCAGGCCTGGTCCCTTCCAACTGCCCTCCCCTGTGGCTTGATTGCACACAACTGCCCTCCCTTGCAGACCTGGTCCCTCCCACCTGCCCTTTCCTGCTGGCCATCTTGTGGTGGCCATCTTGTGTCTGCTGGAAACCGAACATTGTAGCTAGTTGTCAAATGTAAAAAGAGCTGGCCAACCTTAATGACTCTGAGTGGTTGGAGCTATTAACTCATTATTTAGGTTGAGCCACTAGTAGTCAAATATAAAAAAGGCTGGCCAACCTTAATGGCTCTGAATGATTGGAGTTATCAACTCATTGTTTAGTTGAGATAATGTAGTTGAGCAACTTCAATTTGTTAATCATATGTAAATTCTTATTGATTTTCTGTTGTTGGAATTTCCTGCCTAAAGAATGTCTTTATCTCAGAACCTCAATAAAAGGGATGCTAAAAGGCCAGAGCACTGGGTATTCCTCCCCCTAAAGGTGGACTCCTGCCTGGCCACCCATTTTTCCAAATGAACTTTTTTCTAGTCTTTCTTCATTTAGTGTGTGGCCTTCTCCAGAAACCAGACTCTGAGTGGAAACCTGAACCATGCCAGTTGTGTTAAGTGATCCCACAAGTGTCCACATGGGGGCAGCCAGCCATCTTGTGTGTTGGAGTGATGGTCAATTTGCATATTACTCTTTTATTAGATAGGATAGAGGCCTGGTGTACAGGTGGGGGCTAGCTGGTTTGTCCTGAAATGTGTCCCAAATCAGGGTGAGGGTTCCCTTGGGATATGGGGTGGCCTGGGTGAGGTGCCTGTGGTGATTTGCAGGCCAGCCATGGTCTCCACTGACCCAAGTGGAGGCCTGGTATCTGGGATTTATTTATCTTCTATAATTAAAACTTAGCTTCCTTGAGTGGAGCCAAGCCTCCTGCTTGCTCCATAGCAGCAGCAATTTTTGTTGGGATTTATTTATCTTCTATAATTGAAACTTTGTAGCCTTGAGTGGAGGCCTAGGCCAGCCAGGTGTGCAGAAAGCTTGGCTCCCTCCATTACTGTGGAAACCCAAGCCTCCTGCTCTCTCTGTGGCCACAGCCATCTTGGTTTGGTTAATTTGCATGCTCACTCTTGAATGACTGGTGGGTGTGGCTTGCGGGTGTATTGGAGGTATGGTCAATTTGCATATTACTCTTTTATTAGATAGGATGCTGTTCTTGCTAAATATTCAAATACACCAGTCCAGCTATAAATGGGATGACCTTGACAAGAACTCAGCAGTATAACTGTAGCCAATGCAAAGAATAAACCAACATGTAATTGACCAAGTAGTTTAAGGTATGGCCAAGACTCCCTTTGAGGCAATAGATCTTTTTACATTAATCCCATGTTTCCTTAATTTGTTACAAGTAAATAAAACTGCCTTGGGACAACCATGTCTCCTTCTTGAATACAACACCCAAAGTGGAGAATCTTTGGATTGGATAACAATGTGATCCACATAGGTTGGCCTCCTTGGGCAAAGAGGTATAGTGAAGAAGAGCAAAGGATGTATCTGCAAAGGCAAAGAAAAATATTTGAAAGAGAAGAGACTTTAAGTTAATGTTTTAATAGACATTTTAAGTTGGGTACCTTAAAAATAAAAGAGAGAAACAATAAGAAAATTTCATAATTTCCAGATGTACATGTGCTACCAGACAGGAATGGGCTCAGAGTGGGATGTCCTCAGGCTGGCTTGTAGTGTGTGGGCTCTTTTCCTTTTATTTTTATTTTTATTTTTATTTTTGTTTTTGTTTTTGTTTTTGAAGTAATATTCATTGTTGAGAGTATGGCAGATGTCCTCTTCTTTTTTTACCCTGTAGTGTATGGGTTCTTGATTTGGTGCAGGAAAGATTTCAAAACACAAGTCCAGGTGATTTTGAGAGTATGTTTATTAAAGCTGGGGACAGTGAAATAAAGGAAAAATTTAGGGTAGAAGAAGCCACAGCTGAGCACCTAGGCAAGGCTGCTTTGGCTTGTATAGGAAAGAACTGAGCCTAGGCAGAGCTCCTTCAGTTCACTGGGAAGTCGGGGAAAACGGGGCCTTGGAGACAGGATCAGAGGTTGAGCCCAGGTCCAGATGTCACTGCCCACTGCTCTGCTGGCTGCAGTCTCTCATGGGGACCCTTAGAGTTTAGGAAGAAATAAAAAGTTCATGCCTAGAATTGGGCATGGGTCTGCTCTAAAGTAGTTTTTGTCCTGAGCGATTTCTATCCCTTTTTGTTTGTTTGTTTGTTTGTTTGTTTGTTTTGTTTTGTTTTGTTTTGTTTTCCATCAGCTTTCCAGGTGCATTTTTAATCAAAATGAGTGTATGGGAGAGTGTGAAATTATTCTTTGTTCTGCTTTACTTTTATCTTAGGTTTTTCTGGCTTTAATCCCCTCCTTGCCCCCCCATCTTCATCTTCCCTTGGCGTTTAGCTGGCACAAATGGCTTTAATTGGGTCTTTGTGCTCTACTTCCCAAACCAGAGTGGTTAAAGCTAGGTATCCTCTGATTAGAGAGGAGAGTATAAGCCACTTGCTTTCATGTGCCCTTAGTTGGTGAAGATAAATTTTGTGATTCACAAGCTGGTTGCAAGCCAGCTAAACAGTCTGGCTTTGTGTAATTTTCTCGTCTCAGTTTCCCCATCCCACTTGCCCAGGAAATTTCCTAGCTTCTTACTCTCCTGCCTCACGTGAACCACAGAACCATCTTTCTGGAGAAGCCTGCTGCTTCACTAACAAGGAGCTCAGAGAAGTGGACTAAAATAATGTGCATCACCAGTGGTGCTAACACTGCTATATGAAGGACTTCTAATTTGAATTGTCCTATATTGAACCTGTGAAATCTCCATAATATATTATTCCATTATTATGCCAATTTTTTTTTTAACTTCTTCAGTTAGTTGGCGTTGTGGGGACTGGTGAGGAATGAGCTGGGAGAATGCTTCTGGTTAGCTGTCACTGCATAACAAACTGTCCTGAAACCTAGGGATTTAAAGCAACAACAATCATTTATTTTTCTCTTGAAACATGGGCAGAAATGCAGTGGGATGGTCCATCTTTGCTCTTTGCTGCTTCATCTGAGATGGCTCAGTTGTCAGCTGGAGACTCTACTTCCATCTTGCCTCTCTTGTATGGCTGGCATTTGGTTCTGCTGGCGGATGAAAGACCAGCCAGGGGAGTGAGCCGGTAATTTCATGTCCTCTTCATGTGGATTCGATGGACAACTCTGGCTTCCTCATCACATGTTGGCCAAGTGCCAAGGGCACATACTCCAGAGAGCAAGGAGGCATCCTCCCTGTCTAACTTTAGAAGCCACAGCCATCCACTATTTGCCAAAGCAGTCACAAAGTCCATGGAATTCCAAGGCAGTGGCACAGACCCCTATAACTCAACAAAAGGAAAAGCAAGCTCAGATTATAAGAATAGGTGGATAGAAGATACTGTTATATCCATCTTTTGAAAATACAATCTACCACAGTAACAAATCATGGTAAATTAAAAAGAAAATTTACACTATTTGAAAAACCTATGCCATATATATGAAAGCTTATCCCAAATCCATTGTACAACATATGCAAATATATTCCTTCCCGCTTGTTCTGTTAAATCGTTCTTCATGCTTCATCTTTAGAGCTTGTATTTCTTCCTCTTTTTCTCCTGGCTTATTTTTCCCTGAGCACATTCTTCTTCAAGTAGTTTAATTCCCTTCTGTAATTCATAATCATAGGTTATCTTCAAGGCCTCTTCCTGACGTTGCAGCCTTCTCCCTTGTAGATGGCATCAGAAAAGTGAGCCCCTCCATTCTTCCATACCATTTCCTCTATCAGCTCCACCAGCTCCTGCTTTTGATTTTCCTTCTCAGCTTCATCACTTTGCTTGTTATTGAAGGCACAGTAGAGGTTCCCACACTCCTTGATGATGCTTTTCAGGTTTACATTTGCTTCTTTTACAAAGTCATGCAGTGTCTGATCACCCAAATCATCTTTGCCAGTGAACGAGATGATCATGTGCTTCATGGCTGGCTTCCCAAAGAGGTCTTGATCAATGCAACTGTTTTCTGATCCTCTTCTCTGTAGCAGCCCAGCTGTAGTACCAAGATGATGGCATGAGGCCCAGGGTAGGAGGCTAGAACATACTGGCCGATTTCCTCACAGGTTTTCTTAAGTGTCACCTTGGTGTCAAAAAACTATGGGGTATCCACAACAATAAGCTTCCTCCCTTTCCATTGTTGCTCTTCTTTCTGACACCTCTTGGTAGCAGCATGAGGAGCAATTTTAAATTTAAATGCTTTTCTCCTAAGGATGCTGTTTCCTGTTGCATTTTCCCACTTCCAGTTTTCCCCACCAGAACAATCCTCAGAGTGTTGTCTTGATGGCCAGACATGTTTGTTTCAAGAGGTTCTGGGCCTAAGGCTTCACAAGACCTTATGGAAGGGAAGGAGAGTGAAGAAGGGTTAACTTAGCTAAGTGGGGGCAATTCCTAAACCTCTTTTCTTTGTTCTTTTTCTCCATAAAAATTTGTAATGATCTATTACTCATATTGATGCCAGGAAGAACAGAGAGATGATACAGTTCAATTATTATGGGAAAAATAATAGATTAGAGTCTCCCCACAAAAGAGTACAAGGTTCAGATGCTTTCACTGGGGAACTCACTTAAAACTTTAACGATCTGATCATCTCAATGCGATGCGAGCTATTCCTGATCATATAAAACGGAGGTAAGTCTTTCAATTCTTATATGAATAAAGTATTATATTGATTCCAAAGGCTACCAATGAGGTCGCCAATAAGTAAAGCTATAGATGTATCTCATTTTGAAATATTAATACAAAAATTCTAAATAAATTATTCGACACTAAAAATGTAATACACCATGATTACATAATTTATTTCATAAATACTAGGATAACTCAATATGGGAAATTAGTTGTTACAATACATTCCAATAATAGATGAAGAAAATTATCTAGTTGAAGAAAAGACATTTGATGGAATTCAAACTGACTCATGTTTAAAGCATTTCATAAAGTTGGAATTAATTGATACTTCTCTAACAAGAGTTTATATAAGTATAAATTTGATTTTTTATAACCTTTTCCCCCTATAAGTAATAAATAGTGGTTTATAAAGTATTTTGATGAAGAAAAAATAGATACTATAAGTAATAAATAGTGGTTTATAAAGTATTTTGATGAAGAAAAAATAGATACTTTTCTATTATGATTTTATATAACTAGAGTTAATTTTTTTGGTCAGCATCTTTTTTTCATGCAGGTGATAAGCAGTGCATTATAAAGTTCAGTAGTATATTATAAACTTCAAATAATGGATAATAATGTGTATTTGAATGAAGAAAAGTTATCTGGAATTATTAGGAAACACAATAAGAAGGGAGGACTAGCTCTTCAAGGGGTCAAGCATCATAGTTTCTATGATTAAAGCAGTATGATGTTGTTGCATTTATAAAGAGAACAGTAAAATGAAAGAAGAAAATCCAGAAATAGACCAAAATAACCATACTCTGTTCATTTATTTTCCATTCCATTCCATTATGTTACAGTTATATTCAGTAAGGCAGCATCTTACATCAATGGGGGAAGATAAAGCAACTCTGGGATAACTGTGTAACCATTTAGAAAAAAAATAAAACTACTTCTATTGCTTCATGCCATTCAAATTCCAAATAAATTAGAATGTAAAAAACTAATCCATATAAATAATAGAAAAAAAAACCATGGATACATTTTTTTGTAAAATTGGGGTAGGGAAAGTATTTTTAAGATTTGAAAAAAAAATAAGGAAAAGGATTAATACGTATGATTACATGAAAATCTCACACATTATGTAGGACAAAAAACATCATAAACAAATTAAAGCGCACAGGTCAAACTAGGGAAAGAAACATTTTCCAACTTATATCAAAGGGTCGAGTATTCCTGTTATACAAAGAAATTTAAGAAGACTAGAAATGAAAAGCCAACAACTCAATAGAAAATGGACCAAGGGATAGGAATAAATACCCAGAGAAAAAGAAATTAAAATGTGTCTTGAATATATCAAAACACATTAACATATCCTCATAATAGGAAAAATAAATCAAAACACAAAAAGTAAAATAAATTAAAATGACACCTCTATTTCTGAGGTCAGGTACTATTTCTCACCTCCAGGTTTTGCAACAATTCAAACATTTTCTGGCCTAATCTGTAGGTAAAGGGATGGCAAAAGCAGGACCTCTCCTGCATGGCGGGTGAGAATGGAAAAACAGCCCAAACTCTACAGAGGACAAGTCAGCACTGTTCTACAAAAGTACACATTTTCCCTTTGATTGTCAATCTCCAATTTTAGGATTCTTCCTAAACTACTCTGACAGAAGTACAGAAAAAAAAAAAAAAAGATGCATAAAGCTATTTATTGCATCATGATTTGCAAAAGCAAAAAACCCAAATCTTATGAAATGGTCCTTATTAGGAATAAACTAAGATATATTCACACAGTAAAGTACTAGAGAACTGTGAAAAGGAGTGAGATGTGTCTCTCTATACCAGCATGGAGAGATCTCCAGGATGTATCATTAAGTGAAACAAAGCAAAACAAAAAACAAAGTGAAGAAAATAATGTAGACTTTACTTAGCATTTCTTTAACAAGGAGGAAAAGAACTACATATAATTTTTCCCCCATGTATATGAAAAGGTAATAGCAGGATACTCTAAAAACTAAACCTACAAACATTCATTTACATGAGAATGGGAGAAGCAGGGTGAAGGGGACAGGGACAGAAGCTGGAAACTGGATGTCTTCATAACACTAAGATATCATAGCTCTGATCTTGAAACCATGTAGGTAGTTTACATAATTATACAATGAAATTTATGTTTTAAGATATTGGAACCAAAAACAAATGAAACAAACAAATCTAATTGTATTTTATGTGGTGGAATCTCATAAGTAATTGGTCCAAGTAACTTGAAAATGCAATTATTTCTTTGTCAACATCTAAAGGGATTATACTAAGGCCAAAAAACAAAACAAAACAAACAAACAAAAAGACAACTTGAATTAAATCCCCCCCCAAAATACTATTTGTTTTTTATTTTATTATTTTGTGTGTGTGTGTGTGTGTGTGTGTGTGTGTGTGCACGCGCGTACTTTTGAAGTCCATTGAAAAGGCAAAGAGTTAATAATGAGCCCCATGACAAAGAGCACCCTTAGTGCCCAAAGTGTAGTTTTCAAACACCATTCAGTTCCCATCAAACAATTAGGGCTCTATGGAGAAAGTACTGATTTTAGGAGTAGGCAGGAAATATTTGAGTCTACTAGAAAGGCAGAATGCTATAAAAAATCTCTAGGAATTTATCAAAAGTACTTATGAGTCAACTTCAAGAGAATCAAACTGGACAAAGATGCAATAATTTGAACATCAATAATAATTCCAGTGAATCAAAATGTATCAAATATGTTGAAATTCATGAATTCATAGCAATGCCTTTTTCTTAAAAGTAGTCCATAACCCCATGGAGAGTCTGCAAGGAAAACATTTCATTGTTCTGAACATTGACCAAAAAGGGGAAATAATCAAGCATTTATCTTGTCTTTGTTATATAACTAGACCTCATAGAAATAATAGGATGGTTGAGGGAACTTTTCTTTTTATATGACTTTTTTCCACCTCATTAATGAAGAAAAATTGATAGAATTTGAATATCATAATTTCTGACCCTTAATGAAACTAAGCAATCATTAATGTCACAAGAAGAGAGACAATCAAATATTATGTGCCTTCTGATGGAAGTTGACAGCTGCACCTATGAAGTATTCCCACCAAAAAACAGTCAAACCTAAATCTGATCAAGTGTCTCCTTTAAAAGAAATTTGTACAAAACACCAGAACTAGAAGAGCAGGAGAAATGACACCATGAGGATGTAATCAACAAAATGCACATTGCCTGGTTCTGTTGGATAAAAGACTTGCCCTTTCTCACCAGAGAAATTTCCCAGAAAGTATCAGGAAAAGTTGGAGACCTACATACTAAGATAAATTTAAGAGAAATAAAACTATTGTGATTTATGAATCTTGTTTGGTTTTGACTTCAAACAATTTTTAAAATTATGAGACAATTAGGAAAATCTGAATGCAACTAGTAATTTCCTAAAATTTCTTCTCAGACCCAGGGTTCTAAACTCCCATTGAATAAGAATTAGATCAAGAGAGGCCAGGGAAGGGAGTCCATACTCTTTCTAGAATGGAGAACTGGCAGGAAGCCTATAACTAGGGAAGTTAATAGGAGGGTGTCACATACATTGTTCCTCCAGAATAGCCAACCCTCTCCCCATGACATCCCCTCCTAACCTCACATTTTACACTATTGGGGTCACAGTTTCTCTCTGCTATGTGATGGAAAGGATTCAGCAAACTGCAGTCCAGATTTCCTCTGCCCTTAGTGATTGGTGAACCCCTAGAGTCATACCACTCTGAGATCCTGCTTCTTTTTCAGTAAAAAGGGAGCAGTTTCTAAATTGCCTTGGAGGTTCAAAGACCTGCTATCGGAACATTCATATCCTATTCAGGAAAAAGTAGGGCTTGTCAGGCAGCCCTCAGTGTCCATCACAGTGGCAAATGCATGAAGGTACACAAGTCAGCACAAATGGGTCCTATTCAGTATGAGACATGTAACATTGTGCTAATAATACTACTGACTTTACTCTCTACCATCTGCCACTACCCTCTGAAAGCACCGCCTCCCCATTCCTGGCCCTCCCTGCCACACACTGTGCTGCTGGAACAGAACCAGGTCCCTGCTGAGACCAGAACCCATGCCCTGCACACTCCCTGGACCTGCTGCCCTCACAGCTCTGCCACTCAGGACCACTTCTCAGCCAGGCTCACCGTCTTTATCACCAGTTGATAAGTTCTCAGGTTTTCTCCAAAGAATCTCTGTGAGTGTGGGCTTTGCTTTGACTGTGAGGATGAAATGATTACGCCCTCTTAACCCACTGAGCCAAGAAGCACAGATGCGGTGGAGTCAGTGGAGGAACTGTTTGCCTTTAAAGAGACAGTCATGTTTCCCCTAATTTGTTCGGTGCTTCAGATTTGCCAAATTGAAACCTTTTCCTCCTTGTGCCCAATTTCACACCCAAATTTCCAAAAGGTATATTGGGTGTTTTGGATTATAGTGGATATCCAAAAGGCTCTATTAAATGACCTAAATCTTGCTCAGAAAGCCAGGCACACTGTCTGTCACCTTCCCTGGTGTAGTGGAGACTGTGGGGTCATTCTGGAAGAAGGAAGTTGGATATGTGACTTCGTGAATACTCAGGTGTTCACTAGGGATGGAACCATATGTGTTTTGAGTCTACTATTTCAGGAAAGTCTCAGAGTATTCATTCAGAAAGTAACAGGATTCAGGTACAAAGCCAAAGTAGTCTAAACTACTGGGAGCCAAGGATAAAAGAGAAGAGGAGGCCTGGAAAGAAAGCGTCCAGTAAACAAGTAGGCTCTCTGTTTTTGTTTGTTTGTTTGTTTGTTTCCCCCCCCCTCCATACAGTTCTTGCAAGATTCAAAGTTTGTATGATCTGACAACCAAATACGAACCTGAGGAATAGATACAACTTTCCCCCCTAACCTTCCTACCTTCTCCCACCCCAGGTCAAGAGTCAGCTTACTCTAGATTTCCCAGTGGATGGATCCATTTTGCTCTAAAAATTGTTTTTAGGTGAGATGCAGGCTGCCAAAACTCTCATGGTTCACAAGATGTTCTAGCTGTTACATCACCATAATAATACTGAGTTTTTACTACATACTTATGACACAGTGCATGAATTCGGATGAATTGAAAAAAAATTATTTAGAAGGTGGCTGGTAGGGCAGGACTGGGCAAGATGGGCTGGACACACCCTGGAGCCAACCGCCTGTGATGTGATGCCTCCCCTGCTGGCTGCACATGGGGCTCTACCAAAGGCATCTGCAGAGTGAGTGGGATCCTTCTGCAGGTGAGGTCCCTGGGCTTGGCCTGCAGGGATCAGGCCAAAACTAGCTCTCTGACATCCCTCTAGGGCACATGTGTCAAACACAAGGCCCGCGGGCCAAATCCAGCCCGCCAGACCTTGCAATGTGGCCCGCACCGCGCTGTCATCACTGCACTCCGCTGTCAGTTTATGACATTGTCAGTTTATGACTGTTCAGTAAACCATTCGGCCCGCGATTTAGGCTGGATTTTAGATTTTGGCCCCTTCTCTGATTGAGTTCGACACCCCTACTAGGGGTTCTGGAGTGTGAGAGCTTCTTCCTCTCTGTTTCCAGGGTGTGTTACCCAAGAACTGCCACTACCAAATCATAAAACTCAGCAGCTCATTTGGCAAGAAATGGATAAAATTCATAGAAGCATAAAACTTACGAATGCTGAGTCATAAATAAACAAAAAATATAACAAGCAAATAAGTAAGGAGATTGAAGCAGAAATAAAAACTCTCCCAACAAAGAAAAGCCCACACCAAACAGTTTCACAACTGAATTCTAGCAAACATTTAAAGAACAATTATTACCCACCCTTTGAAAACTTTCCCAAGTGCAGAGGAAGGAAAACTTCCAAACTAATTTTATGAGGCCAGAATAACTATGATACCAAAATTGGACAAGAGAACTACAAGACAAATAAAACTACAGACCAATTTTCCGAATAAATATAAATGCAAAAACTCTCCACAAAAGATTAGCAAACTGAACTCAATGGCACATTAAAAGGAAAATAGGCTACCATCAAGTGGGATTTTAATAAGGGCAAATTTCCTGTTATTATAGTAAACCTGTTCAGTATTATGGTGGATGCCATTGTTAGGACAAATATCTTAAGGTGTGAGCAGCTCTTACTAAATGCATCTTGCTACGTGTTTAAATGTAGCACAGTTTTTATAGGCATAGCAAGATGAGCTTGACAGGAACCCAACCCAACCACACAATTGTAGAGAACTGCAAAGAAGAAATTGATGTTTAATTAACCAAATAGTGTATAAAAGCACTCCCTTTGGGGAGACAAAGCTGTGGCTGTGAATACCCCATCTCCATTACTTGCTGCAGGAACTAAAAATACCTTGAGACATCCACGCCTTATGCTTAAATAGAGCATCCAAAGGGTGAAAGCCTTGAGTAACATCATGAAACTTTGGAGACAAAGTGTCTAAGGCCAACACAGATTCAGAGATATAGGATCTAAGAGTAGCTGGTGAGTTAACAATAGCTAGTACAGATGTCAATCAAACAATGGTTTCTGCTGTGGATAATAAACACTCCTCTACTTGCAACAAATAAAAGACCCCGAATAGCCACAGCAATTCTGAGAAAGAAGAGTAAAGTAGGAGGGATCTCAATACCAGACTTCAAACTATACTACAAAGCCACTGTTCTCAAAACAGCCTGGTACTGGCACAAGAACAGACAAATAGATCAATGGAATAGAATTGAGAACCCAGATATCAACCCAAATCACTATGCTCAATTAATATTTGACAAAGGAGGCACGAATATACAATGGAGTCAAGACAGTCTCTTCAATAAATGGTGTTGGGAAAATTGGACAGATACATGCAAAAGAATGAAACTAGATCACCAACTTACACCATTCACAAGGATAAACTCAAAATGGATACAGGACTTAAACATCAGACGGGAAACCATAAAAATACTAGAAGCATCCACAGGTAGCAAAATCTCAGACGTATGCCAAAATAACTTCTTCACTGATACTGCCCCTAGGGCAATGGAAGCTAAAGAGAAAATAAACAAATGGGACTACTTCAAAATAAAAAGCTTTTTTACAGCAAAAGAAACCATCAATAAAACAACAAGAAAGCCCATGGTGTGGGAGATCATATTTGCAAATATTACCACTGATAAAGGTTTAATCTCCAACATTTACAGACAGCTTATACAACTAAATAAAAGGAAGATGAATGATCCAATTAAAAAATGGGCAATGGACCTAAACAGAATATTTTCAAAAGAAGACAGAAGGAAGGCCAAAAGGCACATGAAAACATGCTCAAAGTCACTAATTATCCGAGAGGTGCAAATCAAAACAACAATGCGGTACCATCTCACACCTGTCAGAATGGCCAACATCAACAAATCAACAAACGACAAGTGTTGGCGAGGTTGCGGAGAAAAAGGAACCCTCGTGCACTGTGCGGGTGGGAATGCAGACTGGTGCAACCACTGTGGAGAACAGTGTGGAGTTTCCTCAAAAAACTGAAAATGGAACTCCCATTTGACCCAGTAATCCCACTACTAGGAATATATCCCAAGAAACTAGAAACACCAATCAGAAAGGATATATGCACCCCTATGTTCATAGCAGCACAATCTACAATAGCCAGAATTTGGAAACAGCCTAGGTGCCCGTCAGCAGATGATTGGATCCAAAAACTATGGTACATCTACGCAATGGAATACTATGCTGCCATAAAGAAGAAGGAATTCTCATCATTTGCAGCAACCTGGATGGAATTGGAGAGCATCATGCTGAGTGAAATAAGCCAATCAACGAAAGAGAAACACCACATGACCTCACACATCGGTGGATGATAAAGATCTTTATAAACTGATGAACCAAGAGACAGATATAGAGAAAGTAAAGCAACAGGCAGACTGTCAAATTACAGTGGGGAGGGTAGGGATATCAGGGGGAGATAATAGATCAAGCGAAGGACTTGTATAAATGCATATAAGTACAACCAATGGACATAAAACTATGGGGAGGGAGGGGATGTGTGGGAGGGAGGGAGGGGGGCAATAAAAAAAAATCAAGAAAATATGTAAAAAATAAATAAATAAATAAATAAATAAATAAATAAAAAACAAATGAAGAAAATGCTATAAAATGACCCCATTTATAATGAGTTTGGCCTCGTAGCCAAACTCTTTTCAAGGTGACAATTTGCTTGTTGCTTCTTGCTATGTGATCCTAAATTAAGGTGACTAAACGTCCCGCTTTTTTAAAACGCCACGGGACGCGGGACAAATTGTTAAAATTTGGGACTGACCCTCCAAATGCAGGATGTCTGGTCACCTTATCCTAAATTTAAGACAAAGGTGGGTGTGAAATGTTAAAAAATAAAAACTCATTTCTAAAAACAGTGACCTCTAATCATCAAAATAAAAACATAATACACTAATTAGACTGGACAGCAATTCAAACATCCTTCTGGATGAAGCCACAGTGGTGAGGGCCAAAGCACAGGTGGTTAGGGGTGATCAGCCAAGCAGGCATGCAGAGGGGCTAAGGGTTATGAGGCAGGCAGGCAGAGTGATTAGGGGCAATCAGGCAGGCAGGCAGGCTGGCCAGAGGTTACAAGCCACCCGGCCCAGATTGCAAGAGGGATGTCCGATATGGGATCGGGCTTAAACCGGCAGTCGGACATTTACCAAGGGGTCCAGAACTGCGAAAGGGTGCAGATGGGACTGAGGGACCCCTGCCGCCATGCACGAATTTTGTCCACTGGGCCTGCAGATTTACATACTTTTCCTGGTTCCCAATGGGAAAAGCTCAATGTAACTATTACACATGGTGCAAGAATGTGTGTGAATAGTGGGCACAAAGTTCTGCATTATGGTGGCTTTTCTCTACAGAAATTTTTAGACAAAGTATTTCCAATGAACTTGGTCCGTATCCAGCAGTTGTTAGTGAAGTGCCCAGAGAGGAACCCATACTGGAACGACCTTTTGAACTCTAGCTCTGAGCAACAAACAAGTCTCAAGCTGCACCAGAAGCCACCCAGAGTGTGAGACCACAAGGACAAAGTATAAGCCAATCTCAAACCCAGTCACGTAGAAAACAAAGGATGATGAGGTTAAAAGCTGCAAAAAAGGAAGCACAGCACAAAACCTCTTTTCTCAGCCAATATCCTGAGACTGTGAGATAAAGGAAGAAAATCAAGAATGAAAAAGAAACAGAAAGCAATCAAACAACTGAAATAACTAGCAGCAGCCAGAAACAGGTAGGAAAACCATTTGGAAAAAATTCAAAGAAGACACTCCTTTCCTGATTTGAATTGAGTCTTTCAAACAATCAAAGAAAACATGTGGATATCAAAAATAAGCACGAATATGTCTTCTTTTTAAACCTAATGGCAGTAACCTGAACGTTTTTTAGTCCACACTTGATGTTTGTCTATCTTTTATCCAATATTCTGAATATCTGGGAAATTTAAAAATGTTAAATTGACTTTTCCTGCCTTTCAATATAAAGTGGGGAAGAGGGGGTAACATGTTTTAATTTGCTGTTTTTCAAACCAATGCTGGATGATCTAAAAGGGACATGTGATTTTTATGCACTAAGGGACAGGATCTCAAGTACACAAATAATAGCATCTTAAAAATTAGAGGGGGAAAAGAGCAGTTGTGAGTGAAGAGCCCAGTGAGGAGCCCATATTGGGAATGACCTTTTGAGCAAAGAGAAGAGTCATTAAAATGAGAGCGGAAGTCTGTGTGCTGATTCTTGTACTCTGCAGCATCTCCAGTAAGGTTTCTGAAACTAAAAAAAATAATAAAAAGAAATGGGTGAGTATGAATAGTTCTGCATAAATACCAGTGTTTGTTTTTTTCAGAAACAGGAAAAATGGTGCCTTTGGGGCTTTCAGAGTCACAGGCTGGAGTAGAAACAGTGCACACTGTCACAGGAATGAGGAGACAGGAGAGGCTAAGCGAAAGGAAGGGGAACCTTTAGAAACAGAGGGGAGGACTGTGAAGTCTTCCATGCTGTGTAATGATACTTTGCACCAATTTCACCAAGTCACCAAGAAATGGGGGACACTCAACTGACATATGACTGACAAATTATACATTGAGGGCCTTGGACATATCAGATATTGGGATGTAATTCAATAAGTAAACTATAGTATAAATCCCAGATAGCTATACTTATATATGGTACATACTTCTCACATATGTACTTGTATTTATAAGTTGCCACATTTAATTTGCTAGTATTTTGGTGAGGATTTTTATGTTTATACTAGCGGCCCAGTGCATGAATTTGTGCATGGTGGGTTCCCTCTGGGTAGCCTGCAGGGATTGGACCGGAACTTGCAGATCCATGCTGCCTATAGCTCCTACATGCCACTCATGTTCATCCTGGCCCTACTGTGCCTGTCACAGGCTCATGCCCAATCAGTCCTGATTGGGAGAGGCTCATGCTGCTGCAGTGGCTCTTGCCAGCCTTGAGCCCTGGGACTGGCGCTCTCCCAAGGGGAGTGGCCTGCAGGATTGGGCTGAAACCTGCTCTCTGGCATCCTCCAAGGGGTCATGGATTGCCAGAGGGTGTAGGGCAGGCTGAGGACCCCACTGGTGTATGATTGGACTGGGGAGGGACTGTGGGAGGGCTCTAGGGTGTGTCTGGCCTATCTTGCTCAGTCCTGATCAGCCAGAGCCCAGCAGCAAGCTATCATAATGGTCAGAGCATCTGCCTTCTGGTGGCCAGTGCACATCATAGCAACTGGTCCACCAGTTGACTGTCTGCCCCCTGGTGGTCAGTGCACATCAGAGCAAGCAGTTGAGCTGCCTTACCATATCACTAGCATAATATGTTTTGATTGGTTGTTCTTTGTTCTGCTGTTTAGTCTATTTGCATATTACCCTTTTATTATATATGATTCATAAAGGCTATTGGTCCACAGTTTGTTTTTTTTCTTACAGTATCTTTGAAGGACATTTCCCTCATGGAATGAAATGGTGATGTACTTCCTTTTCTCCTGGTGTTTGAAAGTATCTGCAATGTATTGGTGTTAGTTCCTTAAATGTTTAATGAATTCACCAATGAAGCCACCTGGTACTGGCTTTTCTTTGGTTGTAGGTTTTTATTTTAATTTAACCTCTTTAGATTTATTTTGTCTTGAGTCACTTACAGTAGTTAATATCCTTCTAGGAATCTAATGTACAGCATAAAAATGCAAAAGAAGAAAAGAAAATTTAGTTAGCAGTTAGCTGACAGCTTCCTGTTGCCAGAGCAAAAGCCATGCCCTTCCCAGGCCCAGCTCAGCAGAGCTCCCAGTGTCTGTCCCAGCAGGACGTGGTTATGGGTCAGTCTTTGCCCCAGAACTCTCTACTGCATAGGCACAGGCTTTGTCAGATCTGGAGATCTCTTTGTCCAACCAGCTACTTCTTCTCTTTCCTTTTCAAATCTAAGATCTGCAGTGAGGTCTGACACATCCTCTGCCCTGGGCCTGATAGGCAGAGCTTGGAGGACCAAGTGGTGGACAGTGAAAGCCTGGGATGCTAGTCTGGTTGTACAATTGGATGGCAGTGGGCAGACTGGGGAAATCAGGCTGCTGAATGCCTTGGTCCTGTTCTGCCTTCTACTTGCCAGGCTCCTACTCAGGCTAGGACTCACAGTGCAGGTCTAAGCCTGGCAAGAAAGGAACCTGGAGCTGAGCAGAAACTAACACTTCCTACCATAGGAATCCTGTGGCTTCAGACAGAGTTTTATTTATTTTTATTATTTAAAAATATATTTTATTGAATTTTTACAGAAAGGAAGGGAGAGGGATAGAGAGCTAAAAACAATGATGAGAGAAAAACATCAACCAGCTGCCTCTTGCACACCCCCTACTGGGGATGTGCCCCCAACCAATGTACATGTCCGCAGACCAAAGCTCTATCCACTGAGCCAAACTGGTTTCGGCTCAGACAGAGTTTTAATGACACAGAAAACTGAACCCTATCAACTTTGCAAAGGCCCAAAGTTCACTTTTTAAGGTTTCAAGTCTCCCTGTGGACTAGAGGCACACAGTTTTTAAATTAGTTTGTCTAACTTCAAAGTGTTTTAAAGTGTTTCAATAGTCTCCATGCATCTTTCCTCTCTTGAAAAAGAGAAATTGCTGGTTGTTTTTTAGTAGAATATGGATTCATGGTAAAGAGCAAACAACCATTTTCTTTTGAGCTTTTTTTTTTTTTTGCTTTTTTTTTTTTCTCTTTTAAGAAATCTAGACACTGTCTTCTTCCATTAGGGCAGCTAAAAAGAAAAGAAAGAAAGGAAATGCCATGGCTGAGGTGTCTTATAAACAATAGAAATGTGTCTTCCACCTCTGCAGATTGGAAGTCTAGGATCAGGTTGCTGCATAGTTAGGTTCTGGTGAGGGCTCTCCTGGGGTTGCAGACTGACAACTTCCATTTATGTCCTACATTCCATTTTCTGGCTTGCATTATGGCTCTTACAAAAACAAAACAAAGCAAAACAAAACAAAACAAAACACCAAAACAAAAAGCTCCTGTTTTCTCTTGGAGAAGCCAGGGAGTAGCTAGTGCTTTGGCAGAAGCTGCAGACCACGGAGGTGAGACTGGTGGCTGTGCCATCGGGTTTGACAGAGGACAAGCCAACCCATGAAAGTTCTTCAAGGCAACACCATTGGAAAATCAGATGACATCCTCAGGTTGTGTAAGAACTAACCAACCAATTAACCAACCAACCAACCAGCCAACATACCAACAAACCAACCAACAAACATATCAACCAACCAATCAACCAACCAACCAACATACTAACCAACCAATCAACCAACCAACCAACATACCAACCAACCAATCAACATACATACAAACCAACCAATCAACCAATCAACCAACATACCTACCAACCAACCAACATACCAAGAAACATACAAACCAGCCAACATACCAACCAACCAACCAACATACCAATCAACCAACCAAACAAACAAACAAATAAAGTGAATAAATAAGGCTTTCCTTATTTATATTCTGAATGTGGGTGAAGAGTTTAAAGAAAGGCATTTCCTTATCTTAGCCATGCATAGGACCCACCTTTACACTGCACTTTGATGCCACAAGCAGTTAAGAGCCCAGGAAGGCCCAAGATGGGCTAATCAGTTGGGTGGGCTGCAATGGGGGACCATGGGTAGGGAACCTGAGGGGCATGCTGGCTGCAGCAGTGAGGTCCTCAGTGAAGCATGGCTGCAAAAAATTTCACTGTTATTTCCTGCTTTTCACATCCTCAGCAGCTATGCTGGGTCCACTCAGGAGCTTCAAGCTTGGGAGAGATTCCATTGATGACTTGAGGGGCACAGGGAGGGGCTGGCATTGGGGGAATAGATGGTTCTTAATATTTTATGATGAAAATAACCTCATGAATTATGAGGAAGAATTCTCATTAATTTCTTTTTATTTAAAGAGGAAAATAATGTACTGAGTTTAGAAACTTCCTAAGGACAAACTATGACAAAAATCAGAATTGGAACTGATTTTCCTTACTGGTCCATCTGGACATTTTCACCACTCAAACAGGGGTTTATATAAAGTGCTTCTTTACTCACCTGTTTATCCATTTTTCCCATTTTTTGATTGCTTAAGGTGTTACATATGTGTCCATATCTCCCCATTGCCCCTCCCCTTCCCATACATGCCCTCACACCCCAGTGTCTGGCTTATATTGGTTATGCTTATATACATGCATACATGTTCTTCGGTTAATCTCTTACCTACCACACCTCTCCCCAGTCTTCCTGCTATAATTTGACAGTCTGTTCGATGCGCCTCTGCCTCTGTATCCATCTTTTTGTTTATCAAGTTATAATGTTCTTTATTTACATACTAGAGGCCCAGTGCATGAAGTTAGTGCACTGTCCTTCAGCCCAACCTACACCCTCTCCAATCTGGGACCCCTCAGAAGATGTCTGACTACCTGTTTAGGCAGATCTCTGTAATTTCTGCCCTCCCCTGCATATTCTGCATATTCCTTCTTCATTAGATAGGGTGTTTTTGTGGGTTTTTTTGTTTGTTTTTTGTTTGTTTGTTCGTTTGTTTGTTTGTTTTTAACATATTGGACAGTATGCCTGCGGTGGTCTTGACAAACCAGCGCTGGGAGGAATGGGAAATGGCCTGGCAGCTGGCAGGCTCTGACATGAAACACACAGGGGACACAGCACAGAGCCCCAGCCCTCTGGTCTCTAGATACTCTTTAGCTCCCACTCCAAGGACCTGTCCCTATTGTGAGGGCTGGGGGGAGGGGGAGGGGCAGCAATCCCCTTTCTTCTTCTTTCCCAGCAGTCTTGCCCTGGAACATTCGGCCTCCAGGGAGCTCCTGTGTAACTGTAAAGGCCTGGCTTCCTATGTGTCTGCCCCATGCACCTTCCTGATAACTGGGAGCACATTAGCGAGGCCACACAACACAGCTCCCACAGGTCCAAGCCAAGTAAGGGGATACTGGGGAGGATCCCAGTGCCTTGGAAGTGTGAGAGCCTACTGACAGCCAATCATTGCTGGTGTGATTTCAACTTCTAATTACTCAACTTCTGGGCTTACCCATCAGTGAAAGGCGATGGTGATGGTCATGCTAAGAGCAACAGCAGTTTTGACAGTGAGGGAAGAGATGTAGGAAACATCATGGGACAGCCACATTATATGTGTGGGGCCCCCAAGGCTGAGGACTTATTTACATTAACTTTTCCTCCTGTGGAACCTAGAACAATTTGCTGGCAAAAGGAGCTGCTTTTCAGTCTTAGCTGCATGGCAATTGTGTGAACTTGGGCAGGTCATTTGTTGCTCAGTTTCCTCACAAAAGGTCATCTAGAATAGAAAAATACCATAGAATTTGAGCAGGGTTAGCAAGAGCCAGAGTATAAATTCTCAGGGTCAAGGATAGTCTATGGAAGAGGGTGTGAAGAAATGCTTTTATCTGGGCTTCAGCAAAGAAGGTGTGAAAGGGTTGGAGGAGGAAGAAAGGAAAAAAGGAAAATATGAAAATAGATGGTTTACCTAAGGAAGAAAAACAAATCCCACTAAATTAATAGAAAGGTGTGCAAATATGTCTATGTAACAGAAGCAACCTGCATAGCAAACAAATTATGAAAACAATTTTTAAATTCAATGGTCATCAGTAAAATGGACATGTAAATGGACAAATACATCACTATGTATGTCCTTAAGGTGATAAAAAAAAATTAATAATGAAATATCACCAAGTGCAAGTGAAGATTTAGGGACTTCTCACATCAGGCTTGTGTCAGGGAGAAAGAGCTTAGTGGTTTCCAGTCATATTGACAATATGACTCGAAAGTTAGATGAAAACCATCCATTAATCATTGAACAGAAATATGCAGTATTTGTGGATTATTTTGTAGGAAGCATATATATGGGAATAGCTTAAAAGTTTGTTAATAAACAATAGGAAAAATGTTACACAAATAATGTCATTTATGTAAAAGTTTAAAATGCAAAAACAGTATTAGACATTACCTATAGATACATGTGTATGTAGAAGTGTAAATACGCATGAGATGATACATAAAAATGTCAGAATATTGGTTGCCTCTGAATGACAGTGGGAGGGAAAAGAAGTCTGAGGAATCAAAAAACATAAATGAAATTAATGTGTAATGTGTTAATTTTTAATCAAACAGAATAGCTGCAGTAAATATGCCAAAATACTTACATTTGTTCATTGCAAATTGTGGATTTTTGTTTCATAAGTTCACTTACAAACTTGTTTCATAACTGCATAATATTTAAAACTGAACAAGTAAATATAACCTCATCCTAGGTATGTAGCATCTTGTCTTTTCTAACAACAAAATGAGTAACACAATATTATGCCTCATTTGAATGAGACATTTATGCTAATTCATGCCAATGGTTGTGCCAATTTCTGTTTAAATGTACTGGTATACAGTATGGTGATCACTGGAAGAGAAGGGCCAGAGAGCCAGCCAGGAAAAACATTTGATTAAACACTGAGCAGGAAGTGAGTTTTTCTTGAATTTGTTCTCAGTGTTCATTCTATCTCTTTTGATTAGCCCCCTGAGCATAGGCTCAGGAGGCTAATCACAAACTTGCTAGAACAGAGAAAGAAATTGCCTTGCTGTAAATGGCATTGGTTTGTTTGAAGTACTGAGAATTTTCACATGTGTATCCAGTGGCCAAGAGGAAAAGCACAGTATATCTTCCCCTGTGAAGGTTGGGTCTGTGAAATGACTTCTTCAGGAACTGACATGAGAAGAAGTACTTCTTCCAGGAAGTCGGCCTACTTTGATTCTAAAACATAAAATGAAGCAATGTTCCCCTCCTCATTCCATAAAGAATTCTTTTTTCACTTCATGCCTTTTACAGTTGGCAGGACATAAGCAATGGATTGGTTTTAAAACCCTTCCTGCTTTCCTGTATGCTGAGTCAGAAAGAAATAGACCAAGCATTGTGTCCACAGTGTATTGGGTTAGCTTCACCAGGTTCACTTAAAGTCATGCATAGACTGTTTGAGGGGGCATAATGTTTGTTAGGAAATTAGCAATGGAAATGGCTCCTGGATGGAGAATTATTCTTAGTAGTATGAACTGGAGGTGACCTCAGGACTTACCATCTCCATGTAGACACTTACTTTTTATCCTTTTCCTGTTTTTCTCTCAGTAGAAGATGAAAGGACTTCCATGAGCAGATATGGAGCTGAGGCCGAAGGTAAGAAAGACTCCAAGTCCTTAAGAGACATCATCTCCTCACCTTAAACACTATGACAGAGACCCAGTGATTTTAAACAGAAGAATAAAAAGTCAGTGCTCATTTTTTCTTTAAGTTCCCTACCATCTTCATCTCTACCTCCACCTGAGCTCTTCAGTGCAATGCTCTCCATGCACATGATGTTTGGGAAATTTGGAAATAAAACTTCAAGTCAGAAGTTGCAGGGTTTTGAACTGAATTGTGAATAAATTTTAGCTTTCCTTGTCCACTTTGAGCAGAAAATGGAAATATCTCCCAGAAAGATTTATTAATTTTGAATGCTACAAAAAACAAACAAATGAAAAACAAAAACATTGCTCCTTTGTGTGTGAAATTAAAGAAAAGTTTCTCGTTTGTGTGGACACCAAAGGAAGGGACCATCACTACTTCCTCCTGGGTGAGGTACAGAAAATGTAACAAAGAACTGGTCTATACAAAAAGAAGCAAAGAATATCCTTACATGATATTATTCTACAATGTCATTATCATTTTTCCCAATATTGGGTTATCCTCATTACCTATAATAATATCTTGCAACCTTGAGTATCAATAAAAAATCATCTTTTTGGTGTTTGGGGAAAAAGTTAACACATCTCTAGATATTTTAGAATTACAACAGCATAATGTACAATTATTCCAAACAAACTTCCAAACCAATTCTTTGAATGTCTGGCAGCCATTTTAAAAGCTACATGAAAGGATTTTAACCCTTCCACTGTGTAGAGGGCCCCCTGGGAAGGCTCCTGAGCATTCTATATTGGCCCCTCTTGCCCTTTTGGCCAAGAGTGACCCTCTTCTTCTGGTTCAGTTGCCCACAGCTTTCAGTTCATGCCGAGGTTGAAGCACCGTGGTGACTGGTACCATGGATCTGTCTCTCACCCAGTAGGGTAAGCTGGGCCCTCTCTGGAGAAGAAACCTGGGTCTCCCAAAATATGAGATCAGTGCCTGGACCTCTCCAGCAGGCAAGGGGATCCCAAGGCAGGCACTGGAGGTGAAGGACATGGGGTCATAGGCTACCAAGGAGACAGAACTCACATCATCCTGCTTAGCCCCATAGGATGGCTGGTTAGACAGAGACAAGTAAGATTCCTCAGGGGAGGAACAACCTAAGACAGACAGAGATGTAGAGGGGCCATAAGGAGAGAACTTAAGTGTCAACAGAGGTGGGGCACAGACCCTCACCCCCCAACCTTGCAGGGACCTGAATCCTCACCCCTTTTGAGGGAGGTCTCCTGCCCCCATGGTTGCTTCACTTCCCACGCCCAGGTCAGATTGGCACCCAGGTAACAGACAGAGACTTGGCACAGCTTAGATTGAGACCTTGGTAACAGACAAAGACTTGGCTGACAGTAGCTGCCCTATATCTAAATCCAACCTAGCACCAGGAATTCTCAGGGCCTACTCAAGAATGCAAATAATCCTTTCCACTAATATTTACAGGGTAAACTAAGGTTGTCCTTAGAGTATTAAATTTGACAGTAAAAATAGTAATCAAGTTTTCAGGTTAATTTAAATTGGCTAATTGAAATAAGTGAACATCCATGAAAATTTAAGTGTACTGGATAAAAAGCTTTTCCTAAAGTATTAACTAAAATTTCTATTATAGTGCATCTCACAGTAAAATTACTTAACATGAAATGAAGCTAAAGTAGTCTTGTTTTTGTACAAAAAAATTAAAATTATCAAGACTGCATTTAAAAATTTACAAAAGCCTCCATTAATTAAAAAAAGAGGGATAGTAGGGTAATATCATGTAAGGAAAAATATCCTGTAAGTAAATTACATCTAGAAAATTTTCACTGTAGAAAATTAATTTTCATTTATAATGCTAACAGCAAGACACCCAGGAAAATCACACATAGTGTCACAATAAGACAGAGTAAAATCGTTTGGGCAAAAATAAAAAGGATCCCAAGTCAATTTTATAGAAAAGATTCCTTTATTAACTTTTGGTCGAGAATATATATTAAAGCTACTCTAAGACCATGTGGATTCTTGCAACAAAGAGGAGTTGTCAGGTCTGCTCCAACAATGAAGACAAGAAGAGAAACAGCCCAGATATGGAAGATGCTGACACCGTTCTGCCACACTAGCAGTCAGCAGCTGTGCGTCTATGCAGGTTACCCAGGACCAAACCAGAGAGGGTCAGACCTGCATTGCCCGTATCTGTCCATCATCCAGATATCATTGCTGATATGTACACATAAGGAACTTTTTGACATTGAAACAGGGACTCCAAACTGTTGAACATTGAAATTGTTCTTATATGTTTATTTCTAGACTGCAGTTGCAAGATATTTTAAAGAAAAGAAATGGAGAAAAAATAGATATAGAGGTAAAGAAGGATTTAACAGAATGCCAAACTACAGCGAGAAGGCACGGGAGTTTGGGGGGTGGGGGGGTAATGAGAAGGGAGGGCCTGCAAGAATCAACCGAAGAACTTGTATGCATGCATATAAACATAACCAATGGATACAAGACACTTGTGGGGGGCAGGTGAATGAATATGCCAGAGATAGGGGAGGCTGGAGGGAGCTCAAGGAGGGAGGGGGGGAGGAGTATGTACTACTATTTGTAATACTTCAAACAGTGAAAAACAAAATAAAAACAAACAAACAAAATGGAACTTTTCTTCTTCCCATTAAGAAGCTAAGTAACCCAACTGGTTGAGCATTGACCTATCAACCAGGAAATCACAGTTCAATTCTATTCAGAGCACAGGCCCAGGTTGCTGTCTTTTTAAAAAATTTAATAAATCTTTATTGTTCAGATTATTACAATTGTTTCTCCTCCCCCCTCCCATACCTATCCTCCACCCGGGTTACCACCCCACCCTCTACATTACCTCTTTCACACTGTCCTCATGCATAGATGTACGATTTTTTTCCAGTCTCTTCCCACACCCTCAAACCCCTTTCCCTCTTAGAATTATTAGTTCTCTCCCTTTCTATGCCCCTGATTCTACTATATTCACCAGTTTATTCTGTTCATCAGATTGTTAATTAACTTGATTTTTAGATTCACTTGTTGATAGATATGTATTTGTTTTTCATAACTTTTGTCTTTACTTTTTTCTTCTTCTTCCTCTTCTTAAGGAATACCTTTCAGCATTTCATATAATACTGGTTTGGTGGTAATGAACTTTAGCTTTTTCTTATCTGTGAAGCTCATTATCTGACCTTTAATTCTGAATAATAACTTTGCTGGGTAGATTAATCTTGGTTGTAGGTTCTTGCTATTCATCACTTTGAATATTTATTGCCATTCCCATCTGGCCTGCGTGGCTTTTGTTGAGAAATCAGCTGATAATCTCATGGGTGCTCTCTTGTAGGTAATTAATTGTTTTTTACTTGCTGCTTTTAATATTCTCTCTTTGTCTTTGTTGGCATTTTGATTATGATGTGTCTTGGTGTGGTCTTCTTTGTATTCCTTTTGTTTGGGATTCTGTGCACTTCTTGGACTTGTAAGTTTATTTCTCTCACCAGGTGTCATCCACATACTGAATTAGAGTGGAATCTCTAGGAAATTTAACATCATTTAGATCAGCTTTTAATATCTGGGAGAAATAGGTGGGACTTTTCGTATATCCTTGGGGCAACACAATCCAAGTAAATTGTCGATCTTCCCAAGTGAAAGCAAAGAGATATTAACTGTCCTTTTCTACTGGAATGCTGAAAAGAGCCTTTTCTACATAAATCTATTACTGAAAAATATTGGCAGTCCTCAGGAATAGTTGATAATAAAGTATGTGGGTTTGGAACCACAGGATGTCAGGGAATAACTATCCTATTTATAGCTCTGAGATCCTGCACAAATCTCCACCCTTTCCCATTTGGTTTCTCCTGGAAAGATAGGAGAATTACAGGGACTTGTTCATGGAATTATAAGTCCTCTTTTTAAGTAATCTTGTATAATGGGCTTAATTCCAGCTAGTGCATCAGATCTTAGAGGATATTGGCAAATATTAGATAAGGCAAAGTGCTATCAATAGTTATTTTAATAGGAGTGGCTGACTCAATCTTGCCAATATCTGTACTGGAAAGAGCCCAAAGTTGCATTGGTCAATGCTCAACCAGTTGGGTTACTTAGCTTCTTAATGGGAAGAAGAAAAGTTCCATTTTGTTTGTTTGTTTTTATTTTGTTTCTCCCTTTATTTTGTTTTTGCAACAAAGGTTCAGTTTCAAGATTATTTTCCTCTGGTGAAAGTTCCTTTAAAATCATTATTTCCCCAATTGGTTCAGTATCTGATTCATTTAGTTCTAAATACATTTCACCCTTTTGGGAAAAAGATATATGAGCATCATGGGTTTCAAGAAAATCTTTCCCTATCAGGTGAATTGGGGCCGATTTGACTAGAAGATTATATGTTGCCCCGTAACATCCCCTAGTTGAAAGGGGATGGGTTCTGACTTAAAAACAGTCATTGGTTGGTTATACACCCCTACCATTTGTACAGAAGCTTTGCTCTGAGGGAGAGGGAAACTTAGATGGGTAGGGTTAAGAACGGATAAAGTGGCCCCAGTATTCACAAGGGCTTTAGTAACTTCTCCTTTTATGATAATTTCAATTTTTTCTAAAGTATTAGTAAGGAGAAGTGAAAGTACCCTCTCATAGTTCTTGGAGCAGCCCTATGCTTGCTTCTGTCTGTTTTCTCTTTTCAAATCCCATTTCAGTTTTCTACAGTCTTTCATATAGTGGCCTGGCTTTTTGCAGTAAAAACAGACTCCTTTCTCTCCTTTTCTAAGAGACTTCGGAGCCGAACTGGCTTGGTTGCTTAATTGTTGAAGCTGTAAGTTCATAATTTGGGTAACTTTATCTTTTTCTTTCTTTTGGAGAGTTTTAGATAGTTGGTCAGCTAGAAGAGCCAGTTCATCAGCATGGGTAGTCTGCCAGTTCAATTTATGTTGTTTGATCAGAATTACAAGTTCTTCATCTAGTCCTTCCAAAAATGCCAAATTTAGGTAAGGGATCATTTTGATGATCCTTGAAACTGTCTGGCGACAGACCTGAGTATCGTTTGAAAGTCTTTTCAAAATCTTCAAAGAAATCAAGCACTGGTTCTTCAGGCTTTCTTTTACATTGCTGGATCTTGGTCCAGTCCATTCTCTGAGGAAAAATTTCAGGTATGGCTTGATAAAGCCAATGGGCCAATTCCCTGCATTTTTCTCTGTCTCTTTCTGTTTTAAAAAAATCATCTATAGGAGTATTCCAGCAAACCTTATTCAGCCATTCTGTTGCCTTGCTCTCAGAAACCAGTAGGTGTATTAATTGGAACAGTTCAGAATAGCCAGGATCATATGTTCTAACAGTTAAATGAAATTCCTTTGGAAACCCATCGGGGTCCTGCAGAGGGTCAGGAAAATCTTTAGCTAGGTTTCTTAATTCTGTTCTAGTCCAAGGAACATATACAATCGCTGGATCCCCTCTACCTGAGACAGGCTTTTCCCTAAAAGGAGCTGTTAGAATTTTTGAATCATCTTTCTCTGAGTCTGTTTTCTCAATTTTCCCTACATCAGCAGGGAATGGTGGTTGAGGAGATATAGGAAGAGGAGGAAGAGAGATGGAGGGCAAGTCTGTGCAAGCAAGCTCAGACAGCAAAGAGTATAGGGGAGGAGCAGTGAGAGGGGCAGGAGTGGGGTCTAGGCACTTACTTGCTTCAGTAGCCTTCTTCAGTTCAGAGACAGTTTCCAAAATTTTCTTATTGACGTATTATAGGGAAGATATTTTATCCAATCCTCTCCTAGAAGCCTCTAATTTCCAATCAAGATAAGCTTCCCATTCATTTAATTTAATTTTAGAGCCGGCTTTTTCTAATTGAGAGTGCAGAAAAATCAATTTTTGGGTGTCAAAAGTTCCCCACTTTGGCCATTTCAAGTTGGTATCACTTTTAGTTAAATTTTCCCATTTTTGTAAATACTTGCAAGGTGAAATTCCATATGAATTGTACATGTACCCTGCTGGAGTGTTAACAGGGGGCTGGGATTCTTGGGGTTTAGCAACCTCAGAGGTGCAATTTCCCATCTTTTAAAATTTATTATTATTGAATATCTGCAGAGTCTGAGCAAATTTTTCTAGGGATGTTATGTAGTGGGTTGCAAAGTGTACTGCTTATGGGTTGAGCCCCATGAGGCTGTCACCCCTCATGTTGCAATTCAACCCTCTTATGTGCCTTGGTTTCTCTCCAGGCTGTCTAAAGCAGTCAGGAGGGCTTGGGGAGCTGGCTTTAAAGGCCCTCCCCCCGGCTCCGCCCCGGCCCCCTCCCCCCCCCCCCCCCCCCCCCCCCCCCCCCCCCCCCCCCGATGAGCCAGTCAGTTAATTAGAGTTGAGTTGGAATTTTCCTATGGGACTCCTTCACGTTGTGAGGGATGACCTCTGACACCTCCACAAGGTTCTTAGTTGCCTAAGAACACCCGTGAATCCGGAAGGAGGGAGGATGTGCCCCTTTATCTTCGGAGCTGAAAGAGTTCAGCCCTCATAAGTTTAGCAAAGGTTTTTTGCTCAAACTCTCAGAAAACAATTCCAATTGAAAAGCCAAAATCAAAACCAGCCACCTGTTTGTTTTTTGTTGTTGTTGTTTTTTCTCTAGTCTTGCTTAACCTGGGTTCTGTTAACCGCAAATCTTAGTTACAACTCGAGGATTTTAAAACACAGCTCAAATAAAGTCAAACCCTCTACCAAAACAAGGGAAGGTTCTGAATCCAAGAGACAACTCACCAAAATTCACCTGATACAGAGGGGAGCCGGTGGGGCTCAATGGGCCCCTGCTGGATCCTAGCTCAGAGTCCTAGTCCACAAGGTGGTCTTGGGTGAGCATCTTTGGAATCCTGCAGCAACTACGCCAAGAAATGTTAAAGAAAAAAAAAAAAAAAAACATTGAAACCTGTAAAGAATTTTTTTGTGAGTTTATTTGAGCCTTACTGTTGACACATGCCGGGAAGCAGAACCTCAAGAGATTGAGATAATGCTCCGGAGAATGGTGGGTTACATTTCTATATTTATAGATTGCAATCAAAGGAAAGGGACTTAGGTGAGTTACATGAAATTCATTGGTGATAGATGAGGGAGGTGGGACAAAGCGAAACAAGGAAACCTCTGGGGTAGTGTGAAAGGTTAAATGATGGACATGAGCTTCTTTCACAGAGATGGATTAGAATACTCTAAGGTAGTAATTAACAGTTGACAATTAACTTGATAACAATAACAATGAAGAATGTCTCCAGGCCATTTGTTGTGCCCTGAGGGGTCTTGGGTAAAAAGGAAGTTACAAGTTACCCAGACATCTCACAGATATGTTATCTTAGATGCAGGAAGGCAGAGGGGCTCAGTAAAAGAACAAGTTGATCTTTGTCAGGTGAAATATCTAGGACATGACTACCTACTATAACCTGTTAGATATTTAATTTTCAAACCATCTTTTGGGGTTATTTTAGGTCTCTGGGTTTGCAAGACTGCCGCGCAGGCCTTCCCTGAGCTTGTCAGGTAAGCATGTGGCTCTTTTCTTTCACAGATCTTATATGTTAAACCTCCAAGGGATTGAGTCTATTCACCTAATCCAGGGCTTCCTGAACCTCCTTTCTCTGGGAATTATCTAGGAGATTCTGTCAAATGTGTATTTCTTAAATATTTTGCTTCACATACCTGTACTTTACGAATATAAGCACCTCCACACGCAGGCCAATGACTGTGATGCACTCAGGGCCTGATCTCAGTGTCTGAATCAGAATTCCTAGTCCAGCCAAGTATCATGCAGAGGAGGGAAGGAAGTTCAGAGGGCACAGCCACCCTCACAGTCCTGAGCAGCTTGTGTTGGAGAGCATGAGTTTTAGGGCAAGTGTTAAGACCATGGTTATGACCTTTGCAATCTCTGCAAGTTGCTTTCTGGACACTTGGAGGAGAGTGGAGTGCTTTAGGTGGTTCAGCCCAGATACACAAAGGATTTTTTAACTTAATGTGTTCTGAGTTTAGATTCAGTAATATGTCCTCAGAAATCTCTTTGCCTTGCTTGATATGTATAAGGGAGTCTTTGCTGCCTTCTAAAGCATGTTTTCATTCTCACAGGAAAGTGAGCAGACCCCTTCTTTCCTTGTTAGGGAGTAGATTAGAAGAGGGCTTAGCCCAAGCAAGAGCCTGTCTCGGCATTTTCGCAGCTTCCCTGAGTTGGTAGCCTTAAAAGTCTCTGTGTTCAGCTTGGATGGGGCAGAGTTTCAGGGTGGGGGCTACAGCCTTGGCTTTCATCAGCCATGCCCTATGAGGCTCCTGAGTCTCAGTGTTTCTCAAGGTCCTTTGGTACTCGCTGCAAGCACCTCTGAGAGAAAGGTGCCCTTGAGCTTCGCCCACTACCAAAAAGTCTAGGATCTCCCCCAATTTCCCCAGAACTGGGTTTCAGTTCAGTTGGAAATGGAGTTGGAGGTGGTGATCAGAGCAGTCTGGAGTTTTTGTCTCCTTCCCTCTATGGCAATCCCGTGGCACAGTCAACCTTCCGTTCTCCGCACGAAATGTGTGCGCTTCCAGGACCTCCTTTCGCCGCTCCCCTGGGTTTCCGCCTTACAGCCCAGACTCCCTCTGTTTGAGCCTGGGTCACCGGAGTCTGGCCCAGAACTGGGGTTCAGTGCTGTTAGATCTGGGGTTCAGCACAGTCTGGAGCTTTTATCTCCTTCCCGCTAGGGAACGCCAGCCAGGCACTGAGCTCCCCGCTCCTCTCTGGTTCCGTCTTCTCCGCACGCGCCGCGTGTCTCCGTACCTTAAGCTTTTACAGCTCCTCTGCTTTTCCTTCTGGTTTTCTCTTTCCTTTTCGTTGTAGAATTTCCAATGAGTCGACTTTCCTGTAGTTCTGGGTAATGTCCATTTTGTATTTTAGTTGTATTTTATTGAAATTGTTGTGTGTGGCTGCAGTTAGGTGTTTACATGTGCAGCCATATTGGATCCTCTCTTCAAAATTAATGATTTTTAGAGGGGAGATTGTCTTGGATTATCAGAGTGGGTCCTATATGTAATCACAAAGACCCTCAGAAGAGGGAGGCAAGATCAAAAGGGGAAAAAGTCAATGTGATGTTGGCAGCAGATATTGGATTGATGTGATCACAAAACAAGGGATTCTGGAAGTTTGAAGAAACAGGGTATAGATTCTCTCTGGGATATACCCTCAGCCACAAGGATACATTCATTTTATCTGAATAAGACTAATTTTAGGTTCCTGTTTTCTATAACACTAAGAAAATTAATTTGCATTGTCTCAGAAAACTAATTTCTTGGTAATTTGTTATGGCAGCAATAGGCAACTGATATACCAAGTTAACTGTTTATTATGGAAGTGTCAGGATAGTTCAAGAAACCATTCCTTTTACCTCCTGTTATTATTTTTGCAAAGTTGTAATAATTTTGAGCAGCAGAAAGAACCTTGAACTCCACAAGGAAGGCTCTGATAGAAGTGAAAGAAATGTATTTCATAACCCAAATCTTAAATATATATATATATTTGCACATTGACATGTATGTCCATGTTGTAAAGCATAAAGGGGGAAAGGAATAATAGGAAAATGTAAAATAGGAAGCCATGTCTTTCTCTACATTAATCTCTTTCATTCTGACTATGTGGAAGGAGCAGCATCCTGGGAGGGGGAGAGCACCTTCATGAAGTTGCAGGTGAGACCAGCAGCAGAGAGACAGGTGGCTCACAGCAGAGCTGGATGTGAAAAGAAACTCCTAAGGATGAGAAGCATGGCCAACTGAAAAGCACAGGAGAGACATGAGGCAACATTCCTTCTATCGAAATTCTCCTAGAGGGAGGTCACTTCTAAGAGAGGGTACAGGGGTGGGAGCTGTGTTCCAGATGTCACTCCATAGCCAAGGACCTAAGGGCTATGACCATTCAAGACTGTATCCTATTCCCTATAGCATCTACGGATTCTATTTCAACCACGTCCCTCTTCCCTTTTGGGAACCTATGAGTGTGCCTGGAGAAGCAATGAATTGTCCAAGAAATCATAAAAGGCAGCTTCTGGCAGGACAAGATTCATTCAGGGAATATGGAGAATGAAGTGAAACTGGGGCAGTGGAGGAGATATTTTGAGCAGGAGATGTAGTTCTGGCTCTGCTCTGGACTCATATATATGCAGCCTGTGAAGGTGGGCTTCCTCTATGTGTGACTTGTAAGGTTGCTCAAGGACCTGAGCCTAGAGTGTATACTTTTTAATCATGATTTAAAACAATGGGCTTGGTATTTTCCTTTTGTGCCAGACTTTGTGAATTACATATCTGGCCCTGATCTGTGTCTTTATTGTAAATAGAAAAACTGTTACCTGGGATCCTTCAAGTTTACAGAAGTCATCAATACCAATAATTGGTCCAATAATATGGCCACTTACACCATCATTTCCAAATATATCTGCTTCCCTCCATGGGTAGCAACCCTATTGTCACTTCTGTCACATTTGGCCCTTTTAGTACCTACACTCAAGTTTAAGCATTGACATAACCACTTTCTCAACCTAGTGAAGGAAAATGTGTAATCAAAATTTAATCTATTTATGGTGATGCAACAGACAACTAGAACATCTTGTCAACCATGAGAGATTCAACAGACTACCTCTCACCTGAAAACAATTTTTAGATTCTTTGGGATCCATTCGCTGGTAAATATAGGATAAGGTACCTCTGTCTGGGCCTGGAGAGGGAGAAGGTAGGAAGGGTGGGAGGGAAGGTTGCATCTACTCCTTGGGTACATCTTTATATGTCATGTAATGTATACTTTCAACCATACAAGAACCGTATTAAAAAAAAAATGGCAGAGAAATTGTGATCATTGGAAGACTTTTCCCAGGCCTCTCCTTCCTCTTTTCCACTTGGCTCTCAATGGTTTATGCCCCTTTGACTTTGTACCTGAGTTTTGATAATTTCTAAATGGGAAACTTGAGACCTTCCTCAGAGAACAGACTCAAAACCCATATTGTGCCATCACTAATAAGACCCGAGGATACACCAAGTCCCACGCCCAACTTTCTTCCTCCAGAATGACCCCACAGTCTCCCACTGCACCAGGGACGGTGTCAGACACTGTGCCTGGCTTTTGGGGGCAATATTTATATCATTTAATAAGGGTCTTTGGATCCACTACTATAACCCAAAACACCGAATACAGCTTTGGTAATTTTGGTACAAGAGCAAGCACATGGAGGAAAACATTTCAACCTGGCTAAATGAAAGCACCCACCAAATTAGGGGAAATATTACTGTCTCTTTAAAAGCAAAAAGTTCCTCCACTGGCTCCACCCAATCTATCCTACTGCCTCTGCAGTTTCAGAGAGTGGGAACAATTTTTCTTCACAGTTAAAACAAAAGCACCAGCTTGCAGATTGTCTTTGGAGAAAATTTGAGAACTCATCAGCTGGTTGAAAAGAAGGTTTGGGCAGTAGGTCCATGAAGTGTACATGGTGTGAGTTCTGGTTGCACGAAGGATCAGGTTCTGTCCCAGAAGTACAGCATGGGGGTGCTGTTAGAGGGTAGTGAAGGAAGATAGGGAGGGGGTCAGGAACTTTATTAGTACAACTAGAAGTCCCGTGCATGAAAATTCCTGCAAGAGTAGGCCATCCCCCGGACTGCCAGCACCAGCTTCCCTCCAGCACCTGGGACCCTGGCTTCCCTCCTCTGGCTGCCTGAAGGCATCTGGGACCTGTGCTGTCTTCCCCTGGGCTTCGGCTTGGTGAGGAAGGACGTCTGGTCTAATTAGTATTATTATAGATGTTACATATATCAATTTGAACAGAACACATTTGTGCTGACTGGTGCACCTTCATGCATTTGCTGCTCTGAAAAACACTGAGGGCTGCCTGACAAGCCTTTTTTTTCCCTGGATAGGAAATGAGTGTCCCCAAGGCAGGTCTTTAGAGCTTGAAGGCAATATAAAGACTGACATATCTAACTTTCTCTTTTTACTGAAAAAGAAGCAGGATCCTGGAGAGTGTGGTGACTCTAGGGGTTGCCCTTTCCACTAAGGGCAGAGGATATCTGGACTGCAGTTGCTGAATCCTTTTCATCATTCAGCAGAGAGAACTCTAATCCTAGTAGTGTGACAGGTGAGATGAGGAGGGGGTGTCATTGATAAAGGGTTGGCTATTCTGCAAGAACAATATATATGAAACCCTCCACTCATTAGCTCTCGTTACAGGTTTCCAAAAGTGTTCTGTTCTGGAAAGAGTGTGGACTCTCCTCCATGTCCTCTCTTGATCTATCTCTGATTCGATGTGATTTTAGAATTCTGAGAAGACACTGAAGGAGGCCATTGTGTGCAGTGGTTAGGAGGGAAGGTGGTCAGACAGACTTTGAATTTGATACCTACTCTAACCAATACCTGTTAGCACTGTGACTTTGGGCAAGTGTTTTAGCATTTTCAAGACTCATCATTGTCTTTATTTAAAAAGTTAGAATAATAAAATTAGCTTTTTGCAGGCTATTATAGGGGAGTAGGTGAGTGCTTATTTTAGAATGTCAGAATTGCTTATATTACACACATATCAAATTTTATTGTTGAAAATTGTTAATTTACTCAAAGATAAATGAACATTACAAGGAACTTTCATGTACCTAGACCAAGCTTCCACAATTATTAAGTGATGCCAATCTTGTTTCTTCTATAATATAGTGTATAGATTTTATATGCTCACCACTCCCCTGCCACATCACATTATTTTGAAGCAAATATCATTGTTTCATTTTATCAGTAGATATTTGAAGTCACTTAAAAATATGATCATAATCAGACTTCAAAAAGTAAATAGAATTTACTTTACAAAGCTAACAGGTGATGCCGAGACCGGTTTGTCTCAATGGATGGAGCTTCAGGCTGCGGACTGAAAGGTCCCAGATTTAATTCTGGTCAAAGGCATGTACCTTGGTTGTGGGCACATCCCCAGTTGGGGGTGTGCAAGAGGCAGCTGATCAAGATTCTCTCTCATCGATGTTTCTAACTCTCTATTTCTTTCTCTTCCTCTCTGTAAAAATTCAATAAAAATATAATTTAAAAAACAACAACAAAACACAAAGTTAACAGTTGCCTTCAGATTTTCCATTTTATAATCAATCTACCATAACTGAATATCCCAGTTATATCCAATTGTACCTAAATGGCTCCAATTTCCCAGTTTTATTAAATTTTAATTTTTATAAACTTAAATTCATTACTTTTTTAGTAGATTCAATAATCAATGTTGTGAACATATTTCTTACATACTAACTTGCATATCTATACTGATAAAAGGGTAATATGCTAATTGGACTGGGAAACCTTGCAGATGTCCTTCTTGATTTCATCTTCCCTATTTCCCAACACTTCTAGTGGTGGTAGGGCCCAGGCAGAGGCAGTTAGGGGTGATCAGTCCATGGAGTGAAGGGCAGTTGTGGGTGATTAGGCAAGCGGTGGGGACAGTTGGGGGTGTGCAGGCTGGCAGTGGGGGGCAGTTTGGGGCAAGCCGGCCAGCAGGGAGGGAGGGCAATTGCTGCTGAGCAGGCTGGTGGAAATAACAGTTAGGGGCAATCAGGCTGGTGGGGGGCAGTTGGGGGTGAGCAGGATGGCAGGCAGAGTGGTTAGGGTGATTAGGCAGGTAGACAGGTAAGCAGTTAGGAGCCAGCAGTCTCAGATTGTGAGAGGGATGTTTGGATGCCAGTTTAGGCCCTATTCCTGTGATTTGGGATAGGGCCTAAACTGGCAATCTGACATCTCCCTAGGGGTCCTAGATTGGAGACCCCTCAGGCCAGGCTGAGGGAAAACACCCACCCCCACTCCCCCATGCATGAATTTTGTACACTGGGCCACTTGTGTGTATATATTTTGGCATGTATATTCATTTGATACTAGAGGCCCATTGCACAAAGAAATTTGTGCAATAGGCCTTCCTTCCCTTGGCTTCTAGCACTGGTTTAACTCTGGCATCTGGCCAGAGTCTGCCTTCTGCATCTTTGCTGCAGACTCCAGCTGGAGTCTGCCATTTTCTCTGCAGATTCAGGCTGCAGTCTGTTTGTTGTCTTTGTCTTTGCTGTAGATGCAAGCTAGAATCTGCCATCTTCATCTTTGCTGCAGACACTGGAGTCTTCCATCTTCCTCTCTGCTGTGGCCTGAGTGGCACTCCTGTAGTTCTCTTCACCCTCTATCCTTCCTCTCATAGTAGGCGTCTTGCCCCACCTGGCCACTCCTCGCCTGGAGCAGCTGGGTGGTTGCCATATTTCTTCTTCTAATTTGCATATTCCCTCCTGATTGGCTGGTGGGCATAGCAGAGTGATGGTTAATTTGCATGTTTCTCTTTTATTAGTGTAGATTTTATTTTATTTTAATTTTTACCTTTTGATTGCTTTCAACCATTTCTCTCACCCTTGCCTCTGGTAAACACCAGTACATTATCTGGATCTATGAGCTTGTTTATGTTGTTGTAGTTTTTTTGTTGTTGTTAATCTTCACCCAAATATATTCCTCCATTGATTTATAGTGAGAATGGATCTACCAAAATGGAGGCAGAATCATTTACATGGTCTGGGTTTGGGGTTGGGAGATGGTCAAAGGCTCCATTTTTGTCGAGTTCTGTTTGAAATGCCCATGAACTTTTCCAATGGGGAAGCTGAATGGAATATAAAAGTTCAAAATTCTGAAGAGGGTCTAAGCTAAGAGTACATACAAATGGCATTCAAAGCAATAATTTACTGAGTGGATAGGGAAAGGCGTCTAGAACCAGAGCTGAGGAAGCACTTGAAATATGTTCCTGTAGAGAAGACGCAACAAGTAAAAATGAAAATGACAGTGGGGATGTGAGTAGAAGTGTTGGGAAATAGGGAAGGTGAAACCAAGTTTATGGAAAATAAAATAAAAAACTGTTGGCTGCATGAGGTTTTGGTTTTCAGTTACTATCCATTTCCCTAAAATGAGTTGTTTCTTATCTACAGAAATTCAAACTACGATGGACATTACTCCTTACAACTTCAGTGGACCCAGGGCTGGCCATGGTGAGAGGGTGCTTGGGTTCCCCAGGCCAGGTGGGGCGAAGGGAACCTGGCAGTGGGTTCTCCTGTGCTCTCTGCCAGTCTTCATCGGAGCAACAACAAAATATTTCCAACCCCATTTCTTATTTTCTCTTAATTAACTCAGCTTTTCTCACGAACCTCTGCACTGTCTCTTCATGACACAGCATAACCTCTAAGAGAAATAGAAGTTAAGGTATCCTGATTGATCCGAGGCTAATGAGGTTTCTCATTTTCTACTTTGAACAACGTAGAGACACCAGAAGGGCCAGTTGAAGTCTCTCTTGTTTCTCTGCCACTCTCTTCAGCCTGAGAGAAGACTGCAAAGGAGGGATGTGAGAGGAATTGATTGATTCAGGTCCTAATTTCCTTGCTCCTGGAAGCAAGTTTTGGATGTAGAAGCCATTTGGAAGTAGAAACCAACAAATTCAACAGACTGGCTCACTTAGTTCCTCACACAACCCTCCTTTTACTTCCTTATGTATAGAAATCAACTATATCAGTTGAACTTTTGCTGGTTTGATACCACACCACAACACAACTTGGTACCCTAAAACCTCCACCGTTTCCTTGGCAAACAATTTGTTAGACAGATGGGAAGTTTCTGGGTCTGAGCCAACTGGGCTCCTCTCAGCCAAACTTGCTCATGCCCCAGTGCTAAGGTGGTGGTTCAGTTCACAACTGGATAATCTTTATTTTCCAGATTAAATTAATCGTGGTGACATTGATCAACAACATTATATGAGTTTCAGGTGTATAATTCTAGAACATATCATCTGTGTGTTGCATTGTCTCCTTCCATCACCATATATTTCACCCCCTTTACCTGCTTCAACCTGTTCCCACTCCTCACTCCCCTCTGGTAACACTCATATTGCTGCCTGTGCCTATGAGTTTGTTTGTTTATTTGTTATTATTTGTTCCCTTGTTGCTTTCTATTTTATATCCCATATATAAGTGAAATCATATAGTTCTTGTCCTTAGTTCACCTGACTTCTGTTGCATAGCATACCGGTAATGCTATTAAGATCTAGCAACTGGACACTTTTGAATGGATAGTTCCATGGCCATGTCTCATGGTTAGAAGGCTCTTTGGCAGGTTAGGGTGATAGGAATGACAGGCTCTTGTGTTCTTTATCATCAATCAGTTGCAGGGTTCTGAAGACCAAGAGGCATCAAGCCCCAGGGCATCAAGCCCCAGGGCATCAGCACTTGCATCATGCATCTACTGCCCTATTGCCCAGAGCAATTCACAGGGCCCACCCAGATGCCAGGGGTGGAGAAGCAGGCTAAGTACCTTGTGGGAGGAGTTCCTGATCTACATGCTAAAGAGACATCAGTACAGGCCTGGGATTCATTCATGGCCATTTCTGCAGTCTATCATACGACTGCCATGTGCTATCAGCATTGGCAAATGGTTGCAGTGTTGGAGCTAGCCTTTAGTGACTTTTCTTTCCAAAGTCAGGGGCTTCCATGATTTTCCTACGTGTCTCTGGATGACCAACTAATGCCCTTACGTTGGAGTCTCCCACTGTGGTGCTAACTAAATAACAATCTGAAATCCCACCCACATTTTCACTTCATCTTAGCCATCTTGTAGCCACTGCTCTCTACTTCTAGAAATTTATTTTTCCCATCTCAGAATTCTGGTGATCAAATGTGGGATACTCTGCCTTTCTTGGATTAATAACAACTTCACCATAAATATGTGGAAGATAGGGAATAACTACCGATTTTTTGAAAGCCAGAGTGGGGGGTTCTGTAAAATTTCTATTCTGTTTGATTGAAACAGAATTTCTATTCTTTATCATCAATCAGTTGCAGGGTTCTGAAGACCAAGAGGCATCAAGCCCCAGGGCATCAATTGTGAAAAACAATTCCAATGTACAGAATAGAAAAATAGGGCACAACAGAACTAAAGAGACCACTTAGGGGACTGCTGAGTTATGAATGGTGATGAAAGCTTAGGCTAGTATGATGGTCTTCAAAATGGAGAGAAGGGGTCAGATTTGTGAACTTGCTGATGGGTCAGATCTGGAAGGTAAGGGAAATAGAAGAATACAGGGAGATTCCCAGCTTTGTCTGAGGAACTGGGTGAATGGTGATGATATCTCTGAAAACTAAAATGGAGTTTATAATCATGTTAGCAATATTGTCAGTGTGGTGATCTATGCATCAACTCAAAGCACAGACAATTCATTATAATACAGGTTTTCTCCTGCAAGAGTCAGTCTTCATCAAGGGTTGTGCTAACAGGGTCTTCTTTCAGGGAGAAACAGGCTCTCAGATGTGCTTGTCAGTTGACTTCTATGGTCCTGGTCTGTGCTCAACAAATCCTGAAGTCTTCAACTCTATAGAAACATCAAAGAGATAAGCAGAGGATTACCGATTGGAAAGAGCTATATAGATGATTTGGTGTTTAATGTAACACACAGTGATCTTTAAAATATCACTCAGATGGTAGGCTACACTGTTCTATTTTTAACTTCCAGGTGTCTTAGGAAGTAGACATGTCTAACCAAGTGAAACTAAACAAGTGTAACTCCACTAATGCTACTCTGTTATTACTATTATTTATGTATCAAGGGATTTTAGAGTAACTCCAGAGAACTGTCACTACTTTCTGGATAGAAGTCTTCTAAATATTAATTTAAGGTAGGAAAACTTCATTAGATTTCCACGTTTAGGTCATAAATTAAAAGTAAGGAATTTTTTTTCTTCCATGGTCCAGAATCCCTGAGAAAATGGATGTATATGTGAAATATGAAGGAACACATTGCCTTTCTGCCATGTGCCCTTTATCCCCCTTTTAGGATGTGATGGCATGACTTACCCACCTACCTGGCTTCTTAATGGAAAGAACAAAACTTCCATTTTGGATATAAATTGAAGGAAGGGGATCTTCCACTATGATGTTCCAAAGTGAGGTTTTGTGTTACTTCCTACATTAGCTTATGAGGAACAGCTGCCAGCAATGGCTCGGAGTTCTCCCTTGCATAATTGTTCACCTTCTTCCATGGGCACTTAGCTTCCAAAGGTCAGAGAGAGCAGCTGAAGGGACTCCTAGGAAGTTGCTGGCATTCCCCAAGTCTTTCAGGAGGGAGGTGAGGCCTAGGGCTTCCACAGTCCTCCTGTGCATGCAGAGTGGGCTCCCTGACAGGACACTGGTGTGCAATAGAGAAAAATCACTGGGCGGGGCCTTTGCATGGAGAAATATTGGAAGTCAATCTTAATGCTGTGGTTTTGTTTCCTGATGTCCCAGGGTTTGGAAACCAAGACCCCAGAGATTGACAACTGTGACTGGTCTTAGTGGGTAAGACTGTAGTAGGAAAAAGTGCCACTGGAAACAGCATCCTTGGAAAGAAAGCATATCAGTCAAGCATTGCATCAAAATCCATCACCAAGGTCTGTAAGAAAGACAGCAGCACATGGAATGGGAGAGAAATTGTCTTTGTGGACACACCTGGTATTTTTGACACTGAGGAAATGGATGTTCACACACAAAGAGAGATTGCTAATTGCATCCTCCTGACCTCTGCCGGGCCTCACGCTGTGATCCTGGTGGTCCCCCTGGGCCGGTACACAAAGGAAGAACAAAAGGCTGTGGAGAAGATGCTATCAATGTTTGGATCCAAAGCTAGGAGATACATGATTCTCTTATTCACCCAGAAAGATGAATTGGAAGGCATGGAGTTCCATGATTACTTAAAGGAAGCTCCCCAAGGCATTCAAGATCTGATGGAGCAGTTCAGAATCATCACTATGAGTTTAACAATAAGGCGACAAGGGATGAACAGGAGGCTCAGAGGACACAGCTGCTAGACCTGGTCGAGCGCATAGTGATGGAGAACCAGTGAGGATTTTACACTAATAAGAAATACGAAAGGGCTGAGGTGGAGATTCAGAAACAGATTCAAATTATACAAGAACAGTACAGAGCTGAGTTGGAAAGAGCAAAAAGGCAGTTAAGAGAGGAGTTAGAAGAGAAAATTAGAAAGCTAGAGGATAAACTGGAGCAAGAAAAGACAAAGGCAGAAATGGAGAGGAAATTCAAAGAAGGAGAGAATTACTATTCCTCCAAGCAGCAAAATGCTAGACGTGAGTTTGAGAGTAAGAAAGATAATAATATAATTGACATAATCTTGAGGGTATTGAAAAACACTTTCTCTATTTTCTCATCTCTATTCGATGATGATTAAGCTTTTTGAAAATCTGTTTCCTGCCATGTTTTGAAGTGTTCCTTCCCATAACTCATTCCCCAAAGTCAGAGTTCTCTGTTTCTGTTTCTCAGCCTCTCAGGACAGTGTTCTCTGTTTCTGTTTCTCAATAAGTTTTTTATTGGCAATCACTAGAAATTTGTTTGATTTATTTAACAGGGATGAGACACATTCTCAATTTGTAAAACTCCAAAGTAGAAAGTATGGATGTTCCCTATCTTCTGAGCTTTCTTGGAAACAGAGAAAGGGACTGCAGGAGACAAAAAAGACAATCATTCTCTAGATTCTTTCTAGAGTGGTACATAATCTCTGCCTGTGGCTTCTACTTCGCTTTTTTTCCTTTAGGATGACAATTATCTTTTCCCCCATGTGGTTAAAGGAATCAGTAACTTGCATTAGGTAATCAATAGCTGGAGATGCTTAAAGAATTTGTTTTAAATGAAAATAAATTTGGTGAATTACATTCTTTTGGAAAGACTGAAATAGTTCCTTATCACCTGCCCACTCAAGAAAGAAGAGTTGTCTGAAAAACAAATTTCTCAGAACTGAAATAAGTGAAATGCCATAAATAGTAAAAAACAGAGATTCAACAGCTAAGAGAAGAATGTTCAGTATATTCAGAAGTTTCTGTAGAAAGTCTTTGAGAAACCTCAAGATAACCACTTTTCTGAATAACTAGTTCTCTCCTCTTCCTATGAAATCAACTGTTGCCACCGCACCTCCATCACCCCATACCTTGATTACTTACTGCTATGTGGGTCAGCCCCACACTGCTACCCCTTCCCATTTCAATTGTTTGCTTATTGTTACTATAATAAAACTTTTCTATTATCTCACTTTTGTGCAAAAGTAGAATTTCTTTTTTTTATATTTTTTTATTGATTTTGTATAGAGAGGAAGGGAGAGAGATAGAGAGTTAGAAACATCGATGAGAGAGAGTTAGATGTTAGAAACATCGATCAGCTGCCTCTTGCACACTCCCCACTGGGGATATACCCGCAACCAAGATAGTACATGCCCTTGACAGGAATCGAACCTGGGACCCCTCAGTCCCCAAGCCGACTCTCTATCCATTGAGCCAAACCGGTCTCGGCTAGAATTTCTTTTATTTTGGGAAATACTACTAATCCCACCTAATAGAAGAGTAATATGCAAATTAACCACCTCTCCCGGTCCAAGCCACGCCCACCAGCTAATCAAAGTTTGTATTCAAATTAACCCCAACCAAGATGGCCAGGCCCATAGCGGCCAGTGGTTGGATGAAAGACACAAACCCGCAGGGAGGCCAGCACCCTGCAGCCCATAGCCATGCCACCCTGGACCTGGGGCTGCATGGGGCGGAGTGGGGAGGGGGGTGGGGAAGAGGGGGGAAGAAGTGCATTGGAGACACAAACCTGGCACCCAGCAGCCCCAAGGCCTCAGGTGGAGGTGCTGGGGCTGCTGAGGGGGGGGAGGGGGCAGTGGAGACACAAGCCTGAAAGAAACCCGTGGAAAGGGAGATAAAGTATCATAATTTTACCTCCCTTTCCACAAGATGAGAAAACTGTCCCTGCATTATTTAGTGATGTGGCCCACACCTTTCTATAAACACGGGGTATGTTATGACCACTTCCAGGAAGGTCTGGTCAGAATACCATCTCCAGGGAATAATGCTACTATGGCAAATCATCTAAGAGAAGAAACAAGCTTTTGTTGGGTTTATTCTGAAGGTCAGAGAAGTTGCCACCCCAACATATGCCATGTTGTTTTATTGATGATCTTGAGCTGCAGATGCTTGAAATACAGCAAATGCATGCAGAGGCTTTCATTGAAGTCTCCTGATCTGCCTAAAACCGGACCCCCCAAAAGGAGCTTAAATGTCATAGATCCCCTTGACGGGAGAAGTGTCATCAGGCAGAGAAGACTGACTCCTGTCACAGGACAGGAGAGTAGCAGTTGACATCACACCCAAACTTTGTTACAAATTATTTTCCCACACCCCTATTCACCTTTCTTAAAAATCACTTACTCTCCTCTAAGAGGCCTGGATCTCCCGTCCCCTTTCCCTAGGAAGAAGGCATTTATATCTACGTTCTAAGCCACCTTGGGGAGTTATTTATTTTTCCCTGGGATCTCCCACATATATACAAGGTACAATGTTAATGAACTTTTGTGTTTCTCTTAGCGATCTGTCTTTCACTACAAGGGCCTCCACTAAGGACTCAAAAAAGGTAGAGGAAAACTATTTTTCTTCCTCCATAATTTTATCTCTTTGAAATCAAGTCCCCAGTTGAACAATGAGGCTGGCTCAAGTGCCAAGCAGTCCTGGCTGATGGGAGGGAAGCTTCTAGGCAGAAATCAATGATGTTGGCATCAAAGTGGGATGGAGGGCACATGCATGTTTGCTGGTGGGAGTTTAAAGTGGTTCAACATTTTTGGAGGATGATTTGGCAAATTCAATAGAAATGTTCAAGGTACATCCAAGAGTCTTCTAGGAATCACATCTTCTGAGATAAAGCACAAGCCCATAAGGCTTGATCAGAACCCAGGATGCTACTAGGGGCTCCCCTTCCAAGATAGGAAAACCCAGGAGCAACCTGCATTTTTAGGACAAGGTGGCATCTATATTAATAAAAGGGTAATATGCTAATTAGACTGAACATCTTCGGGGTGACCTTCTGGATGTCATTCTCTACTTCCTTCCCGACAAAGCCATGTTGGCAGAGCCAAGGGAGAGGAGGTTAGAGGCAATCAGGCAGGCAGGGGAGAGCAGTTAGGGGGACCAGGCCAGCAGGGGAGAATAGTTTGGGAAAATGGACTATCAGGGGAGAGCAGTTGGCGGGATCAGGCTAGCAGGCAGATGAGCAGTTAGGAGCCAGAGATCCTGAGGGGTCCCAGATTAGAGAGAGTGAAGTTCGAGCTGAGGGGACCCCCTTCCCATGCACGAATTTCATGCACTGGGCCTCTAGCATTTCTTATAAGAATGCAGAGATGAATTTTACTTTTTGTTAAAACTACAAGATGATTTTGGAGCTCAGCTTGATCTACCCTTAGGATCTCTCTCATTTCTCCTGAAAGCTTCATTAATGTAAAAAGAAAAAAAATTGAAACCTATAAAGAATTTTTGTGAGTTTATTTGAGCCAAACTGTCAACAGTTGCCAGGAAGTAGTACCTCAATGGATTGGGATAGTGCTCCAGAGAATGACATACTTTCATCTATTTTTATACATTGCAATCAAAGGAGGAGACATAGTTGGGCTACATGAAATCCATTGGTGATGGGTTCAAGGGGCAAGAGAAAGCATAGAAGGGAAACCTCTGGGATTGGATATAAAATGATAGACACATACTTAGGTGGGTGCAGGATAGTCAACAGTCAACAATTAACATGATAACAATAACAATTGAGGACCCCAAGGGGTCCAGAAAAAGGGAAGTTAGAAGTTACCCAGACATTTCAAGGATATGATATGATATCATAGACAGAAAAAGATAGATAGGCTCAGTTAAGGTAAAGTTTGACCTTGTCAATGAAGGTACAAGCCTAGTACATAACTACCGACCATAACTGATTTTAGTTAAAGTTTAATTTCAGAGCATTTTTTGTGGTTACTTTAGGTCTCTGAGTTTGCAAGACCACCATGCAGGCCTTCCCTGAGATTATAGGTTAGCATGTGGCCCCTTTCTTCTAAACATCCCCCTTCTCGTCATAAATGAATCCAAAGGATACATCGATGACCAACCTTTTGGTTGGAAAATGGAGTCCCACTGTTCTGGGAAGGCTTATTTGTGGGAATCCCTTTCACTCCTGCATGGCTCAGGGTTCTGATTCAGGTTTCAAGTTCTGAAGAAAGCTGCACAAAAATGAAAAGAGACTAGAAAAGTATTAATTTGAGAATATTGGGGACTAGGTTCGAGTCAACCTCTAGTGGGAGGACGACTCGCTGCTCTGGCTTTGCTGTCCCTTTTATTGAGATTATCCTATACACCCACACCCCTTAGGCAAGAAACTCCAATAATAGAAATTTATCTGAGACAAAAAGAAGGGGAGGCTGCTTCAGCTAACAATGTTTCAACAAAACAGTGAGGAAACTAGCTGTGACCTTTCAGAGGAATGGAGGTTATTGAGAATTATCAGTTTCTGGCATCTCCCCTATTTCTTTCCTTTAAAAATTCTTGCATCTGCATACATACTAGAAATAAACATAAAAGAAATAAAAAATGTTTGAGTCTCAGTTTCAATGTTCAACAGTTTTGAGTACAAGTCAGCAATGATATCTGCATGGTGGACAAATGGTGGCAATGCAGGTCTGACCCTCTCTGATTTGTTCCTGGGTAACCTGCAGCAATGCACAGCTGCTGACTGCTAGCATGGCAAGGCATCATCAGCTTCTCCCATTTCTGGACTGTTTCTCCTCTTGTTGTCCTGGTTGTAGCAGACCTGTCAATTCCTCTGTTGCAGGAATCCACATGGTCTTGAAGTTGTTCTCTGAAAATATACAAACGTATTCTCAACCAAATTTAATAACGGAATCTTTTCTATAAATTTTACTTGGGATCCTCATTATTTTTTTGCCCAAACAATTTTACTTTGGCTAATTTTTATATCATGTGTATTTTTCATGGGTGTGCAACTGTTAGCATTACAAATGAAAATTACTTTTCAAAGTAAAAAAATTACTTTTCAAAGTAATTTACTTTCAGGATATTTTTTCCTTACATAATATTACTCCACTATCACCCTGTTTTGTTTTTGTTTTTTGTTTGCTTGGTTTTTTTTTGTTGTTTTGTTTTGTTTTGTTTAATTATTAGGAGGCTTTTGGAAAATTTTTATAATGCAATATTGCTAACTTTAAATATTAATTTTTTGCAAAAAAAATATGACTGCTTTAGGTTCATTGCAGGTTAAGCAATTTTGCCATGAGATGAACTACCAATAGAAATTTTAGTTAATACTTTAGGAACAGCTTTTTGTCCAGTACAATTAAACTTTCTTGAATATTCACTTATTTCAATTAGCCAATTTAAATTAATCTGAAAACTTGACTACTATTTTACTGCCAAATTTAATACTCTAACAACAATTTTAGTTTACCCTGTAAATATTAGTGAAAATGATTATTTGCATTCTTGAGTAGGCCCTGAGCATTCTCTGTGCTAGGCTGGATTTAGATATAGGGGAGCTGCTGCTGGCCAATACTCTGTTACCTGAGTCCCGATCTGAGCTGAGTGTGGGAAGGGAAGCAGCCATGGAGGCAGAAGACCTTGCTCAGAAGGGGTGGGGGTTCAAGCACCTGCAATGTTGGGGGGTGAGGGTCTGAGCTCCACCTCTGTTGACCCTCAAGTTCTCTCCTGATGGCCCCTCCGTGACTGTGCCTGTCTTAGGTTGTTTCTTCCCTAAGGAATCTTACCTGTCTCTGGCTAACCAGCCATCCTCTGGAGCCAAGCAGGGTGATGTGAGGTTCAGTTCTGTCTCCTTGGTAGCCTATGCCCCCATGGCCTCTACACCCAGCACCTGCCTTGGGATCCTCTTGCCTGCTTGGGGGGGGGGGGGGGGGGGGAGGGGGCAGCACTGATCACATATCTTGGGGAACCCAGCTTTCTTCTCCAGGGGGGGAACCCAGCTCACACCATTGTGTGAAAGGCAGATCCATGGTACGAGCCACCATGAAGGTTCAACCTCAGCATGAACTGAAAGCTCAGGCAATAGCTGTGGGCAATTGAATGTGAGAAGAGAGGGCTCGCTTGGCAAAAAGGCAAGAGAGGCCAATATAGAATGCTCAAGTGCCTTCCCAGGGGGCCTTCCACACAGTGAAAGGGATTAAATAATGTCATGTCCTTTTTTAAATTGCTGCCAAACTTTCAAAGAATTAGTTTTTAAGTTTGTTTGGGATAAATGTACAATATGCTGTTGTACAATATCAAAAATTATAATGACTTTGTAGAATAATGTCATGTAAGGATATTCTTTGCTCTAGGTCATGGCAATTCCACTTCAAACTGAAGAAATATTTAGTTACTTCATTTTGCCCTTCTTAGAGGCCAAAATCTTCATAACATTTAAAATATATTCATTAATTTGTATTTGATAAAGCTTTCCATGCAATTTCAAGTATATTACATCTGTTTTAAAAAGATTTCCTTTAAGAGGAAAGAATACATTTCTTGTAGTACTCTGGGCCCTTGGAGCTTTCTAAGAATCATCTCTGTTAAGACTTCAAATTTTAACAAGGAAAAAAACCACCAAATTATATATATATATATATACAATATATTGTGTAAAGATTATAATATTTTTTCTAATTATATTAAGATATCAATTAGATTTTAAACTGGCTTTTGCATAGAAAAACTTTGAGATCACAGAATTAATCCTTTTTGTTGATTAGACCAATAATAAGCAACTTACTTTGAATTTCTAATTATTAGAGAAAATACCACATTTTCTTTTCTCAAAAATAAGTTCTTATACTTTATGCATTTAATTACCACACCTATATAATTTCTCCTAATTTAATTTGTACTTTGGACTTTTAAAGCTAGCAAGTCAAATATATTTAGCAGTTCTTAGATTAATAACACTTTACATTTCTAAGAAAAAGACAAGACATAATCAATTAATAGATTCAATTCTGTTCTCTGAATTTTTTATAAAGCAAACTAAACTTTATTTTTATTTGCCAATGAGTGGCTCTGGAAAACCAGGTTTGGTTTATTTGAATGTAAACTACTACATTTTTCAAAGGTGGTTCCTGGCAGGAAACTAGATTACCTGTCTGTTGGAGAAAGGGCGTCTACCACTTCCTCCATTAACAAAGGTCATAGCCAGTTACCTGGGCTATTTAGATATCTACAATTAATACGTTATTTATCTATATTTCAAAAAGTTATTGAGATTTAAATCCAATTCTAATTATTTTAAGGCAGTTACTTTGGATAAATTCTATAACAGAGAATTTACTAGTTTTCTTGAAAGCCTTAAAAGTTAACTTTTTAACAAGGTTCATTAGCATTTTGAAAACTACTCTTTATCATGGAAATGTGAATCCTGTTGCTGGAATTAGCTTGAATTTCATTCTGGGCTTTTGTTTGTTTGTTTGTTTGTTTTCATTTTCTATAGCTTTTGCAGAGAGATTCCAGCCAAAGACAATCTAAATGTCCAAAATCGGATCATGTATGCATTCTGTCTGATAGCTAGGTTCTCTCTCCATGAGCACAAAAATTCCAGACACATTTCTCAATTTTTAAGACTATTTCATGGCAATAAAGGAAATTTTAATTTAGCAAACATGGGAGATTGGGCTTCCATATTGGATTGCCACTTTTCTCCCTTCACCCACATCCTGCTTACTTCAGGGGAAGCATCAGCAACAGATCTGGCCACACATTTTTTCATGCTTAATGCTGTGCCCAAGTGTCATAAACCCCAAAGACTACCAGGGAGTCGAATCCGATGCAATTGCTGAAAGCCTGTATTTATTTAGGACTAGTCAGAGCTTGGTCCCACTTATACCAGTGATGGCATGGCAGGACAGAGAAAGAATTTAACATATCAATGGGTTTTATAGAGGGGTGTGGTGCCACTATCTTGGCTGACCTGATTGGTTAGGTTAGCGCTAGGGTTCAGTTACAGGGAGCTGGCCCCACCCCGCCCTGCCCTCTCACCCTGCCCTGCTCTCTCATTCCCCCCTTATCTTGAGACTTAACAGGCCCAATCATGGGACCGTTTGCACTTCTGAAGGGTGTATAAAGTTCCTCCTTCCCGATGCCCTCATCTGACATTTTGGGGGAGTCCACGAGATGTGTCCTGTGGAGACACAAGACTACCAGGCGGGGTTGGGAGTGTCCAGGGCACAAATGAGTCTTTCCTCCCAAACCAGTGTATGGGGTGTGGGGACTCCTGTAGCAGGAGTGGCCGCAAACAGAATATCCAGTATCAGGCAGGTTGAGTACACCTTAACTTGAGCTTGAGGGGGTTGTCTCGGTCTCGGTCGATGCTCCATCCGTTGGCGAAGTCTTCCCGGATCGCAGAGGAGTCAGCTGGCCGAACATGGGTGTGGTGGACCCAGGTCGCAATGCTGTCCACTTTGAGGGCGGTGGGCGTCGTCAGCACCACGATGTATGGTCCTTTCCAACGTGGTTCAAGCGTCTCCCAGTGGTGTCTTTTGACAAGGACCCAGTCTCCAGGCCGGTACTGGTGGGGCGTCCGGATCAGGCCATCCTCGTAGATGGCCTGTAGGCGAGGCCAAATGTCCTCATGCGCCCTTTGGAGCCCTCTTAAAGAAAAAGATATTTCTTGGTTTTCAGATTCAGTTAGCAGTTCTGCCTTAAGATTGGGAATGATAGGCAGGGGCCTACCAAACATAATTTTATAGGGAGTGAAGCTTAGTGTAGAGGGTGAATTCCTCACCCGGTAAAGAGCGTAGGGAAGGAGAGCCACCCAGTCCCTGCCAGTCTCCATGGTTATTTTAGAAAGGGTCTCTTTTAATGTTCTATTCATTCTTTCTACCTGTCCTGAGCTATGGGGCCTATACACACAATGTAATTTCTAATTTGCCCCTATAGCCTTGGCTACTGCCTGTGTTACCTGTGAGATGAAAGCCGGGCTGTTGTCCGATCCTATCAAAGCTGGGAAACCGTACCTGGGTAGAATGTCCTCAAGTAGCTTCTTAGCGACCATCTGGGCTGTTTCATGTTTAGTTGGGTATGCTTCTACCCATCCAGAAAAGGTGTCTACAAAAACTAGAAGATATTTATAGCCATACTTTCCCTGCCTTACCTCGGTGAAGTCAATCTCCCAGTGCACCCCAGGCTTTGTTCCTCTGAGCCGGGTTCCTTTTCCACTTGACGCGGCCCTTGCATTAGTAAGCTGGCAAGTTTTACAGGCTGATACAATTTGACCTATTCTGGCGTCCAGTTGGTGAATTTTGATCTTAGCATGCCAGACCAAATCCTTTAGTTTCTGGGACTCTAGGTGAGTCGATTGGTGTATGTGTTTCAACATCGGGATCCCAAGCTGGTCTGGTAGCAGGAGCTTCCCGTCTGGAGCATACCACCTGCCTCTGACTTCCTTGTTCGTGGGGTGGCTTTTGATTCGCTGTAATTCTTCCTGGGAGTATCCGAGCTGATCCAGCAGAACTGGGTTCCCTGGGTCTGGCAATTGCAGGACCAGTGCAGGGACTGCAGTGAGAGCTACTTCTTTGGCCACCTGGTCAGCCTTCTGGTTGCCCCATGCTACAGGATTGTTGGCTTTTTGGTGTCCTGGGCAGTGAATGATGGCTAATTTGGCTGGGAGCCATAAGGCAGCTAGCAAGTCGAATATTTCTTGTTTATTTTTTATAGTTTTTCCTTCTGAATTCAACAGCCCTCTCTCCTGATAGATTGCCCCATGGATGTGAGCTGTGGCAAACGCATATCGGCTATCTGTAAAGACATTGAGTCATTTCCCGGCCCCTAGTGTCAATGCCTTTGTCAGAGCGATGAGTTCTGCCTGCTGGGCTGACGTTCCAGATGGCAGAGCCTCTGCCCATAAGGTGTCAGTCTCAGTTACTATTGCCGCGCCCTTGTACCTGTGCCCGTTTTTCATGAAGCTGCTCCCATCGGTGAACCATGTGGCCTCTGCATCTGAGAGGGGCTGGACCTTCAGGTCCTTCCGGAGTCCATGCACCTGTTCCAAGATCTTGGCACAGTCATGTAGCAGGGCATCTAGGTCGGGGTCAGGCAGGAGAGTTGCAGAGTTGAGGGCTGCACTGGGGTGGAACCGCACTCTGGGAGGATTTAGGAGGAGGCACTGGTAGTGAGTAATGCGTGCATTACTCACCCATCTATCAGGTGGCTGCTTTAGAACTCCCTCAACCGCATGGGGGGTTGTAATCCAGATTTCTTGCCCTAGAGCAGGTGTCGGCAACCTACGGCTCCAGAGCCGCATGTGGCTCTTTTGAAGCTTTGCCGCAGCTCCGACAGCAGGGCCAACACTAGCAGGGCCGATAGCAAGGGGGGAGGGGGGATGCCGGGAGCTGTATCACTTACCTCCACCGCCTCCTGTGCTCCCTGCGCTCTGTGTGGCAGGTTGCCAGTGACTTTGCATCACTAGGCAACCACAGCGTCCCTGTCCTGGCCCAGCCTCCTCCCTCACATCACAGCATGTGATGTCACTGAGGGGTCTGATGAATTGTTTTTTGGTGTTTTTTTTTTGTTTTTTTTTTTAAAAAAGGTGACTTCTTAATTTAATGTTTATTTCTATGAGGAGGAGTAATTCTGAGGGGGTCAAACAAAGAAATAATTTTTTTAAAAAGTGGCAAAAATTATTTTTATGATGAGGAAGAGTAATTCTGAGGGGTTCAGAAAAGAAATAATAATAAAAAAGTGAGAAAAAAATATTTTTATGATGAGGAGGGCTTCTTGAGGGGGTCAGGAAAAGAAATTATTACCAAAAAGTGACAAAAAGTTATTTTTATAATGACGAGGATGACATTGGGCCCTCATTATTAATTATTATTTACATCAGGCACTGATTATGATTTATGGTACACTGGGGCCCTGATTAATTTTGTGACTTCTTATTAAGTCCCTGTTTTCGACCCCCTGGTAGGCCAGCCATGGATAAAGGCAAGAAGAGAAAAATTTCTGAAGAAAACAGAGTGTTTAATGATACATGGACTGAATCATTTGCATTCTCTACTGACGAGACTGGTTTACAGTATGCTTAATATGTGGTGAGAAATTTGCAAACAAAAAGTTGAATGTTGCAAGACATTTCCAGAATAAACAAACAGCTTTTGCTGAAAAATATCCAGATGGAGATGAGAGATGAAAAGCCGTTGCAGAACTTATGAGGAAGGTTGATAGGAGCAAAAATAATTTCAAGAAGTGGGTGAAGTCTGCAAATTCCACAACATATGCTAGTTTTGTGGCCGCTCAGGAAATAGTCAAGCACAGGAAACCATTCACAGATGGAGAGTATATAAAAGAAGCATTCATTAAGGTTTCAGAACATCTATATAAGGACTTTAAAAACAAGAATGAAATTGTGCAGAAAATTAAAGACATGCCTCTCTCTGCGAAGACTGTCAAAGACAGAACCCTAAAAATGGCAGAAAACATTAGCAAACAGCAAATTCAAGACATCAATTCAGCTTTGGTGTACTCCATCACCTGTGATGAGTCCAAAATAAAGGTGATATTGTACAAATAGCGCTGTTCTGCCGATATGTGAACTCTTTTGGGCCACAGGAAGAACTGATTGAGGTGATACCACTAAAAGACCAAACAAGGGGTGAGGATATCTGTAAGGCTGTCCTGGACTATTTAAGTGCTGAAAAAATAAACACCAACCACCTGGTCTCAGTGGCTACTGTTGGGGCACCGAGCATCAGAGGAGCACAGAAGGGCTTTGTGGCTCTACTGCAGAAGGCTCTGGGTAGAAGGCTGCTCTCATTTCATTGCATCCTTCACCAAGAGGCATTGTGTGCTCAAACATTTCCCTTGGAATGCACAAAAGTGATGGATGTGGTCATTCAGATTGTTAATAAGATAATGGCAAAGGGTTTAAACCACTGCCAGTTCCGTTTGCTATTGGATGAGGTGGAAAGCATATATTCTGACCTCCTGCTCCACAACAAGGTCCAGTAGCTGTCCAGAGGCGAGGTGCTAAAATGCTTTGTCGCATGTTTGGAAGAAATAAAAACTTTCCTGGCCAGCAAAGAGCTCACCTTTGCTGAGCTGGAACAACCAGAGTGGCTGGAAAAATTACATTTTATGGTAGACATGACAGCACATCTAAACACACTAAATACAACCCTTCAGGGGAAAGGAGGCACAGCCCTGCACATGCTGGAGGAGGTTTTGGCATTCGAGCGCAAGTTGACAGTGTTTGTCAAAGATTTACAGAGAGGTACACTGTCTCACTTTCCCTCTTTGAGAGAGTTCAAACAAAGTTATGATACGATAAATTTGGAATATTTGAAGTCTGCAATCACCACAATGCAAAGTTTGTTTGGGAAACAATTCTGTGAGTTCAGAGAGGAAAAAACCACATTATTCTTCCCTGTCACTCCCCTGGCGATGGATCCATCCCTATTGAATATGACTGCATTTGCAGGTGTAAGTCAACCTGATCTTGAGATGGAACTGGCCAATATAGCCAACAAAGATATATGGGTGTCCAAGTTCAAATGCTTGACTGCTACTCTTGAAGATGTTGCCCGCCAGAAGGCCATTCTGGCTCAGAATCATAAATGGAGTGATATTGAAAACCTTCCCAAACAGGACAAACTTGTATTCGAAACATGGAATGCCTTCCCCAACACTTATATGAAGATGAAAAAGTATGCATTTGGAATCAAGTCGATCTTCGGCTCCACATACGTATGTGAGCAGGTCTTCTCCAACATGAACTATATTAAAAACAAACATCGATCACGCCTCACAGATGACAACTTGCAAGCCTGTGTGAAAATGAAGGTAACGTCTTACAGCCCTGATGTGCAGACACTGTGCACTGAAGTTCAGGAGCAAAAATCCCATTAACCAGGTAAATTAAATATTTTAATTAGCTATTAATTTGCAAAAAGATATTTTACATTGTTAAGTGAAAAAGTCCTTTTTTTCTTCAGATTGACAGCTAACTGCACGATCCGGTATATAGCATTAAGGTAAGAAACAATATATGCAGTGTTATATTTGTTTTAAATGTCGCAATGGTTTTGAGGCTCCCAGGTTTTTTTTTTCCTTCAGAAACAGGTCCAAGTGGCTCTTTATGTCTTAAAGGTTGCGGACCCCTGACCCTGCCATCCTTCACTAGAAGTGCTGTTGCCGCAATAATCCTCAAGCACAGTGGCCAGCCAGCAGCCACTGGGTCTAGTTTCTTAGACAAGTAATCTACTGGATGCCGCCAGGAGCCCAAGGCTTGAGTTAAAACCCCCTTCGCTACCCCTTTGCGCTCATCTACAAAGAGGTGACAGGGCTTTGTAACGTCTGGCAGTCCCAGAGCTGGGGCATGTAGGAGGGCCTTTTTCAACTGATTAAAGGCAGCCTCCTCTTTTTCTGTCCATTCAAATGTCTTCCCCTCTCTGGTAGCTTCATACAGGGGCCTGGCTATCTCAGCAAAACCCAGAATCCAGAGACAGCAGTAGCCGGCTGCCTTAAGAATTCTCTCACTTCTCTTTGAGAGGTGGGTGTGGGGATCTTTAGGACAGTTTCTTTTCTGGCATCTGATAACCGCCACTGTCCGCCCTCCAAGATGTACCCCAGATAACTTACCCTCTCTCTGCATATCTGTGCCTTCTTCACAGATGCCCGATATCCCAAGGCCCCGAGGGTGACCAGCAAATCCGGGGTTCCTTGTTCACAGTCCTCGGCCGTGTCGGCAGCAATCAGGATGTCATCTACGTACTGTAGGAGGGTGAGGCCAGGGTGCTCCCTTCTGTACTCACCCAGGTCTTTGTGTAGTGCCTCATTAAAGATGGTGGGCAAATTCTTGAACCCCTGAAACAGTCATGTCCAGGTGAGTTGTCCGCTGTAGCCCTCCTCTGGATCATGCCACTCGAAGGCAAACAAGGGTTGGCTTCTGGGTGTTAGTGGCAGACTGAAGAAGGTGTCCTTTAAATCTAATATACCAGATTCTGGTGGGCACTAGGGAGCTCGAGAGAGTGTATGGATTGCGGACAGTTGGGTGTATGTCCATGACTCTTTTATTTACTTCCCGGAGGTCTTGCACCAGTCAGTAGTCATTTGTGTGAGGCTTCTTGACCGGCAGTAGGGGGGTGTTCCAGGCAGATTGGCAGGGAACCACCACCCCTAGACTCCGCAGTCTCTGGATGTGTAGCTGAATTCCCTCTCGGGCCTCCTGAGACATGGGTTACTGTTTTATCCTTACTGGACCTTCTCCTGGCTTTAGCTCCACTAGGACTGGGGTCCTGTGAGCAGCTAGTCCTACCCCTGCTGTCTCTGCCCAGGCTGTGGGGAATTCTCGTAGCCATCTATTCATGGTATCCCCCCCTCCCCTTAGGAGCGCCTCCTGGTGGAAGAGGTACTCATCCCCTAGTCTCAGAGTCAGAACGTGGATGGGGTGGCCCTCACCACGGTGACCTGAGGCCCCCCTTGTCTGAAAGTTATCTGAGCTCCAATCTTGGTCAATAAGTCCCGTCCTAACAGTGGGTAGGGGCATTCCGGTATTACCATGAAGGAGTAGGTTACCCAGCCCATCCTGAAATCCACTGTTCTTCGGGTAGTCCATACATACTGGTTCATACCAGTTGCTCCTTGCACCCAGGACTTTTTGCTAGCTAGTTTTCCTTGAGGAGTGCAGAGGACCGAATGCTGCACTCCGGTGTCAACAAGGAAGTCAACAGGGGTACCCCCTCCACTCTTAGAGTTACCCTGGGCTTGGGGAGGGGGTCCGAACCCTGACTCCCTAATCACTTAGTTCATCAAGCCCCAAGACCTTTACTTGGTCTATCTTGCTCCCCTTCCCACTGTCTCTCTTAGGACATTCACATTCTCAAGCCCAATGCCCTATCTTCTTGCAGTATGCACATTGATCCTTCTGCAGTTTCCACCTCCCTTCCCAGGAGGTCTCCTTACCCTTCTTTCGATCATTTGCAAGCTGTCAGAGGCGGAGGTCCTGTTTCTCAGGGGAATCCATAGTGGTGGCCCACAGGATCCTAGCCAGGTCTCGGGTCTGCCTGCAAGCCTGTTTATCTTCAGGGGGCTCCCGGTTACTGTACACCTTTTCAGCCACCACCAACCAATCCTGCAGACTCTTCTCTCCCAGTCTATCTATTCTATTCAATTTTCTCCTAATATCTGCAGCAGACTGGTTTACAAAGGCTACAATAATAGCTGTCTTACTCTCAGGAGCCTCTGGATCCATGGGGGTATAGGTGCGGAATGCCTCCATGATCTGCTCTAAAAAGGCTGCTGGAGATTCGTCTTTCTCCTGCTGTACGCTCCCTACCTTAGCCAGATTAGTTGGCTTTCTGGCAACCGCCCGGAGACCCCCCATTAGAGCCTGGCGCTAGACCCAGAGCCTCTCCTTACCTCTGCTGTGCTGAAATCCCATTCAGGCCTAGTCAGAGGAAAAGAGGTATCTATCTGAGCCTGGTTGGTGGTAGGATTCCCATCCATGCCTGGAACCAGTTTCTGGGCCTCATTAAGGATCCTCTCCATCTCCTCAGTGGTGAACAGGACCTGCAAGAGCTGCTGGCAGTCGTCCCAGGTTGGCTGATGGGTAAAAATGATAGAATCCAACAGATTAATAAGCCCCGCTGGCTTCTCAGAAAACTCAGGATTTTGAGCTTTCCAAATATAGAGGTCACCAGTGGTGAAAGGCCAGTAATGATGGGGCTGATCGCCCCTCTCATCTGGGGGACCAGTGGCTCACAGGGGTAAAGTCTTAACAGTGGAGTCGGCGGCAAAGGCGAATGGTTCCCTCTGGGCTCTTTGTCTGGTATACGGCAGGCTTCCTGCTCTCCTCGTGGCCTCTGCTTCCCTTAATGGAGGAGGGTCAGGTCCCTCCTCGGGCACCCTGGGGAACTGTTACGGGGGAGTAAAAATTAATTCTTCTTCAGTTCTCCCCTGCAAGACAGAGTAGGGGGGAGCTGATGGCAGGGTGATTTTCTTCTCCTCTGCCCTCTCTGTTCCCTGTAAGGCAAAAATAGTTTCTGGCTCTGAGGGGCGCGGAGCCATGAAGGGCTTAAGCCAAAAGGGTTGGTTCTCCACAAGGTCCTGCCACATTATAATGTATGGGAGCTGATTGGGGTAACCCGTCTTGGGTTGAGAGACGACACTCTGAACCCAGAAAATAGTATGGAGACCGAATGTTCCCTCTGGTGGCCATCCGACATTGAAAGCTGGCCACTCACTTGAAAAACAAGTCTGCCATTCGTTCTTCCAGACCTCCATACTAAAATTGTTAGCTCTTTCCTCTACTTCCTGAAAATGATTAATCATAATGCTCAAAGGAGTAATCTGAGTCTGTCCCATAACATCCATACAGTGAGTCCATAAAATAACACATAAAATCACAACAGCCACCAGGAGAAGAACTCCCCACATCAACATTTTCAGTATTATAACAATTCGATACATTCAGATTTAATGTTTTTATAGCAAATTTACAAACAAGAGCAAACTGAAACCTTTCCCTTACTTATACAAACATACAAACAAACAAAGAACTCAGGAACAGACAGGGGACCCCCAAGAACAGCCTTCCAACTCCATGGAAGCGGCGCCAAAAATAAACAATGGCCTCACGCTGACTACCTGGTCCTGAGAGGGAACTCTAAGTCCCTCCTAAAGAAGGATCAAAACGTCTTTTGATCTCTCCGGCCCATGGTCTTCAATAGCATGTCTGCTAGACCTTTCGGGCACTTCCCACAGGGATCCCTTTACACACTTCTACCGTGGCCAGACAGGCTCTCTGGATTCAGTGTCCCTCAGTCTTGGAGATTCCGGCCAAGGCCCCAAATGTTGTGCCCAAGTGTCATAAACCCCAAAGACTACCAGGGAGCCGAATCCAATGCAATTGCAGAAAGCCTGTATTTATTTCGGACTAGTCTGAGCTGGATCCCTCTTACACCAGCAATGGCATGGCTGGAGAGAGAAAGAATTTAACATATCAATGGGTTTTATAAGGGGGGGGGGGTGCGCCACTACCTTGGCTGACCTGATTGGTTGGGTTAGGGATAGGGTCCAGTTACCGGGAGCTGGCCCCGCCCTGCCCTGCCCTCTCACCCCATCCTGCCCTCTCACTTAATAGATAAAGACAGATCTCGAATATTTTCTTTCTTTTTCGCTTTCCAAAGTAATAACTAACACCCAATTTGGCCAACATCTGCATTTCCCTGCGAGTTCTTTTATAATTTTTAAACAAAGCATTGAGAAATATCATTGTGGGAGTGCAGATGGCCTTGCCCTCTCCTGCCACCTTTGAGTTTCTCTGCTCCAGAGGTGGTTTCAACAGTGGAGTTTCATTTCTTAGTAAAGATTTTAAATTCTAAATACAAACTAAGATTTTAATTTGAACAAGAGACAACATTCTTTAAACATGCAAACCAAAAGTCTAGCATAAAGATTACTTTATATTTATAATCTAATTCTTCCCCATTAGCCTGGCTGAAAAAGACGTTCCTACTCTACTTACAGATCCGGTTTCTGCAGCTGGCAGTGAGCTTTGCATGTGAATGTCCCTCACCCTTTTTCAGTGAATTTTCCACACCTTTTCTCAGTGTATTTTTTCTCTAAGCGAAAAATATAATCTCCTCCAGAAGACCTGCATTAGGTGCCAGATGTGGAAACCCCTTTCATGTCCCAAGTTGTTCAGGGTTCAGGGTTCAGGGTTCAGGTTCTGAAGAAGGCCACACACAAATGAAAAGAGACTAGAAAAGTATTAATTTGAGAATATTGGGGGCCAGGCGGGAGCTCACCTCTAGTGGGAGGACTACTCACTGCTCTGGCCTTGCTATCCCTTTTGTTGAGACTATGGTATACACCCAAAGCTCTTGGGCAGGAAACTCCAACAACAGAAGTTTACCTGAGACAAACAGAGGTGGAGGCTGCTTCAGCTAACAATGTTTCCACTAAACAGTGAGGGAACTAGCTGTGACCTTTCAGAGCAATGAAGGTTGTTGACAATTATCAGTTTCAGGCACTATTCCCAGGATGTGTCAGTGTAGCATGTCTTGCTGAACAGGGTGGACCACTGGACATGGGGCAAGATCATAACCTTAAATGGCACTTAAAGTTGAGTTATTATTTTTAAAAAAAAAAAAAATGGCGGGTAAATGGGAGGCAGTCATATCCTATATGTCCTTGTTAAAAAGTATTCTGGCCGAAACCGGTTTGGCTCAATGGATAGAGCGTCGGCTTGGGGACTGAAGGGTCCTGGGTTCGATTCCGGTCAAGGGCATGTACCTTGGTTGCGGGGGTGTGCAAGAGGCAGCTGATTGATGACTCTCTCTCATCAATGTTTCTAACTCTCTATCTCTCTCCCTTCCTCTCTGTAAAAAATCAATAAAATATATTTAAAAAATAAAGTATTCTGGATTATTTCTAATTTTTTTTTTAGTCACCATGATCCAAGTCTTTTTGCTTTCACTGTGTTCCATTGCTTTTGGGTGGTTGTGTGTTCATTTTCATTTGTTTCCAGGAAGTTTTTAATTTTTGGCTTTATGTCATTGGTAACCCATTCATTGATTAATAATATGCTATTTAGCCTCCATGTATTTTAGTGATTTGGGATTTTGTTGTTGTTGTTGTTTTTGTTGTGTTTGTTATTTATTGTAGTTGGTTTCTAACTTCATGCCATTTAATCTGAGAAGATGCTAGATATTACAGCAGTCTTCTTGAATTTGTGCATACTTGTTTTGTGCCCCAACATGTGGTATATCTTTAAGACTGTTTCCTGTGCACTTGAGAAGAGTGTATATTCTGTTGCTTTGGGGAGAAATGTTCTATAAATATCCGTTATATCCCTCTGATATAGTGTGTCATTTGTAGTCTCTATTTCCTTGTTAATTTTTTTGTATGTAACACCTATGCAGTGATGTCTGTGGATGTTAAAGTCCCCTAGTATGGCTGAATTGCTGTCAATCTCTCCCTTAAAGTCCATCAAGAGTTTATATATATTTGGGTGCTCCTATATTGAGGAATCAGTGCTGAAGGGGTCTTTTTTCTGGGAGAAACAAGACTCTCAGATGTGGTTGTTGGTTGTCTTCCATGGTCCAGGCCTGTGCTTAACAAATTCTGAAGACTTCAGCTGTATAGACACATTAAAAATATAAGCAGGGAATTGCTAAATAGAAATAGGAAAAGAGCTATATAGATGATTTGGTGTTTAACTTAAGAAAGTGATCTTTAAAATATCATTCAGGTTGTAGCCTAAGTTGTTCTGTTATCCACTTTCCAGTGTCCTAGGAAGTAGACATGCCTACAGAAGTGAAACTAAGAAAATTAAACTCTACCCATGTTACTCTGTATGAGTTATTATTATTATTTATGTATCAAGAGACTTTAGAGTAACTCCAGATAACTGTAAATACTTTCTGTCTATACGTCTTTAACTTATTAGTTTATAATAGAAAAACTTCATTGATTTCTATGGTAAGGTGGTAACATTAAAATAAAGCATTTATTCTCCTGTGGTTCAGAAACCCTGAGAAGATTGATGCATACGTGAAATCTAAAGGAATACTTTGCCTTCCTGCCCATGTGCCCTTTTCTCTCCCACAAGGGTGGGATGGCTTGAATCATCCATTGACTTGGCCACCCTTTTTTTTTTTCCTTAGTATATATTTTTATTGATTTCAGGAATGAAAGAAGAGGGAATTAGAAACATCAATGATGAGAGAGAATCAATGATTGGCTGCCTCCTGCCCATCCCCGACTGGGGATCAAGACAGCAACCTGGGATCTCAGAAAAACCAACATGCTGGCATAGAGAAACACCTTAACTGATGCATAACAATCTCAAAGAAAAAACATATTTCACTCAGAACCACGGGAAAGCTGCCTGAGTGGAAGTTCTACAAATAGAAGGAAAAAGGAAAGAGCATTGAGACGTGCACAAGCACTGAAAAGCTGAGGTACGGAGGCAAGCAAATTGGGCTGGCAGTGGATGACTGCTACTTTTTTCAACCTGAAGGGAGACAAGCTCCAAATTACTCTGAACTCCAGTTTCTGGGGAGATGCTGGGGACCCAAACTCCTACGGGGAGAAGCTGGACTGTCTGGCATCGGGTCGCAAAGTGAGGGTGGTTTACTTGCAGAAGAGGTGTGCTCAGCAATCATTGTTTTCTATACTGGGGCTCAGGACTTGGGACCTTGGAAACACAGAGATACAGAGTCTGCTGACTGGCAGCCATCGCTGTTTGTCATGACCTAGCCTAGTGACTCCCTAAAATCCTGCCCAATACAATCTACAAACCCACTCAAATTCCATGTAGCAGCTTTTGCATATGAATGGACTCCCCTATCACAGTTTAACCTAACAAACTGAAGCTCTGGTTAGATAGCTCCAAAACCTCCAAACCACAAAAAGAACAGAAAACTGTAGTTCTCACTGTAGCTCCTGCTGGGTGGACTCAGAGAGTAGATGATCTGTACCCCATTGGAGATCCAGAAGCTAGTATATATAGTGGTCATTGTAAGGTGACATCAGATTGCAACTACTCACATCCATAAGTGACACATTCAAGAGGCAGACTCAGTGAGCACCAAAGCCCCACTGAAGCAAGTCTTGCCCCATAAGCATGTCTCCAGCACAGCAATTCTTCCATATTCAACTGCAGACTAGAAATAAACACAGTGGATCCTCACAGCCAATTTGCCTGGAAGTCAATTCCTCCAAGTGATACCAACAACAAACAAGATTTAACTACAACAAGGCTATATACATAGTCACAAAGGGGTGCACCAAGAGAGTCCACCTCAGGTAAATGTGAGGCTGACCCATTGGGCCATATAAGAGACCTTGCACATAAAGCCACCCTACCAACTCAGGGAAGCAGCGAAAATGTGAGACTAAGGAACAGATGACAAACAAAAGAAATGGAGGAAAACAAATGACTGGATAATAGAGTTCAAAACCACGGTGATAAGGTTTTTCAAGAATTTCCTATAAAAGGCCAATAAATTTAATGAGACCCTTGAGGACATGAAAAAGGACCAACTAGAAATTAAACATACCCTGATTGAAATAAATAATATTATACAGAGACCCAACAGCAGATTAGAGGAATGCAAGAATCAAGTCAAAGATTTGAAACACAAAGAAGCAAAAAACACTCAACTGGGAAAGCAAAAACAAAAAAGAATTCAAAAATTTGAAGATTGCTTAAGAAGCCTCTGGGACAACTTCAAGTGTACCAACATCAGAATTATGGGGGTGCCAGAAGAAGAGAGAGTGCAAAATACTCAACACCTATTTGAAGAAATAATGACTGACAACTTCCCTCACCTGGTGAAAGAAATAGACTTACAAGTCCAAGAAGTGCACAGAACTCTCCAGCCCTCGCCTGCAAAAAAAAAAAAAAAAAAAAAAAAAAAGGACCATACCAAGACACATTATAATCAAAATGCCAAGTTCAAAAGACAAAGAGAGAATATTACAAGCAACAAAAGAAAAACAGTTAGTTACCTACAAGGGAGCACCCGTATGATTATCAGCTGATTTCTCAACAAAGACTATGCAGGCCAGACGGGAGTGGCAAGAAATATTCAAAGTGATGAATAGCAAGAACCTACAACCAAAATTACTCTACCCAGAAAAGTTATCATTCAGAATTGAAGGGCAGATAAAGAGCTTCACAGATGAGGAAAAGCTAAAGGAGTTCATCACCACCAAACCAGTATTATATGAAATGCTGAAAGGTATTTTTTAAAAAGAGGGAAAAGAAGAAAAGAGTAAAGATAAAACTTATGAACAACAAATACATATCTATCAACAAGTAAATCTAAAACTCAAGTGTATTAAAAATCTGAAGAACAGAATAAACTATTGAAAATAATAGATTCAGGGCATAGAATCGGAGTGGATTGATAATTCTCAGAGGAAAGGGGTGTCTGTGGCGGGTACAGGAAGAGACTGGACAAAAATCATACACCTATAGATGAGAACAGTGCATGGGAGGTAAAGCAGAGGGTGGGGTGGGAACTCTGTGGAGGGGAGCTATGGGGGGACAAAGGAGAAACAATTGTAATAATCTGAACAATAAAGATTTATTAAATTTTTTTAAAAGACAGCAACCTGGGCCTGTGCCCTGAATAGAATTAAACTGTGACCTCCTGGTTCATAGTTCAATGCTCAAACAGCGGGGCTACTTAGCTTCTTAATGGAAAGAAGAAAAGTTCCTTTTTGTTTGTTTGTTTATTTTTTCTGTTTTTTTATTGTTTGAAATATTACAAATAGTAGTACATATGTCTCTTTCTCACCCCCTTGACCTTCCCCCAGACTCCTCTACACCCCAGCATATGCCTTCACCTTCCACTGCCCCAGTGTCTTGTATCCATTGGTTATGTTTATATGCATGCATACAAGTCCTTAAGTTGATCTCTTGTAAACCACCCCCCACACACACCTTCCCTGCCTTCCCGGTATAGTTTGACAGTCTATTCAATGGTTCTTTACCTCTATAACTATTTTTCCCTATTTCTTTTCTTTAAAAAATCTTTCAACTGCAGACTAGAAATAAACATATAATAACAAAAAACATTTGAGTCTAAATTTTAATGTCTAACAGTTCTGAGACCCAGTTTCAATGTCAAATAGTTTCTTATTGTGTACATGTAAGCAATGATATCTGGATGATGGACAGATGGTGGCAATTCAGGTCCAACCCTCTCTGGTTTGGTCCTGGGCAACCCACATCGACGCAAAGCTGCTGATTACTAGCATGACCAGGCATGGTCAGATTCTTCCATCTCTAGACTGTTTCTTCATGGTTGGAGCAGACCTGACAACTCCTCTCTGTTGCAGGAATCCCGATGGTCTTGGAGTAGTTTTCTGAAAATATACAAACATATTCTCAGCCAAAAGTTAATAAAGGAATCTTTTCCATAAAATTGACTTGGGATACTTTTACTTTTGCCCAAATTATTTTCCTTTGGCTTATTTTGACATGTGTGATTTTCATAGGTGTCTTGCGATTAGCATTACAAATGAAAATTAATTTTCTACAGTAAAATTTTTCTAGATGTAATTTACTTACAGGATATTTTTCCTTACATGATATTACCCTACTATATGTCCTTTTTTTAAATGGATGCTTTTGTAAATTTTGTAATGCAGTCTTGATAACTTTAAATTTTAATTTTTTTTCAAAAAATAAGACTGCTTTAGGTTCATTTCATGTTAAGCAATTTTACTGTGAGATGCACTACCAATAGAAATTTTAGTTAATACTTTAGGAATTGCTTTTTATCTAGTACACTTAAATTTGTTTGGATGTTCACTAATTTTTATTAACCAATTTAAATTAACCTAAAATGTTGATTACTATTTACTGTCAAATTTAATACTCTAACAACAATCTTAGTTTACCCTGTAAATATTAGTGGAAACGATTATTTGCATTCTTGAGTAGGCCCTGAGCTACTCATGCTAGGCTGGATTTAGATATGGGGCAGCTGCTATTGGCCAAGTCTCCATCTGTTACCCGGGTCTTGATCTGAGCTGGGCGTGGGAAGCAATGCAGCCATGGGGGGAGACCGCCCTCAGAAGGAGTGAGGGTTCAGGTCCCTGCAAGGTTGGGGGGTGGGGGGGGTGAAGGTCTGTACTCCACCTCTGTTGATCTCCACATTCTCTCCTGAAATTTTTATAAGAAAAAAAAATATTAAATCTAATCTATACAAGTGGTCACCATAATCTTAAGAGAAATTGTTTCATTTGACAAAGATTTTTAAATGAAATTCTCTGTAGTCTGAAAATTATCATGGAAGGAAATAAGGAGAGGTTTCCATCAAAAGTCATAAGGATTGTAATTGAAAGTCAATATATTTGGCCTCTTGAACTAAAATAAATAATTTGTGTGTTTTCCTCCCTTACAAAGTTTATATAAAGTTACAAAAAGAAATTGACAGCCAGTTTGAAATTGAATTGCCAGGACCCAGAGCAAAGAATATCCTTACATAATATTATCCTACAATGTCATTATAATTTTTTATATTTTACAGCAGCATATTATTACCCAAAAAAAAACCTTACAAACTAATTCTCTGTATGTTTGGCAGCAATTTAAAAAAGGACATGAAAGTATTTAATCCCTTTCAGAAGGAATTAAGGCACTGGGAAGGCACTGGAGCATTCTATATTGTCTCCTCTTGCCCTTTTGGCCAAGAGGGACCCTCCATTTACAATCCAGTTGACCACAGCTGTTGCCTGAGCTTTCTGTTCATGCTGAGGTTGAAACCTCATGGTGGCTGCTACAATGGATTCTTCTCTAGCCCAATGGTGTGAGCTGAGCCCTTTCTGGAAAAGAAACCCGAGTCCTCCAAGATATATGATCAGGGCTGGAGCCCGACAACAGGAGGGGGGATCTCAAGACAAGAGCGGGCGAGGACGCATAAGCTACCAAAGAAACAGAACTGAACCTCAAATCACCCTTCTTGGCCCAGGAGGATGGCTGGTTATCCAGAGATGGGTAAGATTCTTCAGGGAAAAAACAACCTATGGCAGGCACAGTAGCAGAGGGGCCATCAAAGGTACAATTTTAATGTAATATCAAAATTGTTTCTTTTTGAGAAAGATGGAGGAAAATAAGGGCTCCTGGACTCTTAAGGGGAAGGGGCATATTGCCACCTGGTGTGAACACAGCAGGTCCTAAGAACATATCTGCCCATCCTCAGGCCCACTGACAAGAGCTGACCTCACACTCCCACAGAGCACCAAATTCACACAAAAGAATAGGTTAACAAAACACAGAGACACAGACAACACTATGGTGGTTACCAGAGGGAAGGAGGGTGAGGAGACAGTGAAGGAGGTCAAATATATGGTGATGGAAGGAGAGTTGACTTTGGGTGGTGGGTATACAAATCAATATACAAAAGACATATCATAGAATTAGACACCTGAAACCTATATAAGATCATTAACCAACATCATTCCAATAAATTTAATTCAAAAAAGAATAAATAGACATACCGAAAAAATTAAGGAGGGCATTATCCCTTACAAAATAAGACAATCGGGCTTTCATGCATTTAAATACACAGGGGACACCTGTCTCAGCTGGCAGCATAGGATGGCTAACCTGTCTGACAATGTGTCCCCTTCTGTTAGCCCAGTGATGCTTGCTTTGTTCCATGCATAAGCTTCATAGCAAACTGTCATATTAGCACATCAGCACCAGTGTCTGCCATTAATATGTGAAATGCAGTCAGGAAAGGTATGTGCCTTTGATTCTGTCACAGTTGGATCTATGCCTTTGGACAAAACCATAACCCCATTGAGCCCTGGTATCTTTACAGATGAAAAGATAGGGAAGTGTCAGATCAGTAAGTCTGATGCCCACCAAGGAATTAGATTTTATAGCAATAGCTGGACTTTGTGCCTAGAGAACAAGTCCCCAAACTCTCTCACTGGTTTGAAGCCTAAGCCCTAGCTGCTTACCCACACATCTTCTCAGATGTTCATCAATTATAGTGATAAACCTGTGACAGTGAACAGGGTTCCTCATGGAAGACCATTGGAGGAGCCAATCCTGGGACTCGTGGCTTGAGGATCTATGTGAAGGAGCAATATCACTGTGGGCCTCGGCTCCCATGCTTTGAATGCCTGGGGTCATCAGAGTCCTGTGTAGTTATAGACAGTGACAGATCCCAGCCCCATTACCATGTGGCACCAAAGGCCAAGAAGGCAGGAAGCAGGGAAGCAAGTGTGCTTCTCCCACAGTTCTCTGCCACTCTCAGCACACCCTCCACTCCCATTCTTACTCATCTGCCAGGACTCTTTAGTCCCCTTCCTCCAAACCCACTCGTTTTCTTGAACAACTTTGAATTCTTAGCCCTTTAATGATACTAGGAGCAGAAGAGGCTGCTTAGAACAGGAACTGGGAAAGATTTCAGAGGTTGCTGGTTCCATCTGGTAGGATTCAGTTACTTTTTCTGGGATTTCAGTTTTGTCTCCATAATTTCTGCTGTTATCTGCATTTTGTCCTTTTGGGTTTAGTTTGACATCTTTTTCTTTTTCTTTACTTTAATTCTCCCATAAACATATGTCCCTACGTGCTTTATTACTATTGATAAATGCTGTAAATGCATCTTTAACAAAGGACAAAGGTGCAATTTTAATGTGATATCTAAATTTTTTTGCTTCTCATTATCCCCTCTATTTCCAAGAAATGGGCTATAGGGTGATTTATTGTAAATTCACTTGTGCACAGGAAAGCATGCATCCTGCCTCCACCGCAGCAGTTTCCAGCCTCATTTCCTCTTTGTTCTGTTTAAGTATCACTTAAAGTTTTGGTCACAGCACAGGCTAGAAAGGCTAGGTTACAGGGCAATTGCCCCCTTATCTGTACCTGCTGAAGTGTTCAGAGGGGTGAGAGGAGATGGCTGGGCCAAGAAAAAACTTCACCATAAAGATCACCCTGAACTCTGTTCATAGTCACTTTGGACCCTTCCTAGGCTGGTGCTGGCCTGAGGTTGAAATGGAGGAGTTGTCCTGTGAGTCTCAAAACCCTCACGTGTTCCTCTTCCAGAGAAGGCACAACACTTAGCACTTTGACTCTGACATGAGCCAAACAAAATAAATTCTACTCTAAATTGGAACCAGTACTCAAAGATGTTGTCATCCTTCAAATTCTGACAATTATATTCTCAAAGCTTAACTGGTGAATAAACAGCTGATTCTGCCTCATTGTTTTGGAGAAATATTACTTGTAAATATTACTTAAAATTAGAATTAGGGGACTCATTTCTGAGCTGTCAAAGACCATAAATGACTATTTGGAAATATGTGAAACACCAATATTTCTCGTATCCTCTGCAAGTATAACACATCTGCATTGATTGGAAAGCCAAGGACCCCAAATAAACATAGCAATCTGGAAGGCAAGGGAGCTGTCACACAGCCCCATTTAGCAATAGTTCATTCTACTCCACTAAAGAACAACAACATCAAAAAGTTAACTATACAAAATCCATGCACTCAACAGGAAGGAAGATGAGGGGAGCTAGCAGAGTAATCAACATTGAATCTAAAACTACTGACTGAGTTTCCATTTTCAGACATCATCGTGACGGGCCCTGTAGATTTATTGCTGGTAGAACAACCACATCTGGTGAAATTTCTTACAATTAAAGTATCTAAAAGCTGCCCTAAGGTCATACAGCAAAAGAAGAAATGTTAATTTTTAAATATATTAAATCTTAGTGAGAGTCTACGTCGAACTTGACCCATGACTTCCCTCCTCCCTCTCCCACTCACTTTCAGCTCAGCTTAAGGAAAACTCCATTCTGGGCAGGTGTGGTCGAAAAGGTGGGGCTCCTGCTCCCCTCACTTAACCATCAAGTATCATATATGCCACCTTCCCAATAGGGCAGGCTAGCAGCATTTCTCAGGCCCCTTAATGCTGATTTTCAGGACTAAACTGGTGAGCACAACCAGCATCACCCTTCTGCTTTTCTATTCATAGCACAGAGGCTCTATGGCAGGCACAACAGGCTAAGCTGAGAACCCAGCTTCCCATACTCCAGCTCCCTCATATGATGGAGGGTCCATGCTGGGAGAGGCAGGTTGAAAAGACCAGAGGCTACCATCTCCAGGTCACAGGCCAGAGCTATGACTCAGAAGTTTTGTAAAAAATGAAAAGAAGTCCATAATTACAGATAACAACAAAATTCTCCTCAAAGGAAATGACTTTTTATTTGAAGTTCAGAGAGCACTCTTGCAAATAGTGATGATTTAAATAGTAAGTAATGTAGAGGAAACTGGTAATCATAGAAGAGCTACATGAGAAACCATAGGTCAACAATTTACCAGAGAGAACCAGGAAAAGAGACATGTACAAGGGTCCTTCTAGGGTCAGAGAAAACCTGAAAGATAGGCACAGAAACCAATGCTGAAAAGGTAACCTATCCTAATACATAAAACCCTGGGTCTTAATGACCAGTAAAGGCCAGAGGCTGACCAACTGGAAGTCAGTGCTGGCCCCACCACCAAGCAAGCAGTAAGGGCAATCAGGCAGGCAGATAGAGGGGTTAGGGGTGATCAAGTAGGCAAACCAATGGTTAAGGGAGATCAGATAGGCAGGCCAGTGGTTGGGAGTGATCTAGTAGGCTGGCAAGTAGTTAGGGGAGATCAGGTAGGCAGGCAGCCTCTCACTGGGGTGGCCTCACCCTCAAGCAAGTGGTTAGGGGTAATCAGGCAGGCAGGAGAGTGATTAGGGGTGATCATGTAGGCAGGCAAGCAATTAGGTGAAATCAGGTAGGCAGACAGCCCCTGGCAGGGCTGGCCCTCCTCACAAACAAGTGGTTAGGGACAATCAGGCAGGCAGGCAGAGAGGGGTTAGGAGTGATCAGGTAGGCAGACCAGCAGTTAGGGATGATCAGGTATGTCGATGGCCCCTCGCAGGGATGGCCCCACTCCCAGCAAAGAAAGAGGAAGGCACAGAACAGCCAAGCCTTGAATTCCAGCCTGTGCTACACAGGTGGCAAGCAGTGGCAGTGGAGGGGGTGGGCCAGCTGCCTGCAGCCTGGGGAAGGAAATCCCTGATAGACTCTTATCTCAAACCAGGCTTAGGGATCCTACCTAAGGGATCCTGGATTGCGATAGGGTATAGGCTAAGCTGAGGGACCATCCCAAGTGCAGAAATTTTCATGAACTGGGTCTCTAGTTTTAATTATATCAAACTATGTTGCAATTTATGCCCAAAGACATTGTCAAAAACAGGAGAGCAATCACCTGGCAATTAATAGATCTAACAGCTGGGTATATAATACAAATGGAGACACAGAGAGATTCAGGAAAGAGACAAACAAGGAAAGCACTGCTATGACTATTGTCATTCAAGGTGACATCCCAAGACTGTGCCTTCTGAGGAGTATCATCAGAGATTTCTCACTGCAAAGGAAACAGACTTCCCCAGAAGAGTCCACCCATGTCACTAAACAAACATGCAAATAATAGCAAATTGAGGCCTAGAAAAGCAGAAGGTAAAACTTTGTTCATTGTTGCTGCACTATATTATTTAAAATACCCAGTTTTTTATGAAACTGCAAGACATAGAAAGAAACAGGAAATGGTGACCCATATACTGGAGAAAAATCAGACAGCAGTAACTACCCGTGAGAGGGCCAATATATTAGATTTGAAGGCAGGACTTCAAATCAGCAATTATAAATATCATTAAATTACTGAAGGAAATAACACTTTAAAAAAAGGAAGCTATGATGACATTACTTCATCAAATAGATGTCAATAAAGATAGAAGTTATTTTTAAAAAACAAAATAGAAATTCTGAAGTTGAACAGTAGAACTGAAATGAAAATTTTACTACAGGGGCTCAATGGTAGGCTTAAAGAACAAGAGAAAAAATCAATAAAATGGTGAGAAAAATACAGAAGCCAAGTGGAAATAGGCAATTCAATCCAAAATAGCAATGGATTAAGTGAAAGCTACCCTGACACCTTCCCAGGACCAAACTGCAATTATAACTAAAACACAGAAAAACCATCTGAATAATCAGTTGACTAGCTGGAGAGAAACCTGATAACAAGAGACATCCAGCGAAGACCACAGAGAGACTGGTAGAAAGTGGGGAAGCATGAAAGGCCAGGCTGTACTCCCATAGACAGCAGCTGAAGGTCAGGAAGAATATCTTCGCTGTGGAGAGGGGATGTGTGTCCCATTGAGAACTCGAGGGTCTAAACACCAAGCTGCCCCCCCCCTCCCCAGTCCAGAGCACCAAAACGGAGAAAGGTGGCAACATTACATCTTTCTGTGAAAATCAATGGAGTAACTGTCTGACACAAGGTGATGGCTGGAAATGCAGACATCCTATTAAAAGACCAATGCACAAAATTTTGTGTGCAGCCACTCATATTGGGGTCTGAGAGAGTGAGAAAGAGAGAGAGGGCAGAATGGACTAGAGATCTGTGAGGAAGATCCAGGTTTGGGAGTCTCAGAGATTGTTATTTAGAAGGCAGCCACCCTGTCTTCCTATGCTTCCATTCCCTCATACTGCAGAGGACATCTTTCTCAAGAAGATATTTACCATCCAGGCAGCTTTTGCATCAGGAGGAAACAATACCCCAGCTAGTTGGAAAACCTCTCACCACACCCTGTGGAGTCTACAACCTTCTGTGGTCAACAGCCTAAGGCAAATTAAGAGTCTGAGAATAACAATCAGATTGCAGGCAGAGGCAGATCTCTGGAGGCTTTGAAACTTTGCCTGATCTCCTTCTGAACCTGTGGTTATGAAAGCAGATCTTGGTGCACATCTGTTCCAAGGGGTCTCAGCCCCTGCAGTGGGAGCCACATGCTGTGGATTGCTGATAGTCCTAACAGGGTATTCAGGGCCAGTCACAATCAACTTATGAAATTGTCCTGCACCATAGAATGGGAGTCATAGTGTTGTGGGGTTGACCCTTGGGTTCAGAATAAGACCACCAGCGGCTGATGATTGATTAAAAAGCCAGCAAAGATTTATTGAAATATCTGTCCAGGACAGCCGCAAGAGCACCACATGCAGGTGGTCTCCACAGGACTGCACCGTTTCAGGGGTAGGCAGTTCCTTTTAAAGGTTCAAACTACAGGAATTTTCCTTTGTTCTAAATTCTAAATCCTAAAGACTACATTCTAAAGACAGGGGTCAGCCTGCAGGGTCGTTGCTAGTCACATCATGCTGGACATTGGAATGTGGCCCTATCTTGTGATAGCCAATAACACAGAAGCAGAGCTCAGAGGTTATCTACAGTTTCTATCTCTGAAGGTTACTGAGTTAGTGGGAATTAATCTCCTGTGGTCCTGGTCCCAGGCAAGGGAAAATTGCCTTAGCCTCCAAGTCTTCACCTAAAAGCTAAGGTAAATAGCTTCCCCCACCACCACCACCACCCCCCCCCCCCACACACACACACACACCGTGTTTAACCAGGTGCAAGAGCCAAACTAGAAGGGTTAAAATTCAAACAGCAGTTTTTACCAAAGTATGGTTGCCACTATATTTGAAATATAAGACAGTAGAAAACATCACTCTATTAGAGAACGAAAAAGGAAAATGATTTAAAAACAGGACAGCTTAAGGGAGCTTTAGGTAACCATGAAACATAACAATATTCACATCATAGGCCTGCCAGAAAGTGAAGAAATTGTGCAAGGGATAGAGAAACTGAAGTAATAATGGCAGAAAACTTCACTAACTGGAGAAGGAAAAAGTCACACAGGTTCAAGAGTCACAGCGTCCCAAGCAAGAAGAATTCAAAGAATCCCACACCCATACACATCATAATTAAAATGCCAAAAGTTAAAGACAAAGAGAGAATCTTAAGGGCAGTAAGAGAAAAATAATGTGTTACGTACAAAGGAGCTTTCATAGGATGTCAGCTGATTTCTCATCAGAAACTCCACAAGCCAGAAGGGAATGGTATGAAGTATTCAAGGTAATTAAAAGCAAGGATCTGAAACCAAGACTACTATATTGAGTAATACTATCATTCAAAATAGATAGTGAAATAAGAGCTTCCCAGGCAAATAATAATAATAATTATAGGCTAAAGGAGTTTATTACCCCAAACCAGCATTGCAAGAAATGCTAAAAGAACTGTTGTACTAAGAAAAAGAAATAGCCCAATCCTGTGTCTCAGAGGTTGAACATCAACTAGGAACCAGGAGGTCATGGTTCAATTCCTGGTCAGGGCACATGTGGTCTTGGTCCCCAGTAGGTGGCATGCAGTAGGAAGCCAGAGATGATTCTCTCTTATCATTGATGTTTCTATCTCTCCCTTCCCAATCTTTTCTGAAATCAATAAAAATATATTTGTTAGACAAAGAAGAATAAATATATAGAGAGAAACATAGGCATAAGAATTAAAATGGCAATCAATAAGTTCCTATCAATAATAACCTTAAATGTAAATGGATTACTGCTCCAATGGAAAACCTAGGGTAGCTAAATTGATAAGAAAGCATGACACAAATATATTCTGTCTACAAAAGAACAAAAGACACAGGATGAGAATGAAGGGATGAAAAAAAATTTTTCTATGAAAATGGAAAAGAAAAGAAAAAGCTGGGGTAGTAATATTCATATTTGGCAAAATAGACTTCAAAATGAAGGCCATTACAAGATACAATTTAATAATAATCTTGTGTGTTTCAACATCTCACTTTGGATAGTGTGTAAAGCAACTAATCAGGTCAACAAAGATGAGATGTGGTGCCAATAGGTCTAACACTAAAACACTCCACCCAACAGCAAATACACATTTTCTGCAAATCCACAAGGAACATTATCCTAAATAGACCATGTGTGAGGCCATAAAAATAAGCCTCAGTAAGTTTAACATCATATGTTCACCAGGCAAAATGAAGTAAAATTAGCAGTCAGTAACTAAAAATACACTGATAAATCAAAGAATATATCAAAAGGAAAATTATCAACACTTTAAGATGAATATAAATGAAAAACAGCATAGCAAAAGTTATGGGTGCAGCTAAAACAACACAGAAAAAATTTAATCTGGAAATATATGTAGCTATATTAAACAAAGAAGAAAGATCTCAAACCAATAACCTAAAATTTCAAATTAAGATGGTGATTAAGGCAGCAAATGAAACTTAAAGCAATCACAAGAAGAATATAATAAAGAGTACAGTGGAAATTAATGAACTAGAGAACATAAAAATAATACAGAAAACCAAAAGAAAGAAAGAAAGAAAGAAAGAAAGAAAGAAAGAAAGAAAGAAAGAAAGAAAGAAAGAAAAGAAAGCAAGCAAGCTTGGTGCATAGAAAATATCAACAAATTGACAAATATTTAGCAAGTTTGACCAAAAATATATAGAGAATCACTAAAATCAGGATTGAATTAAGGGGACATTATTACTGAGTTTACGGGGAAAAAACAATTATATGGAAATATTATAAACAATCTAAAGTTTCCCAAAATAGATAGCATAAATAAAATGGAAAGATTCAAAAACTACCAAAATTGACTCAAGAAAAAAGAGAACATCTAAATAGACCTATAATGCATAAAGAGATAAAATTACTAATAAAAAAAATATTACCTACAAAGTAACACTCAGGCCCATATGGCTTCACTGGTGAATTCTATCAAACATTTAAGAAGAAGAATATCAATTCTTCACACACTCTTCCAAAAAATAGAAGAGGAAGAATACTTTCCAACTTATAATATGATACCAGTATTGTCCTGATACTAAACCAGAAAAAGAAAACTACATGTCAATATATCCTATGAATAGGATGCAAAATTCTCAACAAAATACTAGCAAAGAATCCAGCAATATATTAAAAGGAGTTCATATCATGACCAAGTGGAACTTATCTCAGGAATAAATTGGTTTAACATTCAGAAATCATTGTAATAAACCATATCACTAGATTAAATAAGAAAAATACCTGATAATATCACTGGATTAAAAAAAACACACTTGGCAAAGTTGGATACCTTTTCATAATAATTTTAAAAAATGTTCTGTGAACTAAGAAGAGAAAGAAACTTCTAAACTTGCTAAAAGGAATTTATGAAAATTCCACAGCTAGTGTCATACTTAATGATGACAGACAAAGCTTTCCTGCTGAGATCAGAAATAAGATATCTGCTCTTGTCACTTCATTTCAACTTTGTAAAGGAAGTTCTAACGAGGGTAATAAGACAAGACTGTTCAAAAATGAAGCTGGGTCAACATCCATAAATCAGTACACGTGATACACCACATTAGCAATATAAAAGACAAACAAAGAAAAAGCATTTGACAAATGCTTTCATAATAAAAATTCTGAACAACCTAGGTAAAATGAAATGTTACCTCAACATAATTAAGTTCATATCTGACAAGCCCATAACTAACATCATAATAAAGGCCATAAATGACAAACCTATAGCAAAGGTCATACTTAGAGGAAAGAAAAAATGTAAAGATGACCACTCTTATCCAATGTAGTACTGATAGTCCTAGCCAGAGCAATTAGACATAAAAAACAAATAAAAGGCATCCAAATCAGAAAAGAAAAAGTACAATTTTCTTTATTTGCAAATAACATAATCTTATTTACAAAAAATCTTAGACTCTGCCAACCCCTCCAGAAAAAAAAAAGAACCTGAGAAATGAAAAGTAAATTCAGTAAATTTGAAGAACATAAAATGAACATGAAAATATTTAAAAATTAGTTGCTTTTCATCTACTAATAGCGATTTATCAGAAAAATAAATTAAGAAAATAATCCTATTTATAATCTACTAGAGGCCCAGTGCACAAAATTCATGCAAGGGTCGGAGGGGGGGGGGGGGAATTTGTCCCTCAGCCCAGCTTGCACCCTTTCCAATCTGGTATCCCTCTCACAATTTGGGACAGCTGGCTCCAAACTGCTCGCCTGCCTGCCTGCTTGCTTGATAGCCTCTAACTGCCTGCCACCATAATAACCCCCTAACCAATCCCCTGCCAGCCTGATTGCCCCCAACTGCCCTCCTCTACAGGCTTGATCATCCCCAACTGCCCTCCTCTATGGGCCTGATTGCCCACAACTGCCCTCCCCTGAAGGCCTGGTCACCCACAACTGCTCTCCCCTGCTGGCCTGATTGCCCACAACTGCCCTCCTCTGCCAGCCATCTTGTGACCATATGGGGGCAGTCATCTTGTGCAAGAGTGTAGGGGTCAGTTTGCATATTACCTCTTTTTAAAAATATATATATTTTATTGATTCTTTACAGAGAGTAAAGGAGAGGGATAGAGAGCTAGAAATATCGATGAGAGAGAAACATCAATCAGCTGCCTCCTGCACACCCCCCACTGGGGATGTGCCCTCAACCAAGGTACATGCCCTTGACCAGAATCGAACCTGGGACCCTTCAGTCCACAGGCTGTCACTCTAGCCACTGAGCCAAACTGGTTTCGGCCATATTACCTCTTTATTATATAGGATACATATAAAAGTCTAAGTGACAAAATGACTGAATGACCATTCTAGCGATTGCTATGATGCATACTAACTACCAGAGGACAGATGCTCAACACGGAAGCTGCCCCCTGGTGGTCAGTGCAGTCCCACAGTGAGAGTGCTGCTCAGCTAACCAACCCGTCCAGGTGGCCCACCAGTCTGGAGCAGCCACTCAGTAGTCCTGCAGGTTCAATCTCTGGAGAATGGGCCAGGCCAGACAGACAAGCACTGCCAGCATGATCCCAACAGCACTGCCAGCCTCTTGGAAGTAGGCTTTGGCACCATGTCTGCGTCCCTCCCTAGACACTCCTCAAGGAAGAAACAATAAAAAAGCAACTACATAGCCGGTGGCTCCTCACAACTGGTGCAAACATCACCAGGATGGATCTGGATCCCAGGCTGGCAAGGGCATCCCACCACCTGCCTGGAGGGCTGATGACATCTTGACTCCCCTCCCACTCCCTTCCTGTCAGGTGCCAAATGTCGGGAACACAGCTGGCGAACATCACTGCAGCAGCATTAGTCTCTCCAGATCAAGACTGACTGGGTGTGAGCCTGTGGCAGGCGCAACAGGGCCAGAATGAGCAGGAGTGGCAGGCAAAAATGGCAGGTGGCATTGGACTGCCAGTTTCAGCCCAATCCAAACAGGCCACACCAAGGGACACCATCCCTGCATAAATTCATGCACCAGGCCTCTAGTAACATCAGAAAGAATAAAATAAATAGGAGTAAATTTAATCAAAGAGTTTAAAACTTATATATTGAAAACTATAAAATAATGATGAAAGAACTTGAAGAAGAAACAAATAAATGGGAAGATATTTTGTTCTTATGGATTGGGAGAATTAATATTTTTTAAATTTTCATACTACAATAAGTGATCTACAGATTCAACACAATTCCTACCAAAATTACAATGGCACCCTAGCTTCTTAGCCCAATGGTTCGAGTGTCAGCCTATGGGCTGAAAGGTTGCAGGTTCCATTCCAGTCAAGGTCACCTACCTCAATTTCAAGTTCTTCTCCTCTCCTCAGTTGGGGGGTGCTCAGGAGGCAACAAATTTATATTTCTCTTTCACATTGATGTTTCTCTCTGTGTGTCTTTTCCCTTCCCTTCCACTCTCTCTAAAAATGAATGGGGGAAAATATCCTCGGTTGAGGACTGAAAAAAAAAAAATTCCAATGGCATTTTTTCACAGAAATTGAAAAAAAAATCCTAAAATTTCTATAGAGACACAAAACTCCCTGAATAATTTAAGAAAGAATAACAATGATGGAGACATCACATATTCTAATTTCAAACTATATTACAAACCTGTACTAATCAAAACAGTGTGGCATTGCCATAAAAACAGACACACGTATCAATAGAAGAAAAAAACAAAACAGAGACCCCAGAAATAAGTGGTCAATTAATTTATAACAAAATTAAAATACCCATGTGCAAAATAATGACATTGGACTCCAATCTGACACCATACACAAAAATCAACTCCAAATGGATTAAGTTTTGAACATATGGCCCAAAACCATAAAATTACTAGAAGAAAACATAAAGGGGGTAAGCTTTTTTACATTGGTCTTGGCTGTGATTGTTTGAATTTGACACCAAAAGCAAAAGTAAATAAGTGGAACTATTTATAAGAAGGACACCTACTACACAAGGCACTCTACCAATGGCCCTTTGCAAAGAAAAACTTGGTTGGTTTTCTGAGAACTCTAGCAAATTCACACATGTTTTTATCACTTGACATTGACTTATAACTTAACAGAGAAATTTACAAATTGTTCTCTTACAGTGCTACACTATAGATGAAAAATAACACCTAATAGAAGATATAAGGGCTTATGCTAATAAAATAACTGGTCATCATTGTCAATATCACATATATAGACCAAGGGAAGATACAATCCTAACTCAGAACCCTAATTAGGTATATCAAATAAAACAAATAAGAACAAAAGGAAAGAAACCACTAGACCCACACAAAGTTTTTCTTTGTAAAGGGCCATTGGTAGAGTGCCTTGTGTAGTAGGTGTCCTTGTTATAAGTAGTCCCACTTATTTACTTTTGCTTTTGGTGTCAAATTGAAACAATCACTGCCAAGACCAATGTAAAATTTGCTAAGGAAAAAGGACTCTAGCTAAGCTATGACAAAAACCTCAAAATACTAGGTGTCTTTGTTACCCATAGGTCTCATGAAAATATAAACTACACTAAAGGAAAAGTTACAGAGTTACTTCTCTCAAATCAAATCTGGTTTTTTTTTTATAAATTCCCACAGGAACCTCAACCTGGGACCTGTTCCTATGAACCCATAGGGATCTCAAGCTGCTCTTTTTTTTTGGGGGGGGGGGGGTTAAATACTCAATGGAAGATATTTTTTTATTGATTTTTATGGAGAGTGGAAGAGAGAGGGAAAAACAGAGAAACATGAATGTGAGAGAGAGACATCGAGTGGTTGCCTCCTGCACATGCCCCGACCAGGGCTGGGCCAGGGAGGAGACTGAAACCAAGGTATGTTTGACCAGAATCTAACCCAGGATTCTTTGATCAACATATACTAACACTCTATCCAGTAAGCCAGTGGTCAGCAAATTCATTAGTCAACAGAGCCAAATATCAACAGTACAATGATCAAAATTTCTTTTGAGAGCCAAATTTTTAAAACTTAAACTATATAAGTAGGTATATTGTTATTAACTTAATTAGGGTACTCCTAAGCTGGTCTAATTGCCACACTCAAGGGGCCAAATAGTAGCATATGGCTCGCAAGCTGCAGTTTGCCGACCACTGCAATAAGCCAAATCAGCCAGGGCCTCAAGCTCTTCTTCATGAAACAAAAACCTGTTACAGATAAGTAATATAATGGCTGGGCACTAATATAATTGTCCACAAACATTCTTGTCAATTTGTAACTTCTAGGAAACAACAACTCATGTCAAGATAATGTTGCTTCAAGAATTCCAGCCCTTCCCTACTTTAGAAAAAACGACAAATGGCCAGTCTCAAATGCCATTCCCATGTCTTCTTGAGATCAGACAGAAGAGGCTTCCATACCTTAATGCGGCAAGGTCAGCATCCCTTAACAGCATGAAGTAGTTAAGGAAGATGATCTTCCTCCCTCATCAACCCAGAAAGATTCTAGGTATGGAAGTCTCAGAGGGTGGGGGGAATGTTATAGGATTCCAGGGCAGGAGGAATAGGAAACTGATACAGGAAAGTTAAAACAAGGCCAAACAGTGTGGGCAACTTATATCCACCTTCTAACTAACAAACCATTATCTTCCCCACCCAAGGACACAGAAAATGGTTAAAAAAAAAAAACCTCCCCAGTGAGAGAATGTAGAAAGGGACTGGGAAAAAGGGAAGGGGGAAGGGGACATTTTACTCCCTAAGCAAAGAAGCCTGCAGTCTCAAAGGATTGGCAAGATAAAGTTGCCAGGTGCTTCTCCTGAATTTTGGGAAGGCCACAACAACAAAAAGTTTTAAAGGACCTTGACAATTAATCTGTACCAAAATATTCAGCAGAGGAATTTTGAGACCTATACACAGAAGGGTATCATTAATGTATTAGACCTCTACCTAACTTGCTCTCCAGATTATTTGAGAGCCCTTCTGTGCTTCATAAACCAGATGTTTGTTTGTTTTCCTTCTTTAATAAAGGTGCATACTTTAATAAATTGGCTTTTCACAATGTAGTTAAAATCTCTCATATAAATTACTGACTCGGGGGCTATCCAGTAACACCTCTCTGATGTCAATGAGAGGTGCCTATAACATTCTCAGGACAGAGAGAAATAGTTATTATGGGACATGGTGGTGCAAGTGCTAGCAAACATGATGACGGTGATAATTTTTGCAAATATATAAATGAGTCAAATCAACACAATGTTACATGTCAATTATACCTCAGTAAAGCCGATAGTGAAAAATCAGTTGGAGTTGAATTCTTCACTAGAGATAAGGAGCTTGCAAAAATCAGTGAAAATCAGACCCCAGCCCATCAGCTTCACATTAAGTGTAACTCCTCACTAAATATAGGCAAAGTCAACTCCAGAGAGTATGGTCACATCCTTAATAATGACCTAACCAGGTCAGGCTCCCTAACAGCATAATCCTATCGTAGCCTCAACACTCCGTGTAGTGACTAGCTATTTTCCTCACCTTTTGCATGACCTTCTGGTGGGAGAGATCTACAGAGATGGACAGAGTAAGCCCTGAGGGCAGTTTTCATCCTCTCCCTATCCTCCCATTTTTAATAGTGGAAAGGCCTTCCTTTCCTTTGCGAACCAGAAGAATTTGCAGGTGATTCCTGGTACCAGGACCACCTTGGTGACACTGTCCCAGGGAAGGAGGCTCTCACGAGGCCATTTTATAGGAAAGTCCCTAAAAGGCAAAAAGCAGTTAAGATTCATGATCAAGGCTAGAAATGAAAGCAGGCCTCACAACCCTAAAATGCTCTTCTCCTCTGAGGTTAAAGCCCCTGAGGCGACAAGTGCTGGTGTCACAAGGACCTCTGAGAACATCACTGCAGTTCAAAGCTGTGTTTCCCAGTGGAAACTGCCCATCCCACTGCCTCAGTGGTGAATGTTCCTGTCTCTTTAAGTTGTCACCCATGGGCCCCCCTCCCTGGACTTCCTGCCTGAGTTCTAAGAGACAGGACTTCCCCATGTGCTGGGAGGAAGAACCTGATGCACTCACAACCAGAGGACAGCAGTAAGTCAGGGCCTTTTGTGCCAGTCTCAGAGCCTGTCACTGATTCTGCAGAAAAGGTGAGCACAAGCAGGGAAAAGGAGCCAGCAGCAAACTAGGAACTGTGAGGACCAGGAAGAATTCAGTGCCTGCAAGAAGCTAGCTGAGTGAGAACATACATTCTATTCGGTACCAGGAAGAAGAGTGGGATCTAGATATAGTAACTCCACACTCCCAGGTGTGTGAGGATGCCTGAGTTTCACACACAGCAGCTTCAGGAGCAGTGGCAAGCATCTCCTGCAGCCTGGATGCCCACCTTCTTGCTCATGGATAGCCCTCTCCTAATGTACTTCCCGAACAAGGAAGAAAGGAGTCTGCTCACTCTCTTCCAGAGGTCAAACAGGCTTTAGAACACTCCTCACCTGCATATCTGGCAAAGAGATTTCTTTTATCTTTATTGTTAAAAGTATTACATATATCTCCTTTACTCCCCCAATGAACTCTTCTAGTCCATCCCTCTCCTCCACCCCAGGCCTTTACCACACAATTGTCTGTCCATGCATACAAGTTGTTTGGTTGATCTCCTCTCACCCACCCACCCTCACCCACCTTCTCTCTGAGGTCCAACAGTCTATTCCACCTTTCTATGTCTCTGAAAATATTTTGTTCATTAGATTTCACATATGAGTGAGATCAAGTAATACTTATCTTTCTCTGACTGGCTTATTTCCTTTAGCATAATACTTTCCAGTCCATCTATGCTGTTGCAACAGGCAAGAGTTCTTTCTTTATTTATTTATTTATTTATTTATTTATTTTTTTTTATAACTGCGTAGTAATCCACTGTGTGAGTGTACCAGTTTTTTTTATCCACTCATCTTCTGATAGGCAGTTGGGCTATTTCCATATCTTAGCTATTGTAAATCAAACTGCTATGAACAGAGAGGTGCATATATTCTTTCTACTTAGTGTTTCTGATTTCTTAAGGTATATTCCTAGAAGTAAGATTACTGGGTCAAATGGGAGTTCCATTTTTAATTTTTTGAGGAATCTCCATACCATTTGCCACAGTGGATGTACCAATCTGCATTCCCACTAGCAGTGTACAAGGGTTCCCTTTTCTCCACATCCTTGCCAACACTTGTCATTTGTTGATGATAACCATTCTGACAGATGTGAAGTGATAGCACATTGTCATTTTGATTTGCCTCTCTTGGATGATTAGTGACTTTGAGCATTTTTTTCTACATCTCTTGGCCATCTGTGGGTAGATCTATCTATTTAAGTCTTTTGCCCATTTTTAAGTACGATTCTTTGTCTTCCTTTTGTTAAATTGTATGAGATCCTTTTATATTTTGGAGATTAACTCCTTATCAAATGTATTATTGGCAAATCTGTTCCCCATGGGCTCTCTTGTCATTTTGTTGATGGCTTGTTTTTCTGTGCAGAAGCTTTCTATTTTGACATAGGCCCATTTATTTATTTTCTCCTTAATTTCCATTGTCCTAGGAGATATATTGGTAAAAAAGTTGCTATGAAAGATGTCGGAGATTTTGCTGCCTATTGTTTCTCTTAAAATTTTAATGGTTTCACCTCTTACATTTAAATCTTTTACCCATTTTGAGTTTATTCTTGTGTAAGGTGTAAATTGGTCATCTAGTTTAATTTTTTGCATGTATCTGTCTAATTTTCCCAACACCATTTATTGAAGAGACTATCTTTATTGTATGCTCTTGCCTCCTTTTTCAAATATTAACAGAGCATAGTGGCTTCGGTAAATTTCTGGAGTCTCTGTTCTGCTTCATTGGTCTATATGAAACAGAACAGAAACAGAACTGCCTGCTCTTGTGCCAGATCCAGGCTGTCGTGAGCACAGTGGCTTTGTAGTATAACTTTATATCTGGTATTGTGACTCCTCCAACTTTGTTCTTTCTCAAGATGGCTGTGCTATTCAGGGATATTTTTTTGGTTCCATATAAATTCTATATCTGTATCTATATCTATATCTGTATTCTATATCTATATCTGTTCTAGATCTGTAAAACATGTTATTGGTATTTTAATAGGGATTACGTTGAACTTATAAATTGTTTTGAGTACTATGGACATTTTAATTATATTGATTCTACCAGTCCATGATCATGGTATATTCTTCCACTTATTTATACCTTCCTCTCTTTTTTCAATGTCCTATAGTTTTCTGAGTACAGGTCTTTTTCCACCTTAGTAAAATTCATTCCTAAATATCTTAATTTTTTCCTTGTAAGAGTAAAAGGGATTTTTGTTTTGAATTTCTTTTTAGAGTTTCTTGTTGAGGTATAAAAATGGCATTGACTTCTGCGTTAATTTTATATGCTCACTAAGTTGCCAAATTCATTTATTAAATCTAGTAGTATGTTGATGGAATCTTTAGGGTTTTCTATGTACAATATCATGTCATCTGCAAATAATGACAGTTTGATTTTCTCCTTTCCAATTTGGATGACTTTTACTTGTTCTTCTTATCCAATCACTATAGCTAACACTAGTTCCTATTCAAGATAGGGATGCCCACTTTTGTTATTCTTGTTCAACATAGTACTGGAAGTCTTAGCTATAGTCAAACTGTCATTATTTGCAGATGACAAATAATTTCAATTTCAATTTTTAATGCTAGGTGAAGAGGTGGAAATATAAATGGGAGGAGAAGCACAGATAAGACTCAGAAAAAAGTATCAGGAGGCTGAATAGTCATAGGCATGAGAGCACAATGCAGCTGGGAAAGGTCGATTTCTGCTCTGGGGGGCATATGATTGAGGGGTTTCTTTGTCCTGAGGCTGGAGAGGCAGACTGAGGACAGACTGCGTAGGGACTTGATGAGCACAGAATGTTCTATTGTATTAAATGCTGACTGATTGGGTGGAGCCACTTTACTTTGAGAAGCCTCGGCTATGAGGGCAGGATGTCAGGAACTGGGTGGGGGGGATGTCCCAATCTCTCCAGGACCCTGAACATATTTAGACACATTGAGACAGGACAATGTGTTGACTTCCCAGACTGCAGATCTCCTGGGATATAGGTATTTTTCTCCAATTTCCAAAACAAAAATTCCAATTATCTTCTCTTCTCCCAAGCCAACCACCTTAAGTGTTTCCCTTGTTTCTACCAAATTTTCCACTTTTCATGGTTTTCCAAAGTCTCCCCTGGATGCTGAATTTCCTAAAAAGACCTAGTATTTATAGCTTTGATCACTAACAGAGAATTAACTGGAAATTTTAATATCTAAAATTTTCTCACTGACATAGAGTGTTACAATCTCCCCTCTACCCTTTGCATTTGACATCCCTGAAAAGGCAAAACCAAGGTCACCAAACCCTCTCACAGTATCAGTCCAAACCCAGCCCAGGCCCCCTCAAAGTTCTTCCCTCTATTCTGATATTCAGGGGAAATGGGAACCACAATTTTGTCATCATTGTGTCACTAAGTATTTGTATTTTTCTAGACACAATATAGGTTGTTATGTCTATTTAAGGAATGAACGAATGAATGAATGAACGAATGAACAAACAAACACACAAATTGTGTTTGGAACTTTTTCAGGTACACATGGGAGGACCAAAAATGGCAAGAGATGAAGAAAGTGCCCATGGTAAGAATACATGCACTGCGTACTTGCCCCCAAGTGTGAGTTCAACTGATAGACAACCCCAAAATGAGAGCAACTAAACAGACAACCCCAAAAGGCTCTCTGAGATGTCTGAAGTGAATAAGCAAGAGCTCTGAGATAGACATTTTAGCTTGGTCTTTGCCCCTGCCCATCTTGGAGATATGAACTTGACTAGACTACACCTCCATTCCCCAACTATAACATGAGGTTAACAAACCTACTCTTATCTCCATGGAAAAGGTTGTAGAAGGTATCAGATCATGCAATAGATGGAGTGTGTCTTACCAGGTAGAATGTTAGAGAACCAGGTTGGAAAGTTAAACAGGTGTTTCATTAGCAGGTAGCAGGTTTAAGAGGGAGGGGGAAAAAGAGGAGGGAGTGAAAGAAGAAGGAAGGAGGTGATCTCATCCAATCCTGTCAACGCTTCAGAAGAAACTCCATACTATTATTCCCATTTTTGAACAAGATTTTACACTTCAAGTACCTTCCAAGGTGGCACAGGAAGTCGATGGCTGGACTGTGATTCAAACCGAGTGTCTGGAACTCCAGATAGCCCTTCACCCCCAGGCTACTGCCCCTTCCTGACCATTTTCCCTGGGCTGGAATCTGGGAGAAGTATGGCAGAGGCCACTGAAGCCTCAAATAGGGACAGCTCTGCAGGGTGTGGACCACCAGGGGTAATGGAGGTGAGGTCATGTCTGGAATGATGAAGGGGATCCCCTAGAGAAAGGCCCTCCGGGTGTTGAGCATCTACAGGTAAACATGGTGTAGCCAGGGTGGCAGGGATACTTGGTAAAGATCCTGAGTTCAGTAAGGCTTTAGTTGGAAAAACAGAGTTGAGGTCCTGTTCTTCCTCCAAGGGCACCAGCATCCAGGCAACCAGGATATGTTGCTTCAAGGTGTGGAAGCTCACAAATCACTTGTCCTCTAGATTCTGGAGACACCACACAGGCCCTGCAGAAGCTCGGGCTGAGGCTCATCCTGGTGGGGAAGAGAGGGTCTGGGAAGAGCGCCACCGGAAACAGCATCCTGGGCCACAGGTGCTTCGTCTCCAGATTCGCAGCCACCTCGGTAACCAGAACCTGCGAGGTGGGGAGCCGCAGGTGGGATAGGTGGCATGTAGAAGTCATGGACACCCCGGACCTTTTTAGCTCCCTGGTCTCTAAGACAGACGCAGGGTTCCAGGAGCGAGCCCGCTGCTACTTGCTGTCAGCTCCTGGGCCCCATGCGCTGCTCCTGGTGACTCAGCTGGGCCGCTTCACTGCACAGGACTAGCAGGCTGTGAGTGCGCTCAAGGACCTGTTTGGGGACAACGTGGTGAAGCGCACCATCGTGCTGTTCACGCGCAAAGAGGACCTGGCTGGAGGCTCGCTGCAGGAGTATGTGCGCGACACGGACAACCGTGCACTGCGGGCTCTAGTGGCCGAGTGTGGGGGCCGTGTGTGCGCCTTCAACAACAAGGCGATAGGTGGGGAACTGGAGGCCCAGGTGCAGGAGCTGCTGCTGCTGGTAGAACGCCTGGTCCTTGAACACACGGGTGTCCCCTACTCCAACGACGTGTACCGCCTTGCGCAGGAGCTGGCATTCTCCAGCCCCGAGGAGCAGTTGAGATTGGTGGCAGAGAAGCTGGCAGACCGCGTGTTGGTGCGACAAAAGCAAGGGCTGCTGGGCTGACTGTGTGGGTGGGTGATGGCAAGGAAGCTGCGCACAGCCACTATACTGGGCATCCTGTTCCTGCTTTGGGTATTGCTCTCCAGACACTGGTCCTAGGCCGTGGACGAGGTCCGTCCTGAAAGACAGAGTGTATTTAAGTAGGAATTGGAACCATTCTCTACTGGAGTCTGTGCCTCCGGGGCCCACAGGTTTTCCTTGTGTCCCTCACTGGCATTAACTTACCAATCCAAAGACAAAAATCCTGCCCTCTCCCATCTACCTCCCAAACCTGCCCATGGGACCTGGCCCTTCCTGAGCTCTTCTTACTGAAGCCCAACAAGTATTGCTCTTGCCTGTTTTCCACTGACCTCAGGCTCCTGTCCCAGATCCTGGTATCATCCCTGGTTGCCCCAGCAGACCAAGGAGCAGAGCCAACACAAAGCCTCAGTCTAGACCCACTTATTTCAATTGAATTGCATGAATTAAGCTTTGGTTGTGTATTAACAGAAATCAGTATTTGTAGTTGTTTGTTTATCTGCTTTATATGACCATTGAACAGATACTGCTCTGTCATTCTTAACCCCTTCTGCAAAAACCACCCACTCAAATGCACACACATTGGGGTGACAAGAAGACAAAACACTGAACTGTCCATCTGTCCCAGGAAGGCACACCTCCCCCTCCTTCTCCATTCAGACCCCTTCACAGTGTGAATGCAGAGTCTTCTACAAGTCCAAGAAAACATTAATCAGAGACTTGAGTCACTAGGAGCCACAGAGGCACTGTGGAAAGTGTACTTCCGAAGAGGAGTTTTCTCACAAGCTGATACACTCATAGGGTGAGAGTAAGTTTTTCAACTCAGGGATAAATTTTAAAAAAAAATTAGGGGATTTGGAAATTTTTATTTAAATCTCAAAAGGAAGGGCAAACAGATCTTTGCAGATTGAGTATTGGGGGTACAAGGTGGGGAAAAGAGTCCCATGAAGACCTGGGAGAGTCCACTCTGACCCAGGTAAAATGAGCCAGGTTAGTGTGGCTCATGTGTCCACCCACACATTCTCTGTCCCAGCATCTCCACCTTCATATACAAACTCAATACTGCTGGGTAATTCCAGATCTCTTCCCTACAGTATCCTCTATCCGGTGCCTTCTCAGACAGAGATTCCCAGATCCTTTATGCCTTCCCATCACTAACAAGACATGTAACAGGGAAAAAATAAACGCAATATCTGAGAACAAATTGTAACACGAGGCCACAAGCCCTGCCCAGAAGTCACTGAGAACATGAAGAGGAATGCCAGCACCAAATGATGAGACATAGTGTTCCATCGGCTGCTAAGGGCCTTCTAGTCCACGGGTTCTGCATAGATCCCAGCAGAGGAACTGATAGAGAATCTTGACTTTGGTTTGGTCCACTTTTCAATATATTTTTGCAAGAAAACTCTTGCTGATGAATGAGATGGTCACTGATGAAAATAAATGAGAAAAAAAGACTAGCAAAGTGTCTAGTGTGAGCAATGAAATTGTGCAACTTGATTATTGCTTTTTGGTTTGGTAGGAATGGAGCTCAGAGAATCCCCAGGGGACTGTGCTTGAGGTGGTTGGGAATGTGGAAAGGAGACCCAGGAATTCCAGGGGACAGGCACACCCCACTATGCCTGCCATCCAGACCATTAGGGGTGTCCAGGCCAGCAGGGGAGGCCAGTTGGGGGTGACTAGGCCAACAGGGGAGGAAGTTAGGGGTGACCAGGTTGGCAGGGGAGTGGTTAGGGATGATCAGGCTGGCAGGCAGAAGTGGTTACAGACAATCAGGCAAGCAAGCAGGCAAGCAGTTTGGAGCCAACAGTCCTGGTTTGTAAGAGGGTTGTCCGACTGCCCTCAAGGAGTGCCAGATTGGAAAGGATGCAGGCTTGGCTGAGGGACACATACACCCCTGCATGAATTTCATGCTCCAGGCCTCTAGTGTGTTAATAACAAGTACAAGGCTCTGCCTTATAGTGGCTTTTCCTTGCAGAAATTTTCACACAGAATTTCTAATGGATTTCCTCACTTATCCAGCAGTTGTCAGTGAAGTGCCCAGAGAGGAACCCATATTGGAACGACCTTTAAAACTCCAAAACTCTGAACAATAAACAAGTCCCTGATCTCCACACCAGAAGGCACCCAGAATGTGAAACCGAAAGGGCAAACTGTAAGGCACAGGACGATGAGGCCAAAAGCTGCAAAACAAGAAGCACAGCACAAAACCACTTTTCTCAGCCAACATCCTGAGACTGTAAGATAAAGAAAAGAAATCAAGAATGAAAAAGAAACAGGAAAAAGACTACTGAAATAACAGGCAGCAGAAGGTAAACAGTTAGGAAAACCAGTTGGAGAAAATTCAAAAGGAAACAGCCCTTTTCCCATAGCAAGATTTGAACGCAATCTTTTAAATAGTCAACGAAAGCAAATGGATACCAGAAATAAGCACAAATATGTCTTTTTTTAAATCTGATGGGGATAACATGAATGTTTTTTGGTCCACACTTGATATTTGACTACAATGTATCCAATATTCCAATATGTGAGAAATTTTTTTAAAAAAAATTTAAATTGACTTTTCCTGCCTTTCAATATAAAGTGGGGAGGTGCTTTGATTTATTGTTTTTTAAACCAAACTGGACAGTCTAACAAAACATGACATTTTTATCACTAAGGGACAGGGTTTCATATACACAAATAATAGCGTCTTAAAAATTGGAGGGGGAAAAGACAGTTGTTAGTGAAGAGCTGAGGAAGGAACCCATATTGGAATGACCTTTAGAGCTAAGAGAAGAGTCATCAAAATGAGAGAGGAAGTCTGGGTGCTGATTCTTATACTCTGCAATATCTCCAGTAAGGTTTCTAAAACTAAAAAAGAAAAAAAAAATGGGTGAATAGCTCTGCATAAATACCAGTGTTTGTTTTTTTTCAGAAACAGGAAAAAATGGTGCCTTTTGGGGCTTTCAGAGTCACAGGCTGGAGTAGAAACAGTGCATACTGTCACAGGATTGAGGAGACGGGAGAGGCTGAGGGAAAGGAAAGGGAACCCTAAGAAACAGAGGGGAGGACTGTGAAGTCTTCCATGCTGTGTAATGATACTTTGCACCAATTTCACCAAGTCACCAAGGAGTGAGGGACACTCAACTGACAAATATGACTGACAGATTATACATTGAGGGCCTTGGACATATCAGATATTGGAATGCAATTCAATAAGTGAACTATAGTATAAATCCCAGCTAGCTATACTTACATATGGTACATACTTCTCACATATGTACTTGTATTCATAAATTACCACATTTAATTTGCTACTATTTTGGTACGGATTTTTATTACTATATTCATAAAGGATATTGGTCCATAGTGTTTTTTGTTTTCTTGTAATATCTTTGAAGGATCCTGACCTCATGGAATGAATGGGAAAGTACTTCCTCTTCACCTGGTTTTTTAAAGTATTGCTGTTAATTCCTTAAGTGTTTAATGATTTCACCAGTGAAGCCATCTGGTACTGAATTATTCTTTGGTTGTAGGTTTTTATTTTAATTTAATCTCTTTCCTTTTATAAGTAAATTCAGATTTTATTTTGGCTCGAGTCACTTTGAGTAGTTAGTATCCTTCAAGAATCTAATGTATAGCATAAAAGGGCAAAAGTAGAAAAGAAAATTTGGTTCTATTACACAGTTAGCTGACAACCTCAAGCTGCCACACTGTCAGGTGCCACCTTAGCTTTTGAGCAAAAGCCATCCCCTTCCCAGGCCAAGCTCAGCAGAGCTCCCAATGGAATTAAGCTAGAACTCCATAATGGAAGGGTAACAGCAATATCTTCTGCACTGCCCTATTAGTAGCAACTTGACTCCCTAAATGGTCATCAGAATCTGGGGAAAGGCATTTTAAGATGGTTACTGGCAAGAAGGTAGGGAGAGAGAGTGTGTGAGAGAATGAGGGAGCAATAGAGGAGTGTGTGGGCGTGTGTAGCTGTGTGTGTGCTGTGTGTGTGAGTGAAATAAGAATCGTTAGATCCTGCAGGTCTTCCAAGGGGCTGCCTTTCTGGGCCGTCTTAGATGGCAAAACCATGCTGCCGCCGCAAACACTCCAGGGAGGACACCGGCTGCACAGAGACTATGCCACCTTGAAGAGCAGACCTATTGGGACTAGGTTCCTAGCCTCGCCACCACCCAATCTGGTCTCAGTGGCAAAACAAGACACTACAGCTACTCAGGTAAAAAAAAAAAAAAAAAAAAAAAAAAAAAAAAAAAAAAAAACCTGAGACCACACTGCAGACCCAGGGACACCAAGACTCCAGGCACCCTGGCTGCAGATTTCTGTGAGTCACAAATCCAATCCTCCTCCCCTTGGGCCCCATGGCAGTGGCATAGGATCTGCCAGAACCCGGCCACACAGTCAGGCTTTCTGCCCACACACAGCAGCGGCAGCCCTACCTGAATTTGAGCCTTGCTGTGTGGATCCTGGAAGTTTGTTTCCTGTGACCAGGCCCTGCGCCCAGGCAGGGAGGCTGTACTGAATTTGAGCCTAGGTGCACAACCTTTGGGAGATTGTTTTCTGCGTCCAGATCCTGCGCCCACACAGAGGAGACAGCGCTGAAGTTGAGCCTGAGGGTGAAAACCCTGGGAGTTTGTTTCCCATGACCAGACCCTACATCCAACCAGGGAGGCTGCACTGAATTTGAACCTGAAAGTGCAAACTCAGGGAGTTTGTTTCCAGCAACTAGACTCCAAGGCAAGGCATGGAGGTTGTGCTAAATTTGAGCCTAGGTGCGCTACCTTGGGGAGGGTTTTGTTTTTTTCTTTTTCTTTCTGCAACCAGATTCCATGCCCACAGAGGGAGGCAGTGCTGAAGTTGAGCCTGGGGTGCAAACCCAGGGAGTTTGTTTCCCACGACCAGACTCAGTGCCCAACAAGGGGGTGCGGTGGGGGGAGGGGAGAGGGATGCTGAATTCAAGCCTGGGTACATGACACAGGGAGTTTGTATCCCGCAGTGCACACCCATGTGACTAGACCCAACATCCTCACTGGGCGACAGTGCCACCTGACTTTGATTCAGGGTAAGTGAACACAGAAGGCTGTTTTCCGCAGGGCAGGAGTGGACCTCCTGCCAACACAGTTCGACTGTGCAATCCAGCCTCCCAAGCAGAACATATGTAAGAGGCAGCAATGCGGCAGCAATGAGCACCAGCGACTAGACTCTGTTTCTCATTATGTGCGCCTGGAATTCAATTCCCAGTACATTCTCACTAAGAGCCAGCAACTCCAATTCTTGGCACATGTGCACACAGGGACCCTGATTCTTGGTACGAGGCCTCACCAAGCAACAGAGACTCTGATAGTCAATTCTCAGCGTGGACACAGGAAGCCTCTGACTCCTGACATGCAGTAGGGGACTTTGATTTTTGGCACATGCAATTGGGTTCTTTGTTTCAGCCTGTCGCAGGCATGGTCCCTGATTCTACATACACACACAAGGTCAAACTAAGCATCTGTGGGACATCCCTCTCACAATCCAGGACCATTGGCACCACTTGCCTGCCTGCCTGATTGCCCCTAACTGCTCCCCTGCTGGCCTGATCACCCCCAACTGCCCTCCCCTGCTGGCCTGATTGCCTTCACTGCCTTCCCTGCCAGCGTGATCACCCCCAAATACCCTGCCCTTCTGGCCTCCACAATTGCCCTCCCCTTTTAGCTTGATAGCCCCAACTGCCCTCCCCTGCAGGCCTGGTCAATCCCAGCTGCCCGCCCCTACCAGCCTGGTCACCCCTAACTGCCCTCCTCTGCAGGCCTGGTTTCTCCCAACCTCCCTCCCCTGCTGGCCATGTTGTGGTGGCCATCTTGTGGCAGCCACCCACCTAGGCTTTTATTAGTTTAGATAGGTATTTGTTGCCATTTTTATTCTTTCCACCTGTGTTCTTTCTTCCCTTTTTATTTCTTCTTTTTACAACAATCACTTTAGCATTTCTTGAGTTACTTATTTGATGGTAATAAACTCCCTTAGCCTTTTTGTCTGCAAAGCTCCTGATTTCACATTCAATTTTAAAAAAAAAAAAATAAGTCTTTATTGTTCAGATTATTACAAATGTTCCACTTTTCCCCGCTCCATTGCTCCCCTCCACCAGGTTTCCACCCCACCCTCTGCCCTTTCCCCACCCCGCATTGTCCTCATCCATAGATGCACAGTTTTTGTTCAGTCTCTTCCTGCACCCCCCCTCTCCTCTTTTCCCCAAGAATCATCAGTCCACTCCCCTTCCATACCTCTGATTCTATTATTGGGTCGGCAACTAAGTAATTGCGGGTTTCACACATATATGGCTTCAGTTGAATTTTTAGGTTTGCAGACGTAGTACAAATGTAAAACACATTTTGTATTTGATAGTTGGCTATTCAGCTGTTAATCAGTAAAAAAAGTTTTTTGATCAGTTTTGTAGTTTTTGTTTGGCGTTCGTTGAAAAATGGAAAATCAAAAGGAACATTTTCGTCATATTTTGCTTTTTTATTTCTGCAAGGGAAAAACGCATCACAAGCTCATAAAAAGTTATGTGCTGTTTATGGTGACGAAGCCTTAAGAGAATGGCAGTGTCAAAATCGGTTTGCCAAATTTCATTCTGGTGATTTTTCACTCAAAGATGAAAGACGCTCTGGTCGTCCAGTTGAAGTTGATGACGCCCTAATCAAAGCAATAATCAATTCGGACTGTCACAGTACAACACGTGAGATTGCAGAGAAGCTTCATGTATCACATACATGCATTGAAAATCACTTAAAACAACTTGGCTATGTTCAAAAACTCGATACATGGGTTCCTCACGAACTGAAAGAATCACAGTTAACGCAACGCATTAGCAGCTGCGATTTGCTAAAGAAACGTAATGAAAATGATCCATTTTTAAAACGACTGATAACTGGCGATGAAAAATGGGTTGTTTACAACAATATCAAGCGGAAAAGATCGTGGAGCAGGCCAGGTGAACCAACTCAAACAACATCAAAAGCTGATATTCATCAAAAGAAGGTTTTGTTATCAGTTTGGTGGGATTACAAAGGAATTGTCTACTTTGAACTCTTACCACCCAACCAAACGATCAATTCTGATGTCTACATTGAACAACTAATGAAATTAAACAATGCAGTTGAAGAAAAGTGGCCCGAATTGACAAATCGAAAAGGTGTTGTATTCCATCATGACAATGCAAGGCCACACACATCTTTGGTCACTCGGCAAAAATTAATGGAGCTTGGTTGGGATGTTTTGCCACATCCACCATATAGTCCTGACCTTGCACCATCTGATTACTTTTTGTTTCGATCTTTACAAAACTCCTTGAATGGTAAAAATTTCAATAATGATGATATGTCAAATCGTACCTGATTCAGTTTTTTGCTAATAAAAAACAGAAGTTTTTTGAACGTGGGATTATGATGCTGCCTGAAAGATGGCAAAAGGTCATTGATCAAAATGGGCAATACATTAAAGAATAAAGTTATTTAGTTCCATGAAAAAATTGTCTTTGATTTTCTTTAAAAAATCCGCAATTACTTAGCTGCCGACCCAATATATTCACCAGTTAATATTGTTCATCAGATTTTTTAATTCCCTTGATTTTTAGTTTCACTTGTTGATAATTATGTATTTGTTGTTCATAATTTTTACCTTATCTTCTTCCTCTTCCTAAATAACCCCCTTCAGCAATTCATATAATTCTGGTTTGGGGGTGATGAACTCCTTTAGCTTTTTTTTTATTTGTGAAGTTCTTTATCTGGCCTTCGATTCTGAGTGATAACTTTGCTGGGTAGAGTATTTTGGGCTATAGGTTCTTGCTATTCATCACCTTGAATATTTCTTGCCATTCCTGTCTGGCCTGCATGGTTTCTGTAGAGAAATCAGCTGACAATCCTATGGGTGCTCCTTTGTAGGTAATTACCTGCTTTTCTCTTGCTGCTTTAATATTCTCTCTTTGTCTTTTGCTCTTGGAATTTTAAATATATTTTTATTGATTTTTTTACAGAGAAGAAGAGAGAGGGACAGAGAGCTAGAAACATTGATGAGAGAGAATCATCAATCAGCTGCCTCTTGCACACCCCCCACTGGGGATGTGCCCGCAACCAAGGCACATGCCTTTGACCAGAATCAAACCCGGGACCCTTCAGTCCGCAGGCCAATGTTCTATCCACTGAGCCAAACTGGTTTTGGCTGCTCTTGGAATTTTAATTATGATGTGTCTTGGTGTAGTCCTCTTTGGATTCCTTTTGTTTGGGGTTCTGTGTGCTTCCTGGACTTGTACGTCTATTTTTTTCACCAGGTGGGGCAAGTTTTTTCTCACTATTTCTTCCAATAGGCTTTCAGTATCTTGCTCTCTCTCTTTTTCTGGGACCCCCATAATTCTGATGTCGGTTTGCTTAAAATTGTCCCAGAGGTTTCTTACACTATCTTCAACTTTCTGAATTCTCTTCTCTTCATGCTTCTGTGGAGGGGTGTTCTCTGGCTCTTTGTGTTCCATATCTTTGACTTGATTCTTGCTATCTTCCAGTCTGTTTTTAGGACTCTGTATAATATTTTTTTTTATTTCAGGCAATGTATTCTTTATTTCTAGTTGATCCATTTTCATATCCTCAAAGGTCTCATATATTTTATCGGCTTTTTCTAGGATATTCTTGAAAAACCTTATATCTGTAGTTTTGAACTCAATGTCTATTTTTTTACTTTCCTCTATCTCCTTCCTTTGTGTCCTGCCTGTTCTCTGCATTTTAGCTGCTTCCCTGATTTGATGGAATAGTTTTGAATGCTAGGTGTCCTGGTATAGCTCAGTAGCATAGCCCTCCCAGTTACCTGTGGTGGACAGTCTTGGTGTAGCCCTTTGTGGGCTGTGTGTGCAGTCGTGTTCTTAAGCCTTGCTAATTGTTGGTATCACTGGGAAGCGTTGATCTCCAAGCCAATTGGCTGAGGATCAGCAGTGTCTCAGCTAGGAGGGTTTCTGTGCCACGCTTGGATGGGGCGGATTCTCGGGGTGGTACAGACAAGCTTTGGTTCCCCATCAGTCCCACCTTAGGAAAATCCTATTCACTGTAAGTCTAGCAAGATTGGTCACAGATGCACGCACCTCTTGGGTAAAGTATGTCTGCTCCCTGACAGCCAGTTTTTTCCCGACTCAGAGTTGTCTCTCAGTGCAGTTGGGAGTTGTTGTTTTTTTGTTTTTGTTTTTTGTTTGTTTGTTTGTTTGTTTTTGTTGTTGTTCTTTCTTTGTTTGTTTCTTTGTTTTCCCTCCTTAATGAGAAAGCCAGCCTCTGGAAGGGATTCTGTGTTCCGCGAGGATGGGGCATAGTCTCGGGGCAGTGCAGACAAGCTTTGATTTCCCATCAGCCCCTCCCTACGAGGGTCCAGTTCCTGAGTCCCACAGTAATGACCGCTGGCTTCACGTACCTCCGAGAGATCTCTGCCCACTGCCTGACAGTCCGGCCTCTCCCTGACTGGGGCCATCTATCAGAGCAATAGGGTGGTTCTGTTTTTCTCCCCAACAAAAAAACCAGCCCCGAGTTAGCTGTCCGCCCTCTCTGTGTGCCAGGAGTAAGCCAGCAGCAAACTCGGCCTGCCTCTCCACACGCCACAGGCAAGCCTGCAGCTAAATCGATGGCCATCTTCACAGATCCTGAGGCTCAGTGTCCCTTCTCTCCCCTTCCCAGATGTAGAGCCTCCTCTCAGCCAGCCAGCCGGCACTTGAGGGCTATGTTCCTCCTATTTTCCAGTTGTAAATTCAAAATTGTTGTGATAGGCTGCCTTCAGGTGTCTAACCTATGCCGCCATCTTGGTTTCTCCCCACATTCAATTTTTAATCATAGCCATGCTGGATAGAGTATTCTTGGAATCAATCCCTTGCTTTTCCTTTTTTGTTAATATTTTATTAATTTTTTTACAGAGAGGAAAGGAGAGGGATAGAGAGCCAGAAACATTGCTGAGAGAGAAACATTAGAAACATCTACCTCCTGCATACACCCCACTGAGGATGCGCCCACAACCAAGCACATGCCCCTGAATGGAATCGAACCTTGAACCCTTCAGTCCACAGGCTGATGCTCTCTCTACTGAACTAAACCAGTCCGGGCAAGTCCCTTGCTTTAAATCAATTGGTATATTTCATGCCATTCACTTCTGGCTTGATGTGTTTCTTTTGATAAATCAGTTGATATTTTAATAGGACATCCCTTGTAGATAATTTTCTATCTCTCTCTTGCAGTCTTTAATATTCTTTCTTTGTCTTTTAAGTTTGCCAATTTAATTATGATGTGTCTTGGTACTGAAGGTTTTTGTGGGTTAATCTTGACTGGGATTGTGTGCTTCTTAGACTTGTGTGACTTTTTTCTTCTCCAAATCAGAGAAGTTTTCTATCATTATTTCTTCAGACAGGTTTTCTATTCCTTGTTCAGCCCCCTCTCCTTTTGGCATCCCTATTTTGTAAATGCTTTTTCATTTTTAGACTCTCATTCTGCCTTTTAATTATTTTCTAGTTGCAGCACTTGTCTTCTAACTCATTGATTCAGTCCTCAGCTTCTAGTCTACTGTTTAAGCCTTCCATGTGTTCTTTATTAAAGCTATGTCATTCTTCTTTTACCCTTGATTCTTACTCATGTTAGTGTATTTCTCATTCAGCTCCTTATAATTCTCACTGAGTTGCATGTAATTCTCATCCAGACATTTGCACATTCTTATAACTATTACTCTGAATTTTTTCTAACAAATTACTTGCCTCCATTTAATTTAGTTCCTTTTCTGATGATTCTTCCTTTTCTTGAATTTAGGGTTGTTTCTTTTTCTCCATATTTTTGCTTATCCTTTGTATTTATTTCTATGTATTAGATCAAACTGCTATGCCACCCAGATTTTTTGGGTTAGGCTATGTAGTAGATATTTTGCAGAACCCAGTGGTTCAATCTCTCAGGTCTCTTGGGCTATTTTCTAAAGAGGCCTCCTAATTGAGATATTCAGGTTATCTTGCCCTGTTTGTGTTTTGAATGTTATTTTCCCATTAATGGATTGTCTCCTATTGGGGTGTCTGATTATATGGCTACTCCCTGCCACATCAAGCCAGCCATAGTAGAAGTGCTGACTTACAGAACAATATACAATGAGAGTAGACACAACACAGAAGGAACAGAATATGAATGTACATAAGACCCCTAGAGCCCCAACAAAAGTGACAACCAGAGAAAAGAAATTAGAAAACAGAAAAGAGAACAAGAATAATTGGGGGAGGGAGAAAGAAATCTGAGGAGAAAACAAAATAAAACAAACAAACTAAAAAGAACTAACAAAAAAACACCCAGAAAAAGTGGGAGCAGAATCTGTACATGGAGAGCTTAAAGAAAGAAAATAACATTAAAAAATTAGAAGAAAAATAAAAAAAAAAGAATTAGAAAAGTAGGGGAAGGATCACATTTTAGAATAAAGGGGGAGAGAAGAAATGAGAAGACAAGAAAGAAAGAAATTTGAAAAGAATAGAGAAGAGAGTAGATAGGCCTAAATTTAGTATGTGAAACAATTTAAGAAATTATGATAAGAAAATATAAAGAGAAGAGAGAATATATTTATATTATATATATATTATAGTATAGTATAGTATAGTATAGTATAGTATAGTATTGTATTGTATTATAGGCCTGGTACGTGAAATTTGGGAGGGAAGGGGGTTCCCTCAGCCCAGCCTGCACTCTCTCCAACCTGGGATACCTCAAGGGATGTATCTGCCGTTTTGGCCCGATCCAGTGAGATTGGGCTTAATTGGGCAGTCGGACATTCCTCTCACAATCCAAGACTGCTGACCCCCAACCAGTCGCCTGCCTGCCTGATTGCCCATAACCAATTCTGCCTGCCAGCCTGATCACCCTCCAAACTACTCCCCTGCCAGCCTGATTGACTCCTAACTGCTCCCCTGCAGGCACAATTGCCCTTAACTATCCTCCCCTGCTGACCTATTTACCCCTAATTGCCCTCCCCTACCAGCCTGATCACCCCTAACTGTCCTCCCCTGTAGGCCTGGTTGCCCCAAACTTCCCACCCCTGCTGGCCCCATCATCCCTAACTTTCTTTCCAGCCTGGTCACCTTTAACTACCCTCCTCTGCTGAACTGATTGCCCCTTACTGCCCTTCCTTGCAGGTATGCCCACCCCAACTGCCCTTCCTTGTAGGCTTGATTGCCCCCAACTGTCCTCCCTTGCAGGCCTGGTCCCTCCCAACTTCCTTATCCTGCTTGCCATCTTGTGGTGGCCATCTTGTGTCCACATGGGGACAGCCATCTTGTGTGTTGGCATACTAGGCTTTTATTATTATTATTATATATATATATATATATATATATATATATATATATATATATATATATTAGTGAGAAAAAAAAGTAAAGAGAAGGGAAATTGAGTAAGAGCAGGAAAAAGAAAATTAGATATATGAACAAAACAATAGAAACTAAAATAATAGCAAATAAATAAAGCAGATAGATAGGGAAGATCAATTTTAAAATAAGAAGGAAAGACAGAAAATAGTAAAAAGTAAACAGGAGAAAGGTACCCAAAGCAATCTACAGATTCAATGCAATCCTCATTAAAATACCAATAGCATATTTCACAGACCTAGAATGAACTTTCCGAAAATTCATCTGGAATTTTAAAAAGACTCTGAAAACTGCAGCAATCCTAAGAAAGAAGAATAAAGTAGGGCGGATCTCAGAACCGGATATCAAGCTTTATTACAAAACCACTGTTCTCAAAACAGCTTGGTACTGACACAAGAACAGACATATAGATCAATGGAATAGAATAAATAATCCAGATGTTGACCCAAACCACTATGCCCATTAATATTTGACAAAGGAGGCATGAACATAAAATGGAATCAAGACAGTCTTTTCAACAAATGGTGTTGGGAAAATTGGACATGCAATTTTGCATGCAAAAAATGAAATTAGACAATCAACTTACACCATATACAAAAATAAACTCAAAATGGACATATAAGACAGGAAACCATAAAAATACTAGAGGAATTCACAGGCTGCAAAATCTCAGACATATGCCAAAGCAGTTTCTTCACTGATACTGATCCTCGGGCAATGGAAACTAAAGAGAAAATAAACAAATGGGACTACATCAAAATAAAAAGCTTTTGCATCAACAAAACAACAAGAAAGCTCACTGTATGGGAGAACATATTTGCCAATGTAATCACTGATAAGGGTTAAATATCCAATATTTACAGGGAACTCATACAACTTAACAAAAAGAAGATAAATGATCCAATGAGAAAATGGGCAATGGACCTAATTAGATACTTTTTGAAAGAAGACAGAAGGAATGCCAACAGACATTTGAAAACATGCTCAAAGTCACTAATTATCAGAGAGATGCAAATCAAAATGACAAAGAGGTACCATCTCACATCTATCAGAATGGCTATCAACAAATCAATAAACAACAAGTGCTGGTGAGGAGGCAGAGAAAAAGGAACCCTCATGCACTGCTGGTGGGGAGGCAGACTGGTGCAGCCACTGTGGAGAACAGTATGGCGTTTCCTCAAAAAACTAAAAATGAAACTCCTGTTTGACCCAGTCATCCATTTCTAGGAATGTACCCCAAGAAGCTAGAAACACCAATCAGAAAGAATATATGCACCCCTATGCTCATAGCAGTACAATTTACAATAACTAAGATTTGGAAACAGCCTAAGTGTCCATAGCAGATGAGTGGATTAAAAAACTGTGGTACATGCATGCGCTTCGGGCCGACTTCTCCGAGGATGGGGCCTGCGGGGACCTGGCGCTGCTCTAGCTGCACTGTCCCGCACCCCTGAGCTCCCATGTCCAGCCGGTGTGCCTGCCCGACTCCAGGGCCCGCCCGCCTGCCGGGGCTCCATGCTGGGTCACCGGCTGGGGCAGCCTCTGCCCAGGAGTGTCACTCCCGGGGTGGCGGCCTCTCCAGGGAGTCAGAGTGCCCTTGGTGGACGTGGGTACCACGTGGGCACCAGCATGCCCCAAGCCCAGCAAATAGTGTTGCTAGGGAACCTGTGCACTGTCTACACCCAGACCGCAAGGATGCCTGCCAGAGTGATTCTGGGGGACCCCTGACCTGCTTGGAGTCTGGGCACTAGATCCTGGTGGGTGTGGTGAGCTGGGGCAAGGGCTGTGCTCTGCCCTACCAGCCAGGTGTCTATACCAATGTCGCCATGTACAGCCTCTGGATCCAGGCTCGCCTTGACCACTGATGTGGTTGGTGACTCTGACTTAGCTTCCTCAGCTACTTGGTCCCTCTGGGGACCTGTCTATCCCCCAGCCCTTCCACTTCCGACTTGAGGCTTGGAGGCCTGATAAAGCTAAGGAGCCATCTTCCCATCATCGGTCCACCCTCTGCCTTTCTTGGGGCTCACCAAGCCTGAGCTGCCAGTCCCGCCCCAGGAGACTCCCATCTGTGGGGTCTCACACTCCTGCCTTCGTTTCCTGCTCTCTTATCCTCCTCATCTGCAGCCAAGACTGGGCCTAGACACCCAGAGACGGTAAGGGGCATTCCCGGTTGGGCCTGTGTGCCCCTGTCTCTGGAGGAATCAGGGAGGTTCAAAGTGTAGAGGGATTCGGCATCACGAAGATGGTTCTCCATTGATAGCTTGGAAAAGGGGAAGGGGGTCACACAGCCTCCAGGCGCTGAGGGCAACCTGGGCTGACAGGCGTCAGGGAAAGGGACATCTCAGCACACTGACCGAAAGGAACGGAACCTGGACACCTTGACCAAGCACGGAGGCGAATTCTTCCCCCGGCATCCAAGGAGAGTCCACTAGGCCAAGCCCTTGACTTGGGCCTGTGAGACCCTGGTGAGACCCAGCTGGGCCCAGCTGGACTCCTGGCCCACAGAGCCGTGACTTAGTAAATGTGTGTTGTTTAAAGCTAAAAACAAAACAAAACAAAAAACTGTGGTGCAGTCGAAACCAGTTTGGCTCAGAGGATAGAGTGTCGGCCTGTGGACTGAAAGATCCCAGGTGATTCCAGTCAAGGGCATGTACCTTGGTTGCGGGCACATCCTCAGTAGGGGGTGTGCAGGAGGCAGCTGATGGATGTTTCTCTGTCATCAATGTTTCTAACTCTCTATCCCTCTCTCTTCCTCTCTGTGAAAAATCAGTAAAATATATATATATATATATATATTTTTTTTTTTTAAAGAACTGTGGTACATATACACAATGGGATACTATGCTGTGGTAAAAAAGAAGGAATTCTTACCATTTGCAACATCATGGATTGAACTGGAGAACATAATGCTAAGTGAAATAAGCCAATTAGAGAAAGATAAATGCCACATATCTCACTCATTTATGGAATATAATGAACAATATAAACTGATGAACATTTATCAGACCTTCAAACCTCAAAGGGAAGGTAGGGGAGGATGAGGGTAAAGGGGAAAGATCAACCAAAGGACTTGTATGCATGCATATAAGCCTAACCAATGGACACAGACATCACGGGATGAAGGCATGATTGGGGGTGGGGGAGTAATGGAGGGGTGAGGACACATATGTAATAGCTAAATCAATAAAGAAATATTTTTAAATGAAAAAAAGGAAAGGGATAAGAAAAAGAGAAGAGAGGAAGAAAAAGGTGCAAAAGATAAAACAAACAATGAAAATGTTTTAAATGAAGTGTTATTCACATCAGCCAAGTTTTAATGCCCCGAGGGAGCTGGCATAGGACCCACTCTTCTGTTCTGTCTGCCAATTCTGGCTTCCTGGTAGGTACGTAGGTGCTAATCACTGTCAGGCACTGTCCTTTGGCTTTTAGGACCATACTTGAAGCTTCAAGTCCACTGCTAATGTCTGTCTTCACAGGTCTTGTCTTGAAGCAGAAGGGAACAATCTGCCCTCTTTGCCTGTCTACCATCTATCACTCTTAATCACTCAAGAGTCTGTTTCTGCCGAGACCAGTTGGCTCAGTGCATAGAGCGTTGGCCTGCGGATTGAACGGTCCTGGGTTCGATTCCGGTCAAGGGCATGTACCTTGGTTGTGGACACATCCCCAGTGGCGGGTGGTGCAAGAGGCACCTGATCGATGATTCTCTCTCATCTATGTTTCTAACTCTCTATCCCTCTCTCTTCCTCTCTGTAAAAAAATCATTAATATATATATATATATATATATATATATATATATATATATATATATATATATATTTTTTTTTTTTTTTAAGAGTCTGTTTCTAACAGGGCTATAGGTGGGGTTGGTGCTATTTCAGTTGCAGGGAATATGATGGGTGTTTTTTACTGTCCCAGCCTACTCCTCCATGTGTGTCCCAAAATGCTACTCTGCCCTTGAATGGACAGAGATCCTGTATAGAGACCAATGGGGTCAGCTGTGACCTTGGAGTGCTTTTTTTTTTGTTTTTTTGTTTGTTTGTTTGTTTGTTTTTGTTTTTTTACCATTTTAATAAATCTTTATTGTTCAGATTATTACAAATGTGATCCTCTTCCCCCCCTCAATTGCTCCCCTTCACCAGGTTTCCACCCCACCCTCTGTCCTTTCCCCATCCCCCATTGTCCTCATACATAGGTGCACAGTTTTTGTTCAGTCTCTTCCCACACCCCCATTCCCCTTTTCCCCGAGAATCGTCAGTCCACTCCCCTTCCATACCTCTCATTTTATTATATTCAACAGTTAATATTGTTCATCAGATTTTTTAATTCCCTTGGTTTTTAGATTCACTCGATAGCTACATATTTGTTGATCATAATTTTTATCTTTATCTTCTTCCTCTTCCTAAACAACCCCCTTCAGCAATTCATATAATTCTGGTTTGGTGGTGATGAACTCTTTTAGCTTTTTTTTATTTGTGAAGCTCTTTATCTGTCCTTTGATTCTGAGTGATAGCTTTGCTGGGTAGATTATTTTTGGCTGTAGGTTCTTGCTGTTCATCACCTTGAATATTTCTTGCCATTCCCGTCTGGCCTGCATGGTTTCTGTTGAGAAATCAGCTGACAATCTTATGGGTGCTCCTTTATAGGTCACTACCTGCTTTTCTCTTGCTGCTTTTAATATTCTCTCTTTGTCTTTTGCTCTTGGAATTTTAATTATGATGTGTCTTGGTGTGGTCCTCCTTGGATTCCTTTTGTTTGGGGTTCTGCGGGCTTCCTGGACTTGTAAGTCTATTTCTTTCCCCAGGTGGGGGAAGTTTTCTGTCACTATTTCTTCTAGTATTCTTTCGGTATCTTGCTCTCTCTCTTCTTCTGGAATCCCCATAATTCTTTTTTTTTTTTTAATTTATTTATTTATTTATTTATTTATTTATTTTTTACATATTTTCTTGATTTTTTTTTATTGCCCCCCTCCCTCCCTCCCATACATCCCCTCCCTCCCCATAGTTTTATGTCCATTGGTTGTACTTATATGCATTTATAAAAGTCCTTCGGTTGATCTATTATCTCCCCCTGATATCCCTACCCTCCCCACTGTAATTTGACAGTCTGCCTGTTGCTTTACTTTCTCTATATCTGTCTCTTGGTTCATCAGTTTATAAAGATCTTTATCATCCACCGATGTGTGAGGTCATGTGGTGTTTCTCTTTCGTTGATTGGCTTATTTCACTCAGCATGATGCTCTCCAATTCCATCCAGGTTGCTGCAAATGATGAGAATTCCTTTATGGCAGCATAGTATTCCATTGTGTAGATGTACCATAGTTTTTGGATCCAATCATCTGCTGACAGGCACCTAGGCTGTTTCCAAATTCTGGCTATTGTAGATTGTGCTGCTATGAACATAGGGGTGCATATATCCTTTCTGATTGGTGTTTCTAGTTTCTTGGGATATATTCCTAGAAGTGGGATTACTGGGTCAAATGGGAGTTCCATTTTCAGTTTTTTGAGGAAACTCCACACTGTTCTCCACAGTGGTTGCACCAGTCTGCATTCCCACCAGCAGTGCACGAGGGTTCCTTTTTCTCCGCAACCTCGCCAACACTTGTCGTTTATTGATTTGTTGATGTTGGCCATTCTGACAGGTGTGAGATGGTACCGCATTGTTGTTTTGATTTGCACCTCTCGGATAATTAGTGACTTTGAGCATGTTTTCATGTGCCTTTTGGCCTTCCTTCTGTCTTCTTTTGAAAATATTCTGTTTAGGTCCATTGCCCATTTTTTAATTGGATCATTCATCTTCCTTTTATTTAGTTGTATAAGCTGTCTGTAAATGTTGGAGATTAAACCTTTATCAGTGGTAATATTTGCAAATATTATCTCCCACACCGTGGGCTTTCTTGTTGTTTTATTGATGGTTTCTTTTGCTGTAAAAAAGCTTTTTATTTTGAAGTAGTCCCATTTGTTTATTTTCTCTTTAGCTTCCATTGCCCTAGGGGCAGTATCAGTGAAGAAGTTATTTTGGCATACGTCTGAGATTTTGCTACCTGTGGATGCTTCTAGTATTTTTATGGTTTCCCATCTGATGTTTAAGTCCTGTATCCATTTTGAGTTTATCCTTGTGAATGGTGTAAGTTGGTGATCTAGTTTCATTCTTTTGCATGTGTCTGTCCAATTTTCCCAACACCATTTATTGAAGAGACTGTCTTGACTCCATTGTATATTCGTGCCTCCTTTGTCAAATATTAATTGAGCATAGTGATTTGGGTTGATATCTAGGTTCTCAATTCTATTCCATTGATCTATTTGTCTGTTTTTGTGCCAGTACCAGGCTGTTTTGAGAACAGTGGCTTTGTAGTATAGTTTGAAGTCTGGTATTGAGATCCCTCCTACTTTACTCTTCTTTCTCAGAATTGCTGTGGCTATTCGGGGTCTTTTATTGTTCCAAATGAACTTTTGGAGAGTTCTTTCTAGGTCAGTGAAATATGTCGTTGGTATTTTAATGGGGAGTGCATTGAACCTATAGATTGCTTTAGGAAGTATGGACATTTTGATGATGTTGATTCTACCAATCCATGAACATGGTATGTTCTTCCATCTCCTTACATCTTCCTCTATCTCTTTTTTCAGTGTCGTGTAGTTTTCCGCAAATAGGTCCTTTATTTCTTTAGTTAAATTTATTCCTAGGTATCTTAATTTTTTTGGTGCGATGGTGAATGGAATTGCTTTTTTAGCCTCTGTTTCTGTAGTTTCACTGTTGGTGTATAGAAATGCGATGGATTTCTTGGCATTAATTTTATATCCTGCTACGTTGCCAAATTCATTTATTAAGTCAATTAGTTTTTTAATGGAGTCTTTTGGGTTTTTTATGTACAATATCATGTCATCTGCAAATAAGGATAACTTTACTTCTTCTTTTCCAATTTGGATGCCTTTTATTTCCTCCTTTTGTCTAATTGCAATGGCTAGTACTTCCAGAACTATGTCAAACAGGAGTGGCGAGAGTGGGCATCCCTGTCTTGTTCCTGTTCTTAGAGGGAATGGTTTTAGTTTTTGCCCATTGAGTATAATGTTGGCTGTGGGTTTATCATATATAGCTTTTATTATGTTGAGGTATGATCCTTGTACTCCCACCTTTTTAAGAGTTTTTAACAGGAAAGGGTGTTGGATTTTGTCAAATGCTTTTTCTGCGTCAATTGATATGACTATATGATTTTTATCTTTCAATTTGTTTATGTGATGTATCACGTTTATTGATTTGCGGATATTGTACCATCCTTGCATTCCTGGAATAAATCTTACTTGGTCATGGTGTATGATCTTTGTGATGTTCTTCTGGAGTCGATTTGCTAGAATTTTGTTGAGGATTTTGGCATCTATGTTCATGAGGGATATTGGCCTGTAATTCTCTTTCATTGAGTTGTCTTTATCTGGTTTTGGTATTAGGGTGATGTTGGCTTCATAGAAGGAGTTCGGAAGTGTTCCTTCCTCTTGGATTTTTTGGAATAGTCTGAGGAGGATAGGTTTTAGTTCTTCCTTGAATGTTTGGTAAAACTCTCCTGTGAAGCCATCTGGCCCTGGGCTTTTGTTTGCTGGAAGCTTTTTGATGACGGTTTCAATTTCTTCCCACGTCACTGGTCTATTGAGATTTTTAGATTCTTCCTGATTGAGTTTTGGCAGTTTGTATTTTTCTAGGAATATGTCCATTTCCTCCAGGTTGTTTAGTTTGTTGGAATAGAGTTGTTCGTAGTATTTTGTAACAATCTGTTGTATTTCGGTGGGGTCTGTTGTTATTTCACCTCTTTCATTTCTGATTTTGTTTATTTGGGTCCTCTCTCTTTGTTTCTTGGTTAGCCTGGCTAGAGGTCCATCAATCTTGTTTATCCTTTCGAAGAACCAGCTCTTGGTTTTGTTGATCTTATGTATTGTTTCTTTGGTCTCTATGTCATTTATCTGTGCTCTGATTTTTGTTATTTCCTTCCTTCTGCTTACACTGGGCTTTTCTTGTTGCTCTTTTTCTAACTCTTTGAGTTGTAGAGTTAGTTCATCTGTTACCATTTTTTCTAGTTTTTTGCAATAGGCTTGTAAGGATATGAACTTCCCTCTCAAAACTGCTTTTGCTGTGTCCCATAGATTTTGGATTGTTGTGTTTTCATTGTCATTTGTTGCCAGGATGTTTTTAATTTCTTCCTTGATTTCTCTGGTAACCCAGTCCTTGTTTAATAGCATGTTGTTTAGTCTCCATGTATTTGATTTCTTTGGATTATTTTTATTGTAATTAATTTCCAGTTTTATGCCACTATGGTCTGAGAAGATGCTTGATATGATTTCTATCTTCTTGAATTTGAAGAGACTTTGCCTATGTCCCAAAATGTGGTCTATCTTTGAGAATGTCCCATGTGCACTTGAGAAGAATGTATATTCTGTGGCTTTGGGGTGGAATGTTCTAAAGATGTCAATTAATTCCATCTGGTCTAGTGAGTCGTTTAGGATTGATATTTCTTTGCTGATTTTTTGTTTAGATGATTTGTCGAAGGATGACAGTGGGGTATTAAAATCTCCTACTATGATTGTATTGCTATTAATCTCTCCCTTAATGTCCTCCAGCAGTTTTTTTATGTATTTGGGTGCTCCTGTATTGGGTGCATATATATTTACCAGGGTTATTTCTTCTTGTTGGATTGTACCCTTTAGTATTATGAAGTGGCCTTCATTATCTCTTGTTATGTCCTTCACTCGGAGATCTAATTTGTAAGATATAAGTATTGCTACCCCAGCTTTTCTTTTCTTTCCATTTGCCTGGAAAACTTTTTTCCATCCCTTCACCCTCAGTCTGTGTGCATCTTTTTTTCTGAGGTGGGTTTCTTGTAGGCAACAGATGTAAGGGTCTTGTTTTCTTATCCAATCTGACACCCTATGTCTTTTGATTGGAGCATTTAATCCATTTACATTTAAGGTTATTATTGATAGGTACTCATTTGATGGCATTTTTATTCTATACCCATGTTGCTTCTTCAATTCCTATTTCTTTATTTTTACAGTAGACCCTTTAGCATTTCTTGCATTGCTGGTTTGGTGGAGATAAATTCCTTCAGTCTTTTTTTGTCTGTGAAGCTCCTGATTTCCCCTTCAATTTTGATTGATAGTCTTGCTGGGTACAGTATTCTTGGATTCAAACCCTTCCTTTGCATGACTTTGTATATTTCATCCCATTCCCTTCTGGCCTGATATGTTTCTGTTGAGAAATCAGTTGCTAGTCTGATGGGGGTTCCTTTGTAAGTAACTTTCTGTCTCTCTCTGGCTGCTTTTAAGATTCTTACTTTGTCGTTGTTGTTTGCCACTTTAATTATAATGTGCCTTGGCGTCTGTCTTCTGGGATTCATTTTGCTTGGGACTCTGCGAGCATCTTGGATTTGTGTGGGTTTTTTCTTCTCTATCTCAGGAAAGTTTTCTGTCATTATTTCTTGAAATACTTTTTCCACGTCTACCTCAGTTTCCTTTCCTTCTGGAACCCCTATTATTCGAATATTATTTTGTTTTGTAATGTCCCAAAGCTCCCGTAGGCTCTCCTCCTGCTTTTTAATCTTTTTTTCTAGAAGCTGCTCTAATTGGGTATTTTTTTCCATCTTGTCTTCTCGCTCACTGATGCGGTCTTCCGCTTCATCTAGTCTACTCTTGATGCTTTCTATTGAGTTCTTCATGGTAGCGATGTCATTTTTCATTTCTTCTTGGTTCTTCCTCAATTCCTGATGGTTCTTCCTCATTTCTTCTTGGTTATTGTCAAATTTCTCTTCCATTCTTTTTAGCCAACCAATAATCATTATTCTGAACTCTTGCTCTGGTAGGCTGCTTGCCTCTGGCTCGTTTACTTCCTTTTCTGGTGATGCCTGCTTTTCTTTCATTTGTGGGGTGTTTCTTTGTCTTCCCATGGTATCTCTTTTCAGGATGTCTGGTTATGTGGTGTTCTTTCTCTTGCGTTAATTTATAGGTGCAAAATACAACACTACCAGGTACAACACGAGAGGCACTTAACAGGAATGTATTTACAATATTAATAACCTCTAATAAAGGTAACCCCTAGCGATAGGCAAATTAGGGTATAGGAGAGAAGGAAGGAAGGAAGGTAAAAATAAAATAAAGAAAAATTAAAAACAAAAAAAAAAGTCAAATAAGAAATAAAGTAATGACAAAATGAAGATAGAAAACAGGGAGAAAAAGAAGAGAGAGTAAGAGAGAGAGAGAGAAAGAGAGAGAGAGAGAGAGAGAGAGAGAGAGAGAGAGAAGAAGCCAACTAAAAAAATGGGAAACAAACTATATATATGTGGAGAAAATTGCCATAGATCAACCACTGAGCCCAGCCAATGCCGGTAACAATACTTGGAGATTAATACAAACTACAATACAATATCCACTATTATTAAGTAAGGTTATGATATACAGAAGTCAAAGAAACAAACAAAAACAGCGGATTTAAAAAAAAATACAAAGCAACAATAACAACACTGGAATAAGCATAACAATTTCACTGAAAAGCACAAATATTCACAATAATCAACCTTCACTCAAACAATGAGAAAAGGATAGAAAGTAGAACCGTTTTTTTGTGTGTTTTTTTTTTTTTTTAACTAGTTAATATAGTGCAGAGAGTGATATTTATACACTTGTATCAGGGGTTGGAACTTAGGTCTATGAGTATAGTGAGAGCTTTAGCAGGGGGTATACAGAAAGAATAGAGGAAAAACTAAAGCCGGAAAGGGATAGGATAAACTGGAGACGAAAAGGTTAAAGTTTAGTAAGAGAGTGATGGGGTAAAGGTCGAATTGAGATAGGGTTGAATGATGCTATAGTAGAGATTAAAATAGAATGAAGGTTACTCCCAATGTAAAATAAAGACGAAGTAAAATGGTACTGGGGAGGAAAAGAAAAAGAAAAAAAAAATTGCAAAATAGCAGTAGTAATAGTGAAGATAGAGATTGAAAAATGTAATAATTGAAAAGGTAAAATCAAGTAAGGAAAAAAGAAAAAAAATCGTTTCTGAAGTAAAAGATGTAAAAAATGAAAATTAAATAAAAAATGTAAAAAATGAAAATAAAATAAAGAATAGTATAATTAGCATAAAATTGTCCAGTAGAGTTCAATCACTTCCTCTGTTATTGTATTTGGTATGCCTGGTTCTTGGATCAGAGAGTCTTGCAGTTCCCAGCTTTCCACTGCACCTCAGTTTTGTAAGGTAGTCCTTAATTTTAGGTAGGCTATATCTTAGTTATTTGTGTCCATTTATTTTTGATTAATTAAAAGAAAAAGAAAAAGAAAAAAGAAAAAAAAAAAAAAGGCAGTTTGTAGTTCAGCCCTTAGGTGTCAGTGTTACTGGTTTGACCTCCCAGACTTTGGTTGCTCTGGCCTTCTTTCTCTCTGGGAGCGGGCCCTCGCAGCTCTCCTGGGCTACAATATAGGCGGGGCCGCGGCCGCACTGGGGGCGGGGCCTCGCGGCGCTCCAGGGCTCAGCGCTCAGGGCCGCACTGGGGGCAGGGCCTCGCGGTGCTTTGGTGCTACAATATATCAATAGGTGGGGCCGCGGCGCTCAGGGCCGCACTGGGGGCGGGGCCTCGCGGCGCTCGGGGCCGCGGCGCTCAGGGCCGCTCTGGGGGCGGGGCCTCGCGGGAGCAATGGGGCTATCACAGCCTGAACTCTCAGCCTAGCCACGCAAACTCTGACCTTTCTGTGGGTGGTTGAAGAGCTTCCTTGAATCCACGCGCTTGCTCCGATCGGGGCGCCACAGGTGCTCGATGGACTCCTCGGCTGTGGGTTTTCCAGGCCTCAGAGAAGCTGCTCCCTTCCTGGTAGGGTGGCGCCGCCTTTGCGCCGAGCCCGGAGCTCCGGGAGAAGTCGGGAGTGCTGGCCGCTTGGTCAGGAAAAATTGTCCAGCGGACACTTCCTTACCTTCCTAGAGTGATCCGCTGCCCCTTAGCTGCTAATCAACATTCCCTGAGCGACTCAGATGTTGCTTCTATCTGTTTTGGGACCGGGGTCAGAACAAGTCCATCTGTTCGGTCGCCATCTTCAAGCTCCGCCCGGAATCCCCATAATTCTGATGTTGGTTCGCTTGAAATTGTCCCAGAGGTTTCTTACACTATCTTCAACTTTCTGGATTCTCTTATCTTCTCCCTTCTGCAGAGGATTGTCCTCTGGCTCTTTGTGTTCTAAATCTTTGTCTTGATTCTTGCGATCTTCCAGTCTGTTTTTAGGACTTTGTATAATATTTTTTATTTCAGACAATGTTTTCTTCACTTCTAGTTGCTCCCTTTTCATATCCTCATAGGTGTCATTTATTTTATCGGCCTTTTTTAGGATATTGTTGAACAACCTTATAACTGTAGTTTTGAACTCAATGTCCAATCTTTTCTTTTCTTCCATCTCCTTCCTTTGTGTCCTTCTTCTTGTCTGCATTTTAGTTGTTTCCCTGATTTGATGGAATAGCTTTGTGTGCTAGGTGTCTGGTAGAGCCCAGTAGCACAGTCTTCCCAGTTACCTGCGGTGGACAGTCTTGGTGTAGCCCTTTATCGGCTGTGTATGCAGTCTTGTTGTTAAGCCTTGCTTATTGTTGGTATCACTGGGAAGCGTTGATCTCCAAGCCAATTGGCTGTGAGGATCAGCAGTGTCTCAGCTAGGAGGGCTTCTGTATTCCGTTTGGATAGGGCGGGGTCTTAGGGTGGCACAGACAATCTTTGGTTCCCTGTCAGTCTCACCTTAGAAAAGTCCTGTTCCTGGAGAGTTTCGGTAGATTGGTTGCAGGCATCCGCACCTCTTTGGTAAAGGCGTATACAAGCTTTGGATTCCTGCCAGTCCCTCCTTAGAGAAAGCCAGCTTCTGGGAGAGCTTCTGTGCTCAGCCACAGATGGGGCAGAGTCTCGGGTTGCTGCAGACAAACTTTGTTTTCCCTTTGGCTCCTCCCCAAGTCCCGCAGTAATGGCCTCTGGCTTCACACACCTCCAAGAGATCTCTGCCCGCTGCCTGACAGTCTGGCCTCTCCCTGTCTGGGGCCGTCTATCAGAGCAATAGGGTGATTCTGTTTTCCTCTCGAACAAGAAAGCCAGCTGCGGGTTAGCTGTTCGCCCTCTCCGCGCGCCTGGAGTAAGCCAGCGACTTTTCGCGCACACAGTTCTCCGTACCTTCACAGTTCCTGAGGTTCAGCGTGCCTTCTCTCTCCTTCCCAGATGGCAGAGCCTGCTCTCAACTAGCCTTCCAGTGCTTCAGGGCAATGCCTCCCCTGTTTTTCAGTTCTAAATTCAAATTTGTTGTGGTAGGCTGCATTCGGGTGTCTACCCTATGCCGCCATCTTGGTTTCTCTCTCAAGTTTTTATCAGTCGGATTCCTAGAGTAGTAGGATGGATGGACCCTCCTCCACTGAGGATGGGGATCACAACCTGAGGTCCCTCTTCAAGCCCCACCAGGTGGGGCGCACAGCCTGAAGCCCCTGTCAAGCCCCATGGGGTGGGGGGCATGGCATGAGGTCCCTTGCCCTGGCCAAGCACCAAGCAGCCTGAGGTCCCTGCTATTTGGTTGTGACATTTCAGTGTCCCAGCTAATTTAAATATTCCTCTATTATATAGATAGATATGTCCTTGAATATTATTAATTAATTAATACTAAAACAAAATAAACTATTTTGATCAATTCCAAAAAGAAATGGCATAGTTTAAAATATTTGATATTTTTTAAATTAAGATATTTTCTAATGGAGTTAAGAGTGAACATGGTCCTGTTGAACTAACAGAATCCCAAGAGTATTTTGAATTGTATCTCGCTAAATGTCCCTGCTCTGGTATCACGTGACTAAGAGTCTATGTTAGCTCTAAAAATGTACATGGGCCTCAGAGATCAAATTCTATCTTAGCAAAATAAAATTTTAAAAATATCCAAATAATCAAAAGCTACGGGACTAAGTGTACCAGAACTTTAGCTCTGGAGAGTTAAACGTCTTTTTAGTACACTTGATAATACAAAGATGACTATAGTTCCTGTCTGTTTAAATTGTTGAGTTTTTCAATATTTTGGCATTTGCTTACTGATAAAAAGTTCTCAGTTGCCATCAGGGGATAGCAATGGCACAAAGAGTGGCATGAAATTCCCAGTTGTTTGTCAGTTGACTTGGGGAGATGAGTCAAGTTTGGGTGCTCGAGGATTATTACTGTGAAAATGTTATAATGATGATGGCAGGTGTTTATATAAACTGCAAAGAGAGGGACTAAATGTCATATGACATCCCCAATCTGATTCTCACATGTACTGTCAATAATTTGAAGCATATATCTTTAGAGAGGTTTAACAGTTTCACCTCATGGTCAAAAACATTTCTTTAGTGATTTTCTTTTTCAGATACTTTTATTCTGACCTTTTCATCTTTGTCCCCATTAGATAACACAGTGCCTGGCAGGTAAAATGGGATCAGCAAATGTGTGGAAAATGAGTTACGGACTTCTGACCATTGTCTGAACTTTCTAGCACCAGCATCTTATTATAAAACAACTGCAATCCACCATTCCATCTAGTGAAGTGTTCTTTCAGGCTGTTGCTGAGGACTTCTTCCTCCTGAGTTCAAGGTTAGGCCCTCTGACCTCAACTATGTAAATCCGGTGGTCTGATGCTATAAATCAATTTCTTGTTTAATGATCAGTATAAAACAGCACCTATAAGAAGAGTTTCCTTGATTTGCAAATATGCCAAATAAAACTATTGGAATTGACCAACCGAATATGGGAGTCTAACCCCATATTGTATTCCCATCTCGCTTTGCAAGGTAATTGTTCTATGCTCACTTCTCCAGCCTTAAATGTGCGGTCAGCTGACAAATAGAGGAACAACAGCCCTGTTCCCAGTTGCCCACACATAAGGCTCCAGTCCTTATGAGCCCCACAGGCTGCTCTGTCTGATGGCAAAGAGGGGGCAGCCAGCACCTGTGGCTGGGGAGCCCATCAAAGTCATGTCCTTAGAGTTGGTCTTCCAGGCCCTCTGTGGACCAGCAGTGCCTGTCCCTAGAGAGCAGGAACATTCTAGAAGCAGAGCCTAGAGAAGGGCTGTGGGTGGTAGGGTTAGGCAGGTGCTCCTGGGATGAGTGCTGAGGAGGTTTTGGGGAGGGGGTGCCACATGGGAACTTTCCTGTGTCACAGGGGCTGTTTCTGATGGGGGAGGAGTTCCCCTCACTGCCTGCATAGCCTCTTCCTCAACGTATTGCTTATTCGAACAAGTCATAAAACGGAAATGGGAGGTGCCTGGTAGCTGGCAGGCTCTGTAGGAAGCGTCCCATAAGGGGTCAAGCACGCGGCCTCTCACCCACCCAGAGGACCTGTTCCTGTCTGCAGAGGCCACACCCCTTTCCTTTATTCATTCCCAGCAGCTGTGTCCTGGAACAGTTGGCCTCCACAGCACTCTAGTTTAGCTGCATCTGCCTGCTTCCTCTGAGTCCACTGCCTGCAAGAGCTCATACTTCCTAGGCCGCCCAGCACCTTTCCTAGGCCGCCACGCACTGGCCTGCTGTGCCCCACAAGGTAAGAGGAGGCGGGGGAGGGTCCCACCACCCCAGGGAGTCTGAGATCCCACAGCCTAGTCAGAGCCACTCACTGCTGGTGTGACTTCACCCAGGTTACCCTACTTCTGGGCTCACCCATGGGTGAAAGGGCTATGATGGTGCGCTGGAAGCAACACTGGGTGTGTAGTGGGGGAAACAGGCCTGGGAACCACTTGCCCTGAGCCCACAGCCCAGCACATTCCACAGCGCTTCAGGCTTTCCAGCTAACTGCCTACCGCTTAGCCCATTGGATCTTCTTGGAGTCTCACAGGGTTTCATGCAGCTGCTGGAATATTCTCATCCCCCTTGATGGATGAGCCTCCCAGCAGGGGAGGTGGGGGGGGTGTGCTTCTCAGTTTATCCCTCTTAATTTCTTAACCTTGCCCCACTGCACACCTGTTCCACAGGAGACCCCTGAGTACACATTATCTCATGACCTTGTCCTTCTGGAAACCACTCTATTCTCCCCCAAATAGCCCACACCTTTCCTTTGACATTACATAGGGCTCAGCTGCATGGAGAACAGACTCATATTCAGACACAAGGCAATCCCACTGTCTGCTGAGCCTTATGTTAGAGAAGTACCCAGAAATCGCAATAACTAAACTAGAAAACAGGAGACTGTAATGCCTGGAAATATGGTGACTGTGGCAGATGAGTGAAAAAGACAAGAAATAATTTGATTATTATGAACAAGGCAGACAAGAAATAGTTTGATTTTTCTAAAACAACAGAAGGAAGCCTGCTTTCTCATGGTTTGATACAATAAGGTGTCATCATGATAAAATCAGGCTCTTGTAATTTTAAAATCATTATAAAATCCAAGTACATTATATTCATTTCCTTCATCCCCCTGTCTGAACCAAACCTTTCTAGTGCCCTGCCAATGCTGTTAAAACTTCATCTTGCACACTGCCTGCCACTCTCTGGTGATACCTGGCCGCATTTTGGAGAAGATGAGTAGAATTTTTCTTTTAGAGAAGGAATCTGCCTCCATTCTTGATCCTCCCATTCCTGCCTACACTGACACCTCTGCCTGCTCTCAGATTGGCCTGCATCACAATCCTGCAAGTCTGCCATGCTTCCCCCAGTCTTTTCCTAGGCTTTATTCAGTCCTGTGAATATTTTGTCTTGACTCATTTTACCATCTCCATCAACATCCTCTGTCACTCAGGACATTTTGCTACTTGATCATTTCTGCCTAAAAGCCCATTCCCTGTGGACACAGGTCTCTCCTGCCACCTGACACATTCAGAATAGGGTCCAGAAGAACTACTGCCCTGCATCTTGGCTAATGCAACCTGAGTTTGATTGACTTTCTGTGTCAGGCACCTCGCTCCATTTGGGTCACACTGATAATCAAGTCAGTGAAACACCAGATTGGTTTACACTGAAATGCTTCAATTCAGGGCAGCTCCTGCCCCCTGCAGTTTTCTCTTTGAATAATCTTTTTTTGGAAAAGCATGCATTCAGGATTTCATGGTACAATTGTCACTGTTGGTTTCAGGGCAGGCTTCCAGCCTGTCAGCCTCAGTTTGTGTCCTGACCATGGGACAGCCACATTGTATGTGGGGTCCAGGAGGCTGTGGACTTATTTGGATTAATCTCCTTTCCTCCTGTGGAACCAAGGAGAATTGGCTGGCAAGAGGAGCTGCTTTTCAGTTTTAGTTCCAAGACAATTGTGTGACCTTGGAAGGGTCATTTGTTGCTCAGGTTCCTAATGTTTTAATCAAAATTTTAAAACTATAATAATTTAGGAGAAGAATAAATAATGGGCAGGAAAGCACTTAGAAAGTTATAAGTGACCACACAGAGGGTTATTACAATGATGAAGTTCACTATCAACATGGTCACCATTGTCATCATCTTTGCCAGAGATGGATTCAAAGATGTTTTTCTGAGGTTTCCAAACCTCACAAAAGGTCATTTAAAGTAGAAAAGGTGTCATAGAATTGGAGCAGGTTTAGCAAGAGCCAGAGTATAATTTCCAGAGTCCAGGACAGGGTATAAGAGAGGGTGGTGAGGAAAGGCTCTTCTCTGGGCTTAAGTGGGGGAAGGTAGAAGGGGGAGGAAAGGGTAAAAGAAAGGAGGAAATGAAAGAAGGAAGTTTCACATCTGATGATGTGAAAATGGGTGGTTTTCCTAAGGAGGCCCCCAAAAATCCTAAGTGGATAGAAAAACATGCAAGCATTATTTCTATATAACAGAAGCAACCTGAAATAGCAAACACCCTTTTTTAATTCAGTGGTAATCAGTAAAATGCAAGTGTAAACGGATAAAGACATCCTTATGAATGCCCATAAGGATGATAAAAAAAATATTAAAAGTGGAGCATCGCCAAGTGCAAGTGCAGATTTGGGGACTTTTCACACAGGGCTGCTGTCAGTGAGGATTTTCACGGTGCTCTTGAGTCATACTGACAGTATCTTGTCAGGTGGGAGCTGTCTATCCCAGGTCAATTGTTGCACAGAAATATGTAGTAAGTGGGGGTTGTAGTAAGCATGTATTTTGAGACAGCTCAAAAGTTTGTTAATAAAGTTGCTCAGTTTGTTGAGCATTTCCCATGCACCAAAAGGTCAAAGGTTCAATTCCAAGTCAGGGCACATACCTGGGTTCAATCTCTGGTTGGGGCATGTTCTGGAGGCAGCCAATCAATGTTTCTCTCTCACATCAATTTATCTCTCTCTCTCTTTCTTCCCCATTCTCTCTCTCTCTCTCTCTCTCTCTCTCTCTCTCTCTCTCTCTCTCTCTCTCATCAATAAAAACATATATTAAAAAAGTAACTGGCCCTATCTGTTTTGGCTCAAATGATGAAGGATCCTGGGTTCAGTTTCAGTCAAGGGCACATGAAGGCTTGATCCCCAGTGGAGGGCATACAGGAGGCAGCCAGTCAATGATTCTCTCATCATTAGTGTTTCAGTGTCTCTCTCTCTCTCTCTCGCTCTCTCGCTCTCTCTCTCCCTCTCTCTCTCCCCCCCCTTCCTCTCTCTGAAATTTACAAAAATATATTTTTTAAATATCTGAATCTTCTTTTTAAAAATATTACTAGATAAAATGTTACACAAATAATGTCATTTATGTAAAAGTTTAAAATGCAGAAACAGTATTACACATAACCTATAGATACAGGTATATATATATACCTGTATCTATAGGTTATGTGTAATACTATAGATTCAGTATATGTGTGTTAGTGTGTGTGTGTGTGTGTGTGTGTGTGTGTGTGTGTATATATGAAATGATACAAACTCAGAATATTGGTTGCCTTTGAAGGGCACAGGGAGGGTGAAAGAGACTAGGGAGTCAAAAAAACATAAATGAAATTCTATGTGTAATGAGTTAGCTTTTTAATCAAACTGAATAGCTTCAGTAAAAATACCAAAATATTTATATTTGTTCATTGCAAATTGTAGGTTTTGTTTTATAACTCTGTGTTTTTCTTCACTTGAAAATGTTTCATAACTGCATAATATTTAAAAATAAATAAATAAATACAATCACATCTTAGGTAGAGCAGTATGTGATATACTTGCCTTTTCTAACACCAAGATAAGTGACACAATTTTATGCCTCATTTGAATGAGACATTTATGCTAATTCATGCCAATGATTGTGCCAGTTTCTGTTTAAATCTACTGGGATACAGAATGGTGATCACTGGGAGAAGAGGACCTCAGAGCCAGCCAGGAAAAACATTTGATTAAACATTGAGTAGGAAGTGAGTTTCTCTTGAATTTGTCCTCACTGTTGTTTCCTTCTCTTCGGCCATGTCACCCCTTTCTCTCTACCAACTGCTCAGGGGACTAACCACAAACTTTCTAGAACAGAGGAAGAAATTGTCTTGCTATAAATGGCATTGGCTTGTTTGAAGTAATGAGACTTTCCAGTGCCCGGCACTCTTTGTGTCACATGAGTATCCAGTGGCCAAGAGGAAAAGTACAGTGCACCTTTCCAGGGGAAGGTTGGATCTGGGACATGAATCCTTCCAAAACGGACATGAGAGGATCTATTTTTTCCAGAAATTTGGCCTACTTTGATTCCAAAAAAATAAAATGAAATAAAATAATGTTCCACTCTTATGTTTTGTTCCATAAAAGAATGCTTTCTTCATTCCATGCCTTTCCCAGTTAGAGGGACATAAGCAAATGATTGTTTTTAAACATTTGCTACTTTCCTGTAAGATAAGTAACAAAACAAAACCAAATAAAGCCACCAAGCATTGTGAGAACAGTGCAATGTGTTAGCATCACCTGGTTTGCTGAAAGTTTTTATTGATGTTTGCAAGTATAATGTGAGTTAGGAAATTAACAATGAAAATGGCTCCTCTTGGAGAAGGAGCATTAGGTGTCTGAAATGGAAGTGACCTCAGGCCTTACCAACCCCCATGTGGGCTTTTATCAGAGAATTGCATTGATTGTCTTTCTCCTTTGCTTGTGGGAGTGAGGTTCTTGGGGCACCACTGGAATAAGCATTTCCAGAGGCCTCAGAGGGAGGATGAGATGTGCAAAAAGAATTTCCTGAGACTCACACAGGAGGATGAGTGATTTTTATTTGCATGGAATTATATCCTGGGTTCCAATCCCATTTCTTTCAATCCAGTTCTGGAAGAGGTGCAGCTGAGGATTCAGTAGAGCTAGAAGCAAAGTCAGTGTCCAAAGTTTCTTTTCTATGGTGGACTGGGTCCGGCACAGCATTAAGGTATTTCTAGTCCATCAGTCCATTGTGTGGGGTCCCTATCGCTGTGAGCTACATGGCAAATGCAAGAGATCAGGACCCTGAGAGTCCCCAGGCCAGGAGTCAAGCTCCAGGAGGAAGCAATGGAGCTACACTTTTGTTTCAGAGCTTAAGGACCTCAAATCTCCTGATGCTTGCAGAGGCAATGCCTACTATGCCCAACTCGTTCCTAGTTGTGACTGACAAGCAAGTACCTTCCCTATGTCACCCAAACTTTACTGGGCATGTGCTAAACTGCAGCTTCCTGGCCAAGTTGCACAAATGACTATAATATTTGGCCTTCTCTTTGCTCCTTTTCAGTTATTTAAAACTGGGTATTTAATTATAAGGGTATTAGACACTTGCTTTTTATTCTGTTCCTGTTTTTATTCCAGAAGAGAATGGAAGGATTTCCAAAGCACGGATATGGAACTATGGCTAAAGGTAAGAAAGCCTCCAAGTTCTAAAAAGGCACCAGTCTCTTACCTCAAACACAGTGGCAGAAACCCAGTGATTTTAAACTGAAGAAAAAAAAATAATGCTCATTTTTTTCTTTACCTTCACAACCATCATCAAACACACACACACACACACACACACACACACACACACACACACACACGCACACACCTGATCCCCCAATACAATGCTCTTCAGACACATCATGTGGGAAATGTGGAAATGAAACTTCAAGTCAGAAGTTGCAGGATTTTGAACTGTATTATGAATAAATTTTCTCTTTCCTTGTCTGCTCTGAGCTGAAGAAATGGAAAAGTTTTCCAGAGAGATTTAGTAATCATGTTTTCTACAAAAACATCCTAGAACCCTGCAGAAAAGGGAGAACCAACACAGAGTAAGAATAAAATAATAGATTTTAGAAGCCTACAGTGAATTTGGAATCCATTTGGGCTCATAAGAATTCTAGAACATCGGTTTTCATCTTCCTTCATCCCTTGAAGGTTTTAGCTCTTGACTCAAAGTTTCCCTCCCCAGCATCATTTCTGTCAACTTCCTGTAATTCAATCAACAAGTAGGTGACATTCCCATCACATGAACTATTAATGGTCCCTAATTCCATCCTCTTCAGCCACCTGTAGGGAGTCATCTCCCTGTCTTTGCCTTTGACATTATCTTTGACCTTCCTGCTGTCTCAATTTCAAGCATCCAACTCCCACTCAAAGAGCCAAGGCCCAGGTTCCTCAGCTGGTCCTTGGTGAGAGATCTCATCTGTGGTTCCCTTTCATCCCGAGGTTTATGAATGTCTTGAGCACTTCTATACATGTGTGCCTTGAATTTGTGGGTGAAAAAGAGGTGGTAATATTTTCCCATGTGTGAGTTCTCATCCTCTGCCTCCTCCTAACCTCACATTTATTTAGCATGAAACTGGCCTAAGCACCATCCCTGGAGAAACACAAGGACCACTATACTTTCAGAAAAACTGTATCTTCCCTCGTCAGGGTTAAGGTCCTGGAGCATCCTCGTCAGTGTAGCAGTTCTTACTCTTGGCTATGGGTCCAACATGGGCTTTCGATGTAGACTTTCTATGACCCAAGAACCTCACCAAGTTGTCAGCAAATTTGGCTGTGTATTTAGATATGACAGTTTCCTGGGAGGGAGGTCCACAGATTTTATGAGATACCATGATGGTCCATGATCAAAATATCTGAAGCAATATCTTAGTAGGAAACAATTTTTCTCTTTCAGTAATTGTAGAAAATAACCAGTTTGCATCATCGTCCTCACTGAGGCTCATCCTGGTGGGCAAAACCGGCTGCGGGAAAAGTGCCACTGGAAACAGCATCCTCTGCCAGGCTAAGTTTGAGTCCAAACTGAGTCCCCAGACCGTGACCAGGAAGTGCCAGGGGGCCAAAGGCATGTGGAATGATAGGGAAATCTGGGTGGTTGACACACCCTCCATCTTTGATGAAAAGTCCCCAGACCAAGAGATGTACAAGAACATCGGGGACTGCTACCTGCTCTCAGCCCCAGGGCCCCACGTGCTGCTGCTGGTGACACAGCTGGGACGCTTCACTGACCAGGACACAAAGGCAGTGAAAAGGGTGAAGGAGGTCTTTGGGCCAGGTGCCATGAGATATGTGGTGGTCCTCTTCACCCACAAGGAGGACTTACAGGGTGAATCCTTGAATGAGTATGTAGTCAATACAGACAACTACAGGCTGAGGAGCCTGATCCAGAAGTGTGGGAGGAGGTACTGTGGCTTCAACAACCGGGCCACTGGGGAGGAGCAAAAGGAGCAACTGGAGGAGCTGATGGCTGTGATCGAGAGCCTGGAGAGAGAGCACGAGGGTGCCTTCTACAGGAACGACCTCTACTTTGATGCACAGATGCTCCTGAGACGGGGAGGTGGCACTCATGAAGAGCGCTTCCTGGCCAAGGTGAAAGCACATGTTGAAGGGACCTGGAGTCACAGGTTGTTCAAGGGGCTCCTCAGAGTCAAAAACTGGATGCTTTCTAACACTGGGTTATATTTTATCCTTGTGACATGCACTCTGACTTTTTTTGTCTTTTTAATTAAGTTGTGTATTACTTAAGGACGCTGAGCACTTTCAGCTGACTTCTACAATTGGCTTCTTTTTTTTTCCCCCCAGACTCACTATCTCTGTCTATGCTTGTAAGAAACTTATTCACTTTTTGCTTAAGTTCAGTTTTAATTTTTCTTCCTTGCATTAGACATGTCATTAATGTTCTCCTAGTGCTTCTAGATAAATAAAATCCAAAGAAAAAAATACTTTTATGTTTTGATAATAACTTAGCTAGATACAATCCTGGAATCTTTGGGAGGGTTTTATAGGAAGGAAGGTGAGTCGATTGTGATATTACACATTGAGGAAAGATATACATTATATTAGAAGCTGGATGCAGAATTCCTTATATTATTCAGAAATGTGCTCTGATTTCATCATAGGCTGTAAGGGATGACACCCATCCCTGTCCCCATCTGAGAGAGGATGTTCTGGGGGGAATTTTGGAGGCATGAGAGGGCTGGGGAGGAAGGTGGGAGAGGACATGGACATGTAAGGAGAAGAGAAAATGGCCACAGAGGTGGGATGGAGTGAGGCCTTGGGGAAAGCAGAAACAGTGGCGTGGGGGGGGGGGGGGAGGCGGCACGGGGGGATGGAACTGGGGTTTCATAGAGCAGAGCCAGAGAGTGGATCAGACTCAGCAGACTACATGACCTCAGTCACTCACAAAGGAAATGGTGGATGGACAAGATATAAGTGATGTGTGAAGTTGAATTCCATAAAACTTTGTGAACACTGAAATTTGAATTTCATTTGGCTTTCTTATGTGGCGATGAAACATTATTCTTCTTTTTATTTCTTCAACTTTTTAAATACCTAAAAGCCCTTCCTTCTTAACTGGAAGGCTATAAAACTGGCAGTAGGCCAACTGGTCCCACTCCCATTTACAGAAAATTCCCATTGTTGGTGGAGCTGTCTTGTAAAGCAGCTTCTTTAGCCCCAAAGTCCGCACAATCATGTATGGGAACTTGAGAAGGGAGGGGTGTTCGACACCTCCACAGCAGAAAAGGGAAGAGGGCAGGCATTGGGGTGACATCTGGGCAGAGGTCATGAAATTAGTGGAAATGGGAAGCCAGATGAAGTCCCAGATGGCCCCTGCCTCACCCTCTCCTTCTTTTGTTGGCTGTCCCCCTTTCTCTGCTCATTAGTACCCTGTCCTGGAGACCTGCAGTGGTCCCAGAAAGCCTGTGACTGCATGGCTAAATGATTAAGTCTGGGATGAGTCTTAGGAACTCAATGGTGCCACCCAGCTGTCATTCTCCAAACCTCTACTGGTAACAGAGGTGTCGCCTTGATCTGACCAGCTGTAGCACATTACTGACTCCAAATCCCCACAGGAGTGTTATGTACAAGCTCCTCAAACCCTGTGCACCCTCAGGAACTTGTGTTCTCTGGTGAGGGACCACCTCTGCAACATGGTTCCCAAACTGTCCAAGCTGCCTAGGTCTCCCCCTTCCTGGACTTAATTCAGTCCAGCTGCACAGGCATTTATTGCACAAATACTGAGTGTTAGCTTCTCTGCTTGGCACCAGGTATGTAAGAGAAATGATGCAAGGTTCCTGCTTCCAAAAGCAACTGTGTGATAGATGATGAAGTTGCAGGAAAAAGGGGTGTGAGAGAAAGGATTTGGAGGTCAGACATTGGCCTAAAGGAGAGCACACGGGCTCAGCAGGCGCTTACTACACAGGTGGTGCTGGAGCTGTTGGGAACCCACTGAGACACTTCGGGCTGAGGGAGGCCAGGGACAAGGGGTGCTGGCAGAGAATGCTGTTCCCAGTGGCACTTTTCCCTCAGCCAGATTTTCCCCCAAGACAAGCCTTAGTGAGGATGATCCTAGAGTTAGATTTTTCTCTTCCACCTATCAGAGCACCTGAAAAGATAATGTGTAATTGCTGTGGACCGAATGTTAGTACCCCCAAAACTTATGTGCTGAAACCCTAGTCCCCAATATGATGGCATCTGGAATTAGGACCTTTGAGAGGTGGGTAGCGCTAGATGAGGACAGGAGGTTGGAGCCCCCACGTGATGGGATTGGTGTCCTTAGAAGAAGAGGAAGGGAGTGGAGTTTTCTCTCCAACAGATGAGGACACAACAACCAGAAAGCAGGCTCTCCCCACACACCAAATCTGCCGGCACCTTGATCTTAGACCTTCCAGAAGAGTGAGAAATAAATATTGGTTGTTTACCACCCAGTCTATGATATTTTATTTTAGCCTGAGGTAACTGAGAGTAATAACTGCCTTTTGAGGACAAAAAAGGAAAAGACTCAGGAGAAAGAGCATCTGTGATCAATTAGGGTGTCATGCCCTCTGTCCCCATCACAGGGTTGGGCTCAGCCTGAAAGCCAGCCGCTGGCACAGAAGCAAACACATCTCCCCACCCACCGTGTGCCTCTCAGCATCGGGATTCTTTCTTGTGGGTAATTCTAGAAGCCCGTGAAGGTTGAATTCAAGGCAGGCACGATGTTTGAGACATTCTATGGCTCTGGCCTCCCTCTTCCTGTCTAATACCCTGCCCTCGGTTACCCAGGCTGTGACCTTGAGGGAAAACAAGTTTAGGAGGTTTCCTCACAGATGGGGACTTGCATTTTCACAGAAACTAGGGAGACATCTGTCCCCCCCACCCACCCACTCACACTGTCATTTAGGCAAAGTGACAAGCATTTAAGAGATAGGGATGTCCTGTGAACCTTGTTGGATATTTGCTATTAGGTATTTATTGTTTGGGATGTGATATTAATAAAAGGAAGAGTCCTGCTGCTTTAAAGTTATGGACAAATAAGGTTAGACATGAAATGGTATGATAGCTGGGTTGGCTTTCAAATAATCAAGACAGGAATGGAGGGACTAGATGAAACAAGACTGTCCAAGTATAACAATGAAAGCTAATGATGATACATTGAGTTTGCTACCTCTCTGTGATCCCACCAAACACAGACCATTGTCTTCTTTCCGAAGCGATTTGGCCTTGAGTCGATGTTGATGGTTGACCTGGATCAACCCGTGATTTTGTATGTTTGGAATGCTCAAAATTAATCCACTTTTCATCGCCAGTCACAATTCAATGCAAAAAGAAAGACTTTCTTTCATGCCGTTGAAGCAACATTTTACTGATGACTTTTCAGTTTTCCATTTATCTTTTGTTCAGTTGATGTGGCACCCATTTTTCTTCCTTTAAAACAGTGGTTCTCAACCTTTCGCAACCCACAGGTTGAGGACCGCTAGCAAGGTCACCTAAGACCATCAGGAAACACAGATATTTACGTCACGATTCATAACAGTAGCAAATTTACAGATAAGAAGTAGCAATAAAAATAATTTTATGGTTGGGGGTCACCACAACATGAGGAACTGTATTAAAGGGTCAAGGCATTAGAAAGGTTGAGAACCACTGCTTTAAAAATATTTTCCATTGGTTGTAAAGGATCAGAAATTGTTTGCTGAGCACTGTTTAATCTTTCTGCAAGTTGTTTTTGAGTGTGACACGCATCTTCAACCAATAATGCTTGTAATTGTTGGTCTTCAAACTTTTTTGGTTGACCTGGATTTTTTTGTCTTTCACATCAAAATCATCATTTTTAAAGCATTTAAACCAGCATTCACAAGAATCTTGAGATGTAGCATGTTCACCATAAGCTTCCCAAAGTATCAGATAACTTTTTCTTCAAAATAAAGTATTCAATTAAAACTTCCCTCAAATGCTCTTTTTTTTTTTTGTTATGAAATTCGACATTTTTAAGTGCAAAAATATCTATGATGTTAACACCTTCAGAAAATATGACAAATGAAGTTTTGATGCTTGCTGTCAATACAACAAAATAGCATACATATCAAATCACATATATATCTACATATGTGTAATACCACCTATTGAAAAACTTCTGCATTATTAACTTGTACACCTAGTATATAAAAGCCTAAGCGATCATTTCAACCGGTTGACCAGTCTCTGTGACACACTCACCACCAGGGAGCAGACTCTCAATGCAGGAGCTACCCACTGCTGGTCAGTGTGCTCCCAGAGCACCGCTCAGCCAGAAGCCAGGCTCACTGCTGGTGAGTGCAACTGCAGCAGTGGGAGCCTCTCTAGACTCCATGGCAGCTCCCAAGTAATGGTGGCAGGCATAGCAGGCCAGGATGAGTGTGAGCAGCACAGTGCCCAACCACGGCTCAGGCTCCTCCCTGGCCACCTGCTCCTTGGTGCACTGCTACATCCCCCAAGAGGGTGCAGGCCAGACTGAAGGACCTACCCACCCTTGCACAAATCCATGTACTGGACATGGTATGAAATAAATGGAGAAAAGTGTCATCCATTCCACTGAGAGGTATATTTCCAAACTAAAGTTACTGTTAAATAATTATTTTACAAATGTTTGTATTTCTTTTATCAATTGTGTGCCAATAATCCTATTTAATAAAAGCCTAGATGGCATCACCCCCACACCCAACATCGTCACAAGATGGTCATGTGCACAGCAAAGGTGGGGCCTAGAAATCCAGCAGCTCTGTGTAGGATGGAAGAGGTGGGTCCCGGTGGAGGAGGCAGGTTGCAGCGTGGGAGGGCAGTTGTGGGTGATCAGGCCAGCAGGGGAGGCAGTTGGAGGCACTCAGGCCAGCAGGGGAACAGTTAGGTGTCAATCAGGCCAGCAGGGAGCAGTTAAGGGGTGATCGGGCTGGCAGGCAGAAGCGGTTAGGGGCAATCAGGCAGGCAGGCAGGCAGGCAGGTGAGTGGCTAGGAGCCAGTGTCCCTGGATTGTGAGAGAGATGTACCAGATGGGAGAGGGTACAGGCCAGACTGAGGGATACCCCCTCATTCTCCGCATGCACAAATTTTGTGTACCAGGAGTCTAGTACTTTAATAATGTTAACTAAATACAGAAGAGATGCTTCATACTTAAAGTTTTATGGTCACAGAACTTTTTATCAATATTCATATACATTTTTTGGCAAAAATGTAAGCTAGAGTGATCAAGATTTTCCAGCATAAAAATCCATGATACAGTTTTGTTAGGGATGTAAATGAGCAGTCAGGGACAGTGTAAAATTTTTATTAGAAAAGAGTTTGTTTGTATAATTTTACAATTACTTATGGTGGATATCCAATTTCTATGTTCCTTATATTTTAAAAAAGAAGTAGCAATTATATTTTTAAATGTCAATGTCTATAATGTAATAGAAATTTCATTCTTTACAAATATTCATGATGAAAAAAATATTTATAAGTCAAATATAAAATGTTCAAGAAAGAACATAGATTTTTTAAAATATTTTAGTGAATACACAACCAAAAATAGTTGGAGGACCACTGCCCTAGAGAAACTCTTACATGAGAGTAGATCAGGATATTTTCATAAGAAAGGTCATATGGGTCAAAAGCTAAAAACATCCCAAATACCCATGAACAATAGATTAGAGAAAGTATATAATCTATACTAATAAAAGGGTAATATGCTAATTAAACTGGGTCAACCAGCCATCTTCCGGACATCCAACTTCCTTCCGGACAAAGCCATGGTGGTGGGGGCCAAGGCAGAGGCAGTTAGGGGTGATAAGGCCGGCAGGGGAGGACAGTTGTGGACGAGATCTGGCTGGCAGGGGAGGGTAGTTGGGGCAAGATCAGGCCTGAAGAGGAGGGCAGTTGAGGGCAAGATCAGGCCAGCAGGGAAGGACAACTAGGATCAGGCAGGCAGAGGCAGTTGGGGGAAAGATCAGGCTAGCAGGGGAGAGCAGTTGGGGGCGAGATCAGGCTGGAAGGGGAGGGCAGATATGGGTGATCAGGCAAGCAGAGGAAAGCAGTTGGAGGCAAGATCAGACTGGCAGGGGAGGGCTATTAGGAGCTAGATCAGGCTGGTAGGGGAGGGCAGTTGGGGGAAACCAGGCCAGCAGGGGAAGGCAGATGAGAGTGAGATCAGGCCAGTAGGGAAGGACAGTTAGGGGCGATATCAGGCTGAGAGGGGAGGGCTGTTAGGGGCAATCAGTCAGGCAGGCAGAGGCAGTTAGGGGTAATCAGGCAGGCAGACAGATGAGCGGTTAGAAGCCAGCAGTCTCAGATTTAGGCCCTATCCCTAAACCGGCAGTCAGACATCCCCAAGGGATCCCCAATTGCAGAGGGTGCAGGCTGGGTTGAGGGACCTCCTCCCTCCCCTGCATGAATTTCATGCACCAGGCCACTAGTAATCAAATAACGGAATAATACACAACAGTAAAAGTTAGCAAAACACAGTTATTTACATTGGCATAGATAAATATCACATACAAGTAAGAGATCAACGGAAGGACTTGTATGCATGCATATAAGTATAAACAATGGACGCCAGACACAGCAGGGGAGGGGGAGGATGAAGGCATGTGCCAGGGGGAGGGGATGCTGAGAGGAGATCAATGGGGGGAAAAGGAGACATATGTACTACTTTTATAATACTTTGAACAATAAAATATTTTTTTTTTAAATATCTCACATATGCCGAAACTGGTTTGGCTCAGTGGATAGAGTGTCGGCCTACAGACTGAAGTGTTCCGGGTTTGATTCTGGTCAAGGGCATGTACCTTGGTTGTGGGCACATCCCAGTAGGGGGTGTGCAGGAGGCAGCTGATCAATGATTCTCTCTCATCGATGTTTCTAACTCTCTATCCCTCTCTCTTCCTCTGTAAAAAAATCAATTAAAAAAAAAAAATATATATATATATATATATATATATATATATATATATATATATATATATATATATATGGTACATTATGTTGAATAAAAGAAGCAATTCCCAGAAGACTAGTCTGATTATATTTTTATCATGGTTAATATTGGGGGGAAAAACTAAAAATAAATATTATTTAGGGCAGAAGATATGGGTAGTAAAAATATAAAGAAATGCAAGGGAATAATTGTCACAAAGGACAGGATAGTGACAATAACTTGATGACAGGAGGAAGAGCAATAAGATCAAGAAGGAAGTCAAGGAGAAGGAAAAATGGTGGCAGAGTAAGTGGAAGCTACACTGACACTTTAGAATTACAACTAAAATACAGAAAAAAAATATTCTGAATAATCAACTGAAGACTAGATGGAGAAAACCCTGGTAACCAAGGAGGGGAAATGAAGACTGCAAAAATGTGGGTAGGAAGTGCAGAGGCAAGAAAGGGCTGGCCAGGCTCCCACAGACAGCAGCTGAAGTTCCAGAGGGACATCTCAGCTGTGGGGTGCTCCCACTGAGGACTCTGGGATCTAAATCCCAAACTTGGCCCCTCAGCCAGAGCACCAGAACTGAAAAAAGTACCCATACAACAAACATATGTCTGTGAAAATCAACAGGGTTATGTCTGCCAGGGAGAGACTGCTGGAAATGTAGGCACCTACTTAGAGAGTAAGATACAAAATTCCATGTGCAGCCACTCACCTTGGGCTCTGGCAGAGGGAGGACAGAGTGCACTAAAGCTATATGAGCAGAATCCTGGGTTGGGGGTTCTGGAGTTAGAGTTTGGAAGGCAACTGTCCCGTTTCCTGTGCTGAGTCATTCCTTCAAACTGCAGGGGACATCTTCCTCCAACAGACCTCCTTTACTATCCAGACAGCTTTTGCCTGGGGGCAAACAACTGCCCCATCCTGTTGGAAAACCTCTCACCAGACCCTGGAGTCAACAGCCTGAGGAAATCAGGATGAATAAGGACCAGACTGAAGGCCAAAGAGGGTCTCTGGGGGTTTTCAGTCTTTATGTGATCTCGTTCTGGACCTGCGGCTATGAAAAGCAGATCTTGGTCCTTTCCAAAGGCATCCAGCCCCAGCAGAGGGAGCCACACGCTGTGGGTTGCTGATAGCTCCAAACAGCTTCTGACACTGTCCTGCACTGGAGATGGGGAGTCACAGCAGATCAACCAAATACGCACACACTGACCCCAACAGGCAGTCAAATGGGGAGGAGGGGAGGGAATAAAACTGAAGAGCAGATTACAGAATTCAAAGGAGCTTTTTCACTGTTTGACAGGAATGGTAATGGAACTATAGCCACAAAGGACTTGGGAACGGTAAGGAGGTCTCTTAGGCAGAAGCCTAAGAATTACAGGGTATGATAAATAAAATGGACGCTGATGGTAAAGGCACAATAGACTTCCCAGAATTTCTGACAATGATGGCAAGAAAATGAAAGACACAGACAGTGAAGAAATTTGAGAAGCTTTCCGCGTGTTTGATAAGGGTGGCAATGGCTATATTAGTGCAGCAGAGCTTCACATGTTACGACAAACCTTGGAGAGACATTAAAAGATAAAGCTGAAACCGGTTTGGCTCAGTGGATAGAGCGTCGGTCTGCGGACTGGAAGGTCCCAGGTTTTATTCTGGTCAAGGGCATGTACATTGGTTGCAGGCACATCCCTGCTAGGGAGTGTGCAGGAGGCAGCTGGTCAGTGTTTCTCTCTCATCAACATTTCTAGCTCTATCTCTCTCCCTTCCTCTCTGTGGAAAATCAATAAAATATATTAAATAAAAAAAGAGATGAAGAGGTTGATAAAATGATCAAGGAAGCATATATTGAAGGTGATGATTAAGAAAACTGTGAAGAGTTTATACAAATGGTGACAGCAAAGTGGGATATTGTACAGAATGTTAAATTTCTTGTACAAAAAAAAAAATGTTTATTTGCCTTTTCTTTGTTTGTAACTTGTCTGTAAAAGGTTCCCCCTACTATAAAAAAAAAATGCTTATATAGTAATTAGGACTTCATTCCTCCATTATTTCTTTCCTTATCTTACTGATATTGTTCTGAAACCCTATTTTACAAAATTGATCCAGTAACATGCTGCATGTGGCTTAAACTGAATCTATCTAAGCCTTCTGCACATCTAATCTTAGATGGAGTTGGTCAACTGAGGAACATCTGGTTATACCTTTTTTTAAGTAGTTTTCTTTAGGAACTGTCAGCATGTTGATGTTGAAGTGTGGAGTTGTAACTCTTCATGAACTATGGGCAGTCAACAACATGTACTTAAAAGTTGCACTATTATCCAGGTACTTGTACACTATTTTTTGTACTGCTGGTCCTGTATCAGAAACATTTTTTTTATTGTTACTTGCTTTTTAAAATTGTTTAGTCACTTAAAGAAAATCTGCTTATGCAACAATTGGCCTCAATCCATTCCAAGTTGTATATTTATTTTCCAATAAAAATAAATTTTTCCTCACCTTCTCAAAAATTACTCATTCAGATTATTATTTTATAATTTGTGCATAATGTCTGCTGTGTTTTAAAGTCTTACCTATTATAGGCACCTCTCACCAACACCAGAGAAGTGTAACTAGACAGGACAGCCCCCCTGAACTAGAAGGAGAGGGCTGTCCCCAACCCTGATCCTTATCTTCTCACATAAATGAATTAATACAAGAAACATTGGCTGCATTGTGAAAAGCCAACTTATTATATTAAAGCAGTAAAAGCATGCACCATTATTGAGAAAGCAAAGGACGGAGGAAGAAAAATGGTGGCGGAATAGACAGCCGGGTCTCAAGCCTTGTCCCAAGGCAGAAAGAAAGAACAGCTGAGGGTCGCATGGGAAGTATTTGTTGGCAAGTTAAGGGACAGCTATACTCCAGGAGAAGATGGGGAACTTCTAAATGGGATTCCTCTGACTGGGCAGCCCCCACTACTACTGGGTCCCCTCCCGGAGCTATGGACTCAGATGCAGAGACCACGCCATCTTGAAGGGGAAAGTGGATTTTATCAGAAGTTTGAAAATCTACAACTGCAACAACCACCAAATAGCTGCGAGCCCCAGAACACCAGTCCCCAATTGGTGCAAACACGTGGATTCAGAGGAGCTCTACACTGCACCACAGAAAGGAGAGAGAGGACTACATAATCAGACATTAGGAGAAGAGAGACCTTGGGAAGATAAAGAAACAGCCCACATATAAAAGAAAAGCAGGCATCACCAGTAAAATAAATAAACAAAATAGAGGCAGGAAACCTGTGAGAGAAAGAATTCAGAGAAATGATCATAAGATGGATGAAAAAAATGGAAGACAAATTTAACAATATGAGTAAGAACCAATAGAAATGAAGAAGAACCAAGAAGAAATAAAAAATAACATCGCTGCTGTAAAGAACTCCATATAAAGTATCAAGAGTATACTAGAATAAGCAGAAGACCACATCAGCAAGCTAGAAGACAAGGTGGAAAAAAATACACAAGTAGAGCAGCTTCTAGAAAAAAAAAATTAAAAAGCAGGTGGAAAGCTTAAGGAAACTTTGGGACAACACAAAACAAAACAACATCCTCACAATAGGGGTTCCAGAAGGATAGGAAACTGAGCAAGAAATAGAAAACCTGTTTGAAGAAATAGTGAACAAAAACTTCCCTGATATAGGGAAGAAAAAACCCACACAAATCCAAGAAGCTCACAGAGTCCCAAGCAAAATGAACCCCAAAAGACCGATGCCAAGGCACATTATAATTAAGTTGGCAAACACCAATGACAAAATAAGAATATAAAAAGCAACCAGAGACAGAAAGTTACATATAAAGGAACCCCCATCAGACTAGCAACTGGTTTCTGAACAGAAACTCATCAGGCCAGAAGGGAATGGAATGAAATATACAAAGTCATGCAAAGGAAGGGTCCAAGAATACTATATCCAGCAAGGCTATCAATCAAAATTGAAGGGAAAATCAGGAGCTTCACAGACAAAAAAAGACTAAAGGAATTTATCTCCACCAAACCAGCAATGCAAGAAATGCTAAAGGGTCTACTGTAAAAATAAAGAAATAGGAAGCGAAGAAGGAACACAAGGGTATAGAATAAAAATGGCGTCAAATGAGTACCTATCATTAATAACATTAAATGTAAATGGTTTAAATGCTGGGAGCGGCCAGGCCCGGAGCAGCGGCTGCCAGGCTGGGAGCGGCCAGGCCCGGAGCAGCCGGGTCGGGTGAGGCCAGGCCCAGAGCAGCAGCTGCCAGGCTGGGAGCGGCCAGGCCCGGAGCAGCGGCTGCCAGGCTGGGAGAGGCCAGGCCTGGAGCAGCCGGGTCTGGTGTGGCCAGGCCCAGAGCAGCGGCTGCCAGGCTGGGAGCGGCCAGGCCCGGAGCAGCCGGGTCCTGTGCGGCCAGGCCCGGAGCAGTGGCTGCCAGGCTGGGAGCGGCCAGGCCCGGAGCAGCTGGATCTGGTGCAGCCAGGCCCGGAGCAGCAGTTGCCAGGCTGGGAGCGGCCAGGCCTGGAGCAGCTGGGTCTGGTGCGGCCAGGCCCGAAGCAGCGGCTGCCAGGCTGGGAGCGGCCAGGCCCGGAGCAGCGGCTGCCAGGCTGGAAGCGGCCAGGCCTGGAGCAGCCGGGTCTGGTGTGGCCAGGCCCAGAGCAGCGGCTACCAGGCTGGGAGCAGCCAGGCCCAGAGCTGCCGGGTCAGGTGCGGCCAGGCCTGGAGCAGCAACAGCCAAGTCCAGAGCAACTAGGTCGGGAGCGGCAGTGACCAGAACCGGAGCAGCTGGTTGTGGAACAAACCAGAGCAACAGAATCCAGGCCCGGAGCAGCCAGGCCCGGAACAGCTCACTCCTCGCCTGCCCCTGCCCCACGGCTGCCTCTCGGACATGGCTGGGGATTTTTGCGGGATCTTGAGAGTCTGCTGAATCAAGTGATGAAAGCTTAGATGTGGATGTGTTGAGTTAGTATAGCGCTGGGGTGTTGATCTGTGAGTGCCTTGGGTGGGGCCTGGATGAGGCTGGTTGACCTATTTGGGAATGTCTTTTGTGTGAAGTGTATCATTGGGCATGTGGAGGTATTATTGATATGACAAAATGCTAAGTAACAGATTTACTATCTGAAAAGGGATTTACTATAGGGGAAAGCGAGGGAGGAAGAGACTGAACATAAACTGTGCACCTATGGATGAGGACAATGGGGGATGGGGAGGGGGCAGAGGGTGGGGTGGGAACCTGGTGGAGGGGGCAAGAAATGAGGAACCTTTATAATAATATGAACAATAAAGATTGATTAAAAAAAAAAAAAAAAGAATGCTGACCATCTGACCCTTCTCCAGTCCCAGGAATGGGCTGAACTGTTTATAGCATCACAGATTAGCCACCTTGTTATCTGCCTTTGAGCTTCTGAAGGTCCGACTGCAGACCAGACCCAAACTTTTGACTGTTATAGTTGCAGCTCGCAGCTGCATGTAGCTATCTTACCCTTCAATCGTATATAATCAGCCAACTAGAAAGGGGGTGAATTTTCAGGGTGACCGATGGCTCCTCCATGCTGCTGGCATTATTGGAATAAACGCTCATATGTGATCCAACACCGTCTCTGCTTCATTTGGCTCAAGTGGTGACAGGTGGTCTCCAACCTGTTTTGTCTGGTATCAATTCCTCCTCCTTCTCCTACTCCCCCATCCTCCTCTTCTTATTCCTTCTCTCCCTCCCTCCCTGGCTCCCTCCACCTCTCAGCTCTGCTTTCTGTGTTAGTGTTACTTTCAGTCAGACCCACTCCATGAGAGGGTTTTGGGCGCCAGCTTACATTATTTTTTTAAAGCTAGTAATCCAGGAAGAAAAATAATTTATTTTTCCAACCATTCCAACAAAAATCTCAGCATTTTGTGGATGAGCCTGGATCACAGCCCATCCCTATACCCATGTGGTGGCCAAGGACACCAGAGAATTGGCCTGGAGGGTGAAAATTAGAGTCATAGCAGCACTGGGACTGGGAGTGGAGGAGGGGTGTTTCCAAAGGAAACCTCCTGGAAAGAGTAAATCAGATGCTAAGCAGCAAAATACAGCCAGCGTCCCAAAAAGATTCATCAGCACTGAACATTTCCATTGGTGTATTGACAATGTTGGTGCACACTAGAGAGGAGTGGTTTTAAGACTTTTGTATGCATAGTTTAAGTAAATATTAAGATCCCATTTTATGTTATTTTTTACTTTTATTTCAGTTTTTACTTTTTTTCAGCCAGTGACACCTTTATCTATGTACTAGAGGCCCAGTGCATGGATTTGTACACCAGTGGGGTCCCTCAGCCAGGTCTGTGGGATCCAGCCAAAACCAGCTCTCTGACATCCCCATAGAGGTCCTGGATTGTGAGAGGGTGTAGGCCAGGCCGAGGGACCCCACCAATGCATGACTGGGGCCAAGGAGGGACTACAAAAGGGCTCCAAGGTGTGTCTGACCCATCTAGCTCAGTCCTGATCAGCCTGACCCCAGCAGCAAGCTAATCTGTCAGAGAATCTGCCCCCTGGTGGTCAGTGCATGTCAGAATGAGTGGTTGAGCAGCCTTAGCATATCATTAGTATTTTACACTTTGATTGGTTGAATGGCTGACCAGACTACCAAACATGTAGCATATTAGGCTTTTATTATATAGGACTAGTGGCCTGGTGCACAAAATTCATGCACATTAAAAGGGAATTAATTAGAATAAATATTTTAATATTGCTATTTGCCCTTTCTCTATGATAGAAGTGTCAAAGATGACAGAAAATAATTAAAACGTATATAAAATCTCCCTCCTGTCAGTCTGAGGCATGCCTTGGGACCTAGAGTCAAGTCTCCACCCACCACCCTCATGCATTTTAAAAATGCAGGAGACCCAGCCCCAGATGGCCCACCCCCATTGGGTGAAACCCAGACCCAGCTGGCCCACCCCCATTGGGTGAGACCCAAACTCAGCCAGCCCCACTCTGGTCAAGCCCCTCCGAGGGAAGAGCGTAGTCTCAGGTCTTCTGTCCAGTCTCACTGGGTGGGGGGCACAGCCTCAGGTCCACTGGCCCTGAGCTGGGGTGGGGGGTGAGGCCTGAGGTCCCCCCAGCCGGTGCTGGGCAAGGGGGTGCAGCATGAGGTCTCCTGGCCTGGTGCTGGAGAGAGGGGCACGGCCTGAGGTGTCCTGGCCCGGTGCTGGGGGGAGTGGGGGTGCCCATGGCCTGAGGTCCCCTATCAAGCCCAGCCTTCCCCCCACAACAACATCACTCAGTGCTGAACAGGGACGCACACAGGTGGTGTCATGTTAGCACTGGGGGTGGAAGTCAGGGATTCAGGCAGGCAGCTACACCTCATCGCTGGGTGGGAATGCACACAGGCAGTATGATGATAGCACTGAGGGTAGAAGTCCCCACTCCCATCCCCGCCCATAGACTGGTCATGACAGGGACACCATAACGGACAAATTAGTATATTACCTCTTTATATTATAAACTAGTGGCCCAATACACAAAATTTGTGCATGCGGGGGTCCCCTCCGCCTGGCCTGCACCCTCTCTAATCTGGGACCCCTCAGGGGATGTCTGACTGCCGGTTTAGGCCCGATCCTGTATTCAGACATCCCTTTCACAATCTGGGACTGCTGGCTCCTCACTGCTCACCTGCCTGCCTGATAGCCTCTAACCATTCTGCCTACTGTCCTGACTGTCCCCAACTGCCCCCAATTCTGGCCTAATCACCCCTAACTGCCCCCCCTCCTGGCCTGCTGGCCCCCAACTGCCCCCCTCAACAGTCTGCTCACCCCCAACTGCTCCCAACTGCATCCACCTGCCAGCTTGCTCACCCCCAACTGCTCCCCGCCATCTTGATCATCCCCAACTGCCCTCCTTCCAGCCTTCTCACCCCCAACTGCCCCCAACTTGCCCCATCTGCCAGCCTTCTCACTCCCAACTGCCCCCCTGCTGGCCCGATCACCCCCAACTGCCCCCCTGCCAGCCTGATTGCCCCTAACCACCTTGGCCTCAGCCCCACCACCATGGCTTTGTCTGGAAGGACATCTGGAAGGTCTCCCAGTCTAATTAGCATGTTACCCTTTTATTAGAATAGATACCCGACTCTGTTGTTTCATCAACAGCAGTAACTATTTCTAACTTCTTGTATGCAGTATGAAATTCTTTGCCCTGTCCTTCCTTCTGACTTCCCACCCATAGCCCCTACCTGCTACCAACTGGATTCCTCTGGATCACATCCAGTGGTAGGTTCCATCTTTCCTTTGGTTGGTTTTCACCCTATTTTTGTCTGCATAAACCTTCAAGGTGTATGGGAAGCAAAGTTTCTAAATTCCTGATGTTGAGAAGAAGAAAAAAAAAATTTCCCCTGACCATTCATTCAATAGCTACATGAACTGCATTTAAAAATCCAAGTTCAAGTCCAGGCCATTTAAATATCCCAGTTCACCCTTGCCCATTTGGCTCAGAGGATAAAGCATTGGCCTACAGACTAAAGAGTCCCAGGTTCAATTCTGGTCAAGGGCACTTGCCTGGGTTTGGGGCTCAATCCCCAGTAGGGGCATAGAGGAGGCAACTGATCAATTATTCTTTTTGAAATAAATGGGAAAAAAACATGTACTTTTAAAATCCCAGTTCAAAATTAATTTCTTTCAAAATTCTAAAGACATCACTCCATTTGTCCTCCAGCTTATACTGGGTCTGGTAACAATCTGATTTCTATACCTAAGTCCCCAGATGTTACTGTGTTGGGATCTTCTTCTTGTCTTTGGTGCTTTGAAATATCATGAAGATGGATCTAAATGTACAAGAATATATTTTATTTTTATTTCTTCTGCTTGCCACAGAGTGAGCTTTTCATTCACAAAGTAAAGTCTTTCCTTAACTCTGTGCAACTTCCTTTTTCTTGATGTTTCCCTCCCTTGCCCTTTTCCTGTTCTCTCTCTCTCAGAGCGCCTGTTAGTGAATGTCTCATTAGCAGGACTTGGCCATGGAGGTCGTCCTCTTCTGACCTTATCTTGACTCTCATATTTGATGTCTCTTCTGTTAGATGGGACAAGGATATCAAGGGCTAAGGGGTTCTTAATACTCTTCTTGATAAATGTTAAAATATAGCACAATATTTTACAGATACAATTAGTTTGACAGGACTTAACCAGAGAAGTGTAGGCAATTGCAAAGAAGAAATCAACATGTAATTGACCAAATAGTATATATGGCAATGGTTAAGCCTCTTTTTGTGGAGACAGGGGTTTGAATGTGATACCTGTCTCCTTTACCTCTTCTTTTAATCCTCACCCAAAGATTTTTTTTCCATTGATTTTCAGAGAGAGGGAAAGACAGAAACATCGATGTGAGAGAAACACACGAGCTCTGACCAGGGCCCATGCAGAGAGGAGCCTGCAACCCAGGTATGTGCCCTTAGCCAGAATTAAACCCGGTTTTCAGGTCAACGCTTTATCCACTGAGCCAAATCAGTTGGGCTACCTTTTCTTTTTAATCCTCACCCAAGGATATGTTTTTTATTGATTTTAGAGAAAAAGAAAGGGAGAGAGAAACACATACACATCAATGTGAGAGAGAGACATAAATCAGGTGCCTTCTGTAAACACTGGGGATCAAACCCAAAACCTAGGTATGTGTCCCGACCAGAAATTTAGTGCATGGGATGGCACTCCAACCAACTGAGCCACCAGGTCAGGTCTCTTTTACATTCTATTTTCAGGGGGGGGGGGGGTTGGACAATTTTAACTTCAGCAACTGCATGCTTAATCTCTAAGTAATCCTTACCTTCTAACTGTCCCTGTATATAGCATGTCCTTTCCGTTGATCGATGCAGTATGCTACAGTTTTCATCTCGCTGTAAGTGTTGTTCTGATGTTCTCTGCTTCTCTTAGGGCCTGTTTCTCTATAGGTTCATTTAGCCTCTGCTTACCTCAGGTCATGCTTGACTCTCTGTTCTTCTTACAGTTGAAGGAGGAGGCAGACTGCACATTCAGGGAATCCTCTCTATTTAGGCAGTCTGATTAGGGACCTTTGTCTGTCAGACAGGGACTTCCAATCCCAAAACATCTAAAAGGGAAACTTTGCTCTGCAGTTCACAGCCCCACTGGAAATCTCAGCTCTCGACAGAAAGATTGCTCAGCCCTTTTATGGTATGGTCCAGTGTGGCCTCGGGCCTGACTGCCCTGGAATCTGTGCACGCTGAATCATACCATGGGTCCTAGGATGTCATCATGAGCAAAATTGGTATCATCTTTTTTTTCTTTATTGATTAAGGTATCACATATGTCTCCTTATCCCTTATTGCCCCCCCTCCACAGCACCCCCCACTCATGCCCTCATCCCCCTAGTGCCTGGGTCCATTGGTTATGCTTACATGCATACAAGTCCTTTGGTTGATCTTTTCCTCTTCCCCCACCCTCCCTGCCTTCCCTCTGAGGGTAGACAATCTGATCAATGCTTCTCTGTTTTTGTTCATCAGTTTATGTTATTCATTATATTCCACAGATGAGTGAGATCATGTGATATTTATCTTTATCTGACTGGCTTATTTCACTTAGCATAATGTTCTCCAGGTCCATCCATGCTGTTGCAAATGGTAGGAGTCTCTTCCTTTTTACAGCAGCATAGTATTCCATTATGTAGATGTAAACCAGTTTTTAACCCACTCATATGCTGATGGGCATTTATACTGGTTCCAAATCACAGCTATGGTGAATTGTGCTGCTATGAACATAAGGTGAATATGTCCTTTCTGATTGGTGTTTCTAATTTCTTGGGATATAATCCTAGAAGTGGGATCACTGGGTCAAATGGGAGTTCCATTTTTAATTTTTGAGGAAACTCCATACTGTTCTCCACAGTGATAGCACCAGTCTGCATTCCCACCAGCAGTGCACGAGGGTTCCTTTTTCTCTGCATCCTTGCCAGCACTTGTCAGTTTATTGATTTATTGATGATAGCCATTCTGACAGGTGTGAGATGGTGCCTCTTTGTCATTTTTATTTGCATCTCTCAAATGATTCTAAACTTTGAGCATGTTTTCATATGTCTCTTGGCCTTCTGTATGTCCTCTTTCAAAAAGTATCTATTTAGGTGTGTTGCCCAGTTTTTTATTGGATTGTTTATTTTCCTTTTATTAAATTATATGAGTTCTCTGTAATTGTTGGGGATTAAACCCTTATCAGTGATAACATTGGCAAATATCTTCTCCCATGCAGTGTACTTTCTTGCTGTTTTGTTGATGGTTTCTTTTGCTACGCAAAAGCTTTTTATTTTTATGTAGTTCCATTTGTTTATTTTCTCTTTAGTTTCCATTCCCATATGAGCTATATCGGTGAAGGTATTGTTTCAGCATCTGTCTGAGATTTTGTTGCCTGTTGATTCCTCTAAGATTTTTATGGTTTCCCATCTTTCATTTAAGTCTTTTATCCATATTAAGTTTATTTTTGTGTGTGGTGTAAGTTGCTGGTCTAGTTTCATTTTTTTTTTTTTTTTTTTTTTTTTTTTTTTTGCATGTATCTGTCGAATTTTCCCAATACCATTTATTGAAGAGACGGTCTTCACTCCATTGTATGTTCTTGCCTCCTTTGTCAAATATTAATTGAGCATAGTGGTTTGGGTGAATTTCTGGGTTCTCTATTCTATTCCATTGATCTATATGTCTGTTCTTATGCCAGTTCCAGGCAGTTTGAGTATACTGGTTTTGTAATATAGCTTGATATCTGGTATTGAGATCCATCCTACTTTGTTCTTCAGGATTGCTTCAGCTAGTTGGGGTCTTATTTTATTCCAGAAAAAATTTTAGAATTCTTTCTAGGTCTGTGAAATATACCATTGGTTTTTTTAATGGGGATTGCATTGAATCTATAGATTGCTTTGGGTAGTATGGATATTTTAATGGTGTTGATTCCACTAATCCATGAACATGGTATGTTCTTCCATATCTTTATGTCTTCCTCTAACTCTTTTTTCAGTGTCCTATAGTTTTCGGAGTACAGGTCTTTTACCTCCTTAGTTAAGATTATTCCTATGAATCTTAATTTTTTTATGGAATGGTAAATGGGATTTTTTTTTATTCTCTTTCTGTAAGCTCACTATTGGTGTATAAAAATGCCATAGATTTCTGGGCAATAGTTTTGTATCCTGCTACATTGATGAATTCATTCATTCAATCTAATAATTTTTTATGGAGTCTTTAGGGTTTTTTATGTACAGTATTGTGTCATATGCAAATAATGATCATTTTACTGCTTTTTTCCTAATTTGGATACCTTTTATTTCTTCTTTGTCTAATTATTATGGCTAGCACTTCCAGTACTATATTGAATAGGAGTGGTGAAAATGGGCATCCCTGTCTTGTTCCTGTTCTCAGGTGAAATGATTTTAGTTTTTGCCCATTGAGTATGATGTTGGCTGTAGGCTTGTCATATATGGCTTTTATTATGTTGAGATATAATCCTTCTATTCCCACTTTACTGAGAGTTTTTATCAAGAAAGGGTGTTGGATTTTGTCAAAAGCTTTTTCGGTATCAGTTGATATGACTATGTGATTTTTATCTCTCAATTTGTTTATGTGATGTATCACATTTATTGATTTTCAAATATTGTACTATCCTTGTATTCCTGGGATGAATCCTACTTGGTCATGGTGTATGATCTTTTTTATGTACTGCTGGATCTGATTTGCTAGAATTTTGTTGAGGATTTTAGCATCTATGTTCATGAGGGATATTGGCCTGTAATTCTCTTTCATTGTGTTGTCTTCGTCTGGTTTTGGTATTAGGATAATGCTGGCTTCATAGAAAGAGCTTCGAAGTATTCCTTCCTCTTCAATTTTTTGGAATAGTCTAATGAGAATAAGTTTTAGTTCTTTGTTGAATGTTTGGTAAGATACTCCTGTAAAGCCGTCTGGCCCAAGGCTTTAATTTGGTGGAAGTTTTTTTATGACTGTTTCAATTTCCTCCAAAGTTATCAGCCTATTGAAATTTTTAGATTCTTCCTGATTGAGTTTTTGATGGTTGTATTTTTCTAGGAATATGTCCATTTCCTCTAGGTTGTCTAGTTTGCTGGAACAGAGTTCTTCATAGTATTTTTTACAATTCTTGGTATTTCTGTGGGGTCTGTTGTTATTTCACCTATTTCATTTCTGATTTTGTTTATTTGGGTCCTCTCTCTTTGCTTCTTGGTGATCCTGGATAGAGTCTCATCAGCCTTTTCTTATCCTTTCAAAGAACCAACTCTTGGTCTCATTGATCTTTTGTATTTTGTTTGTTTGTTTGTTTGTTTGTTTGTTTTTGTTTTTGTCTCAATGTCATTTCCACTCTGATCTTTATTATCTTCTTCCTTTTGCTCACTCTGGGCTTTTCTTGTTACTCTCTTTCTAATTCCTTATGTTGTAGAGTTAGATAACTTATAACCATTTTTTCTTGTTTTTTAAGGTAGGCCTGTAGAACTTGAAACTTCTATCTCAAGACTGCTTTCAGCCGAAACCGGTTTGGCTCAGTGGTAGAGCGTCGGTCTGCGGACTGAAAGGTCCCGGGTTAGATTCCGGTCAAGGGCATGTACCTTGGTTGCAGGCATATCCCCGGTGGGGGGTGTGCAGGAGGCAGCTGATCGATGACTCTCTCTCATCGATGTTTCTAACTCTCTCTATTCCACTCCCTTCCTCTCTGTAAAAAATCAATAAAATATATTTTTAAAAAAAGACTGCTTTCACTGTGTCCCATAGATTTTGGATTGTTGTGTTTTCATTGTCATTCATTTCCAGGATGTTTTTAATTTCTTCTTTGATCTCTTTGGAAACCCCATCATTGTTTAATAGCATGCTATTCAGCTTCCAAGTGTTTGAATTTCTTTATTGGTTTTATTTCTAATATTATGTCATTGTGGTTTGAGAAGATGTTTGCTATAATTTCAATCTTCTTGAATTGGAGAGACTTTGCCTGTGACCAAATATGTGGTTTATCTTTGAAAATGCCCCAGGTGCACTTGAGAGGAATGTATATTCTGTGGCTTGGAATGAAATGTTCTGAAGATGTAAATTAAGTTCATCTGATTTAGTGAGTCATTTAGGATTGCTGTTTCTTTGCTAATTTTTGTCTAAAGGATTTATCCAGTGCTGTCTGTAGAGTATTAAAGTTCTCTACTATGATTGTATTGCTATCAATCTCTCGATATGTTTGAGGAGGGGTGTGTGTGTGTGTGTGTGTGTGTGTGTGTGTGTGTGTTATGTATTTGGGTGCTCCTGCATTTGGTTGCATATATGTATACCAGAGTTATATACTCTTGTTGTATTGATCCCTTTAGTATTATTAAGTGGCCCTCCTTATCTCTTGTAATAACCTTCACTTTGAAGTCTATGCTTTCAGATATAAGTATTGCTACCCCAACTTTCTTCTCATTCCACTTTCCTGAAAGACATTTTTTCATCCCTTCACTTTCAGTCTGTGTGAGTCCCTTGTTCTGAGGTGGGTCTGTTGTAGACAGATATGGGTCATGTTTTCTTACCCACTCAGCCACTCAATGTCTTTTGATTGGAGCATTTAGTTAATTTACCTTTAAAGTTATTTTTGATAGGTACTTGTTTGTAACCATTTTTATTTTTTGTGCCTGTGTGCCTTCTTCCCTTTTTATTTCTTTTTTTTACACTAGTCCCTTTAGAATTTCTTGCATTGCTTGCTTAGTAGTGATAAACTCCCTTGACATTTTTTGTTTGTTTGTTTGTTTGTTTGTTTGTTTTATTTGTTTTGTTTGGGGGGGCATTTTTTGGCTGTGAAGCTACTTATTTCCTCTTCCATTTTGAATGATAGCCTTGCTGGATAGAGTATTTGTTGATTCAGTCCATTGCATTGCATCACTTTTTAAATTTCCTTCCATTCTTTTCTGGCCTGGCATGTTTCTGCTGAGAAATGGTTTGATGATCTAATGAGAGATCCTTTGTAGGTAACTTTCTGTCTCTCTCTTGCAGCCTTTAAGATTCTCTCTTTGTCCTAATCATTCATCATCGTAATTATGACATATCTTGGAGTGGGTTTTTTAGAGTTCATATTGTTTGGGCTCTCTGTAATTGTGTGACTTTTTTCTTCCCCAAATCAGGGAAGTTTTCTGACATTATTTCTTCAAATAGGTTTTCTAACCCTTGTTCCTCTTCCTGTCATTCTGGCACCCGTATTATTCATACATTGCTTTGTTTAATGTTGTCCCAAAGCCCCCTTAGGCTCTCCTCCTGTCTTAATTTTTTTTCTCCAATTGCTGTTCAGTTTGAGTGTGTTTTTGCTTCCCTGTCTTCTAATTCACTAATTCAGTCCTCCACTTCTCCTAGTCTACTGTTGAAACTTTCCATAGTGTTTTTTATTCCAGCTATATAGCTCTTTATTTCTTCTTGATTCTTACATAAGTTGGTTTTTTCATCCATCCGGTTTATGAACTGTGTGATCCTTATTCTGAATTATTTTTCCGACTTATTGCATGCCTCTATTTCACTTAGCTCCTTTTCTGTCAATTCCTCCTTTTCTTTCCTTTGGGGGTTTCTTTGTCTCTCCATTTTTGCTCTCATTGAAGGATCTATGTGTCAAGTGTGCAGGGGCTGCTCCTCGGGCAGCAGTGGCTACTCGGGCAACAGCTGCTCCTCAGGCAATTGTATAATAGAAGAGACTGTTTCTCAGTTAGTGGCAGCTCTTCAGATGGGCGCTCTTTGCATGGCTACTTGCAGCAGTGGTGGCTCCTCTGGCTGGCAGAAATGGGATGATTGTGCAACTGCTATTCTTCAAATGGGGGCAAGCTGCTCATGCAGCTGCTGCTCCTTGGAAGGGAGTGAGCTGCTCATGGGACTACTGCTATTTGGATGGGAGTGGGCTGCTCATGTTTACTGCTCCTCAGAAGGAGCCAGGCTAATTGTGTGCCTGCTGCTCCTCTGACAGGGGCAGGCTTCTCTCACAGCTGCTGCTCTTTGGGTGGGGTGGGGCAAGCTGCTAGCACAGCTGCTGCTCCTCAGACAGGCACGGGCTATTCATAGGGCTGCTGATCCTCAAACAGGGTTGGGATGCTTATGCAGCAGCTGCTCATGTAGTTGTGTCACCCTGGGCTAAAGCATTGGCCTGGCCAGAGGGGAGCACCCTTCAAAATTCACGGGAGCCCATGGCTGTGGTGGCTGGAGTCTTGGCATCCATGGGACTGTAGCCAAGGGAGCATGTCCCTGGTGAAGGTGGCTGTAGAGTCCAGGATGGTATCTGAGGACACCCTGGGTGGAGGTGAGGCAAGGCTACCAGACACAGCAGCTCTTCCCTTCAAGATGGTGTGGCCTCTCCAGTAAAGCCCGCTGCCCTGGGACTAGTTGCAATAGTAGTAGAGGCTGCTTAGCTAGGCAAGCCTCATCTTCCAGCCCCCAAAGGTCTTGTGGGATCTGACACACACACACACACACACACACACACACACACACACACCACATCCTCACACTGTCCTTTCACTCCCTCACTCAATCACGCTCTCTTCCTCACTGCTGTACTCCTGGCCACCATATTTCTGCCTCTGCAGTTGGGTCTGGAGTGTTATTGTTCCATTCATAGATGTAATCTCCTCTATGGGTGTCTGGTTATATGGCTCACTCTCCTGAAGACAAACAGGACAAAATACAACTTGACAAGACATAACACAAAGGGAACAAAACACAAGTGTACTCACGACACCAATAACCCCAATATAAGTGACCACCAGAGAAAAGAGAATTAGGGGATAGAAAAGAGAGCACAAATGATATCTAAGAGAGAAAAAATGGTAAGAGAGAAAAGAAAAGAAGAAAACACCACAGAACAAACAGATAAACCAAAAAATGCAAACAAGAAATACCCAGGAAATAGGTATGTGAAGAATCTGTAGAGGTCAAGCTTATATACAAAAAGTAAGGTTAAAGAATTGGAAGAATATGGGGAGGACCTCAATTCAGTATAGAGGAGATAGAAAGAGGATGAGTGAATAAGAAGAAAAAGAAAGAAACAAAAACATTTTTTAACTTTTCAAAGGATAAAATAATCCTATCTAATAAAAGAGCAATATGTAAATTAACCATCACTCTCCTACCCCTATAAGCCATACCCACAAGCCATGCCCACAAGCCAATCAGGAGCAAATATGCAAATAAACCCAACCATGATGGCTATGGACACAGAGAGCAGGAGAGAGGCTTGGGTTTCCCAGATAGGAAGCCAAGCTTTCTACCTGCCCTTGCCAGCCTAGGCCTCCACTCAAGACTACAAAGTTTCAATTATAGAAGATACATAAATCCAAACAGAAATGTTGACAGCCACAGAGCTGGAAAAAGCAGGAGGCTAGGGTTGCCCCTGACAATAGAGGATGCCAAGCTTTCCACACACCCTGGCTGGACCAAGCCTCCACTTAGGGTTACAAAGTTTCAGTTATAGAAGATACATAAATCCCAACAGAAATGACTGCTGCCATGGAGCGAGCAGAAGGCTTGTTCCACTCCAGACTCTAAAGTGTCAATTGTAGAAGGTAAATAAACCCCAGATACCAGGGCCTCCGCTTGGGTTTCCAGGAGGCATGGCCAGCCTGCAAACACCACAGACCCTTGCCCAGGCCACCCCATGCCCCAAGGGAACACCCACCCTGATTTGGGACATCCTTCAGGGAAAACCAGCCGGCCTCTATCCTACCTAATAAAAGAGTAATATGCATATTGACCATCACTCCAACATACAAGAAGTCCTGGATTGTGAGAGGGATCAGGCCTAAATGGGCAGTCAGACATCCTTTGAGGGGTCCCAAATTGGAGAGGGTGCAGACTGGGCTGAGGGACACTCCACCCCCTGTGCATGAACTTCGTGCACCGGGCCTCTAGTAAAAATATAATGTGAAAAATAGTGTGAAAAGAAATAAAAATAAACAAATGGGGGAAAAAAGGGGGGGGGGAGAAATGTTGCAAAATAATAATAAGATAAAATAAAAATAAAAAGTGAAGTTTCATTCGTTTCCACCGAGTTTTAATGCCCATGGGGGCTGGTTTAAGATCCCACTCTTCTATAGTGCCTGGCACTTCTCAGTTTCCTATTAGGTAGTCTGCACCATGTTGAAGTTCCAAGTGGTCCACCACTCCTCTGTTTGTGTCTGTCTCCACCACCTTGACTGCCAGCTTTGCCTATCTGCCCACTTTTAATATTAATCTCTCAAGCAGCTGTTTCTGACAGGAATATAGGGGGAGATTGCCATATTTCTTTCCAGGACTGAATGGCCTCTCTTCAGCCCAGTCCTTAAGGGCTCTCAGGGACTATCCAGACTTTTATTAATCCTTTGTACCACTCAGGGTATGGACAGGGTGTGTCTGTATTGGTTGTCTGGAAACTGCAGGGAGGGACTATCTCTTTTGGAGAAAATAGCTGCTTAGATCCGGAGTGTCAGGCCTGTCCCACTGCCAGACTCCCAGCTACCTCCCCCCTGACCCACTCCCCTCCCCAGCTTCTCCCAAGACTACACATCTGCACTTCCACCTTGCACCTCAGCCACGAATGAGTGTCTGTACTTGAAAGGTCTAACAAGCCAGGTTAGTGAATAAGAGCAAAGACCAAAACGAGGGGAAAGAGCTGCACCACTGTGAATTTCCTTCCTCCCACCAGCACTGCACAGCCTGGGCAGTTATTTAGGCTGCCCCCTCCAGGCTTAGCCTCTTGTAACTTTGGGCTCAGGTCCAGAATCCCATGCTGCCAGCAGCTCTGCGGATCTCCCTTCCACAGTCAAATGTTATACCTGTGCCCAAGGGAGGCAACCTTGGTGCCATGCGGCTTCTCCCTAACCCTCTGGGCTCAGAGGTCTCACAACTCTCTCCAGCCCAATCGTCGACCTCACCACTCTACAGGTGTCCTCTGCCCCACCCAGCTGCAAACTACATCACCAGCTGTGTCCACCTCGCCAATTCTGGGTAGATGTTATTCGACCTAGTTGCTTCTTCTATCTGCTCTGGGACAAGGCTTGGGACACGTCTGCCCACCCACCCACCATTTTGTCTCTCCCTCAGTATTGTCTCATTTTAAAGAAATAAAATGACAAAAGCAGGCAGATTGAGTGATGAAGCCAGATAGTGCTGGTTTTGAGAGGATAGAAATTATCTAGGAGAGGTCTTTGAAATACGGTGGCAACCAAACTTGGGTAAAAACTGCTGTTTGAATTTTAACCCTGCTATCTGGCTTCAACATTCACTTACTTGCTAAAACAATAGGGTAGTTACAAGAGATTGATTCCCACTGACTCAGTAGCTTCAGGGGTAGAAACTATAGATAACCTTTAGAGATGAACCTCTGAGTTCTGCTTCTGTATTATCGGCAAGATAGGGCCATATTCCAATGTTCCCAGCCTTTAGAATTTATAACAAAGGAAAATTCCTGTGGTTTGAACCTTTAAAAAGACGGCTTACACCTGGAACAGTGCAGTCCTGTTGAGTCCACCTGCATGTGGTGCTCTTGCAGTGGTCCTGGCCAGTTTTTCAATAAATCCTTGCCTGCTTTTTTTTTTTTTTTTTTAATCAATCATCAACCTCTGGTGGTCTTATTTTGAACCCAGGGTTTGACCCCATAACAGTCTTTCTTCAATTTTTAAAAAATCACTTAATGATCTAATTTAAATTATTTTTTTGATTAGGAATATTCAAAATGAAAGAATGGGTATACAATGAAAAGCCTTCCTCCTCCCTCACCTCACAGATGCTCAATTCCCCTCCCTTGACAGTCTATGTCTCAAGTTTTGGTATTTCCTTTCAATACTACCTTATGCACATATAAATGAAGTAGAGGCATGGTGCATGAAATTTGTGCTCAGGAGGGGGGTGTCCCTTTAGCCCACCCTGCACCTTCTCCAATCCAGAACCCCTCAGGATGTGTCCGACTGCCGGTTTACTAAACCAACAGTTGGACATCCCTCTCACAATCCTGGACCGCTGGCTCCTAACCGCTCACCTGCTTGCCTGCCTGATTGTCCCTAACTACCCCTCTCTCCTTGGCCTGGCCACCCCTAACCACCTCTGCCTGCCAGCCTGACCACCTCTAACTGCTCCCCCTGCCAGCCTGGTCACCCCTAACTGCCCCCTCCCTGCCTGCCTGGCCACCCCTCACTACACCCCCACCAGCCTGGTTGCCCTTCATTGCCCCTCCCTGCTGGCCTGGTCACCCCTCACTGCCCTCCCACTGGCCTGGTCACCCCTAACTGTCCCTCCCACCAGCCTGGTTACCACTCACTGCCCCCCTTTGCCAGCCTGGTCACCCCATGCAGCATGCTGTTTAGTAGACTGGTTGTTTCAGTAATCACAGTCACTGCCTTTTTAGATATATAGATATAAATATATTTACATATATGCATGTTTTTACTTGCATACATTGCAAGGAATATATACAATCTGTTATGCTAGATGTATGTTTTTGTAACCCAAATTTACTCATAGAGAATGATAAATTAAGGAAATGGTGGAGTCATGTTGGTTTCTATGTGATTTACCACCCAATACTCTTATTTGTTTTATCCCAAATAAAAGCAACCAACCAAGTACACCTGATTCACTCTCAGAAACAACACCTAGCTCATGATCCTTTGAATGCCATACCCCAGGATCTGGACAACCAACTTAAATGCCAATTAGCATATTCCAGTCTCTCAGCCTATTGGTTAAAACTCAACTGCAAGTGGCTTAAGCAAATGATTCATCTGGCTTCAGGCACAGCTGAATTCAGGGTGAGGTTGTCAGGAGTGGTTTTTTCCACTCTCTGCTTGAGGCTAAAGCAAACAGCAATTACCATTGAAAGGCCAATGGACTTTAATATTCAGCAAGCTGAATCCTGCTTGAGGCAATTTCCTGACCTGATAATTTTTACATTTGTTTACCAAACTTTACCTATGATCTGCTTGTATGCATTGCTAAGGGGCAGATGTGTATTCAAGTAAATAAAAAGTCGACCTAGTGAGAAGTTGGTGTTCCTCTTCAAGAAATGCCTCCTAAATTCATATTTCTTGTATAGCATTTTCATTGTTCATCTACCCCTCCTTCAAATCCTGAATCCCACCATGAAGGTCACTGCAACTCTCAGCTCTAACTTCCATGGATGGTCTTCACAAGCTTCCTGAAAGGTGGTCTTCACAAGCTCTCTGTGTGGTCTTTGGTGGCTGCAGGAGGACCTTTCATGGGGAGAGTGCGGCTGCTACTGCTCCAACTTTACATCCTTGGAGGTTCAAGTTCAACATAAAAAGCAAAAGCTTTTTCATGTGCCCACTCTAAAATCATCCCCATGGCCCATCTGGAGAAGATGATCTGCTGCTTGATCTAAGTTTGGGTCACATGCTTTATCCCTGGAACTGAGAATAAACCCCTTCCATGAACATTATCACCAGACAATGAGGAAAAAATGGATTCCCCAGGTGGAAATCCAGGGCTGGTCCTAAAAAAGGAGGATACCCACACTTAGCTTATGAAACCTACACTAACACTGGACCATTGGTTCTCAAAAAATATGTTCCTGACCCAATATGTTTTAATAAAAGCAAGTAAAATCTAAACAAAATTGAGTATAAAAAAAAAAAAAAAAACCTTAAAATATCTCATTTGTGGGATTAAAGTATATCAAGATGGAACTAAAATTTGAATGGTCTCTGTGGCACCATAAGTTAGCATGTTCAGCTGTTAACCGAAAAGTTGATGACTCAAGCCCACTCACCTATGCCCCAGACAGTTTTTCTCAGTGGTTAGAACAGACTGAATGATCACAGGCTCGATTCCTGGTCAAGGGCATGTACCTCAGTTGCAGGTTCAATTCTTGGCCCTGGTAGAGACCCATGTGGGAGGCAACCAATTGATATGTCTCTGTCACATCTATATTTCTCTCTGCCCCCCTCCTTTTTCCCTCCCACTCTGTCTGAAAATGGAAAAAAATATATATCCTCAGGTGGAGATTAAAAAAATAAATTAGAGACAAGAATATGTACTCGGGGTTTGAACCCACAACAGTCTTTCTTCAATTTTTAGAAAAAATGTACATTCTAAAGGTATTGTATTTTCCAGAGAGGATAAGGATATTGATTGCCTTTAGAATGTGTTTAGTTAAGCACACGTGTGTGTGTGTTTTTTAAATCTCAAGTGAAACCACTAAAAAAAGAAATCGAAATCCTTCTCCATGAGGAAGAAAGGGTGGGAGAGGGGGAGAGGGAGGAATTAAACTAAACCAAGATATGCTGAAGAAGTTTGCAGCGGTACCTAATGATGAAACAGTCTCCTTCCTACTTCAGAAGTTGATGGCATTTTTCTAAAACCTAATTGCAATTTTTTTTTTTTTTTTTTTTTTTTTTTTTTTTTTTTTTTTAGCACATCTTAGACCTGGGGCTCCAGGGGCAAGAAAGAGTCAGTGAATATCGCACTGCAGGAAAGCCCACCCCTTCCTGCCATTTCATACTCCCCTTTGGATATATTTTTCCAGGAAGTTCTGATTGATCCAGGAAGCTGTAGAGCAGGGAGCGAGAAAATTCCCAGGTGCCTCCCAGGTTGAATAATAAGAATAAACACTACCCACATCACATCTCCCAGGGTCTCCAACATCAGCTGTTCTCAAAGGTGTCGAGAAAGCCCAGACACCCATCCTCTCTGCTGCCTTCTGCAGCAACCGCAGAGAAGAGAGAGGGTGGAGCTATGAGCCAAAGGCCAAGAATACGGTGTTTCTTCCCCAAGCAGCCTGGTCAGCGCTGGAAGGGGATGCCAAGCTCTGAATACAGAATGTTTTGTTTTGTTTTGTTTTGTTTTGTTTTGTTTTGGATGTTTTTATTGATTTGAGATGGAGAGACAAAGAGAGGGAGAGAGAAACAGAAACATCCATGGATGGGCTGCCTCCTGCATGCCCCCTACTGGAAATTGAACCCAAAATTCAGGCATGTGCTTAGACCAGGAGTTGAATCAGTGACTTCTTGATGCGGGGTGACTCTCAACCAAGTGAGCCACACTCCCCAGGCTGATGACTACAGGTGTTGTTGTTGTTATTTTTATTGATTTTACACAGAGAGGAATTGAGAGGGACAGAGAGTTAGAAACGTCGATGAGAGAGAAACATCGACCAGCTGCCTCCTGCATACCCCCTACTGGGGATGTGCCTGCAATCAAGGTACATGCCCCTGACCGGAATTGAACCTGGGACCTTTCAGTCCACAGACTGACGCTCTACCACTGAGCCAAACCGGTTTCTGCAGACAAGACAATTCTTTACAGCAAAGTCCATACAGGAAAGTCCATACAGGCAGGCAGGCAGACACTAGCTGGTGAATACATATCTTTCTCACATAGTAGCATTAATCTCTGTACCCACATTGAGTATCTGAGCAGCCGTATACTGCCCCAGACTCACGGCCTTCCATCGCAGCCATATCAGTTCTCAGCTCCGTCTTAGATCGCCAGCCTCTCCTGCACACATAGGAGCTGCATTCTCTGTGCCTGTATTCCCTGAGCTCTCTCTAGCTCTGCACTGCCCAGCTCTTTCTGCTCTGTCTAGCCCAGCAGTCAGCAAACTCATCAGTCAATAGAGCCAAATGTCAACATTACAATTGAAATTTCTTTTGAGAGCCAAATTTTTTAAACTTAAACTATATAGGCAGGTACATTGTTATTAACTTAATTAGGGTACTCCTATGCCGGCCTTTGCTAAAAACTTAAGGAGCCAAAGAGCCGCATGTGGCTCATGAGCCACAGTTTGCCGACAACTGGTCTAGCCGACTTCTTCACACACAGTCCTCTTGGTCAGTGACCTGTATGTTTTTTGTTTGTTTGTTTGTTTGTTTGTTTGTTTGTTTTAAAATATATTTTATTAATTTTTTACAGAGAGGAAGAGAGGGATAGAGTGTTAGAAACATCAATGAGAGAGAATCATCGATCAGCTCCCTCTTGCACAACCCTTACCTGGGATGTGCCCACAACCCAGGTACATGCCCTTGACCGGAATCGAACCTGGGATCTTTCAGTCCGCAGGCCGAACCTCTATCCAATGAGCCAAACTGGTTCCGGCAGTGACCTGTAAGTTACTCCAGAGACAAAGAAGGCTAGTTGCCAACAGAGCATCAATCATTTGGGTTGCAGAAGGGCACAGTGCACAGAGTGTCCTTGCACACACTCATGGTGTCTTGGCTTGATTACGATTCTCAGGCTCAGAGGCTGATAAGCGCTCCCAGGTTCAGGAACTGGTACACTCTGAACAGTGTCCCCACACCAGGTCAAAGCAGTAGTGAGAAAAGAAAACTAGAACCATTTCCTGTTTATATTTATAAATCCTTCAGAAAACATGTTATATATACATAGATTTGGGGTTATTGCCTAACCCCGTGTCAGAGTCGTGAGTCATTTTCATCTATGATATATATATATACAGCCTTGCCACCAAGATCGAATTGTGCAAATAGACAACTAGCGGTTGGTTTTTCTAAGTAAACAAAAGCAAGGGGAGGGGGCATGACATCTGATGTCCTACAAATAAGAAAAACAAAGAGTCAGAAACTTGGAAGGAAATTTACAGAATGAAAGAGCAGGAACATCTTTCCTCAGAAGCTTAGAAACTTTAGAGGAAAAAAAAAGACTCCAACAGCAAAAGACCATTTCATGCAAAAACAAACAAAAAAGGGGGTGAGAGGACAATTGACATTTACTTACTGGAGTGAAAAATTAAAATAATTTCCAACTGATCTGGCCATAAAAGGGCTGGCTTAGAAACTCTGGAGCACAGAAATTAATGGCATTAAATCCTCAACAAAATTCTAGAAAATCGACTCCAGAAGAACATCACAAAGATCATACACCATGACCAAGTAGGATTAATTCCAGGAATGCAAGGGTGGTACAATATCTGCAAATCAATAAACGTGATACATCACATAAACAAATTGAAAGATAAAAATCATATAGTCATATCAATTGATGCAGAAAAAGCATTTGATAAAATCCAACACCCTTTCCTGATAAAAACTCTTAACAAGGTGGGAGTACAAGGATCATACCTCAACATAATAAAAGCTATATATGATAAACCCACAGCCAACATTATACTCAATGGCAAAAACTAAAACCATTCCCTCTAAGAACAGGAACAAGACAGGGATGCCCACTCTCGCCACTCCTGTTTGACGTAGTACTGAAAGTACTAGCCATTGCAATTAGACAAGAGGAGGAAATAAAAGGCATCCAAATTGGAAAAGAAGAAGTAAAGTTATCCGTATTTGCAGATGACATGATATTGTACATAAAAAAACCAAAAGACTCCATTAAAAAACTAATTGACTTAATAAATGAATTTGGCAATGTAGCAGGATACAAAATTAATGCCAAGAAATCCATGGCATTTCTATACACCAACAGTGAAACTACAGAAACAGAGGCTAAAAAAGCAATTCCATTTACCATCGCACCAAAAAAATTAAGATACCTAGGAATAAATTTAACTAAGGAAGTAAAGGACCTATATGCAGAAAACTACACAACACTGAAAAAAAAGAGATAGAGGAAGATGTAAAGAGATGGAAGAACATACCATGTTCATGGATTGGTAGAATCAACATCATCAAAATGTCCATACTTCCTAAAGCAATCTAAAGGTTCAATGCACTCCCCATTAAAATACCAACAACATATTTCACTGACCTAGAAAGAACTCTCCAAAAGTTCATTTGGAACAATAAAAGACCCTGAATAGCCACAGCAATCCTGAGAAAGAAGAGTAAAGTTAGAGGGATCTCAATACCAGACTTCAAACTGTATTACAAAGCCACTGTTCTCAAAACAGCCTGGTACTGGCACAAAAACAGACATATAGATCAATGGAATCAAATCGAGAACCCAGATATCAACCCAAATCACTATGCTCAATTAATATTTCACAAAGGAGGCACAAATATACAATGGAGTCAAGACAGTTTCTTCAATGAATGGTGTTGGGAAAATTGGGCAGACACATGCAAAAGAATGAAACTAGATCACCAACTTACACCATACACAAAAATAAACTCAAAATGGATACAGGACTTAAACATAAGACGGGAAACCATAAAAATACTAGAAGAATCCACAGGCAGCAAAATCTCAGACGTATGCCAAAAGAACTTCTTCACTGATACTGCCCCTAGGGCAATGGAAACTAAAGAGAAAATAAACAAATAGAACTACATCAAAATAAAAAGCTTTTTTACAGCAAAAGAAACTATCAACAAAACAAGAAAGCCCATGGTGTGGGAGAACATATTTGCAAATAATACCACTGATGAAGGCTTAATCTCCAACATTTACAGACAGCTTATACAACTAAATAAAAGGAAGATGAATGATCCAATTAAAAAATGGGCAATGGACCTAAATAGAATATTTTCAAAAGAAGACAGAAGGAAGGCCAAAAGGCACATGAAAACATGCTCAAAGTCACTGATTGTCCAAGAGATGCAAATCAAAACAACAATGCGGTACCATCTCACACCTGTCAGAATGGCCAACATCAACAAATCAACAAACGACAAGTGTTGGCGAGGTTGGGGAGAAAAAGGAACCCTCATGCACTGCTAGTGGGAATGCAGACTGGTGCAACCACTGTGGAGAACAGTGTGGAATTTCCTCAAAAAACTGAAAATGGAACTCTAATTTGACCCAGTAATCCCACTTCTAGGAATATATCCCAAGAAACTAGTAACTCCAATCAGAAAGGATATATGCACCCCTATGTTCATAGCAGCACAATCTACAATAGCCAGTATTTGGAAACAGCCTAGGTGCCTGTCAGCAGATGATTGGATCCAAAAACTATGGTACATCTACACAATGGAATAGTGCTGCCATAAAATAGAAGGAATTTTCATCATTTGCAGCAACCTGGATGGAATTGGAGAACATCATGCTGAGTGAAATAAGCCAATCAATGAAAGAGAAACACCACATGACCGCACTCATTTGTGGATAATAAAGAACATTATAAACTGATGAACCAAACAATAGATATAGAGACAGTAAAGCAACAAGCAGACTGTCAAATTACAGCGGGAGGGGAGGAGGATCTGGGGGAGATAATTGATCAACCGAAGGACTTTTATATAATACATGCATTTAAGTACAACCAATGGGCATAAAACTCTGGGGAGGGAGGGGATATGTGGGAGGGAGGGAGGGGGCCCAAAAAAAATCAATAAAATATATTTTTAAAAATAAATAAAAAAGAAAAAAAGAAAAAAAAGAAATTAATGGCATTAATTCCTGATTCTAAAGAAGAAAATAAAGATGCCTCCTCTTTCCAGGATCTTTGTTACTGCCCTGCTTGTCTTTTCATTTCTTTGTTGTTATCTTTTTTTTTTTTTTGTCATTCACACCCAAGGATATTTTTTTCATTGATTTTCAGAGTGGGAGGGAGAGAGACACATTACTTGTTGTCTCAGGCACATGCCCCAACCGCGCCCTTGACCTGGAATGGAACCCGGGACCTTTCTATGCATATGCCGATGCTCTAACCACTGAACAGCATCAGCCAGGGCCACTCAGTCTCTCTTAAGACTACTCAGCTCTGCCCTTGTAGTATAGACAATGCATAAATAAGTGCCTGTGGCTATATTCAATTAAATTTTATTTACAAAAATAGGTGGCAAACATAGTTAATCCTCAGGCATAATTTGCCAACTGCTATTCAATACCCCTGTTTACTGCTCCAAAGCTCTGAAGTATTTCTGCCTCATGTCTGCGACCTTTCAATACACAAGCTCACATACAAATCTCTAATGGCTATGCCACTGGGAACCCTGAGGAGACACTCTGGGCCTTCCACTCTCAAATCCACACCCCCCACTCCCAAACCCCACTCCCACTTACCTATCCCTCCCTCCCCGCCCCACCACCCCACCCAAGGCCATGCCCAGTTGGTTAGCACAGCCTCTGAGGCTGTATTATGCTCAGGTGAAGGTAGGGCTCTGGGTCAGGTGGCTTGGAGACCAGTTCTTCCCCGGTGGGTCTGCTAAGTTATAACACCTGCCTCACAGAGATTTCAAAGTCACAATGGAGATGCAAGGCTGCTTACTATGTTGGACTTGGGAATAGAATCTGTCACACCTTAATTCTACAGACCATAACCTGCTTTCCTACCCTTCAGAAATCCTTACATCTCCATATTTACATTTGTATTTTGGACAAAAAAGAGTCACTTAGGGAAGTGACATCTGATGTCCTACAAATAAGAAAAACAAAGATTCAGAATCTGGAAAGGAAATTCACAGGATGAGCAAGAGGAGAACATCTTTCCTCAGAGACTTAGAAACTTTAGAGGAAAAAAAGTCTCCAACAGTAAGAGACCATTTCATGCAAAAACAACCAAAAAAAGGGGGGTCAGGGGGCAATTGACATTTACCTACTAAAGTGAAAAATTAAAATAATTTTCAACTGATCTGGCCATAAAAGGGCTGGCTTGGAAACTCTGGAGCACAGAAATTATGCTTCTGTACAAGATTAGGGAAGGCCTGTGCAACTCAGAGACCTACAACAATCTCAAAGGATGGTCTGAAATTAAAATTTTTTTAAAATATATTTTATTGATTTTTTACAGAAAGGAAGAGAGAGGGATAGAGAGCCAGAAACATCGATGAGAGAGAATCATCGATCAGCTGCCTCTTGCACACCCCCTACTGGGGATGTTCCCTCAACCCAGGTACATGCCCTTGACCGGAATCGAACCTGGGACCTTTCAGTCCGTAGGCCGACGCTCTATCCGTTGAGCCAAACCAGAAATTAAAATTTTTTTTTAACTAAAAATCAGTTTATGGTGGGTAGTCATGTCCTAGGCTGGTATCTTCCCTGACAAAGGTAAACCTTTATCTTAACTGAGCCTGTCTATTCACTTTTTGCATCTACGATAACATCTCATTGGAATGTCAAAGTAATTTTCCTTTTTCTGGACCCCTCCAGGCAGAGGCACCACTCTGTGCAGACCACACATCTCCTCATTGTTATGGAGTTAATTGTTGACTGTTAACTATCCTGCACCCACCTAAGTAAAAGAAGTATGTGTCTATCGTTTTACTTTTTATCCAATCCCAGAGGTCACCCTGCTTTGCCCACCTCTCTAATCACCAATGATTTCATGTAACCCACTTATGCCTCCTCTTTTGATTATAATCTATAAGGTGCAAAACTGCCATTCTCCAGATCATTATCTCAATCTGTTGAGATTCTGCTTCCCGGCAATGCTCCATAATTTGGCTCAAATAAACTCACAAAATGTTTTTACAGGTTTGAATGTTTCTTACATTAACAGCATCTATGTGTAAAGAGAATGAAAAAGATGAAAAGCAAATTAATCATATAATTTACAATAAAAGTGAGGAATGATAATAGGTGTGTGTGTGCGTGCGTGTGTGTGTGTGTGTGTGTGTGTGTGTGAGAGAGAGAGAGAGAGAGAGAGAGAGAGAGAGAGAGAGAGAGAGAGAGAGAGAACCAACACTAATACAGCTGCAATGGAGAGAGGGAGAAAAGAGGGAGAGGAAAGGAAGGAAGGAAGGAAGGAAGGAAGGAAGGAAGGAAGGAAGGAAGGAAGGAAGGAGGGAGGGAGGGAGGGAGGGAGGGAGGGAGGGAGGGAGGGAGGGAGGGAGGGAGGGAACGAAGGAAGGAAGGAGGGAAGGGAAGGAAGGAAGGAAGGAGGGAAGGGAAGGAAGGAAGGAAGGAAAGGAAGGAGGGACCGAGGAGGGACCCAGGAGGGACGGAGGGGAGAGGGAGGGGAGATGAAAGAAGCTAAATTAGGGGGAAATCCTGTTCCATGCTTCTCATAGTTCTGTATATCTCACAGGTCAAGATTGCAGATGCCTAAAGACAATCTCAGTAGGCAAAAAAAAAATTCTAAGTATATGAGAGTAACTTTCACTTTACATTGAATGTCATAAAAAGCAGTTTTGCCACTTAGGATATAAAGCAGAATGTAATTCAGTTTCATCTTATTGGGACCTCGTTTCCATGTCACATATTAGCTCTCTGTAATTCCACACGTATCAACACATGGCACACTTTTCTTAAACAAAGAGAGACCACATTCTTGTTGTTTTAAAGTATTTGTTATTATTGTTCCTGTTTAATCAGCCTTCACTGAATTAAGGGCCCTGGGGTGAGGATGGTGAAGAAAGGAAGAGGGGCTAGACAATGGTCAAAGGAGAGACAAGTATGATGGACAGAGCAGTGAGGGGCCCTGGGAGAGTGCCCGGAGCTACTCTGGAGGGACAGCGGGGGTCCAGACAGGGTCTCTGGTCACTCACTGGACGACGGCAGGTGTGGTCTTCTCCTTAGAGGGTGAGGACAGCACTGAATTCTCCCCCAGTAGCTTCTTCTCAGATTCTTCAGATTCTTCCTCACCCTAAAACAGACAGAGGGAGTCAACTCTTGGGGGGGGGGGGGGGGGAAGGATAGGGCAGAGGCAGCTCCACAGAACTTGAAATCAGGAAAATGAGAGGAAAGGAAAGGTAAGGGGTGCTGAACAAAGATCTAGGACACAAGGGAAGGGAAAGTGGGAGAATGAGGGTACGGAAAGTTGTAGGGCCCAGTGATGGGTCACATTCCCCAGATAGCCAAGGGCAAAGCCCAGCCCTGTGAAGAGGTTGAGGAAGGTGGAGCATGACCTCTGAGAAGCAGTGTTCCCCGCCCCATGTTCCTCTCTGTTATCGGGGCCTCACCGATGGGGACCACTCTGCCCCAATGCCTCCCTAACAGCTTGCCATGGGATGGGAGCTCTGGCCACACAAGCTTCGAAGGCCCAAACCCAGGGAAGCCAAGGATACAATGGCCTGTAGGGCACAGACAGTCAGGAGCAGAATACGAATTCCTAGGAACAAGTTCTGGAGATAAGGGAAGAAAAAAGATTAGAATCAGGAGTCCACTTTTCTGATTCTGCTCTGAGTACCACTTAATTATCTCTTTCCCCCAAAGGAATCAGACTGCTCAACTAACTACTTCTTCCCAAGAAAGCAGATTCCACCCCATTTGCTTGTCTGCCATGTGACTTTACCACCCATTATGAAGAGGTACAATCTATTTCCCTACCCCCTACGATGTGGAAGGACCTGTGATTGCTCTGACCAATAAAATACCATGGAAATGACACTATGCCAATTATAGGGAAACCCTTAACTGGCCTGGCAGCTTCCATTCCTACCTCTTGGAGTGCTCACTGTGAGATGCTCTGAGTTGGAATCTAGATACCACACTATGAGAAGGCCAAGCCACTGCACGATATCTGCCTGACAGTCCCAGCTGAGCACCCAGCTGGAGTGCACCAATGTGGATGTCCAGCCCCGTCCAGCCATTGGATGACTTCATCCCCCAACTGACACCTAACTGTGACTTCATGAGAAAACCCAAGTGAGGATTGCCCATCTGAGCCCACTCAACTCACAGACTGTGAGAAGTTGTAATAACCTGTAGATTTCAGCCACTGCATTTGAGAGAGGTGTGCTATGCAGCAGTAGATAACGGGAACACCAGCCCACCAGAAAAGACAGAGGAGTGGCCCATGATACCCACTTCTAAAGATCTCCACTTTGCCTCACATCAGTTTTGATTCAGGAAATATTCATGCCAGGAGGGTCTGAGCAATGACTTCAGCTTAAGCTAAAACCTGAACCAAAGACCTAGGATGAGGTCCAAGCTCAAAGAGCCTACATCTCTGCCCTCCAGTGCCCAGTTCCTTAGGAACAACAAATGGCTATGATGGGTCCCTGGAAGATGAGACTCCCCATTCTCACCTTCAGTAACTGCATAGAGTTCTTACACATATCCTCCAGCCAATCTGAGTAGCTTCTCTGCCTCCATTTGTAACCAGTGGTTGTGTTGGCAGGGGCTGGGCGATCACACAGGGAGCTGAAGAGGTCGTCACTTTCCCAAGCTATGCTTTTCACACAGAGGACAACGGCAGCCATGGCCGTGCCAATACCAGCTAGGGTTAGCAGGCCTGACAGAGAGAGGTTCAGGATGCACTCTCTCTGTTGATGGCAGAGCTGTGGGGTCCTGGCCTCAAACTTGTCTCCTCTTCTTGAGGAGACCCTCCCCAACCCTCCAGGAAAAATCTCAGGATAGTGGGACCCAAAGGGGAGAGGAGCAGAAAAACAGAAAGGGGGAGGGGATAAGGTGGGGCAATGGGGGCCAGACTCACTGATAGAATGCTCTACTGCTTTTCATAGACAATGGTCCCAACTCCTGCTATAATAGCCTGAGAGAAGACACCAGAAAAGGCCTCCTAGTTACTCTCCTGAAGTGATCTCTGACACCACCCTTTCCCCAACAGTTCCCACAACAGTCAGTCTGAAACATTATCCAAAGGATAGGCAAAGACACCTAGCAGATGGACCTGGCGCCATACAACTGTCCCACCCTTCCCAATGTTGCCTAAGAGAAAAAAGGAGAGAGGGAAGGTTTTGTTCACCCCCTAAGAAGCTTCCTCTTGGCAAAGGGCATTTGGACTCTGGGTTGTTGGTCTTTTCCCCAAAACCCTGACTCAGACCCAAAGAAATTTTTCTCCTGGCCCATAACCAGTTGCCTCCCATTGAGTTCACAATCACTTCCTTAACTCACCGCAGACCCTGCCCATAAGGCGCAGCCTGAGCCACGCAGCTCAGTCCAGGGCCCAAAGTACAGAAACACTCCAAAGGCACAGCTCACAGCTCATAGCAATATCTGGGTCACCTGCAAGACAGGGAAAAAGTCAGACCCCTTTCATGAGCCCAGGTACCCAGAAGCAGCCAACCAGCTCCTAGTAGGTGCCTTTCCTCTCCTTTTCCTCTGTCCTGACCTCTCTGTAGCTGTGATTCTGGAAGGTTCTGTTCCCTTAACATCCATGAGGCCTCTAATATACTAGGCTTTTGTCCTTCATTTCTTTTTCCTAAATACCACACTTTGTCATCCCACCTGATGGTTTTCCCTTGGGAATTTCATAATCCTATCTAGGGCTGCAAAGACCCCCTGCAAGAAAGGACTATGGTTGGCTCACAGATTACAGGGGTCAGCTCCTTCAGGTCCCCTCATCTTGGTGGTGGTGCAGAGCTATTTCTACCTAGCAGGGAACTAAGTAGTGGGCAGTCTGTGCTCCCCAGCTGCCCACTGGGCTGGTAGAGACCAGTTAGGTCTACACTATGGTCTGAAATCTCCCCCTACCCAATCTTGCTTCCCTCTTTTTGTTTCATAGGTTGTTGGACCCCAATAAACCTATGCACATCTAACTCTGACTCATGTCTGCTTTCTGGAGAACCCAATTATCGCAGCATCTTGGACATTACCGCCTGCATGCCCTGCCAGCATCTCAGAATTGTCACATCTGAATCCCACACCCCACTTGCACTCCCAATGCCTGCCTCTCCTGACTTCCAAGGCTCCAACTTCCTGGTCACCCACATTCCAAGTCTCATCATGTTCTTAGACTCCTCGCCTCCCATGTAATCCAAGTCTATTCACTCCCGAGTCCTGGAGGTCCCATCCACAAAGGATTTGGACTCTGCTCTTTCCTCTTCATTGCTGCCATGACTACACAAATGCAGACCCTCCACACTTCTTGCCTGGACAGTTCCTGGCTGTGAGGCAGCCTAAAGCCCAGGTTCCTGCTCAGAATCCACCCACAGCCCTTCTGCTATCAAAGCTGATTCAGGATAGGCTCCTCACCTGTCACTCGGGCTCTCAGCCCTGTGGTCTGCATTCTCAGTTGAGCCATTCTCTTTACTCTGCCAGAACTTGCCATGTGCACTCTGGCTTCTTTTCTCTGGCCATTCTCTTCGCCTACAGTTTCTTTTCTTTCTCTATCTGTCTAAACCTACTTCTTCATTCAAGATGTAGGTCAGTTGCCAACCCTGCAGGACATCTCCCTGCCTCCCAAGGACATCACCTGATCTACCTTTAATTCTAGGAATTTCTGTAGTTGCCTGATCCTTTGGTGGGTGCTGAGCACTTGCAAGTTGTGTAGCCCTGGGATTATCTCCCAAAGTGCCTGTCAGGTGACCTTTTCTGCAGGCCTCAGCCCATAGAGGTTCAATTAAAATGAACAGCTTCAGGGATCTTCCCCCAGTTTCCTCCCGCACCTCTAGCTGGGACTGCCCAGCTGCACCAAAGAAGAGTTCCTTCATTCCTTTCCATCTAAATCTCTATGGAGAAGCTTCCAAACCTTCTTTACCCAAACAAGATGGGATACAAATAGTGAATCCTCATGGGAACTCCACCCATTTCCTTTTTTGCATCCTATTGAAGGAGAGTTACTGTCCTTATCGCCTGGCTTGCATGCCTCTCCAGCCCACTCTTACCCCTCTTGCCAGTGGCCCATAGTTTATCCTGGGTGTGGGAGCGCCAGTGTCCCACGGGCCAATGAAGAACTCCTTCAGGGAGCCCCCAGCTTTTAGCAGTTGTGTCAAAAACGATTCCTGGTGGATGTGGATGTTGAAGTGGGTGGGCTGGGATAGCACATAGGCCACATCGACCCCATTCACAGTCACCATGCTTTGGGCCATCCTGCCTGTTGGGGAGAAGATGTACAGAAATGAGGTCTGGGAACTGGGTGAGATAACAAGGAATACACTGCATGAAGAAAAGTAGAGAAAACAGCCTCTTTATCAAGATCCCAATGGTCTTCCCAGTGCCAATATCAATGTCACAGTGACCTTGATCTGGGCTGCAAAAGCAAATCACCTCAGGAGCTCTGCACATATTTTCCTGGGCCTCTCCCCACAATGGCCTAACACAGTTCATCTGGGTCTTGGGTTGGACAAAGAAAGGAATCTGTATTATTTATTTCAGTAAGTTAGTATGTGCAGCTGAGCCTTGACCAACCAGAGTTTGGACTGTGTGAGTCCACCCATACACGGAATATTTTTTTCAATTAATCCTGTAAATGTATTTTCTCTTTCTTATGATTCTCTTAATAACATTTCTTTAGCTTATTTTATTGTCAGAATAGAGCATATATAATACATACAGTATACAATATATGTGTCATCAACTGCTTCTGTTATTGGTAAGGTTTCTGGTCAATAGTATGCTCTTAGTTAAGTTTTGTGGAGTCAAAAATTATATGTGGACTTTCAATTGCACCGAGATCAGTGCTCCTACTCCCCCCACACACATTGTTTGAGAGTCAACTGTGTGTTTAATCATAATAGTTTCATATGGTTAAAAATTTCAAAAGACATAAAAACGTATACCTTTAAGACCCTCTCTCCTTTCTTTCTCTCACAGCCACCTAGTTGCCTTTCAGATGGCATTTTCTACAATGACTTTTTTGCATATAAAAGAATATAAAAATATTCTTTCCCCACAAAGGGCAAGATACTACACACACTATATTGCACAATGATTTGTTCCCAGAACCAATTCAAAATAATCCTGCATCAGTCTATAAAATGTTTCTTCATTCATTTGTATAGCTGCATAGCATCCCATTGTCTGTATACATCATAATTTTTTAAGCACTCCCCTATAGATCATTTATTTTTTCTCACAAACAGCATGGAACTGGCAAGTCAATGGGAACGTGCATGCAATCCCCATGCAAAAGCAAAGTCAAGAGGGCTCCGTGCCCCTGCCCATGGCCAGCAGAAGGTGTCAGCAAACTGTTGAATCTTTTTCCACTAATATCAGGAAAGTTACATTGCATTATAGATTTTAATCAGTTTTATCCAAAAAAACACTCCCTTCTAAATGTATATATAAACTACTTTTGACAAATTTGTACATTTGTGAAACCACAACTACAATAAAGATACAGAGCATTTCTATGTTGCAAAAATCCTGTAATGGTCCCCTTTTCAGTCAACCCCCAACCCTGACCCCAGGCAACCTCTGAGCTGCTTTCTGTGACTAATCTGTGATTATCTTGTGATGAGTGAGGTTGGTCATCTCTTCTTATGTTTAAGAGTCATTTTCATTCTCCTGTTGTGAGTGCTCCATTCATACCCTGTTTCCTCCTCAGTTTACTTTTTGTTTTGGTCTGTATAGGAGTTTTATTGTGTGCTCAAAAAAAAATTATCATCTTGACATGAGTTACAAATATTTCTTTACAATCTGTGATTTATTTTTGGACCTCGCTTATATTTTCATTTAATCAAAGTTTTTCATCTTTTTTTTTTGGGGGGGGGGGTGCATCATACTTAAAAAGAATATCTCATTTCAAGATGATAAAGGAATTCTTTTGTGTGTGTTTTCTAAGTGGTTTTAGGTTTTTCAGTGATATTGATCCATCAGAACTATTTCTTGTCAATTGAAAGACATGGGTTGGGTTTCTTTTTTCAGATGGTTAACATATGTTCTGTCTGTGGAATATATCATCTTTCTTCCATCGATTTAAATGCTCCCCTGAGAGCTCACTTTCTGTTTCCACCAGATGCTGCATTTCCCTGTTTTGCAAGCTGTTCTTCAGAATAAAGTTTCTCCTTTCACCACACCCCTGGTTGAAGACACCTGTTTGCTTGTTGCCAGTCCTTTTGTTGACAAAGTGATGGGCACCCTGTTGCTTCTAACCTGCTGTTGTAATGAACATCTTTGTGCTTGTCCCTGTGTGAACCTGGACTCAAGTTTCTCTGGGATGGATTATTGAATCATATTCATTTTCATTTTCTCTATGTCTAGTCTGGATCAACTGCCCACCAATTCATGTAGCTTCTCATTGGCATCAAGAAATCCTTTCTGCTATTTGAGAGACTTCTGTTCAGGACAGTGGCATATGTAAAGGCTGCACCCGCCTCCTCCCACATCCACACTAAAGTTACAACTAAGCTACAGAACAACCATCATTCAGAACTGCCTGGAGTCTAGCTAAATGGAAGTCCTACATAGGGATGTACAGAAGAAGCCACATTGACACTAGTAGGAGGGACAGAGACACAGATAGACTGGTCCCACACCCACATTTGGCAGTTTAAAATCCAAAGGGTGCCAGAAGCTAATTCCAGCATGTCATAAATGCAAGAAGTTTCATCAAAAGGTTGATGGAACTTGGGTATTCAGCAGAGCTGAAACTACATGTTATTGCCTGTTGGAAATGGCTAAGGGCATTTTCTCACACCTAAAGATTTTCATAGATGATTGCTTGCTGCCAGACAGCTGAGGGCATTTCAATCTACATGTTATTGCCGCCTGCTGGCCAAACACCTGAATAGCCAAAGGCAATCTAACAATACCTACTGTATACTGAACTTACCTTTGATATGTATATCTACCTTGCTTTAGGATAATTTGTGTTAATAAAAAGCAAGGGGTTCAAAGAGACAGGAGGACTTGGTTTCTTTAGCTAAGTCTCCTCTGGCTCCCCAAAATGCCTTCCAAATTGATGTTTTGTCTCTGGTCTCTTGATTAATTTACTTCAACCCCTTCTCCAGATTCCTGAACCCTTCTAGATGCTGGATAAGACCTCCAACAAGAGTGATATCTCAGCCATGGAGGTTCCCCCTGAGGAGTGAGGAGTCCCAGCCCCACATCAGGACCCCCAATCCCAGGGTTCCAGTGCTGGGAAGAGAAGTCCCCATAACTTCTGGCTGTTAAAACCAGCGGGGATTGAGACTAAAGGAGATGGAGGCTGCTGAAGCCCCATGCAGTTCTTCTTAAAGGGCCTGTGCATAGATTTACTCTGAGCTCCAGTGCTGGGGCAGAAGCTCAAAAGTGAGGGATATACAGGGATGAAGTGAATTATCTGTCTTCAGTTTTCTCCCAGACAGAAGTGCTGGCAGAGGCCATTATTCCTTTACTGAGACCCCCCCTTCCCCCACAGAGCCAGCAAGTGAGTACCATATCTGAGTCTCCATAAACCTGGTTCATGGTCAGCAAACTGCTGTTCACCACATCCTAGTGATTTCCTGAGATCCCATCCAACTTGAATGAGCAAGCATGCCCTGTATCTCTTACTAAGCAAATCCAATCTTGGCAGTAGTAGCAGCCAGCCTTGGTTCATAGCTTAGCCTCTCCCAGGCACCTCCAATCTCAGCAAAAGCACCAACCACCTGTAGATCACTTGTAGCTCATACCAGGTGGCCATGGGCAGGGCAGAGGCAGCCACTGACCTTGCCTGAACCAGAGCCCCTCCCAAGAGGCCCCAGAACCAACAAACCTGGTGGCCAGCTCAGACAACACTAGAGCACCACATAACCACCTCCACAAATGACACACCAAGAGGGAGGACTTTGCAGGCACCAGAGCCTCACTGAAATAAATCCTGCTCCATGATATCAGCCCCTGCACAACAGCAACTCAGCTATAGTCACAGCCCATCCTCATAGTCAATCAGCATGAGGGTCAATCATGCCAATAGCAACAAAGGCTCAACTGAAAAAGGAGGGCAAACCCAGCCCACACAAGGTAATACTCCTGGAACACCTGGATCAAGTGACCAGGTAGGTTGCCCCACTAGGCCCCACAGGACACCTATTTCATAAGGCCACTCTACCAACACTGGGAGACATAGCAGCTCTACCTAATACATAGAAACAAACACAAGGAGGCAGTCAAGATGAGGACATAAAGAAACATGTTCCAAATGAAAGAACAGGATAAAACTTCAGAAAAATAACTAAACAAAATGGAGACAAGCAACTTACCAGATACAGAATTCAAAACACTGTTTACAATGATGTCCAATGAACTTAGTGAGAATTTTAACAAAACATTAAAAAGGAGATAGAAAACATTAAAAAGAATCAGTAAAAAATGAAAGATACAGTAATTGTAATGAAGAATATGTTACAGGAATCAACAGTATAGATGAGGAAAAGTATCAAATCAGTTATTTGGAAGTCAAGGTATTGGGAAACACCCAATTAGAACAGCAAAAAGGAAAAAGAATTTTTTTAAATGAGGATACTTTAAGGCCTTGGTCGGCAAACTGCGGCTTGCAAACCACATGCAGCTCTTTGGCCCCTTGAGTGTGGCCCTTCCACAAAATACCATGGCCTTGGTGAGTCTATTTTAAAGAAGTGGTGTTAGAAGAAGTTTAAGTTTAAAAAATTTGGCTCTCAAAAGAAATTTCAATCGTTGTACTATTGATATTTGGCTCTGTTGACTAATTAGTTTGCCAACTACTGGTTTAAGGGACCTGTGAACGTCAAGTATAACAACATTCATATCACAGGGAAACAAGAGAGCAAGAGATTGAGAACATATTTAAAGAAATAATGACAAAAAAATCTTCCCTAACTTAGCCCTAGCTGGTTTGGCTCAGTGAATAGAGTGTTTGCTTATGGACTGAAGGGTCCTGGGTTTGATTCTGGTCAGGGTGTATGCCTGGGTTGCAGGCTTGATCCCCAATTAGGAGCATGCATGAGGCAGCCAATCGATGATTCTCTTCATCATTGATGCTTCTATCTCTACCCTCCCTTTCTTTCTGAAATCAATAAAAATATTTTTTTAAAGAAAAAAGAAAACTTCCCTAATTTGGTGAAGGAAATAGACATACAAATCCAGGAGGCAGAGAGAGCCAAATGAGAGAAACCCAAAGAGGCCCACACCAAGACACATCATTAAAATGCCAATGGTTGAAGACAAAGAGAGAAAAGCAGTTAATTACATTCAAGGGAGCACCCATAAGACTGTCGATTTCTCAACAGAAACTTTGCAGGCCAGAATGGATTGGCACAAAATATTCAGTGATGAAAAGAAAGGAATTGCAACAAAGATTACTCTTCCAGTAAAGCTATCATTTAAAATTAAGGAGAGATAAAGGACTTCCCAAGCAAGAAAAAACTTCAGGAGTTAATCATCACCAAACCAGTATTACAAGAAATCTTAAAGGAACTTCTTCAAGAAGAAGAAGTAAAAAGATTAAAAAATATGAATAATAAAATGGCAATAACTACATACCTATCGTTAATTACTTTAAATGTAAATGGTTAAATGTTCTAATCAAAAGATATAGGGTGGTTGAATGGTTAATAAAACAAGACCCACACATATGTTACCTACAAGATACTCACTTCAGATTGAAAGACACACACAAAATTAAAGTAAACAGATGAAAAAAGTATATATTTCATGCAAATGGCAATTTTAAAAAGCTGGAGTAGTAATACCTACAAAGTCTATAACAAAGGCTATCACAAGAGACAAAGAAAGATCCAACAATTCCACCTCTGGATATTTACCCAAAGAAACCCAAAACACTAATTTGAAAAGACATATGCATTCCTATGTTCATTGGGGCATTATTTACAATAGCCAAGATATGAAGCCAATCTAAGTGTCCATGGATAGACAAATGGATAAAGAAGAGATGGTACACATACAAAATGAAATATTACTCAGCAATCCTATATAATAAAAGGGTAATATGCTAATTAGATAGGCCAGAAATCATTCTAGACCTCCTTCCATCTTTCTGGACAAAGCCGAATCTACAGACACTCACTCACCCGCCCAAGGCTGCAAGGGAGGGAGAGAGGGACAGACCCCGGCCCAGGCACCTGCCCACCCAAGGCTTCGAGGGAGGGAGGGAAGGATGGTCCTAGGCCCAGGCAGCCACTCATGGTTAGGGGTGATCAGGAAGTCAGGCAGAGTGTTAGGGGCAATTAGGCAGGCAGGCAGGTGAGCTGTTAGGATCCAGGGGTCTCAGATTGTGAGAGGGCACAGGCCAGACAGAGGGGACCAACCCCTCCTCCTTCCCCACCTCCTGTGCACAAATTTCATGCACCAAGCCTCTAGTAAAATAATAATCAAATTTTGCCATCTATAACAACATGGATTAACCTAGAGGGTACTGTGCTAAGTAAAATAAGTCAGACAGAGAAAAACAAATGCCATACTATATCATGTATACATAGATTCTTTAAAAAAAATAATAATCAATAAACAAACAAAACAAACAAACTCATAGATTTAGAGAACATTTTGATGGTTGCCAGATGGTAAAGGGGCAGGGGAAATGAGCAGAAAAACTGGAAGGGATTAAGATATGCCAATTGCAAGCTATAAAAACAGTCACAGGGATGTAAAGTACATCATAGTGAATAGAGTCAATATATTGTAATAGCCCGGTAGGCATGGCTCAGTGGTTAAGGATCTGCCCATGAACCAGGAGGTCACAGTTTGATTCCCAGTTAGGGCACATGCTCAGGTTGCAGGCTTGATCCCTGGGGGCAGGCAGGAGGCAGCCAATTGATGTTTCTTTCTCATTGGTGTTTCTATAATCAATTAAAAATGTTTAAGGTGAAATTTTAAAGTAATAATTCTATTATAATAACTGCATATGGTGTCAGATGAATACTAGACCTATTGGGATGATCATATCATAAACTATATAAATGTGTTATAAACCTAATATAATATTACATGTCAACTATAGTTGAAAAATAACAATTATTTTTAAAAATAAAATTAAATGCTTCCTGAACAAAAATGAAATTGTCACAGGAATTCAGGTTTATTCTAATCTTGATATTCTACCCATTGGTGTGTCTGATGAGTCATGCACCATGGCCAAAAATTTAATTATGACTATTGAGTTTAATATTTAGTTGAGCTATTTCACAACAACCCCCCCCCCCAATATTATTTTTTTGCACAGCCATGTTTGCTATATTACTTCTCCATATGCACATTAGAATCAACTTGGCTAGTTCCAAAAGAAATCCTCTGTGGGTGATTCTAGCAGACATCCTACTTAAGTATCACTGTTTCTATCTTAATATTATTCAACAGCAGCAACCACAGGATTCCTAAAGTCTTCCCATTTGTATCTATGTGCTTTTGAGAGCAGGTCCACTCTCACCGATCTGCCCTCCTTTAAAGTATAAAGTACAGGTGGTTGACAATTCTGCAGACACACAAGGAGCTTCCAATTTTGACACAGACTCAGGCAAGGAAGTCCAGCCAGGATTCCAACAACTTCCCTACAGGCCTGGGTGTCAGCATCATGCCACAGCCTTGAATATGCCTCAGCTCCAGCTCCCTCTGAGCCCTCTGGGTACCCCATTCCATGCCAACTCCTAGCCCCCTGCTCTTCCTCCAAACCAGGCCAGCCCCATGAAGATTTCCCACCCACACCACCCTGTCTTCAGGCTATGGGCTCTTTCCTACTGCCAACTCCCTGGAGTTGGGGAGAGGGGACCAGGATCCCCTGGAGCTGGGGAGAGGGGACCAGGATCCCCTGGAGCTGGGAAGAGGGGGCCAGGCCACACTCTGAATGAATCTTTCACCGCCCAACCGCCTGAGCCTCAGCCACCCCACCCAGAATAAAGGCTTGAGGCACTGGCACATGCCATACACAGCCCCCCTCCCATCCAGCCAATCCTATGGGAACAGGAATGGAGAGATAATAACATCCTGTGAAACAGAATGGGGCTTTAGAGATTGGTCTGGGGGACTCAGAGAGATAGAGATCCTGCAGTGAGGGGCCACCTGGGCTATCAGGGCCCCGCACACCTGCTGTCCCCTGGAAGTCGGCACCCCACAGAGCAGGGCTAGGAGAGTCTGGCCTGGACTTGAGGACCTGCTTTTGAGTGGGAGGGAGAAGAGCTGACAGAAGGGGGAGAGAAGATGGGGTCTGACCTTCAGCATCACAACTTCCCAGAAAACATCTGGGGCCCTTCTTGGGGGGTTCTGTCTTGAGCAGATAATCAGATGGCTGGAGGCAGCAGAGTGCACACAGACACACACACACACACACACACACACACACACGCACACACACACATGCACACTCGCACACTTGTACCTACTCAAACTGCACACACACTGGGGCGAACACATCCACAGCACAGGCAAAGTCATCTGGCTCCTGATGATCCACTCAACCTTGGAAAACCCCAGAGGGGCCCCTATGCCCAGCTGGATGCCAGGATACTGCTGGCTAAAGCCCAACCACTCCCTGTCTGCTGCTACTTCCTGATGCTAGATCACCCTCAGCCTGGTCTCAGTGCTCAGCTCCTCCTGGCCTCCCTGCTCCGCTGGCCTCCAATTCCTGGGAGCTTAGGTGAGGCAACCCCCAGCCCCAGCCCTTTCCCCACAGACCTGCTCACAGGACCCCACTCCAGGGGAATTCCATCCTGCTGCCCCTCACAGCCTCTGCAGCCTCACCCTTCAGAACTTGCTGGGAAGGAGGGAGGGAGGGAGAGAAGGAAGGAGGGAGGGAGGGAGGGAGGGAGAGAAGGAGGGAAGGAGGGAGGGAAGGAGAGAACAACAATGACATAGACAATGTGACTCCAGGAAGGTGGCAAGAATGGATGCCACTTGCACCCCTGTTTGATGCCCAGTCAGTCTGCCCTTTTAACTCTACCTTCATCCACAATACAGTCCATCCCAGGGGTGGAGGGGCTTCACCAAACCCCACATGGCTGGCTGAGTGGCCACTGGTGGAGAGGGAGGTCTTGGGGGGCTGAGGGGTGTCCCCAGGCCCAGCTGCAGCAACAGAAGCTCAACAGGCAGTAGGGACTGGGTTTCTGTCCTGCAGCCTGAAGGCCTGGGAAAAGGCTGAGAGAGGAGCCAGAGCGGGGGGGGGGGGGGGGGGGCCGGAAGGGGGGGCAGGGGGGGGCCGGGAGGGGGGCCGGGGGGGGGCGGGGGGGGGGGCAGGCGGCGGCGCACGAGAGGGCTGCAATGGCCCCAAGGGAGCAGAGAAGGGAGAAAGGAAGGAGGCAGGCACTGATTGGTCCAGACCAGAGGTCTTCAAACTACGGCCCGCGGGCCACATGCGGCCTGCAGAGGAGTCTGATCCGGCCCGCCAGGTTTTTTGGGCAATGAGCGCAGCCGAGGTGTTACAGTAGGAATTAGTAGTTCATATAGTCCGGCCCTCCAGCTCTCTGAGCGACCATGATCTGGCCCCCACTTTAAAAAGTTTGAGGATCCCTGGTCCAGACCCTGAGGCTCTGGGAGGAAGACCGGGGACAGAGCAGATCTGAGATGAAGGGGGAGGTTCTAGGGGCTGCCCTGCCACAACACCCCTCACCCCTGGAGAGGGGCTCTGGAAGGCTGTTCCAGGACCGATGGGGGGCGGGGGGGGAGCTCCACCAGTCCCCAACTCCAGTGGAATCTGTGAAAATCTGCCAACTTTTCTTCCAGCCGCATGTCCAGGACCATGAGGACAGCAGAAGGGGGTGAGGAGGCCCCTGGGGCCCCCATGCCCATCCACATCGATGTGCACATCCACCAGGAGCCTGTGCTGAACCTGAGCTGCCTGCTGTGGCCTTCTGCCCCCAACACCACCTCCTGGACCCCAGGACACAGACGGCTGCTCGTGGCCTCCTCAGTGAGCAAGGCTGCGGGGAGCAGGGGAGGACCCAGGCCCCTATATCGGGAAAGGAGAGTCTCCCTCTCTCGCCACGCTCACTCTCTGCAGCCTCAATCTGAATAGGACATCGAGTCTGTTGTATGTAATGCCTAGAGATCATTCCCCTGCTCTGTTTTTAGCTTTCTTCATCACTATCTGGCCTTCCTGGTGAAAACTGTAGGTAGGGTACACTGAGGGCTAGAGAGCTGACCACTGAAAGTCCCAGCCTGTGGAACCCCGAGCCCAGCCACTCCCCTGGGCCAGATACAGAATGGTTGGCACCCCTTCCTCAGTCTCCTGTCCCTCCCTCACCTCTCTTTCTCTACCTTCCTCTCTTCCTCTTGTATGGGGTTCTCACAGTGAGCACCTGGAGCAGCAGGTTCTTAAAGCTTCTCTGAGACTTGGGGGCCAGGTTCTAAGCTCTTCATCTTTCAGGTGGTACAAATCATGCTGGGGCTGATGAGTGGGGTCCTGGGAGAACTTGGCTGCATCGCATTCTCCAACAATTACCCGTATTCCATGGAAAGATGGGTCGCTGGCATCTGGACAGGGGCTGTGGTGAGTGGGGCCAGAGGATGGCGGGCAGGTCAGTGGACCTATCAGAAGGGTCTGCCCAACACCATCAATACCGCCACCATCAATGTGGTACTGTGGAATGTTGGCAACCCAAAAGACCCTAAGTTCTCGAGGCCGATCCCCTATTTCAACAGATGAGAAAAGAACCAGTCCGCCGGCATAGCTCAGTGTTTGAGTGTCGACCTATGAATCAGGAGGTCATGGTTTGATTCCTAATCCAGGCACATGTCCAGGTTGAAGACTTGATCCCCAGTGTGGGACTTTCAGGAGGCAGCCAATCTCATCATTGATATATATATCAATGACTCTCTCATCATTGATATATATATATATATATATATATATATATATATATATCCCTCTCCCTTCCTCTCTAAAATCAATAATCTTTTTTTTTAATTTTTTAAAGAGTCAAGGAAAGTAGTGGCATAAGTCAGCTCTCCCAGAACTCTGCCCAGGGCCTCCCCGACCAAGCTGGCTGCCTCTCCCCACTTTCAACAGCAAATATAAACTAAGTATCTAGGCCCCAGCTAATCGTCAGACACTTGCATAGAGATGGGAGGCATCCTGCACTGCAGGGTGTAGGCCCACAGAGAAGGCCACCTCCTAGTCCTTTCACAGTGCCCTCTGCAGGTTCTGCCCCACGGAGACCATGTGGGTGTCATTGAAGGACAATGGCTAATGTCAACAGATGGGAGGGGTGTGATCTGCAGTGGCAGCTTGGTGGGCAGGTCATGGTGGGATTGAAGCCACTTGGCAAACTCATACACACTCACAAAATAACAGCAAAACATATTTATTGAAAGAGGGGCCGAAGTCACCATCCATCCACCGGATGGACCAGACTTCCTGTTCCATGAACTCAGGAGCAGAGCAGTGTGGGGACAGGCGCCAACCTGAGGCAGGGCAGACTCATCCTGAACTGAGAACTTTTCCAACAGCCCAGGTCTTCCACATGAACTTGCAGAAAGCACTGGTGTGGCTTAAAGAGAAAGACTTTGGAGAAAGAGAGAGTTCACACCTGGCTTGACCACTAGCACCTTTAATGTCACTAAAACAGAGGGTCCCGCAGCCTGAGGAGTCATCCAGGCCTCCACACCCTCACTGCTACCTTCCCTCACTACTAGCTTAGCTCAAAACTCCCAGCTAACATATGTTCTGGGGCAAGGCCAGCTCTACCTGTGAGAGTTACAGAGGGACAGAGATTCGAGCAGCTACAAGGGCTTATGTGTCCCATCTTTCCCCAGGCTGTGCTGGCTGGAGTCCTTTGCTTCATTTACGAGAAATGGGGTGGCACCTGCTGGGTGAGTTCAGGGAAAGGCAGAAGCTGGAGGCCACCCCAACTCTCCCGCCCACCCCATTGAACCCCCTTCCCCCGCATTGGTCCCCAAGAGAGACTGAATCATGAGGTCTCCCCGTCTCCTCTTCATCCCAGGCCCTGCTGAGGACCCTGCTCGCCCTGGCAGCTTTCGCCACTGCCATTGCAGCCATCTACACTGGGGCTTATTATTTCCAGGAATTAAGCTATGTGTTTGAACAGGAATTGTGTACTAGCCCCCACTCCTGGGCGCCTACCCGCCACCCCTGAGCGCCTACCCTCCCCACCAGCACTCCCGAAGAAGCCAATAGGCAGCACCAGTGCCTGTTCTACCTGGACCTGAGCAAGGTAGGTGGGCAAGGGAGAGGAGCAGCACAGACAGTGCATCCAAAACAGCGTCACCTCTTCTGCACCAAGCTTGACTACTGTCACCACAGATGATGGTGTTGAACAAACAGAAACAGTTTCTGCGGTTGTGGGTGTCACAGCCTAGTGGGAACACAAACACTGAAACAACAGTAAGTGAATCAATATTCCCAGTGTGTGAGGTGCTGCAAAGACAAGAATGCACCTTTTCCCTGGGTCTTGTCAAGTTCGGGGCAGTTGGGAAACCAAATCATAGCCCAGGCCTATCCCTGTTCAGATGAGGATGCTGAGGCTCAAGGAGAGGGACCTCTGGGTGCTCTTGTACACTAGACCTATTGACCCTGCCGCACACAGTGCTCCTTCCTTAGTCCCCTCCAGCCCCCTACAGACCAGGGTGGAGGGTATTTGTCTGTCGGTGATGAGGCTAGGGACAGATCACAGATGGCAACGGTCACTCTGGTGCCTGCAGCTTTGCTCCTCTGTTCTCAGGCCCTGACCATTGGCCTTAAGGCCATGCTGTTGAGTATCTGGGTTCTGCTGCTTCTGACTTCTCTGACCCCTATACTTCTGTTCTGCTGAAGAAGACTCCAACCCAAGGAGGTGAGTCCCAACATATGTGTCTGTGTATTTGGGGCAGGAGGCTATGCAGCTAGGAGATAGAATGGAGAGTGGACAGCTGGGCAAGAGAAAAGGCCCCATGACAGTGAGTCCCAAGAACATCATGCCTGTCTTTCTACCCCAGTGGTGTCCCAGCCCAGAGAGCCGCTGTTCCTGACCACATGGCCCTAGGCCAAAGACCCCAGGAATCCAGGGAAGTCCAGAACTAAGCTGCCTTTGAGGAGAGAATTTGTGTTTCCTCTCCCCCTCTGTGTTGGCTGATCTCCTTCTCCTCCTCTTTCTCTTCCTCTTCCTCCCTTAGAAAAAAGACCAGAAGCCACTGCTGGGAGCAAGTATAATCTAGCCCTGCCTCTCCTGAGTACTCATGCCTGGAGCTCCTTCTGCACCCATGTCCCTGCATCTGACTCCTGGAGTAAGAACCAGACCAAGGAAATGAGACCTTCTAGTGACCCCAGTTATCCTGCCCCACAGCCAGGGCCACAGCCACACTCTGTCCACCAACCCTCATAGTGCCTCTCACCTATTTCTTGCACTCCTCAGCCATACTGTCCCACTTCATGTCCCCTCTTGAGCAGTGATGATAATAAACTCTTACATTGTTGGTCCCAGCTTCGCACTTAGTTATTCCAATGAATTTCTCTTGGTTGGGGAGGCAGTGGAGAGTGAGCCAAGAGCAAGCCCATTCCCAGCATCGAGAGTTGCTGGCCCACTGTATTTTTTAAACTTCACCCAGGTACTATTTACAAGAAACATGTCTAAAACAAGGATACAGAAAGATTGAGAGTAATAGGATGGAAAACATTTATAACAAATAAATTGGTACAGCTCTGTTAAAATCAGACATTAAGGCAAAAAGCATTACTAGAGATAAAGTGGTCAGTCTTGCCGGCATTCTCTCCTTCCTTCTTCCAATTCATTCCTTCTCTCCTGGGACCAGGACCCCACCCCTCCAGCTGGAAGAGCCAGATTATGGCCAAGGGGATGTCAGAGCCATGGTGCAAGAGGAAGACCCAAGGAGCCTGGCCTTCTATAGCACAACAGAACGTGCCCATGTTTGGCTTACCTTTGAATAACTTTATATGAGGTAAAGTAATTCCTTGCTGATTTTTTAAAATGAAATTTTTTTTTCTTTTAAAACCATTTATAACAGAAAAAAGGGGGGGTAAAGTTTGCTAGTACTAATTTTAGACAGGCAATTCATTAATAAACATAGACATTATTGGAAAATATTTATGAATAGCTAAATAAGTAGAAATATATGCACCTGTCTAGGAAGGGAAAACTCAATTTTGTAAAGATGTCATCACTCTCCAAGTTTATACCTAATTTCAATGTGATTCCAATCAAAATTTCAACAGAGTTTTCTTAGTACCATATTAGCCAATTCTCACATTGATGCAGAATCAAAAGACCAAGAACAGCAACCTTCAGTTTGTTCTCTGTATCCTTGAATCTGTTTTTGTTTGTTTTGTTCTTTAGATTTCACATAGAAGTGAAATTATATGGTATTTGTCTTTCTCTGCCTGACTTATTTCACTTAGCATAATACCCTCTAGATCAATCCATGTTGTGCAAATGGTAAAATTTCATTCTTTTTATAGCCAAGTAATATTCCATTGTAAATAGTGCTACCTCTTATTTATCCAATCATCTATTGATGGGCATTTGGGTTGCTTAAAAAACTTGGCTATCCTATATAATAAAGAGGTAATATGCAAATTGACCATCACACCCTTGCACAAGATGGCAACCCCCATGTGGTCACAAGATGGCCACCCCCATGTAATCATAAGATGGCCAGCAGGGGAGGGAAGTTATGGAAAATCAGGCCAGCAGGGGAAGGCAGTTAAGGGTGACCAGGCCAGCAGGGGAGAGCAGTTGGGGGCAACCAGGCCAGTAGGGGAGAGCAGTTAGGGGCAACCAAGTCTTCAGGAGAGAGAGTTGGGGTGGCCAGGCCGGCAGGGGAGGGCAATTGGGGACAACCAGGCTGGCAGGGGAGGGCAGTTGGGGGTGAACTGGCTAGAGGGGAGAGCATTTGTGGGCAACTGGGTTGGCAGGGGAGGGCAGTTGGGGGCAATTAGGCAGTCAGGGGAGCAACTAGTCATTGATCAGGCTGGCAGAGGAGTGGTTAGGGGTGATCAGGCTAGCAGGCATAAGCAGATAGGGGCGATCAGGCAGGCAGGCAAGTGATTGGGAGCCAGCAGTCCCAGATTGTGAGAAGGATGTCCAATCCCTGTGGGATTGGGCCTAAACAGCATGTAGACTTCCCCCGAGAGGTCCCAGATTGGAGAGGGTGCAGGCTGGGCTGAGGGACACACCCCCATGCATGAATTTCTTGCACTGGGGCCTCTAGTTGTAAATAATGCTGCAATGAACATAGAGGTACATATATAATTTCAAATTAGTGTTTTGGATTTATTCAGCTCTATTCCCAGGAATGAAATTGCTGGACCAAATAGTAGTTCTATTTTAAATTTTTTGAGGACCCTCCATACTATTTTTCATAGTGGCTGCACCAATTTGCAATTCCACCAACAGTACATAAGGATTTCTTTTTCTCCACATACACACCAACACTTGTTGTTTGTTGATTTATTGATGACAACCATTCTGTCAGGTATGAGGTGATATTTCATTGTGGTTTTAATTTGCATTTCTCTGATGATTAGTGACATTGAGCATCCTTTCATATATCTGTTGGCCATCTGTATGTCATCTTTAGAGAATTTTCTATTCAGATCTTCTGGCAATTTTTAATTGGATTGTTTGGGGGAGTGTGTGTGTGTGTGTGTGTGTGTGTGTGTGTGTGTGTTGAGTTGTATGAGTTCTTTATAAATTTTGGATATTAACCCTTTATCAGATGGATTATTGGCAAATATCTTCTTTCATTCAGTAGGATGTCTTTTTAAATCCTCACTGGAGGACTAAGGGTATTTTTCCTATTGATGAGAGAGACGAGAGAGAGAGAGAGAGAGAGAGAGAGAGAGAGAGAGAGAGAGAGAGAGAGAGAGAGAGAGAGGAGAGAAAAAAAAATCTATGTGAGAGAGACACATTGATTGGTTGCCTCCTACATGTGCCCTCAAGAGTGGGGATTGAACTTTCAGCCCAGGTAGGGAACTGAATCCTTGACCCTCCAGTGCACAGACTGATGCTCTAACCACTTAGAACATTGGCCAGGACAAGCTGGTTATCTTTTTATTTCGTTGACATTTCCTTTTCTATGCAAAAATTCAATTTGAAATAGTCCCATTTATTTATTTTTTCCTTTGTTTCCCTTACTCAAGGAGATGTATCAGGAAAAATATATATATTACTAAGAGCAATGTTAGAAAATTTACTGCCTCTGTTTTCTTCTAGGAGTTTTATGATTTTGGGTCTTATATTTAAGTCTTTAATCCATTTTGAATTTATTCTTGTATATGGTATAAGAAGGTTCTAGTTTCATTTTTTATATGTATTTGTCCAGTTTTTCAATAGTATTTATTGAATAGACTGCCTTTATCCCATTGTATATTTCTTGCCTCCTTTGTCATAGATTAATTGAACCATAAAGACATATATTTATTTCTGGGTTCTCAATTCTGTTTGATGTCAAGTAGCATGATACCTCCAAGTTTGTTCATGTTTCTCAAGATTGCTGTGGCTAATCAGGGTCTTTGTGACTTTATATAATTATTTGTTCTAGGTCTGTGAAAAAATGTCATTGGTATTTTGATAGGATTACATTGAATCTATAAATTGCTTTGGGTAGTATGGACATTTTAACAATGTTAATTCTTCCTCAGCAAAAGTCTCAGGGTACAGCTGCCACCCAGTAGGGCCTACAGACCTTGAGGTCTGGCCAAGTTTCACGGAGTCCTCAGGCTGGAGCTAGGCTAATGTAAGTTAAATTGGCCCCAGCTCAACACAGGAAAGGTAGCACCCAACTGCCGTGCATATTTCTGGCACCCCCTTAGCCACTGTCCCTCTGTATGTGGGCCCTTTAAGAAGATGTCTGGGTTTCTGGCAGCCTTCCATTTCATGAGGATGGTGGAAACCCCACTGATATTTACAGTCAGATATTACATGGCCTCCTCTTCCTGGCACTGGTGTTCCAGGCTGGGAAGCCTTGGGTGGGTCTGAGAGACCTCTGCAGCTGAGATATCCCTCGGTATTCTCCACCTCTCATGTGGTGTGGGGCTGGCCCCTTTTGTGTTTCTGCCAATCTCCACGTGGTTTCTCCATTTTTTCCTTAGTTATAGGACTTCTGTTCAGCGAGTCTTAGGATGGTTCTCCAGGCTGATCGTTCCATAATTTAGTTGTAATGTTGGTGTGGTCATGGGAAGAGGTGAGTGCAGCCTAGATGTTTATATGAGAAAGAAACATGTCATTTCACGTATTCTGTTGCTTACAACCAGACATTACTCTAATTAATACCTTTTCACCTCAAAAATAATGAGAAGTCAGTCTGTCCAGTAAATATATTGTAGAGAAAATCCATCATTTAAAGGACAGTCCCAGAAGCCGGAAAATGTACCCTGCTTACAGCTGACTGAAAACTATTTTTGGCAGTTAGAGTAAGGCTAATTATGATCCTCAAAGAAACACTCTAGCTGTCATGATCCCGGCAGAAAACAGATGCACACTCAGCGTGCTCAGAGTGGGTCATTTGAGAAGCGTGTGGTAAAGGGACTATTTACAAAGATGCCAGCAAAGTTTGGGAAAAACTGTAAGTGACGATACTATAAGGTTTGAGGCACAAGAAACTGGCCACCAAGGAATTTTAAAGTAAAGTTTATTCCCCAGTAATGAGCGGGACTCATTATGGATGTAGAGAAATCAGAATTGAAGGAGTTGGGAGGGGGGATGGACCCAGCTGGGCTACCACCTGGACATGGAGGATCAGCAGCACGTGGCTGGTCTGGCGGTCTTTTTAAGAGGAGGAACAGGAGAGGGTTGGACCCAGGGCAGAACAGGAAGGGGTGGGCTCCAGGACACTTTGGCAGGCGCTGATTGATGGCTCAATGTCTTGGAGATGTTTCTGTGACAGATGCCAGTAATGTCATAACTCTGCCCACCAGTTGGGAGGAGGGAGAATCTTATATTCCAAACTCTTTGATTATATTTTTTTTTTTAAATTGAAAGTCTGGGCAGGATTCAGGGGCTTTGCAGATGCTTGCATTGGCTCTGGGCTTCCCTCCCTGCCTCCCTGGCCTCTTGGTGATAGGGGGCGGCGAAATCATCTAACTGCTTCTTTGATGACCAGGGACTACGAAGAGAGTGGGGGGTGTCAGAGGCCAGGGTCAGGCAGAGGTGGGTTGGAGGGCAGCCGAGTGTAGGGATGGAGCAGGAGCTGGTTTGCAGTCACCCGAGACATTTCAGCGATCTGGGAGCTAATGAATTTGAGGAGGCAGATGAGAACTAGGGGCCCTATCAAGGGTAGGACCCAGGTAGCTAAAGGGCTTTGGAGCCAGCCAAAAAGAGAGTTGTCCTGCAAGTGTCTTGCACGTAATTCTTCACTCAGCTTAGTCAGGGTCTGCACATTCTGTTCCATCACTCCGGACTCGTTGATGTAGTAGCAGCATTCTTCTTGAAGGAACAGGCAGGTTCCTCCTCTTTCCGCAGTAAGAAGGTCTAGGGCCTTTCGGTTCTGCAGGGCTATTTGGGTTACTGATGTTACTTGCCGCTGCAGGGAAGCTAAAGAGGTAGTGGTAGACTCCAGGGCTATCTGGAGTTTGTCACTGAAATCCTGAGCAGGGATTATGCTGTTACCCGGGGCCCACCCCAGCTAGGCCTATTGAGGCAGCGATACTTACCCCCAACGTGACAGGGAGGAAGGCAGACCAGCAGGCCCGGGGGTGGGATGAAGGGAGCAACCAGGCGAGCTCCGACTCTCCATACAAGGTTAGTTGGGGAACTACTGTGACCATGAAGCAAGGTCCGGGGTCAGAGGAGTTTATGCAGTTGCTTACGGTGCTGTTGCACCAAAAGAAGGTGCCCAGGCTGGCTTTGGTGGGACTGGCTGTGGTGTGGCTTTTGGTACAGTTCCAGGTGATCCGTCCCCCAGTTACCGGGTTGCTGTTCTGGTAGCATATCTGAGGGGGCAAGCTGGGTTCTGGAGTTCCGGGTTCCCAGAGGGGAATGCCAGCCAGGGGAGGCTGACATTCACCATGTCCTTGGGTTCCTGGAGGAGTCATGAGTGGGATGGCAGCCAGCCAAGGTCTTTGGAGAGAGACACATAAAAAGCAGGGCAAGACATTGGGCAGGGTGAGGTTCTCATTAAGGAATAGTTAAGTGTGTTGGATAAGTTGGAGCCAAGAAGACAGGACTTCTTCCCAGGGGGAATCAGGCAGCTTCCCTTTAAGGGACTGTTCAGCCTGTAGGATGCTATTGGAGACCTGGATTTGGGCCTCCTGGGCCGTGACATATTCCCGGGAGATATAGATGGTCCCTGAAGGGGTCGAGCTCCAACCACTCCAATATAGTTTTCCCATAACTCCCGCAACCCATCGCTGGTTCCAGGGGTCCCAGACCCTGATGTTGAAGATCCCGTCCTTACAGAAAAAGGGGCCAGACTTGACCTCTTTGTAGGCATTATGGATGACACAACCTGACCAGTGGGAACCTTCATAGGTGTTGACATGTCAATTAATCTGTCTGGGTTCCACTGGTCATAAGCAAAGCAGGCATATAGTCAGCCACTGTTGAACATGGAGGTTGACAGCAATCAGGATCTCTGCCTGGTGTCTGACCAGAGGGCTGTCCTGAGCTCCTACTTGCCGGGTAACGCGTGTGCTGTGTTGGTTATAGGTTTCACGGAGGTTGCCCAGGGAGGAGGAGGAGGGGGAGGGCGACTAAGGTGGGCCGTAGTGGGGCCCAACACCTCACATTTATACAAGTGATGCTGCTCCGGGGTCCTCTTGAGTCTGGAGAGGTGATGCCACGATGGATCGCCAAGTAGTCTGGCTGCGGTGGGGGGAACTGAGTTCCCGGGCTGGAGGGGTGGTCCTCGGGAGGCTTGGTCAGCTGGTTCTGTCCTGGGCAGAAACCTGTCAGCATGTTCCAGGAGCAGCTGCCTGGGGTGGGGCAGCTGCACACGTGGAGCAGGAAGAGAGGCACTCAGGCCATCTGAAAACCTCGGGGCAGAAATGCTTTGCTGCAGTTTGGGTGGAGGCTTCCCGGAGCAGCTGCCTGGGGTGAGGCAGCTGCACACGTTGAGCGGGAAGAGAGGCACTCAGGGTCTCTGAAAACTTCAGGGCAGAAGTGCTTTGCTGAAGTTTGGGTGGAGGCAGCAGGAAGGAGAGTGGCTGGGTTCAGGGCTGGGTACTGGGTTAGGGAGATGTCAGGACTTTGGAGGAACAGGAGATGGAGTCCCTGCATGTGAGAGGGGCAAGGAGAGATCAGGATCACTGTGGTCTATGATGGAGAGCACCTGTAAGGGTAGCTGGAGGCAGATCTTCTGGGCCTCCATGATGAGAACAGCAGCTGCAGCCAGAGCCCAGAGGCAGGGCTGCAGTCCCCAAACCGTGGGATCAAGCTGTTAGGACAGGTAGGCTACTGGGGTGAAGGCTGGCCCTAGGGGCTGGGTGAGGATCCCAATGATGGGAAAACGTTACCAGTGGAGGCCAGCTGTATGACTCTGAGACTTGATGTGCTGGGAAGGTCCCTGGGTAAGGCCTGGCCAAACAGATGACTGTCTCTGAACCCCTGGGGCAGGACTGTCCAGGTGAGTGGGTTCTGTAAAAATTCTTGTAAACAGTTAACTTTAGAATTCCTTTCCAATTTTTTCCCCCCATTACTGTATGCTGTTGAAGACATTTATAGAAAGCAGGGAGAGGAGGGAACAGAGCATTTTTGCCAGTTCATACCCTGGAAAGAGATCGTGGCTGAAACGATGGCCCGGAAAAAGAGAGTGCAAAGACAGGTATCCCACGCCATATCCACCAGGAAGGAGACCTGCACACCCTTACCGTGAGCTTCACCCGGGGCTTTCGGCGGGGGTGGCGGGGTGGTGTCGAGTCCAGGCATATGGCCAGCGGCGGGTCATGACCTGGAAGGACAGCCCCTCCACGCGGAGACATAGAAGGCCTGTCGCTTTTCCAGGGACGGCTTTTCCAGAGGCTGCTTTGACCACGTGGGCTGGGCAGGGCTTGGTCGGAGCACGGAGTTATGGGCATCATTTTGCCCAGTGACGTTCATTTCCGCAGTTGAAGCATTTTCCAGGTGTCACTGGTCCTCTCGTTGCACCCCCACCACACACAGTTGTGTGTGGCTGCCGTTGGCCCCAAGGTAACAAGCAAAGGTGTGCGTTTTTTGCAGACTCAAGTCCTGTAGAAGGCGGGTTTATGCTGCCCTGCTTCTCAGGAGCATTAAAGCCTTAAATGCCATGAACTGATCTCTTACCTGGGGAGGGGGACTGGCTGTACACCAGAGGAGGCGTGGCAGTCCCGGCCTGAGGAGGCGAGACTTGGTTGGAGAGGGGAGGGGTTCCTTGCGCAAAGATGAAGGCGGTCCCTTGGGAACTGGAAAGGGGCGGGACTCGCCAAGGTGGCGGCGGCCACGTGGTGGCAAGGCCGCACATAATTAAGCAATGGAAGAGCACTTAGCTGTTTGGAGGTGTTGCGCGGGTGGGAGGCTTTCGCGGAGGTGGCGACCAGAGGCTGCGATTGTGGCATCCACTGCAGGGGAGCCGCGGGGGAGGGCGACTCATTGCGGCCACGGCGCGGTGATGGGAGAGCGTAGATGAAACGGCGAACCCGGGGGTGCGCGAGTCCAGCGGGCCATCGCCGGGGACCGGCCCGACCCTGCGCTAGCGCTCACGCGAGTCAGTCCCGGCGTGGGGCGGTGGTGGAGCAACCCCAGCAGAAGTGCCCGGGGCTCGGAAGCCGCGGGGCGCGGTGGGGAGGCGGCCGCGTGGCGGCAGCAGGGAGGGGGACCTGGGCGGCTGCGGGCGGCCGCGGGGCGGTGGCCTGGAGGGAAACCGGGGCGGCCACGCGGGGAGGGGATCGGGGCGGCTGCGGGGCCGCGGCGCTGCAGGGAGGGGATCGGGGCGGCTGGGTCCGAAGCAGGGAGGACAGAACAGGAGTCAGAAACAGAAGTGGCAGAGGGAGGAAGGCGAAGAGCCTGGCACCTGGAACCCTGGGCGACTTCCTGGCTGAATTTACTGAGGTCAGGCGAGGATGTTTAAGTCCCGTTACAGAAGTAGCCAGATTCGTGAGGCACCCTAAGGTACCAGGTTTTGGTTTCCCTATTTGAAACCTAGGATCAGGTCAGCGGAGGCCAAGGACCAGCGTCCCAACGGAGCCAAAGCTATGGACCAGGAACACGAGGGATGGCAGGAGGGCGCCCCCCCCAGCCCGCGGTGGTCCGGATTAGGCCAAAAGGCCGGAGATCCAAGGGAGGGGGAGAACGTCTTCTACCCCCAACCATGACTGGCCTCCCTGGGAGGCCCAGAGGCAAACTCTGATGCGGCCGCAGTTTACCAGTTTACGGGGAGAGAAGCAGGAAGAATGACCCTAGGAATAAATAGGGACGGGCTTCCCGCTGATTCTGAAGCTGCTGAGCTGGAGAGAAGCCTGAGGGTTCCTGAGCCACGGGGGGGAGGAGAGGGTGTACCCCAGACCGGGAAATGTCCTACAGAGTACTCACCCTGTGCCCAGGTTTCGCACCAAGATATAAGGTTAGAGGGGCAGGAAACTGACCACCAAGGAGTTTTAAAGTAAAGTTTATTCCCCAGTAATGAGCGGGACTCATTATGGATGTAGAGAAATCAGAATTGAAGGAGTTGGGAGGGGGGGATGGACCCAGCCGGGCTGCCACCTGGACATGGAGGATCAGCAGCACGTGGCTGGTCTGGGGGTCTTTTTAAGGGGAGGAACAGGAGAGGGTTGGATCCAGGGCAGAACAGGAAGGGGTGGGCTCCAGGACACTTTGGCAGGCGCTGATTGATGGCTCAGTGTCTTGGAGATGTCTCTGTGACAGATGCCAGTAATGTCATAACTCCACCCTCTAGTTGGAGGAGGGAGAACCTTATAGATACAACACTGGGGTTGGTAATCAAGGTAGGTCGGGAAGGGGGTTAGCACCCCTGAGGCCAAAAGGTGAGGAAGGAAGTACTAACTGTGTTTCAGTCCGGGGAACAGAGTGAACTGGTGGAGAGGGTGCTTCACTGAGCTTCCCAGAGAAGCACAGCCAGCCTGACATAATCTGCCAATGAGGGCCCTGGGGAGTAAATGCCCAAACTGCCCTCCGCTAAGATCTTGCTAACGTTTCCTACTGACCAAACCAACCAAGAAGGAAGTCATAGGACAAGAGAGCCCATTGATGTGATCCATACGAGACACCCATCTGGGGGCCAGAGAAGGCCAGAGAAAGGTGGGAAGAATATCTGGAGAGGCATAGAAAAGATATCCAGAACAATGACTTTTGTGTGTCTGTGAAGAAATGAGGTTGAAAACTTTGCAAAGACATAAACCTGCAAACTCAAGTAGCTCAGTTGAACCCAAAGGAGGCTAACACAACAACCTACAAGCCCAGACATATTGTAATCAAGCTGCTAAAGACTAAAGAAAAAAATCTTGAAAATAATTCAATAAAAAATGGCCCATTGCCCAAGAAGAAGAAAAAAGAAACTCTCTGGCAAAGGAGGCGGCAGAACGGTGTGTGTTTTCAGTTGTTGAGTATTGGCACCATGTTGTACAGCAACATTTCGGCATGACTAAAAAGGGAGTGCTAGCACAGGGAGCGTTTTGAAGGTAATGATACTATCCATCCTGATCATGGTGTTGGTTTCATGACTATATATATTAAATCTCACAGATTTACACAGGGGGGGGGAAATATCACTTTTAGTATAATGACAATTTATAATGATACCAAGATAGTGATGAAGAGATGAATTGGGGGTTATTTTTCTATCTCTATGTCACATTTTAAAGTCATCTCTAATTTTGTATATTCATTTTCCCTATAGGAAATAGGAACCTGTCGCTTTCACTGTATTTGCAAATAATCAAATGGATTTTGAATTTTAAAAAAAGGCAGAGTGGCATGACATCTGATTTCCCACAGAAGAGAAAAGCAAAGATCCAGAACTCTGAGGCTGCTGGGAAAGAGGAGGGTCACCCAGGAGACAGAGCCCAGAGGGGCTTGGGAAGAGGGGTGTGAAGGGTCTGGCAGAGAGAATTGGGTCTCTAAGAGACTCAGATCCATCAGACACAATCAAAAAAGGAGATTGCCAGATTCTGACAGTAAAAGACCACTTCTGAGCAGCAGGGCAAACTGACATTCATTTATCTGAATGAAAAATGGAAAGAATTTACATCCAGTTTGGCCATAAAATTACTGACTTAGGTGATCGTGGTTTTGACAATAAGTTTAAGGCCATGGTGGCTATCTATTTGGCACAAGGACTCCATTTTAAAGAAAAGACTGAAGTTGAACCATTTGGCCATATTAAAGTCTATAATGTGTGATCTTCTACACAACCAACCAGCACCAAACAAGGGTACCCACAGTAGTTTAAACCATCATCTGAAAGTGCCTTTTCATGAGCCATCCCAGGCAGAAGTGTCCAAGTGTTCAGTTTGTGGCTGTTCCATAGGCCACACATACTCTAGATTGTTTATGCACTGAGCTACCAAAAAAATTCTAATGTAGAATCGGTAATGCTAAATCTCCCTCACTATGAAATGACAGCGACAAAGAAACTAAACTTGCCATGTGAGAGGCCCAGGGTTCTGCAAAAGAACAAGGAACACTGTCTCCTTTGTCACAGGGAATATGTCAGTGGACTTAGAAAAGCTACCAAGGTGCGCAGGTGGAGCTCATATTCAGTCCCCAAACTGGAAGGCATTTCACCTCTTCCTCCCACTGTCCTAGCCAGGGGTCTTCAAACTACGGCCCTCGGACAACATGCGGCCCGCAGAGGAGTCTGATCCAGCCCGCCAGGTTTTTTGGGCAGTGAGCACAGCCGAGGTGTTACAGTAGGAATTAGTAGTTCATATAGTCCGGCCCTCCAGCTCTCTGAGGGACCGTGATCTGGCCCCCACTTTAAAAAGTTTGAGGACCCCTGGTCCTAGTCTGTCTGAGGACTGATGTCAAGGTTGCTCCTTCTGAGAGCCAAAACTTTCTTCTATTTACCACACAAGAATATCACCCGTGGCTTCCTCTATCCTCCTGTATACAATAGGACTTCTGATCATCAATAGGGTGCTTTAATTATAAGTAATTAGGTTCCTATGTATGAAGCATTCAAAAAAAAAAAAATATACGGGATTACTTCCACAGTGTTCTTCTCCTAGAACATGCCATAGAAAGAAATGGAGTAAATGTCGTTAGTGGACTAGTATTTGATTATAATTATGATGGTCATTTTAATGATCCAAAGGAAATTACAGAATATGTAGTTAACAGCAGTGTTCCCATCCCAACACACTACTTTGTGGTGCTGACTAGTGGTAAAAATAAGACTACATCCTAGACACCTGAAGTGACTGGATGTCCTATCCTTCATCATCCCTCACCAACCTACCAACGTGGAGAGCTGCCCTGCACATAAACCAGAAACTGTTCAGACTGAAGAAAGATTGAAAGCCCATGCTGCCCGAGTCCTCAATGTGGAGCTTCTTACTGAGCTACACCATGATCCAGGAAAAGCACAGCATGTCTCTGAAATTTTGCAATTAAAGACATATTTACCCACATTTGAAATCCTGTTTAACTAAGTATATAAAACAATATTGACAATATGTAAAGGATTTTTCTGTTGAAGAGTCATAAAATAAAGTTTTCTATTTTCCCTTAAAAGAAAAACTTAATGATTAACGAGTTCAAAGACAGAATTGAAACAAGATTGAATTTTATTTCAAATAATGATGCCACATCTGAATTCCCCCTTATAAGCCATCTAAATGTGAGCAACACCGCCACCTAGTGGCTACAGAGTTTTCTTCTTGAGAAACTAGAAAAAAATAAATTTTTCACACAATTCTTTGAAAATTATTAATTCATTATTAAACAAATATTTATTAATATCTCCATGTGTCAGGCACTGTGGGTACCCCATGCCACCTTCTCTTTTTGAGATAATTGGTTAGAACCATGCTATTTCATCCCCCAAATCCCAGAATTAGAAGGTAGATGGGGGTTTTCTGACTGCTCCACTGCCTCCTGTCTCGTTTCAGGGACACACAATTCAGGAACCAGATACCCCAGTTCTGAACTGGAGTCAGCCCCTGTCACAGCCCACCTTGCCTGAGCATCCATAGAGATGTTAGTTCCGTCCAGCCCCAACCGGCCTGTGAGTGAGACACAGGCCTGCTGATTCATTGGGAAGATACATACAAGAACCACTTTGAAAAACATGCATGAACTAGTCAGACAGACATGTGGCTTATGGCTGCCTCATTGCATCCTAAAGTATACACGCAGGTACAGAGTCAGCAGCTCACATGTACCAAATGGGTGGTAGAAAAATTGTTCACAATCCTCCAAACTATCCTAATACCCGGAAACAAGCCTCTGGCAGAATGGACATAAATTGTTGCAAATTCCCAATGCATTACATCACATCACAACCAATTACTCAACTAAATTGAACAAAATATGCAGGACATGAAAACATAGCTTCAGTAGGATTTTATTTATGTAAAATTCAAAACAGGCAAAACCTTTAGGGATGTATACATAGATGGCAAACACTAGTTTAAAGGAATGCAAGTAGGTGATTTTCACATGAGCCATTACATGGGTCCCTTGCAGAGTGAGAAAGAAGGGGGTCATTATAAGGTAATTGGGGGTGCCTCTGGGACTATGAGCTAATTTTTTATTTGAAGATATATGTTTTTTTTCTAACTGATCAAGCAATAAAGTTTACATGTTTAATGCGCATTTGTATATATGTTATATTTTACAACTAAAAATAAAAATAAAGAACTAAAGAATTCTTTATACAAATCTTAATGACAGCAGGAATGCAGATTTCAGTGAAGTGGTGCAGCCACCTCGGCACGAGTTTACAGGTTATAATCTGACTTAAAAATTTGAAAGATAACCCAAATCTAAGAGGGAAAGCTAAGTGGTAAAGTCCCTATTTTGGACTATGAATAGGGCTCAGGGTGTCCCGTTATTGTATCAGACCTTATGCAGGCACATCCCAACCAGGCACTCTAGCTATTAAGAAGCCTCAGCAAACTGGGAACACACTCCCGAACATTGGCGAGCACCGTCTTAAAAGAAGGAATTCATATGCCAAGCAGCACTTTCAAGACGAAAATAAAACCAACATTGAGGATACTCCTAGTTCCGGAAATGTTTAAAGCCACAAATAATGAGGAATGCAGTAATAAAAGAAGCCGAGGCTAGACGTAGGACTAAATGAGATACAGAAATGTAATAGCGGAGACGCTCCCAGGGTACGAGCTCCCATTCCATTGCTGAATTCATAAAGGGTGACATGGTTTGAAGGCCTAGCAACAGACGAGAGGAATTTAGAAGGGTGGTGCTATATCCCCAAGGGCTTGAGGGATATCTGTCTGTCCCCACCATGCAGGAAAAGCCAGTCCCTGGCCTAGTGCCTGCCCACAGCGGACAGGCATTCACATTGGCTGGGTGAAGAGAAAACCAGAACAGAAGGGCTTCCAAACTCCCCGAAGCCGCGCCACCGCGACAGGAGATGGCGCTGTTCGCAGTCTAGAGTGAGGACTGCGGGCTAGGAGCATCCTGGCAGCCAAGAGATAATCTACCTCCAACAGCAGATGAGAAGGGAGCTGTGCTCAGGCCCAGGGAGAGCGCACGCCCTGATGCGCGAGCACCTGGCCTTGAACTCAGACTGGGGAGCTGTCGGAGCCTCTAGACCAGTAGAGCCATGGCCTCTAAGGGCCCTCCACACCCAGGCCGTCCCCACCCAGAGTCTTGATCCCCGCCTCCAAGGGCTGCCACGGACCCCTCCGCGAGCTTCCTGGAGCCCCGGGGACCAGCCGTCTCCCCTAGGCCCCCTCCGCTCAGCCCGCATTGCAGTGTATGCGGTCACGCCCACCCCACCTCCTGCGACACCTGGCCCCCACGTGTGTCCACAATCCTTTCTCAAATAGGGGACGTTTCCTCGCACGGGAACCCCCCACCTGGCAGGTATACTCACTCTGCGTGTTCTTTGTAACTGCCTAGCCCCAACGAGAAGGTAAACCCTGAAGTCAGGACTGGGTCCCATGTGTCTGCACCTCCCTCCTTCTCACCTGGGGATGTCCCCGGGAGCGGGTCTCTGGAAGCATCACCCAGCTCGACCTAGCTCCTGGGGCAACGCCAGTTCCCTTCGCCTGTTCCGAAGAGAACTGGGCTTTCCTGTCACTCCATTGCCTGGGAAGGAACACTAGCTGGATGGAAGGTGGCACAGAATTCCTCTGGGACTCCACGTCCTCCAGATTAGCCTCGCCCAGCCTGGGCGTGCGGTTTTCTGCCTGAAGGCACGGGGTTGAATGTGGGTGCTCAGAATAGAATTTGTGGAAGCCAGTTAGGTTCTGCCCTAGAAACTAGATTGATAGGCTTTCTTCCGATCAGGGCATGTGGCAAGACCCGAAAGGCAAAAGTATAATAAGAGAGCTTGAGTTTGCAGGAGCCACTACTCATTCATGTGCGGATGGAAAGGGGCCACGTGCCAACCTGACAAGCTCAGGGAAGGCCTGCGTGGTGGCCTTGCAAATTCCGATCTATAGTAACCACAAACGATGGTCTGAAATGAACACTTTTTTTTTTTTAATCTTTATTGTTGAGATTACTTACTGATGTCCACCTTTTCCCACCCTCATTGCTCTCCTCCACTGGTTCCCTCCCATAAAATGAAACTTTTTAACAAAAAGCAGTTTGTAACAGGTATGTCCTAGGCTAGAATCTTCCCTGACAAAGGTCAGTCTTTACCTTAATTAGGTTGTCTATCGTCTTTTGCACCTACAATAACCTTTGGAATCTCAGGTAATTCCCCTTCCTCTAGACCCCGCAAGGCACAACCAATGCACCAGGGTGGAGATCACAAATCCTCCCATTGTTGTTACCATGTTAACTGTCACTGTATTTTTCATCCAATTCCAAAGTCAGTCCCTGGCTTAGTGCCTGCCCACAGCGGACAGGCATTCACATTGGCTGGCTGAAGAGGAAACCAGAACAGAAGGGCTTCCAAGCTCCCCGAAGCTGCGCCACCGCGACAGGAGGTGGCGCTGTTCGCAGTCCAGAGTGAGGACTGCTGGGCTTAGAGCATCCGCGCAGCCAATAAACAAACTGCCTGGAACAGCCAATGAGAAGGGAGCTGTACTCAGGCTCCCTTCTCATTGGCTGTTAGAGACAGATTGTTTTCTCTCATCTCCTTTTGTTGTGGCCGGCAAGACCCACGTCAAGGCAGGGCTCCAGATGGCCAGCCAGACCCTATCGAGGCGGGACTCCAGGCCAGGGAAGGAACGAGCAACCAGATCCATAACAAAGAATGTACCATAACTTTTAGTCATAAAATAGTTCTGTTGCAAGGCTCAACCCCCAAGCAGGCACGTCCTGTTACCAGTAGCCGCAAGGCAGGACAAACAGACCAAACCAGGTGAAACAGAGACTGCTTAAGCTGAAAATAAACCCCCTCCCCAGGTGTTGTATAAACTTTAAATGTTACTGTACTAGTGGAATTTTTCTATAACTTATAACTGACGTTTCTTTGTTAAAACTTCTAGTCAATCATAATCTGCCAGGCATCTCTAAGACGGGGATAAAGGTAGCATGCTTAGAGGGGGTCGGGGCTCTCGTTGCTCGCTGCTGTGTCAGTGGAGACGGGAGCCCGGACCCGAGTTCGTAATAAAGGCTTCCTAAGTTCCAATTTGGCTGACTGGTGGTCGTCATTCGCGGGTCGCCCACAACATCTGGAGGCCCCCAGCGAGATCCACTCTGACCTCGTTGTCAGTGGATGGACACCCCAGGGAGGACACTCTGATCTCCGTCCCGGGTTCCAGGGAGACAGAGTGACCTCCGCACTAAACGGCGATCTGGTAGTTGAAGCCATCTGGGCCTCAGACTGAGGTAAGGCCTGGTCTGGTCTGGTCGGGGGAACGTTCCAATCTGGGGGAACCTGGGAGGGCTGGACGCAGCGTAACCTCCAGGTCCAGAATCCCGCCGCGACGGCGCTCAGGATTCACAGGTCTGTGGTGTCAGGAGTGGGATCGGACAGGTGTGTCTGGTCTCTGTGTGTTGTGTTGTCTTTGTTAGTCTGCTGTTTGTGTCTTTTTTTCGTACGGTGAGGATGGGGCAGGGTCCGTCTGGACCCTCCACCCCGTTGCAATGTTTTCTTAAGAATTTTCAGGATTTCCGAAAACGGGCGGACGAATACGGCTCTGATGTTAATGCTTTTGATTTAACCACTCTTTTTCCCAGGTCAACGCTGGTCTGTAGGATAACTTTCCCCTCACAGTTCCTAGAGTATTAGTCTTGTTTTCTTTGTCCAATATGAGTACCATTTCTGTTTTGCTGAAACATTGTAATAGTACTTGTTTACTGAGAGGGTATAAGTACAGATGTTTGTTTGATATTTTGTTTGTCTGGTTGGGTATAATTATTTGTTCATGTAAGTGTGAAAATCTGTAAAAAAAAAAAAAAAAAAAAAAAAAAAGAGAGAGAGAGAGAGAGAGAGAGAGAGAGAGAAAGAAAGAAACCTTTAATTTGTTTAAAGCTGAGGGCTCTGACAGCTAGCAAATCGCCCTGAGTGGCCACTGGGATTCCTTTTTCCCAAGGGTGCTTTGCTTTCTGTCAGAGGGGAATCAGCCCACCTAACAGGATTTATATGTTTATTAATTTGAAGGTATGAAGTTGTAACAATTATGGTCCAAAAAGGTTAAAAGCAGAGACCAAATTCTAAAATTAACTACCATATTTACAAGAAGGAAGCTTGAGCTGGCAAAGTCACCAAGTCTGCCCAGCAAGCTCAAAAACTAAATGAATCTTATTTCACACACCTGCCTCCACCCAGTCTTCATCAGTGGTGGAGGAACGGTCTCAGAACTGTTTGTTTCAATTGGCCATCTAAGTTTAATGTGATTAATTATTACAGTACATTGTAAAATCTTTAGAAGAAAAGGAAAATATTTTGAGGGCAGCTTGGTCCTTGTGTGTGTGTGTCAACTCTTAAGTTATAGTTTTAAAATCAGTAATATTAATAAAAACACACGCAGAGGAGCTTTTCAGAAAGCTCAGGGAGTCTGATTGCACTGTAGGGTCACAGGTTCCCCCACGGCACCTTCGCTAGCAAGAGGCAAGTGGCGGACTGCCAGATGGAAACGCCCTGGTGGAAGCTCGCCACCTGGGACCAGTGAGCTCCAACACACAAGACTTTGCCACCTGGGACCCACGAGTTCCCTGCCTCCGCCCACCTCCAGAAGTTGTTTTGAGTAGATGGAGGCGGCAGCAGGAGAGAAAATTCCCCTGTGACCCCCTGCGACCCAAGGAGACCCAAAACCCCTCGGAGACTCCTTGGACACTTTTCACCATGTTCTGTTAGGGGATTTAAAGGCGCAGTTAGAAATTCTCCCGTTCCCCTTTCCAGGCTTATCAGAATCTGAGATCTTTATCTGTAGGAAAAATGTGGCAGTTTAAATTTCAAGCGGCTGGAGACCTGGGAACAGAGTGCTGGACCTGCTCCCTCTTCCCTCTGCCTTTTCAAAATATTTTAAAATAATGGGAGGTTTTGAGGCATGGTTATGCATTTTTAAAGAACATAAAGGATTTGAAGGCTAATTTAAAAGAATGAAAGTTTTTATGAAGGTTGTGCATGTGATGAGAAGGGGAACAAGAAAGGGTTGAAAGGAAGAGAAAGCCAGCAGCCAATAGGAAGGGAGGACATCCTGGCAGGTTAGCTGGAAGGGAGGAAGGCAGGAAGGGAGACTTAGACTCCAAAGGTTTTGTTTTTTTCTAACTTAGAGGAAGAGGACTGACAGGACCGGGGCTCCTTTCCATTAAGCCCCCACAAGTAACCTTACAAGTGAGAGGCAAACCTATTAATTTCCTGGTGAGCACTGGGGCAGTTTATTCAGTCTTGACAAAGCTGATGGGACCTCTAGGAAGATATCAGTACAGGGAGCCACCAGACAAACTGACTGTTTTCCTTGGACATCAAGGACTGTAGACCTAAGAAGGAACACGTACTAGAGGAATGCAGCAGCTGAACTGGACTGAAGTAGAACAATGGGCCTATGAGGAGCTAAAGAAGGCTCTCGTCTCAGCACCTACCCTAGCCTTGCCAGATGTCATGAAGTGAGTGAGGTAAGGGGCATTGCCAAAGGGATTCTCACTTAGACTCTAGGTCCCTGGAAGAGACCTGTAGCCTATCTGTCTAAGAGGCTAGACCCTGTGGCAGCAGAGTGGCCAATGTGCCTCTAGTCAGTGGCCACCACAGCATTGCTGGTGAAGGAGGCAGATAAGCAGACTCTGGGCCAGGAGCTAGCCCTGACAACACCCCATGCCGTTGAGACCCTCCTTCGGGTGCTCCAGAGAGATGGATGTCAAACACCAGAATTACCCAGTGCCAAGCTCTTCTCCTGGACCAGCCCTGCATCCGGTTTCATAAGACACTGGCCATCAACCCTACCAGCCTGCTTCCAGATGATCCAGAGGAACCCATTCATGATGGCATAGAGGTAACAGACACAGTACTGACAAATGTCCTGCCATCATCACCAGACAAGGTACTGTTCACAGATGGGAGCAGTTACGTTCAGGATGGGATCTGATATACAGGGGCAGCAGTAGTCACCCTGGACCACACCATTTGGGCACAGTTCCTGAACTTTTGGCCTTAATCCAGGCCCTTCAATGGGGACACAGTGCCATCCCCCAGGAAAGAGGATTACCAACTTTAGCCAGAAAGAACATTAAAAATAAGGAAGATATTTTAGCTTATTTGAGTCCATCTGACTCCTAAAAGCAGTTGCAATAGTGCACTGCAAAGGGCATCAGAAAGGGGAGACAATTGAAGCCAGAGGAAATAGAGCCGCAGACCAAACTGCTAAGGAAGATGCCCAAAAACCAGTGGGGCCTTTACAAGTCTTAGTAACCCTGGGATGGCTGCAGGATTGGGGGCCAGAGAGACCGGGTACAGATCCCGATTCTGCCACTGAAGCGCTGTGCAGCCACGGGGACGGTGCCAATTACACTGTCATCTTTAGGATTTCAGCAAGACCGTGCACAGGGTTCCTGGCACAGCCATGCCTGGGCCTCCGTGAGTGGTCAGGTGCTGAAAAGGACCCTCCTAAATGTCGAGAAGAGCTGACTAGTAGCCTCTGTTTATCCCTAAAGTATCACCTCCTTTAGGTTCCCTGCCTGCAGGGTCACCTCCCTTTGACAAAAACACAAGACACAGCTCACAGGTGTGGAAACTTGTAACACAAGGCTGTACTGAATCCCAGCAGGGAGTAAATGAAACAGAACAGCGTGGAAGCTGCCATGTGGAGCCTGGTGCTGATCCTACAGAATCAGGGCTCTGAAAGCCCAGCCTCCTTATGTTCTCTCAGCCCAGCCCCACCAGGGCCTAAGGCCTTGATTCTCCCTCTGGCTGTTATCTGAGTGGCTTCCCTGGGCCTCATCCATCCCTCCACTGATGTGGATAATATATGATAATATATGTCTTCTCTTTCTTGCTATTTATGAAACCCCACAGCCTTTAGCAAAAAAAATAATGATGCTGCTGCTGAGGAGGAGGAGGAGGAAGAGGATGAACAACAACAGCCTAAGCTGGACAAGAAGCTCCCCGGGCACAACTACAGAGACTTGGGTGCTCTTGCATTTCGTGGTGCTGGTTGCAGACAGCCCCAGGGCTTCCTGCCTTCTGGTGCCTGATCATGCAAATGTCCCCAACCTCCCTGCCAGGGGAACTGAAACCTAACATTGTCACTGGAGATAAAATGTAAAAAGAGCTAGCCTAGCTGACCATTCAGAGCCATTAACTCATTGTCTAGTTAAGATAGTGGTGCTTGAGGCAACTTTAATTTGTTAATCATATGTAAATGTAAGTTGATTTTCTGTTGTTGGAACTTCCCCCTTAAGAGATGTCTTTGTTTCAGAATCTCAATAAAAGGAATGGTAAAAGGCCAGAGAGGGGTTAGTCTTCCCACTAGAGGTGGACTTCCCGCCTGGCCCCCATTTTCCCAAATTAACTCTTTTCCAGTCTCTCTCTTCATTTTAGTGTGCGGCCTTCTCCAGAAACCGGACCCCGAGTGGGCCTGAACCACGCGGGTCGTGTTAAGGGATCCCACACCTCCCTCCAGACCTGGCTCTATAAAAGTAAGTGGGAAATTTCAATGTCAAACAGTTCCTTATGTGTACATGTCAGCAATTATATTTCAGTTCTGGATGGTGGACAAATGTGGTAATGTAGGTCCAACTGTCTCTGGTTTGGTCCTGCAGCGATGCACAGTTGCTGACTGCTAATATGGCAAGGCATCCAGCCATCTCTGGACTGTTTTTCTTCTGTCTTCATGGCTGGAGCAGTCCTGTCAATTCCTCTGTTGCAGGAATCCACATGGTCTTGGAGTTGCTTTCTGAAAATATACAAACATATTCTAGACCAAAAGTTAATAAAGGAATATTTTCTATAAATTTGACTTGGGATCCTTTTTCATTTTTTTGCCCAAACGATTTTGACACCATGTGTGTTTTTCATGGGTGTCTTGCTGTTAGCATTACAAATAAAAGTTAATTTTCTAAAGTAAAAATTTTCTAGATGTAATTTACTTACAGGATATTTTTTCTTACATGATATTCTTCTACTATCCGCCCCCCCTTTTTTTTTTATTTAAATATTCAGGGGCTTTTGGAAATTTTATAATATAGTCTTGATAGCTTTTAAAATTTAATTTTTTGCACTAAAATATTTGACATTGAAATTGGGACTCATCCATCCAAAAGAACTGTTGGCCCAGAAAGAAACTCACTACAGAGTGATTCAACATAACCATTATTGTTTGTCTCATTTTTGGTTCTTACAAGTGTATTTCTAGTGTCACATGATCTCACTCATCTAGGGGAAATAATGAACATCAAAAACTGATTAACAAAAACAGACCCAGAGATAGGGAAGCATCGTAAAACCTAAGAGGGAAGGTAGAGGAGGGTGGGGATAAGGGGGAGAGATCAACCAAAGGATGTGTATGCATGCATATAAGCCTAACCAGTGGTCACGGAAAACAGGGGGTGGGAGGCATGCATGGGAAGGGGTTTGGTATGTGAATGTGGGGATGAGGACAAATATGTGATACCTTAAAGAAATTTTTTTTTTTTAAGTAAGTGGGCATTTGCTCTCAGAGAGATCAGCCCCGGTGCAACAGTCTTTGGTACGGGGCACAGGGCTGAAAGATCCAACTGTAAACAAGGAAGAGGAGGTGGCAGGGCTGTGGCCAGAATCAGGAATCTGAGACTTTGTCCTCAATTACCTGTTATCTTTCTGCTGCTGCCTCCAACCTGCCTGCAGGGGGTTGATCCCTAACGAGGTTCCCCTGCAATTCAGCCTCACCCTTTAATGTTATCTCTTCTACCTTCACTCCCTGCTTTGGGCTGGCTTGACTGCCCTCACCATGTCCCCTTGCCCTATCCCTCCTTGCTTGGCCTTCTAAAGTCAGGTCTAGACCTTGACCTTCTAAAGCTAAGACCAGCTACATCAATTGCAGAGCCCAGCATAAAATGATGATAATGTGCAGTCCCTTATTCAGAAGTTAAGAACTTAAAGACAGTGGTAATAGAGCATTAAGCTGGGCCCTTCTGAATGTGGGACCTGGAGACCACACAGGCCCTTCGTCCTGCAGCCGAGCTAACCCACACCACTCTCAGCTGTCCTTGCCCTAAGTAGCATGTGGTACCATAGAAAGACTCTTGCCCCATTTGATCACCCAATACCCGGGCTATGTGGCCATTGTAATAGGGACCTCACTGAAGGGCTACATCAAACTACAAAGCTGCACAGCAAAAGAAACAATAGTGCACCTTACAGAAGAGGAGAAAATATTTGCAAATCATATATCTGATAGAGGGTTAATTATTGAACATATGTAAAGAACTTAACTCAATAACAACAACAAAAAAGGAGAAACTAGATAGACATTTAAATAGATTTAAAAATGGACAGAGAAACTAAATAGACATTTTCCCAGAGAAGACATAGTACAAACGGCCAGTAGGTATATGAAAAGGTGCTCAACATCAGGAATCATCAGGAAAATGCAAATCAAAAGCACAGTGATATATTACCTCAGACCTGTTGGGATGGCTATTATCAAAAAGATAGGAGAGAAGTGTTGATGAAAATGTGGAGAAATGGGGAACCCTCATGCATTGTTAATGAGAATGTAAATTAATGCAGCCACTATGGAAACAGTATAAAAGGTCCTCAAAAAAATAAAAATAGAGCTACTTTATGACCCAGCAATTTCACTTCTGAGGATATTTCCAAAGTAAATGAAAACAGGATCTCAAGGAGATATCTGCATTCCCATGTTTATTGCAGCATAATTCACAATAGCCAAGGTATGGAAGCCTTAAATGAGAAAGAAGGAAATCCTGCCATTTGCCACCACATAGCTGGACCTTCAGAGCATTATGCTAAGTGAAATAAGTCAGACAGAGAAAGACAAATACTGTATGCTATCACTTACATATGGAATTTAAAAAAATAAAACTTGTAGGAAAGAGAGAGTAGAATGGTGGTTACCAGGATTGGGGGATTCTGGGGATAGTGAGATAGTGATGAAAGAGTACAAACTTCCAGTTAGACATGAGTAAGTTCTGGGGTCCAATGCACAGCTTTGTGATTATAGATGACCATGGTGTATAATATACATGAAAGTTGCTATGAGAATAAAATTTTAATATATTTTCATTGACTTCATATAGGAGGGGAGAGGGAGCAATAGAAACATTAATGATGAGAGAGAGTCATCAATCAGCTGACTCCTGTACAATCCCTACTGGGGATCAAGCCCACAACCTGGGCACAACCAGGAATCAAACCATGACCTCCCGGTTCACAGGTTGATGCTCAACCACTAGGTCACACTGGCCAGGCAGAGAATAAATCTTAAATGTTTTCATCATAAAAAAGAAATTGTAGAGTGTGTTACTTACCTCAACTCTTAGCTTGTCGGGAACAGTAACCGGAACCTGGTGTCTACCCCTGTTTCCTGCTCTTGCAAACCTGCAACCATGCATGAGTGCATCTCCATCCATGTTGGCCAGGCTGGTGTCCAGATCAGCAATCCCTGCTGGGAGCTCTACTGCCTAGAATGTGGCATCCAGCCTGATGGCCAGATGCCAAGTGACAAGACCATTGGTGAGGGAGATGACTCCTTCAACACCTTCTTCAGAGAGACAGGCTCTGGCAAGCATGTGCCCAGGGCAGTGTGTGTAGACCTAGAACCCACAGTCATTGATGAAGTTCGCACTGGCACCTACTGCCAGCTCTTCCACCCTGAGCAGCTGATCACAGGCAAGGAAGATGCTGCCAATAACTATGCCCGTGGACACTACACTATTGGCAAGGAGATCATTGACCTCGTCCTGGACCAAATTCGGAAACTGGCTGACCAGTGCACAGGCCTTCAGGGCTTCTTGGTTTTCCACAGCTTTGGTGGGGGAACTGGTTCTGGGTTCACCTCCCTGCTGATGAAACGTCTCTGTCGATTATGGCAAGAAGCTGGAATTCTCCATTTACCCAGCCCCCCAGGTCTCCACAGCTGTAGTTGAGCCCTACAACTCCATTCTCACCACCCACACCACCCTGGAGCACTCTGACTGTGCCTTCATGGGTGACAACGAGGCCATCTATGACATCTGTCGTAGAAACCTCGATATTGAGCGCCCAACCTACACCAACCTTAACCGCCTTATTAGCCAGATTGTGTCCTCCATCACTGCATCCCTCAGGTTATATGGGGCCCTGAATGTTGATCTGACTGAATTCCGGACCAACCTGGTGCTCTACCCCCACATCCACTTCTCGCTGGCCACATATGCCCCCGTCATCTCTGCTGAGAAAGCCTACCATGAGCAGCTTTCTGAGTCTGCAGGCCGACGCTCTATCCACTGAGCCAAACCCGTTAGGGCAATGAGCAGCTTTCTGTAGCAGAAATCACCAATGCTTGCTTTGAGCCAGCCAACCAGATGGTGAAATGTGACCCTCGCCATGGTAAATACATGGCTTGCTGCCTTTTATATCGTGGTGATGTGGTCCCCAAAGATGTCAATGCTGCCATTGCCACCATCAAGACCAAGCGCAGCATCCAGTTTGTGGACTGGTGCCCCACTGGCTTCAAAGTTGGCATTAATTACCACCCTCCCACTGTGGTCCCTGGTGGAGACCTGTCCAAAGTGCAGCGAGCTGTGTGCATGCTGAGCAACACCACAGCTATTGCTGAGGCCTAGGCCCGCCTGGACCACAAAGTTGACTGATGTATGCCAAGCGTGCCTTTGTCCACTGGTACGTGGGTGAGAGCATGGAGGAAGGACAGTTTTTTTGAGGCCCGTGAGGACATGGCTGCCCTGGGGAAGGATTATGAGGAAGTTGGTGTGGATTCTGTTGAGGGAGAGGGTGAGGAAGAAGGAGAGGAATACTATTTCCTTTCAGCCCTGCAATTTGTCTACTCAGAACTTCAGATTCAACAGCTGACAGTCAATAAAGTTTTCTGGTTAGATTTTCTTTGCTTTTACCTGTAATCATGTCTACCTTTTTTTATGTATACCTGTACAATTTTCCCTTAATGTTTAAAAGTAAAGACATGGAGAAAGAAAAAAAATTTATAATTATGTGATCTTATGGAGGTGTTAGCCAATGCTACAGTAGTAATTATATTGCAATATGTAAGTGTATCAAACCAGCACATTCCACACCTTAAATTTACACAATGGTATAAATCAATTAAATAATAAAGTTGGGGTAAAACTGGTTGAAGCCTTGCTATCAAGCATGTGGTTTTTTTCTTAGAATGCCACACACCAATTAATCAAAATATTTCTGACATCTGGGTTCCTAACATCTCTCCCATCTACCTCTACACAATCTGTAAATTCATTTACTCTAAAAGCAAGACACCAACTCCCACATTCTACCAGACACTGTACTGGTCTCTGTATGTTTGAAGAAATTAAGATACAGTCCCTGCCTCCAATGAAGCAGTAGAAGGGACAGACTTGTGAAAACCAATCCTAATGACTCTGATCCAAAAATCAGCAAATAAGTGCTGAGGAGGATGTGGAGAAAGGAAACTCTTGCACTGTTGATGGAATTATAAGCTGGTACAACCACTATGGAAAACAGTATGGAGATTCCTCAAAAAAGTAAAAGTAGAGCAGCCATACCACCTAACAATTCCACTTCAGAAGCAAACAAAAACACTAATTCAAAAAGATGCATGCACCCTTATGTTCATTGCAGCATTATTTACAATAGCTAAGATATGAAAGCAACCTAAGTGTCCATCAATAGATGAATGGATAAAAAGTGTTGCACCCGGCTAGTGTATTCTAGTGGTTGAGCATTGACCCAGGTACCAAGAAGATGGCCGTTCGATTCTGGGGTTTGGGGCCTGATCACCAGTGGGGGGCATACAGGAGGCAGTCTAAATATGTTCTCTCTCATTAATGTTTCCATGTCTCCCTCCCTCTCCCTCCCTCTCTCTCTAAAATCAATTTAAATACCATATTTTTTAAATGGTGCATAAATGCAATGGAACATTACTCAACCATAAAAAGAATGAAACGTGCCACTGGACTATTGTTGGCATCCAGTGGGTAGAGGCCAAGCATGCTGCTAAACTTCCTAGGACAGTCCCATAACAAAGAGTTGTCGGACTCAAAGCACCCATAGTGCCAGGGCCCCTCAGGACTGCAAGTGGAAAACGGTGGGAGTTTCTCTTTGTAAACCTTTCTTTACTCATCAAAGATCAAATCTGGCTTCTGTAGCCTGGAGATTCAATCGAGGCTTTTCTCTGACCCACTCCCAGAGGGCCTCAGTGCAGGCACCTGTGAGAGTCTTGCCATGGTTCCATGAAAACAATCCCACTTTCCAGATTATTCCCATTGTCTCTGGTTTGGTGGGACTTTCTGAAAACAAAATATCAAAATTTAGCAATGGGAGAGCTGTACGCTGCAATCTCTGGACGGTAACCCCTGACATTGAATCTGTCTTTACACATTACGCTGACCCTGCCAAGACTAGACATCCTGCCTGTTGGATACAACATCTTTCCCTCCAAGGCCACTGGTTCTGCCCCTTTAAGAAAGGCAGGCAGCCCCGAAGGTACAGGACACAATCTTTGCCCAGGTGTTATCCATAAGCCACTAATCATTAACCCCAAGAAGGGAGGAACCACACCTCAGAAATCAAGGTCATCTACAATAAGGAGGGCCAGAGGACAGACCTGAGGGTGGTTGAGTCGAAAACAATAGCTTCACCCAGCGGTCTGCCCAAGGGCTACCATCCCTGCGGCTTCCCTCAAGTCCCTCCTCTCCACCAGCATCTCTACAGAAGTTCCCAGAGGGGTTCTCTCTCTAAACACCTCCCCCCTGACACCTCTTCTACTCTGCCTTCCTCAGCACCACCCAAGTCTGCCCAGGACCCTGCCCTGCTCCTGGTCCTGGGAACACATCGTCCATCTCAGCTCCTGGCGCCACTCTCCCTGTCCTCCCTCTGTGGAGCCCTCAGCGTGGCAGTAGCCCAGAGCACTGGCCCCTGGAAACCCTCACTTGCCAAGAGCCAGGCATCTGCAAAGTGGGGCTCACAGAAGGGGGTGTGCTGGGTTGATAGTGTCCCCCCCAAAATTTACATCCTTCCTGGAATCTCAGAATGTGCCCTTATTTGGAAATAGGGTCATTGCAGATGTAATTAGTAACAGAGAAGTCCTACCTGGGTCAGGGGGCCCTGATCCAATGACTGATGTCCTTGTAAGAAGAAAAGGGACACAGAGGTACAGACACACAGGGGACAGCACCAGGTGACACTGGGGCAGAGACTGGAGTGATGCATCTATAATACAATCTAAGGAACCAAGGGGTGCCAGAAACACTAGAAGATAAAAGGGGCAAGAAAGGACCACCCCCGACGGGAGACCTCAGAGGGAGCACCGCCACGTGGACAGCTTGTGGTCAGACTTCCGCCTCCAGACCTGTGAGAGAATCAATTTCTGTTGTTTGAAGCGCCCCTCCCACCTGTGAAAGAAAAGAGCCACAAGCTAACCTGACAAGCTCAGGGAAGGCCTGTGTGGCGGTCTTGCAAACCCAGAGACCTAAGATAACCACAAGAGATGGTTTGAAAATTAAATATCTAACAGGTTATAGTAGGTAGTCATGTCCCAGAGATTTCACCTGACAAAGATCAACTTTGATCTTTTACTGAGCCCCTCTGCCTTCCAGCATTTAAGATAACATATCTGTGAGATGTCTGGGTAACTTGTAACTTCCTTTTACCCCGGACCCCTCGGACCCCTCGGGGCACAACAAATGGCCTCCAGACATTCCTCATTGGTATTGTTATCAAGTTAATTGTCAACTGTTAATTACGTTAGAGTATCCTGTATCCATCTCTGTGAAAGAAGCTCATGTCCATCATTTAACCTTTTACCCTATCCCAGAGGTTCCCCCCCCCCCCGCCACTCCCCACCCCCCCACCCCCCCACCTCCCGCTTCGCTTTGTCCCACCTCCCTAATCTATCGCCAATAAATTTCATGTAACTCACCTACATCCCTTTTCCTTTGATTGAAATGTATAAATATAGAAATGTAACCGGCCATTCTCCGGAGCATTATCTCAATCCGTTGAGGTTCTGCTTCCTGGCACGTGTCGACAATTTTGGCTCAAATAAACTCACAAAAAAATTCTTTACAGGTTTCAATGTTTTTTCATTAACACACCCACCCCCACCCCGAGTTTGGGCTGTTTGTTAGGGCAGCCCTGGGAGTCTAACACAGGGAGACAGAGCCCCTGGCCTGGAGGGACTCCCAGTCCCGGTGCCATCCCCTTCCCACTTCTGCAGGACACGTCCTCCTCATCACTCACGTTGCAACTGTCACACTGCCTTGTGATGTTATTTACCTTCTATACCTTTATGCACTCCTTCACTTAAAAAGTAGACTTCCTGCTCACCGCAGGCATATGGAGCGCTGCTGGCCCTCCGCACACGGCACCCTCCAGCTTTGCAACCAGCAGTGTCCCCGCTCCCAGGCCACCTGCCCTAGGCGGTGATAACAGCCATTCAGCCCTTCTCCTCAGGCCTTTCAGCTACTGTGCATGAGCAGCCACTGCCAAACGGAGTTAGCCGTGGGCCTCCGTGTACAGACCTCACCATCACGGCCATAAAGGCCTCTCTCTTGTCATTCTGGTGTGTGTGTGTGTGTGTGTGTGTGTGTGTGTGTGTGTGTCCACGCCCACTGTTCCAGGCAATCATTCTAAAGTGTTAATTAGCCCTCGCCAGATTGGCTCAGTGGATAGAGCATTGGCCTGTAGACTGAAGTGTCCCAGGTTCAATTCCAGCCAAGGGCATATGCCTGGGTTGCGAGCTTGATCCCCAGTGGGGGGCGTGCAGGAGGCAGCTAGCTGATCAATGATTCTCTCTCATCATTGGTGTTTCTTTCTCTCTATCTTCCCTTCCTCTCTAAAATCAATACAAATATATTTAAAATAAAGTGTTAATTAATGTCTATTCTTTCTATCTGTTCTTAAAAACGTGTCCGGTGGCTTTGTGGGCATGCTATGTGTGATGGTACTATGCTCTCTCATTCATCCTTTCCTCCTACCTTCTTAAGACCCACTCTAGTGAGTTGTTGTATGGTCATCCACGTCTTTGCGTCCGCAGATGCACAGCACCCCACCATGAGCACTGACTGTCATTCCTGGTGATGGACACCAGATGGCCTCATCCCTACAACAAGGCTTGTCTGTATCCTACAGGGCCTGTGATTCTCACTGCCCCCTTCCTTACTGTGGATGGTGATACTGATTGCTGGGTCATCCGCAGAACCCCCACCCCAAGCCCTACCTGAGGTTCCCATTTTCCCATTTTCCCACACTGGGGCTTCATCCAGCTTTCTCATTCCAGCCAGCAATGCCTATAAAAGTTGACCTCACTGTTGAGTACTTTGCATTGCCCTGATCACCACTTTAGCTCTCTTCCTGTCCCCTGAACTCTGTTGGTTTCCTCGTCTGTAAGTTGCCTGCAGTTCCTTCACTCGTTTCCACTGGGATCGCTTCCTCATTCCAGCTGATTTTTAAGACTTCCTGTGCATTCCACATATTCATTTACAAAGAGATCTCCTATAAATCTGATACCCACCTGACATCATTCATAGTTATTACTATATTATCAATTATGTTCCTATGCTGTACTTTACATCCCCCGTCTCTCACAAAAAAAAAAAAAAAAAAAAAAAAAAAAAAAAAAAAAAAAAAAAAGTTTTCTTGAGCTATCATTCACATACCATACAATTCACCCGCAAAATGAATGATTCGAGGATTTCCGTATACTTACAAATATGCACAACCCTTCCCATAGGCAATTTTAGGTCTCTTTCATCACCTCAAAAAGACACCCCATATTCTTTAGCTGTCACAGCTCACCTCCAACCCCACCCTAAGCAACCACTAACTACTTTCTGTCTTGATAGATTTGCCTATTCTGAACATTTAATTTAAATGGAGTTACATAATATGTGGTCTTTTTAAAAAAATCTTTTTATTGATTTCAGAGAGGAAGGGTGAGAGAAAGAGAGGAAAACATCAATGATAAGAGACAATCATTGATTGGCTGCTTCCTGCATGCCCCACACTGGGGATCAAGCCCACAACGAAGGCATGTGCCCTGACTGGGCATCAAACCATGACCTCCTGGTTCATAGGTCAACTCTCACCACTGAACCACACTGGTCTGGCATTATATGTGGTCTTTTTAAACTGGCTTCTTTCACTGAGACAATGTCCACATTGTAACATGCATCACTACTCCATTCCTTTTTAATGCTAACTGACATTCATTGTCACATTTTGTTTATCTCATCATAACATACATGATGAACACTTGGATTGTTAAAAAGACAGAAACGAATATGTAAAATGCACAGGAAGTACAAAAGTTTATGATTTTAAAGGAGTCTCATTTATCTGTTTTTTCCTTGGTTGTTTGTACTTTTGGGTCATAGCTAAGAATCCTTTGCCAAAGCCAAGGTCAAAAAGACTTATCCCTATGTTTTCTTCTAAGAGTTTTATGGTTTTGTCATTTAGGTCTTTGATCTATTTTGAGTGAATTTTTGTTTATGGTGTGAGCTAATGGCCAAACTTCATTCCTTTGCATGTGGTCCCTTTCTCTTTTAATCTTTATTTGTATCTTCTCCCAATCTGTCCTCACTCCATTCATTTGGTTATGATGTCCTTTGTAGAATGGAAACAGGCTGTGTTTCTCAATGTCAGCTCATTCCTAGAACTCTCTTAATATGCAAACCTCCTCAAGTCTCCATAATGACCCCATGACTGAGGGTGAAAGACATAAATGAAGTCACTGTATCAATCATCCTTTATGCATTTAAAGCTAATTGCCTTCCTTGGAGACACCAAGAGCCTTCTGGAATTGAAAACAAATATCACGTTAACTATTTTCTCTAGAGGTGGGTCAGGTTCCCTGTTTTTGTTTGTGGTGTCCAACTCTACTAGCCTCTGCCTTTATTCCTCCATCCGCTTCAGGCTGAGACTGCTTGCTGGTAAATTTCCTCTTGTCTTTATCTCTGGTCTCTGCAACTCAACATTTGCTTTAATAAATTATGGCATCACACAGTTCACATTGCTCCCAACAGGGAATACGACACCGTAGACAGCTCTTGTGGACGGTGCCCTGTGGCAGGAGGAATGAAAGGAAACAGACAACTAGGACACGGGTGTTGGGAGAAACAAAAGTGAGCCCCATGGCTGAAGTGATGGAGGCTTGGGGCATTTCCAAACCTGGGTACTTGTAAGGGCAACAGGGTCCCCATGGCAGCAGAACCCGGTGCCCATCCTGGGCCATTGCCCTGCCCACTGTGGAGCCCTCTGAATCCTATGTGGGTCCACACCTTAGTCGGCCCCGCCCTCATGCTGTCCCTCCCTCTAGGGCGGGTCCAACAGAGCTATAAAGCTCCAGAAGGAGCCCAGACAAAGGCTGGCTGTGGAGGCAAGAGGAGCAGAGCACACAGGTATGTTCTGAAGGACCATCGGGAAAGTCGAGAAGGGGATGAGAGGGAGGGGAGGGAAGTGAGGCCTGGAGTGAGGGCCAGGAGAAATGAAGACTCCAGAGGCCCAGAAAGCAAGGGGCAATCTCGCAGAGGCGAGATGGTAAAGGCTCAGTGGGGAGGTGGATGCTGTTCTCAGGTGGAGAGGAGCAGAGCCCACAGGCTGCCACGTTCTCCCCTCCCGTGGCCTCAGTGCCACAGTCCAAGCCCTGGCTGCCCACTGGGACACCACTCACAGGACTGTGCAGGGAGGATAAACTTAAAGGAACAGCCAAGTCACCTCCCTCTTCTACAGAGCAGAAAGGCATTTGGGGATAAGCAGTTCTAAAAAGGGGAGCCAGACAAGAAAAGACATTAGGAACTTGAATGCATATTCCTGGGTGGGGGAAACCAGCCTGAAAAGGCTACAGACTGGTGAGTTCGACCTTATGACATTCTGGAAAAGGGGAAAATTATGGAGATGGTAAAAGATCAGGGGGTGGGGGTGGGGAGGGCTGTGTAGCTGAGCACAGAGGATTTTTAGGGCAGTGAAACTACTCTGTGGGATTAGCAATGGTGGTTACATTTCAGTATACACCTGTCCAAACCATGGAGTGTGCAGCACCAAGAGTGAACCCGAAGGTAAACTATGGACTTTGGGTGCTAATGGTGTGTCAGTGTAGGTTCACTGATTGTAGGAAATGTACCACTCTGGTGAGGAGTGTTGAAAATGAGGGAAACTGTACATGTGGGAGGCAGGGGGCAGATGGGAAGTCTTTGTACCTTGTGCTCAATTTTGCTGTGAACCTAGAACTGCTCTAAAAAGTAAAGTCTACTTTTAAAAGGAGGCTGACCCAAAATGTAATAGTAAAACAAGAGCTCACCCTGTAGCCTTCTGCGGTCTCTGGCTTCCCCCAGGGCTCCTGTGTCTCACCCATCCCTTCAGGCTGGACAGCACAGAGTCAGGTGAGTCCCTGGCCTTGCACCAGGGCCTGGGGGACAGGGCGAGGCACAGGGACTGATTGGCTGCTCTGGGGGATGGGTGATGAGTGAAGGCCCTGACCACACCCACCCCAGAAATGAAAGGGAAAAGGACATCTCCCTGTATCAACACCTGGGATGGCCACACCCTGAAGTGCCCTGCTAAGAGCCAAGGATGGTCAATCGGCCACAACCTGAGCGCCCCACCAAGGACACAAAGCTGCCGGGCAGCACTGGCCAACTAGTCCTTACTCAGCCATAGTCTGCAGCCTAATCTCAGTCAAATCCATCTACACTGCTTATATTTAAAATCTTCTGGTACCACTGAGCCTCTCCTGAGGATTGGCTTTTAAAGAGTAGTCCCGGCCCTGGTGGCTCAGTGGTTGAGTGTCAAACTATGAAGCAGGATGTCATAGTTCAATTCCTGGTTGGGGTATATGACTGGGTGGCGGGCGTGATCCTTATGGGGGCGTGCAGGAGGCAGCTAATCAATGATTCTCATCATTGTTCTTTCTATCTCTCTCTTCCTCTATGAAATCAATAAAAATATTAAAGAAGAGTAGTTAGGGATTCCTGAGTGCTTTCTAGAAGGTAAGCACAGTTCTAAACACATTATTCTGCTGACCAATTGATTTCCCTCAAAACCGTAGGAAATAGGTGCTATGGTTGTTCATTTCCATAGTACAAGTGAGAAAATGGAAGCCCAGAGAGTTTAAGCAACCTGCCCAAGGTCACACAGCTGGTCCTAGTGGCGGGACATGTAGCTCTTGAACCCAGGCAGCCTGATCCCAGAGTCCACCCTTTGAACTTCTGCTCTGCATTTCAAATTTAGAATGAAAAATGTTCTGGTGTATCAAAATAGAGTTCTACTATGAATACCCATGTCGACATAAGAAATATCCAAACCTATAGATAATTTTTATAAGAGTTTATTTGAGCCAAGACTGATGACAAGTGACAGGAAGCAGGATCTCAAGTCCTCCTGAGAATGACAGTTTATAAGTCTCAGTTACACATTGAGAGTAGAGAAAGATGACATGAAGATGCAAGAAAGCAAGGGCCAGTGCTCAATCTACAAGATAGTGTGCTCCCTTGAGGATGGTTACATCTTAGAAGGATGAAAAAGAGGGTCACTGTGGTATTTCAAAGGTGTGATAACGTTGACAGACAGCAGCACTGGCCAAGGCAGGCTTAAAAACCTTTCATAGCCCTGGCTGTTGCTACCCACCGTGACCTGACCAGGTAGGGGTTTATAATTTATCACTGCACCCCTTTTGTCCAGACACAGGACACAAGAAATGCATTGGAGGGGTTCCTTGCGTCACAGGCACTGGATCAGTCACCCTAAAGGTGGAGGTGCAGCCACACTGAGATAACGCACAGATAAGGGGAAATCAGAGTTGACGTAGGTGATAAAATCTGCAGGACCAAACGAGGCATACTGACAAGCGAGGAGAGTGTGGAATTAAAATCAATAGAAAGCACAGACCTGAGCAGTCTGGGGCCCCAACCGCCTTAGGATGGCCTCTGGCTGACCTGGTGGCCAAGGGATGAAGCTGTGTCTATAGGGAAACTACAGGGCGAGCCTAATAGAAACACTTGTCTTCCCATAAAACAACTAAGTTCATCTCTCCCGCATTTTAGAGCCATGAGGCGAGAGAGCCCGGCCCTCGGCTGGGCCTTGGCTGCCATCCTGATGCTGCAGACACTGGCCATGGCGAACCACTCCCCCCGGACCCTGCGCAGCCAGGCCGGGGTGTTCGCTGACCTGAGCGCCCAGGAGCTGAAGGCTGTGCACAGCTTCCTCTGGGCCCAGAAGGACCTGAGGCTGGAGCCCTCCCGAGCAGAGACCATCAACAAGAACTCCGTGTTCCTCATTGAGATGCTGCTGCCCAGGAAGCAGCAGGTGCTGAAATTTCTGGACCACGGTCAGAGGCGGCCCGCAAGGGAGGCGCGTGCCGTCATCTTCTTCGGAGCCCAGGAGCATCCCAACATCACAGAGTTTGCCGTGGGGCCCCTGCCAAGGCCCCACTACATGCGCCTGCTGCCCCCCAGGTCTGGGCACCGGCTGTCCTGGAACTCCAGGCCCATCACCTCGGCGGAGTATGTCCTACTGGACCACACCCTGAAGGAGGCCACCAGGCCCTTGCACCAATTTTTCCTGGACACCACGGGCTTCTCCTTCCACGACTGCCAAACCCGATGCCTGACTTTCACCGACGTGGCCCCTCGGGGCTTGGCCTCAGGAGAGCGCCGCACGTGGTTCATCTTGGAGCGCTTTGTGGAAGGCTTCTTCTTGCACCCCATTGGCCTGGAGCTCCTCCTGGACCACAGCAGCAGGAATGCCCAGGACTGGGCAGTGGAGCAGCTTTGGTACAACGGGAAGTTCTACCAAAGCCCAGAAGAGTTGGCTCGGAAGTACCGTGCCGGACAGGTGGACGTGGTTATCCTGGAGGACCTGCCCCCAGAGGGCCCGGGGGCCAAAGGCGCCGGGGAGCCACCCCTCTTCTCATCCTACAAGCCACGCGGGGACTTCCCCAGTCCCCTCACTGGGAAGGGCCCCCACCTAATCCAGCCCCACGGTCCCCGCTACAGGCTGGAGGGCAACGCCGTGCACTATGGGGGCTGGAGCTTCGCCTACAGGCTGCGGTCCTCCACGGGGCTGCAGGTGCTGAACGTGCATTTCGGTGGGGAGCGCATTGCTTATGAGGTGAGCGTCCAGGAGGCAGTGGCTTTGTACGGAGGCCACACACCCGCAGGCATGCAGACCAAGTACATCGACGTGGGCTGGGGTTTGGGCACCGTCACCCATGAGCTGGCCCCTGGCATCGACTGCCCGGAGACGGCCACCTTCCTGGATGCCCTCCACTACTATGATGCCGACGACCCTGTCCACTACCCCCGGGCACTCTGTGTCTTTGAGATGCCCATGGGGGTGCCCATTCGGCGCCACTTTAACTCCGACTTCAACGGAGGCTTCAACTTCTATGCAGGGCTCGAGGGCCAGGTGCTGGTGCTGCGGACCACGTCCACAGTCTACAACTACGACTACATTTGGGACTTCATCTTCTACCCCAACGGGGTGATGGAGGGCAAGATGCATGCTACTGGCTACGTGCACGCCACCTTCTACACGCCCGAAGGGCTGCGTCACGGGACGCGCCTGCACACGCACCTGCTCGGCAACATGCACACTCACCTGGTGCACTACCGCGTAGACCTGGACGTGGCAGGTAGGAATCCCTGGCGCCAAACGTCCCCAGATCAGACATCCGTGTGCAGACACTAACTCCACTGTGGAGATGAAGCTGTGCCCCCCAGGCACATCATCAGGAGAACGTGCCCTGCCAGCTTCTGAGCTCACAAGATTGAGTCCCTGTGCCCCAGGAAAGGTGACCAGGAACAGCACCCAGTGCTGCCGCAGGGTGCAGCAGCCTGGACCCTGTGCCTGCCCTGGGGCTGCGCTGACCCCTGGGCCCTGGGCCCGTTGGGTCGGCAGAAAGGTGGACTCAGAGTAGCAGAGAGGACAGTGCCTCGAATGTCAGCAAGGTTGCTGCTCCTGGCACCTGGAGGTGGACGCAGCTCCATGGGGGTTAGTCACTGTGTCTCCTGGGTTAATGGTGTCACCACGGAATGGGCAACGAGCAGGATGTGGCCTGACATCAAGTCGGAACCGGCCCCCAGGACCAGATGATGACTCCCCTTCTTAACACCACCCTCCCCACCAGGCACAGTCCCTTTTTCCATGCCCCGGACACAGCAGGGTGGACACAGCCTGGGGACAGAGGGCCGCCCTCTGGGACTGCAGGACAGCCCAGAGCCTGGGGCCCAGGGCTCCAAGGAACTGCCCACAGTCCCACCACAACCACCACAGCAGCTGTGACCTATGGCATCGTCCTCTGGTTTCCCTGGTGGTTTTTGTGTTTATTCCCTTCCTTCCCCCCACAGCTGGCTCCATGCAAACTCTAACACCCTCTTCGCTCCCGATGGTTTGCTGCTGGATGTGGTCTGGGGTGGAGAACACAGTGTAATGGGGCATGGTGTTTTGGGGGCTGGATCTTCATTCTGCATCTCCATTCACACATGCAGGCACCAAGAATAGCTTCCAGACCCTGGGCATGAAGCTAGAAAACATCACCAACCCCTGGAGCCCGGAGCACCAGCTGGTCCAGCCAACACTAGAGCAGAAGGGGTACTCCCGGGAGCGCCAGGCAACCTTCCGCTTCGGACAGACTCTGCCCAAGTACCTGCTCTTCTCCAGCCCCAAGGAGAACCGCTGGGACCACCAGCGCAGCTACAGGCTGCAGATCCACTCCATGGCTGAGCAGGTGCTACCGCCTGGCTGGCAGGAGGAGCGGGCTGTCACCTGGGCCAGGTGAGGAGGCTGGGAGGCGGGAGGAGGAGGGAAGGCTGGAGGCCCTGCCCTATGTTTTCCTGTGTCTGGTGAGGCTGTATTTCTGTCTATGAGACTCTGGGCTGTGTGGCAGTGTATCTGGACGTGTGTGTGTGTGTGTGTGTGTGTGTGTGTGTGTGTGTGTGGTGCATGTGTGTGCATGTGTGTGTTCCAGGGCATGGCTCTGTGTTTGAAGAGGGGAGTGGATAGCCTGTTCTGAGCCCCTGAGCCCCTGCTGACCCTCGGTCAGACTGACAGACCCAGGAGATGATGTGGAAATCAGGGAAAGCACCGACATTGACCCTGCAGATGTGCCCCGGGAGCGGCTGGGCCACCACAGTGCCCAGAGCCTCCTGGCTGCTCTACCCGGCAGGTACCCCCTGGCAGTGACCAAGTACCGGGAGTCTGAGCTGTGCAGCAGCAGCATCTACAACCAGAACGACCCCTGGGACCCGCCTGTGGTCTTTGAGGAGTTTCTTCGAAACAATGAGAACATTGAAGAAGAGGTACTGGCTCCGCCTTCCTCCTGCCCCAGCCCAAGACTAGAGCTGTGCCCTGTCCTGTCCCGGGACCTGTGCCAGCAGCATCTTGCTGTGAGGACAGCAAGCTCAGTGGTCCCCAGACCTGCCCATTCCTTATAAGTAGAGCTGGAGGGATGGCTCACCCCTCACCTCTCTGAGCCCATCAGTGCTGCCCACCCCTCTCTCCCACAGGACTTGGTGGCCTGGGTGACAGTGGGCTTCCTGCACATCCCCCACTCAGAGGACATCCCCAACACGGCCACCCCGGGCAACTCCGTGGGCTTCCTGCTCCGGCCCTTCAACTTCTTCCCCGAGGACCCATCCGTGGCATCCAGGGACACCGTGATCGTGTGGCCTCGGGACAAGGGCCCCAACTACGTGCAGCGATGGATCCCTAAGGAGGGCAGGCACTGCTTCACGCCTACCCCCCTTAGCTACAATGGGACTTACAGGCCTGTGTGAAGGGCCCCTGCCCCCAGATAACTCCTCATTACAAGCCCAAGTCCCCCACCCCACCAACCAGGGACTGATAATAAACCCTCCAGAGCTCAGCTCCAAGTGCTGCTTCTTGTGGGGGGCACAGCGGGCAAGACACACCCCTGCCCTTCCTTGGCTTCCATTCACCTTGGTCTACTCCATCCCAGAAAAGACTTCCATTACAAAGGCAAATGACAGCCACTGAAACACGAACTTTACCTGTCACATTGGTTTTAAAAGTCTGAGGCTGACAGCTCCCTCTAGGGAGTTTGTGGGGGAACTCCACTAGGTCACCGAGGGGCAGGCAAATTAATGCAACTGTAGGGAGACCCTAACACCCTACTGTTTGAGGAGGGGAGTAGAAGGCCTGTTCTGAGCACCTGAGCCCCAGGTGACCCTCAGTCAGTCTGATAGGCTCCAGAGAGATTATGTGGAAATCGGGGAAAGCCCCGTCATTGACCCTGCAGATGTGCCCCGGGAGCGGCTGGGCTCTGGGCACTGGGTTGGCCCAGCCACTCCCGGGGCACATCTGCAGGGTCAATGACGGGGTTTTCCCTGATTTCCACATCTAGCAAAACTGCCAACACCTCTACCCTTGGACACATCGATCCAATGTCTAGAGGTTTATCCCAGAGATCTACTCACAAACACAGAAACAAGCGTGGACACAGTGACTCACTGCAGAGCTGTTTGTCATAGCAAAATCTGGAAACAACCCAAACGCCCATCTATGGGAGAGAGCTTGTAGGTCTGAATAAACTAAGGCACATCCACACGGTGCAATTCTAGGGGATCATAAAAGAAGCGTGAAAGAGCGTGTTCTCTGTACCGATGGGGGAACCTAAGGAGGAAAAGAACACTAGCATAGAACAATCTCTACAGCTTTTTATATGCCAACTTCCACATGAGAGAAAGATGTATATTTACTTATAAGTCTACACACATGTTTATATCTAACCTAATAATAGAGTAATATGCAAATTAACCATCACTCCACTTCACAAGCCACACCCACCAGTCAATAAGAGCAAGTATGCAAATTAAGCCACCAAAGATGGTGGTTAATTTGCATATGCAGAGGGATGGAGGAGTGAAGACTGAAGACAGCATAGAAGGAAGAGAGAGGGAAAGTGGAAAGCAAGGAGGCTGTGGCTGCTGGAGGGACAGCACTGGCAGTGAGTATGGGATGGGGCTGGGCGACGTGCACAGAGGCAGCATGCTTGGCCGCAGAGGGGGCTGCAGTGGGAGGAAGCGGGCGCGGCAGGTCAAGTGGGTGGGGCAGGAACACAGCAGCAGCAGTGAGAGTGGCTGTGGAAACAGTAGTGGCAGTGGCCATGGGTGTGGTGGGACAGGCAGGACAGGTGGGGGTGGCAGGAGGGAAGCCCACCGTAAGTCTTGCAGGAATATTCCTGCAACAGGTGCCTAGTTGATTTATTAAAACTCTAGAAAAGTGGCTGCCTGTCCTCTTCGTCTTGTCATGCAGCTATAACAAAATGCCATAGGCGGGGCTTCTATTGCTCACAGCTCTGGAGGCTAGAGATCCACAAGCAAGGTGCCATCAAAGTCACATGAAGTCCCTCTTCTGCTTGCAGACTGCTGACCGCTGTCTGTCCTCACCTGTCTGGGGTAGTGCCGGAGCTATGTGGTGGCCCTGAGAGCACTAGTCCTGCCCTGGAAGCTCTTCCCTCATAGGAAGCCCCTCTCAGAGGCCCATCTGCTCCTAAATCTCAGGGTCGGTCCCAGGCAGCATTTAGTGGGCTCCCGGCCATGCTTGTGGAGGGACTGAGGGACCGACCCATAGCTTAGTAAATGCAAGTACACCAAAAGTACACCTACTCCTCACCCCCTGCCCTCCCCACCCTGTCCCTTCTTTGTCCCTTGGCCCTAAATATGATTTGGGCTGTTCCCTTGGCGATGACCACACTGTCTCCCCCTAAGGAGATGGCAAGAGAACCTGAGCCTTGCCCCTGAGAAAGGAACCCCAAGGACCCCAGAGAGTTCACTTCTCCCTCTCATAAAATCCGGTCCCTGGTGGTCCTCGCAGGCAACCAGTTTCCCACCTCCTTCCTTTCTAGTCCCTGGAGCCTACTTACCAGCATTGCTCTCCTTGCTTTTCCTTGCTTTAAGCCTGATGCAAACCCAGGATGCACAGGGGACAAAGACAAGGAAGCTAGAATCCCATTCCTCAGAAGTCTGGGTCACGCTGGGGAGACAAGCCAGAGAGACAGGGCAGTGCCACTGAGAGAGCTGTCCTGGACCGTCATCTCATTTTGAGACTGGAAGTCTGGTCTGGCCTAGAGCCCAGCTGTGACCCCAACATTCCCAAGGGCACAGCATTCGGGCCAGGAAGGTGGCTCTATCCTCAGGCTCTGCCCAAGTGGAAGAAGGGAGACTAGCAGATGTCCCTACCCAAGTCCTAACACTGACAAAAGATAGGGAGACGCCATGAGAATGACCAGTCTGACTGGACCTCTAAAAATATAAGTGCCCTGGAGAAGCCCAAGTCCAGCTTAGGTTTTATTTTTTTATTTTTGTTTAATTTTTTTGATTTGCATATTAGCCTTTTATTTTCTTTTTTATTTTTTATAATAAATCTTTATTGTTCAGATTATTACAGGTGTTCCTCTTTTTCCCCCCCATACGTCCCCTTCACCTGATTCCCCTCCCCACCCCATGTCTTTACCCCTCCCCCAACCCCGCCACTGTCTTCATCCATAGGTATAAGATTTTTGTCCAATCTCTTCCCGCATGCCTCAGGCATACTTATCCCTGAGAATTGTCAGTCCAGTCCCTTTCTATGTCCCTGATTCTATTATATTCACTAGTCCATTCTGTTCTTCAGATTTTTTTATTCACTTGAGTTTTAGATTCACTTGTTGGTAAATATGTATTTGATGTCTTTTTGTTGTTCATAATTTTTACTTTTACCTTTTTTTCTTCTTCCTCTTCTTAAAGAATACCCTTCAGCATTTCATGTAATCCTGGTTTGGTGGTGATGAACTCCTTTAGCTTTTTCTTGTCTGTGAAGCTCTTTATCTGCCCTTCAATTCTGAATGATAGCTTTGCTGGGTAGAGTAATCTTGGTTGTAGGTTCTTTTTTTTAAAATATATTTTATTGATTTTTTATAGAGAGGAAGAGAGAGGGATAGAGAGTTAGAAACATCGATGAGAGAGAATCATCGATCAGCTGCCTCTTGCACACACCCTACCGGGGATGTGCCTGCAACCAATGTACATGCCCTTGACCAGAATCGAACCTGGGACCTTTCAGTCCGCAGGCCAACGCTCTGTCCACTGAGCCAAACCAGTTTCGGTGATTGTAGGTTCTTGCTGTTCATCACTTTGAATATTTCTTGCCACTCCCTTCTGGTCTGCATAGTTTCTGTTGAGAAATCAACTGACAGTCATATGGGTACTCCCTTGTAGGTAATTGACTGTTTTTCTCTTGCTGCTTTCAAGATTATCTCTTTGTCTTTTGCCCTTGGCATTTTAATTATGATGTGTCTTGGTGTGGTCCTCTTTGGATTCCTCTTGTTTGGGATGCTGTGAGCTTCCTGGACTTGTAAGTCTATTTCTTTCACCAGGTAGGGAAAGTTTTTTATCATTATTTCTTTCAATGGGCCTTCAATATCCTGCTCTATCTCTTCTTCTGGCACCCCAAAAATCCAGATGTCTGCACGCTTAAAGCCATCCCAGAGGCTCCTTACACTATCCTCACACTTTTGAATTCCTCTTTCTTTCTGCCTCTCTGGTTGGGTGTTTTTTGCTTCCTAATATTTCAAATCTTTGGTTTGACTTTGAGGTACATTGATCTACAGTTGAGTTTCTGTATATTCTTTATTTCAGACAGTGTATGCTTAATTTCTGACTGGTCCTTTTCCTTTTTTTTGGGGGGGGGGAAGGGGGAATTCTCATTAATGTCCTTGAAGGTCTCTTCAAGTTTCTCAGTGGTTTTTAGAAGATTCTTGAGTAACCTTATAAATGTGGTTCTGAACTCTGTGTCATCCAGTAGTTTACTTTCCTCCATCTCTCCCATTTGTGACATGCTTCTGTGTCTCTGCATTTTGGCTGCCTCCCTGTTCTGATGGAGTGGCTTTGTGTGGTAGGTGACCTATATGGGCCAGTAGCTCAGCCTTCCCAATCACCCGAGGTGGTTGCTCTTGGTACACCCCTTTGTGAGCTGAATGCAAAGTCTTAGTGTAGTTAAGCCTTGATTGCTGTTGATACACTGGGAGGAATTGACCTCCAGGCCAATTGGCTGTGGGGACCCGCTAGGTCCATAATGGAAAAACTGCTGTGCTGGAGACACACTTCTGGTGTAGGCCTTATTTCAGTGGGGCTTTGGTGCTCACTGAGTCTGCCTCCCGAATGTGTCACTTATGGATGTGAGGAATTGAAATCTGGTGTTTCACACTGACCACTAGGTACACTGGCTTCTGGATCTCCAATGGGGTGCAATTCAGCTACTGTCTGAAGCCATCCTGCAGGAGCTACAGCAAGAACCACAGTCCTCTCCTCTCTACTTGGAGCTTGGAGGCTTTGGAGCTATCTGCACTGGGTTGCAAGTTTGCTAGGTTAAACTGCAATAGAGAAGGCCATTTATATGCAAAAGCCGCTGCATGAAGCTTGGGTGTGTTTGTAGATTGTGCAGGACAGAGTCTCAGGGCATCACTAGGCTAAGGCGTGGCAAACAGCAATGGCTGGCAGTGAGCCTTCTCTGCCTCTCCAACTGTGTCCCTGCGTCTCACACCCCAAAACAGCAAACAATTATTCTTGCACACAGCTCTGCAAGCAAGCCACTTTCCCACCAGTGGCAGACAGTCCAGCTTCTCCCCAGAAAATGTATTTCAGAGAAATTGGAAGCTTGTCTCTCTTCGGGTTGAAGAAAGCAATGCCCGCAGCCAGCAGGGATCCTCCGCCAGCCCGTATCATGCACACGCCCCCGTACATCAGTTTTTCAAAATAACTGATTGTTCTTTTCTCTTTCAGTCTAGTAGTAGAACTTCCACTCCGCCAGCTTTCCCATGGTTCTGGGTAATAGACATTTTGTCTTTTAGTTGTAGTTTTGAAATTGTTGTGCACGGCAGCAGTTTAGATATTTACCTACACTGCCATCTTGGACCTCTTTCATCTGTAACTTATTACTGCACATGCGATGAGTTACATGCTCTATTGCATTGCATGATTCCCTGTCCTGGGGTCTCTTCCAAATCCACATCCCATAATCTGGAGTTTCTCCTTTCTATTTTAGAAAAATTGATAAAATTAACCCCGCATTTACACATGGCCAGGAGTCTTATCTTGGGCATTGAGCCCAGAGAAAGGGATTCCTATGTTCATAAAAAAAAAAATTTTTTTTTAAATATAAAATAAAAAAAACCTGTACACTAATGTTCACAGCAGACTTATTCATCACTAGAGGCCTGGTGCGCAAAATTTGGGCACGGGAGGGCGGGGGAGAGATCCCTAAGCCCAGCCTGCACCCTCTCCAATCTGGAACTCCTTGAGGGATGTCTGACTGCCAGTTTAAGCCCAATCATAAATGGGCAGTCAGACATCCCTCTCACAATCCATGACTGCTGGCACCCAATTGCTTGCCTGCCTGCCTTCCTGATTGCCCCTAACCACTTCTGCCCTCCAGTCTGATCACCCACTAAACACTCTCCTGCCAACCTGTTTTCCCCTAACTGCCCTCCCCTGAAGACCTGGTCCCACCCAACTTCTTTCCCCTGCAAGCCTGGGTCCCTCAAAACTGCCCTCCCCTACAGGCCTGATCACCCCCAACTGCCCTCCCTTGCAGACCTGGTCCCTCCCAAGAGCCCTCCCCTGCTGTCTATCTTGTGGCAGCCATCTTGTGTCCAAATGGGGACAGCCATATTTGACCACAAGGGAGCAGCCATCTTGTGTGTTGGAGTGACGGTCAATTTGCTTATTACTCTTTTATTACATAAGATAGACGCCTGATGTATGGGTGGGGTTCAACTGCTTTGCCCTCAAGAATGTCACAGATCACGGTAGGGGTTCCCTTGGGGCATGGTTTGGCCAGGGGGAGGGGCCTGTGGTGGTTTACAGGCCAAGCATGCCCCCTGGCAAACCATGCAAAGGCCTTGGTAGCTGGGATTTATTTATCTCCTATAATTGAAACTTTGTAACCTTGAGTAGAGTCCAGAAGCTGCCAAGGTATGTGGAAAGCTTGGCTTCCTCAATTGCCAGGGAAACCCAAACCTCCTGCTCACTCCGTGGCCACATTCATGGTTAGGTTAACTTGTGGATGTAGCAGAGGTACGGTCAATTTGAGTATTACTCTTTTCTTAGATAGGATAGTGGACTGCTAACATCCCAAATGTTCCTCAGTGGAGAAATCCCTGAACAAACTTTGTACAACAGAGCACTGATCAGCAATGAAAAGCAATGAGCTTGTGATCCAGGCATTATGCTTGGCAAAAACAAAAGTCCACCCCAAAACAATGCATCCAGAATGATATCATCCAGATGGCATCTCGAAATGAGGAAATCATCAGGATGGAGAGGTGAGTAGGAGTGGGCGAGGCATGTGAATAAAAGAGGGAGGCTGCTGGTGGCTTTGCATCTTGATTTTTGTGGTGGATTCACAGATTTCCAGCAGATAAACATGGTGGAAACTGAGTCCCTTCTGTGGCATAGCTAGCAGTGTACCAACATCAAGGTCCTGTTGTGACTTTGTACTCAGCACTAAGATGTCACCACTGGGGAAATCGGAATGAAGGGGACTCAGATGCTTGGTACAATTTCTGCTATCCCTTGTGATTTTATAATTATTTCAAAATAAAAGGATTTTCTTTTAACTTGAGAAAATACATGTGGCATTCCTCAAGCAAAGCAGAGTAAAACTCTTCTTACTTTTTCAGGTTTCTTATTCCTTTAACTCTAAATTGTTTGAAAAGACACGGAGCTCAGAAACAGAACAGATGGGTAGTTGTTGCCAGAAATGGAATGGATCACAGTGCTCAAAAGAAACAAACTCATAATGTATGTACGCATATAATACCTTAATAAAAAAAAAAAAATGAGAAAAGAAAAAAAAAGGTACAAACCCCAGTTATAACCATTTCTGGGGCTGATAATGTACAGCATGGCTGTAGTTTAAAATACCTTATTACACATTTGAAAGTTTGTAGGAGCATAGATCCTCAAAGTTCTCATCACAGGAAAAAAATTGTGACTCTGCGTGGTGATGGGTGTTAACAACTTGTTGTGGTGATCATTTGCATTATTTACATGTTTCAAATCATCACATCATACACCTAAAACTAATGCAATGTAACATGTCAGTTACATCTCCCTACAACTGGGGAAATGGAAATTTGAAAGGAAACAAAGGGGTACAACGTGAACAAATTGAGTGGCGGGATATTTCAATAACTCTCAACTTCCCACACTCAGGAGCTGGGGCACAAGAACAAAACACTGCACCCAAGCAACCCAGCCATTCCTCTTTCAGTAACAGTAAGGACCCTGAAGAAGGACAGAGAAAAGAAGCACTATTTTTAAACCTCAGGCAGCAAAGAAGCATATTTTACAAGGACACGTGAATTCAAGGGTACATGTCAAAAGAGCAAGGGGCTTGTTTCTTCATCACCTCCCTACCCTCCCTCTGCCAGGACTTCCCAGGCAATGAAGGCCTGTTGTTTCTGGGCTCCCTTTCTTTGTTCTCAGGGGCAAGGCAGGGGCGGGGGAGCGATTTGCCGGCATCGCCACCAGCTGGGCACTAGGTGGCGCCCTGAGCTGCTGAGACTCCCCTGCCAAAGGTTCCCACCAGAAGCCAGGCTCTGAGGCTAGCCTACTGTTTGCAACACTGGGTCCAAGTTCATGTTCCTGAAAGGTGTGCCTGGGGAGGACCTGGAGGCCTGGAAGGCTAAAGATAGAGCGGCCAGATGCCTGCCTTCCTGCAGGGAATGTCTTCCAATCACTCAGATGTTTTATCTGTTTGTTGCACCCCTTACTCTTTCTGTCCTCTCTGACTCTCCATCTCCAGGCCCCGAAGACCGTGCCTCCAAACCTCTCGGGTTGTCTCAGGCCACCGTGTGATTCACTTTTGAGTCAAAAGGGCAAGCAGCACTCACAAGGGCAAGAGGAGCACCACCAACAAGCACAGGCACTTCTTTATTGGCCAGGAAAGCACAATTTGTTGAATTGGTGAATTGTTTTAATTCTGTGGATTAGTCTCCTCTTGTCTTTACTTGAAGTAACAGAACCATCTCCAACCAGCTTATAAAGGGAGACTGCATTGGCAGGACATAACCAAGTAGGACTGCATGGTGGGAGCCTGGGACTGCAGGGAACTGGTTGGGAATCAATGTGCAGCAGGCTGGTCCCTGGAGACAGCCAGGTGCCTAGCCAGAATCACCCAATTGGCTTTAGAAGTGATCAAAACGCTCCTTCAGCTCCTGTTCCTGGAAGATGGCGGCCAGGTAAACAATTGTAAGTGCTGCCTCTCACAACCACATCAGTGCTGCAACTGGGGATCTTACCTGAAACTTGGGAAGACTACAACTGTGGGGACCCCCACCAGTGCGGACATGCAGATTCCACAGAAAGGTTGAATTTTGGCTGGGATAACGTGGGGTGTCTGTGTCCCAACAGCGAAAGCGGCAGCCGCAGAAGCTGCGGCCAGTGTGGCGGCAGAGGCAAAAGCGTGTGCTGGGACCACGGAAATCTGTGTCCACAAAAGCCCCCCGCTGTTGGGTTTGGTGTGATTTGAGAGAGCAGACAGGGGTCCCCAAGGCTTCTAATAGTGGGGTTCTCTAGGGCAGTGTTTCCCAACCTTCTCTCATGATGAGAATCATCTGGTGGAGTTGTTAAAACACAGATTCCTGAATCCCAACTAAGAAGTGCTAAACTAGAATTTTTGAGAACATATAGGTAAAATTGCATACCTAACTTAGTGCTCTGTATATAACATCTGTCCTAAAGCACTAGTTAAGTATACAATTTTACCTATATGTTCCCAAAAATTCTAGTTTAGCACTTCTTAGTTGGGATTCAGGAATCTGTGTTTTAACAACTCCACCAGGTGATTCTCATCATGAGAGAAGGTTGGGAAACACTGCTCTAGGGAGCAATCCATTCTGATCCGACACTTAAGGAGAACATAGGAGTTGGAAAGCAGTCTGTTCGTAAGTGCGTGCAGACTAGCCCACCACACACCTAGGCTGGTTCCCCTGCAATACTTTGCTTCTGATTACAAAGGAGAGATCACCCAGATTGGCTGACCCTAAGAGGCAGCAGGGGGAAACTGCTTTTCTGGAAGCTGAGAAGCAAAGCAGGGAGAAATCATCCAGGATTCAGCTCCGAGGCAAAAAAACACACACACAAAAAAAAACGGTATTGAGTGTCATAGAAAAAGAAGGCTAGAGCAGCCTAAAAGACGGGGACATCAATCCAGAAACACTGCCACCTAGGGTCTGAAGTACAAACTGACTGTGTTTACTACTAGTTTTATTTGATCGAAAACCAAGAAACTAAGGAATCGCCACTGAGGTGCAGCAGAACACAGGGAACTGCAATGGTGTCTGGACTGAGAAACAGGTGTGCCAAACAGAATAACAGAAGAAGTGAACGGCCTTCACAATGCACACTTTTTTTTGCTAAATTTTTTGTTTTTTATTTTATTTTCGTTTTTTGCATCTTTTACTTAAGAAACAAATTTTTTTTCCTTTTTTCCTCACTTGATTTTAACTTTTTAATTATTACATTTTTTAGGTTCAATAAGCATTATTACTACTGCTATTTTAATTTTTTAAATGCCATTTTATTTTATTTTTATTTTACATTGAAATTAGTGTTCTTCATTTTATTTTCATTTCTCCTTTAACATTGTTTAACCCTATCTCAACATGACCTATACACCATCACTCTCTTTCTAACCTTCCCCCTGTTGCTATCCTGTTTATCTTAACCCTTTCCTGCTTTAGATTTTCCTTACTCTTTCTGTATCCCCCCTGCTAAAATTTCTACCCTACTTATATATCTAATTTCCAATCCCCTGTGCCAAGTGCATGCACACCCCTCTCTGAGCTGTATTAACTAGCAAAAAAAAAAAAGTTTTCCTCACTATCCTTCTGATGCTATTTGGGGGAATGTTGATTATATTGTATTTTTATGCTTTTTATTGAGAGTATTTTGCTTATTCTTTTGTTGTTGCTGTTGCTTGGTATTTTCTTATTTGATTGGTGTTGTTTGTTTGTTTGTTTGTTTTACTTCTGTTTTCCCTTCCTTTGCTGGAAATTAGGGGGTGTTGTAGATTATATTATTCTCCAGGTATTGTTGCCAGCATTTGTTGGGGTTAGTGGTTGTTCAATTGAAATTATCTCCCCATATATATAGTTTATTCCCCTTTTACCTCTTATTCTTTCTCTCTCTCTCTCTCTCTCTCTCTCTCTCTCTCTCTCTCTCTCTTTTTTCTTCTCCCTGTTTCCCAATTCTGAGACAATATATATATATATATATATATATATATATATATATATATATATATATATCTTTTTCCTATCTATTTCTTTTGCTCCCTCCCTCTTCTCTTTTTACTTTTCCTCTTTCTCTCTTATCCCCTAATTTGCCTTCCCCTATGGTCACCTTTATTGGAGGTTATTAATATCGCAAATACATTTCTGTTCAGTGCCTTGTGTGTTGTACCTGGTTGTGTTGTATTTTGTGACTTTAAATCAACGCAGGAGAGAGAGATCTACATAACCAGACATCCTGAAAAGTGAAACCATGGGGAGACAAAGAAACAGCCCAAAAATGAAAGAAAAGCACGCACCACTAGAAAAGGAAGTAAACGAGTTAGAGGCAAGCAACCTACCAGAGCAAAAATTCAGAGTAATGATCATAAGATGGCTAAAAAGAATGGAAAACAAATTTGACAATATGAGTAAGACGCAAGAGGAAATGAAGAAGAACCAAGAGGTAATGAAGATGATTCAAGAAGAAATGAAAAATGACATCGCTACTATGAAGAACTCAATAGAAAGCTTCAAGAGCATACTAGAAGAACCAGAGGACCGCAACAGTGAGCTAGAAGACAAGATGGGGAGAAAAATACCCAATTGGAGCAGCTTTTAGAGAAAAAAATAATTAAAAAGCAGGAGGAGAGCCACAGTGAACTTTGGGACAATACAAAACAAAACAATATTAGAGTAATAGGGGTTCCAGAAGGAAAGGAAATTGAGGAAGACATGGAAAATGTGTTTCAAGAAATAATGACAGAGAGAATCCAAGATGGCTGAGCCCAGGTAAACACCTACCCGCAGTGCACACAACAATTTCAATAAAATACAACTAAAATATAAAATGGACATTACCCAGTACTACAGGAAAGTCGACTGACTGGAAATTCTACAACGAGAAGCAAGGAGAAAAACAGAAGGAAGCGCGGAGGAGCTGGAAAAGCCTGAGGTACGGAGACACACAGCACGGGGAGAGGACGAAGCCAGAGAGGAGGGCGGCTGAGTGCCTGGCTGGCGTTCCCTGGCAGGAACGAGATAAATACTCCGGCTGCGTTGGGCCCCAGTTGTGACTGCTCTGAACCCCAGTTCTAAGCCAGACCCTGGGGACCCATGTTCACACAGCGGGAGCTGGGCTGTAAGGTGGAACTCGGGGGAGCGGCGAAAGGAGGTCCCGGTGGTGCGCACATTGAGCGCAAACAAGTGACCGTTGGCTGTGCCACGGGACTGCCCTGGTGGGAAGGCGACAGGGGCTCCAGACTGCTCTGAACGCCACCTCCAACTCCACTTCCAACTGAACTGAACCTCAATACCGGGCTCATTAGGGGAGAGCATAGACTGTTTGGTAGCAGGCGAGAATCGAGGGCACCTTTCTCTCAGAGGCGCTTGCAGCGAGTACTGAAGGACCCTGGGAATTACTGAGACCGCATAGGGTGGGGCTGATGGAAGCCAAGTTTGTAGGCTCCATCCTGAAACCCAGCCCCATCTGTAGCTGGGAAATGTGACAATGAAATAGATCACAAATGAAAGAAATGGAGGACAAAAAACGACTGGATATAGAGTTCAAATCTACGCTTATAAGCTTTTTCAAGAATTTCCTAGAAAAGATCGATAAGACCTATGACTATATGAAAAGAGATCAACTAGAATTAATAAGGAATCAACAAGAAATGATAAGGGATCAACAAGAAATGATAAGGGATCTACAAGAAATAAAGAATACATTCTCTGAAATAAAAAATATTATACAGAGTCCTAAAAACAGAATGGAAGATCACAAGAATCAAGTCAAAGATTTGGAACATAAAGAGCCAGAAGACACTCCTCCACAGAAGCTAGAAGGCAAGAGAATTCAGAAAATTGAAGATAATGTAAGAAACCTCTGGGACAACTTCAAGTTAACCAACATCAGACTTATGGGGGTTCCAGAAGATGAGAGAGAGCAAGATATCGAAAACATACTGAAAGAAATAGTGACAGAAAACTTCCCCCACCTGGTGAAAGAATTAGACTTACAAGTCCAGGAAATGCACAGAACTCCAAACAAAAGGAATCCAAAGAGGACCACACCGAGACAAATCATAATTAAAATTCCAAGAGCAAAAGACAAAGAGAAAATATTAAAAGCAGCAAGAGCAAAGCAGGTAGTTACCTATAAAGGAGCACCTATACGATTGTCAGCTGACTTCTCAACAGAAACCATGCAGGCCAGATGGGAATGGCAAGAAATATTCAAGGTGATGAATAGTAAGAACCTACAGCCAAAGATAATCTATCCAGCAAAGATATCACTCAGAATCGAAGGTCAGATAAAGAGCTTCACTAATAATAAATAAATAAATAAATAAATAAATAAATAAATAAATAAATAAAAGCTAAAGGAGTTCATCAACACCAAACCAGAATTATATGAATTGCTGAAGGGGGTTCTTTCAGAAGAGAATGAATATAAAAATAAAGATAAAGTTATGAACAACAAATACATAACTATCAACAAGTGAATCTAAAAACCAAGGAAATTAAAAAAAAAAATCTGATGAACAATATTAACTGTTGAATATAATAGAATCAGAGGTATGGAAGGGGAGTGAATTGACAATTCTTGGGGAAAAGGGGAGAGGGGGATGTGGGAAGAGACTGAACATAAACTGTGCACCTATGGATGAGGACAATGGGGAGTGGGGAAAGGGCAGAGTGTGGGGTGGGAACCTGGTGGAGGAGAGCAATGGTGGGGGGGGGAGGAGCATTTGTAATAATATGAACAATAAAAACTTATTTAAAAAAAAATAAATAATGACATAAAACTTTTCTGAGATAGATGAACACACACACACACACACACACACACACACACACACACAAATCCAAGATGCTTACAGTCCTAAGCAAAATGAACCCCAGAAGACCGACCCCAAGGCACATTATAATTAAACTAGCAAACACCAACGACAAAATAAGAATCTTAAAAGCAGCCAGAGAGAGACAGAAAGTTACATATAATGGAACCCCCATCAGACTAGGAAATGATTTTTCCACAGAAACTTATCAGGCCAGAAGGGAATGGGATGAAATATACAAAGTCATGCAAAGGAAGGGTCTGAATCCAAGAATACTGTACCCAGCAAGGCTATCAATCAAAATTGAAGGTGAAATCAGGAGCTTCACAGACAAAAAAAAGACTAAAGGAATTTATCTCCACCAAACCAGCAATGCAAGAAATGCTAAACGGTCTACTGTAAAAATAAAGAAATAGGAAGCAAATAAGGAACACAGGAGTATAGAATAAAAATGGTGTCAAATAAGTACCTATCAATAATAACTTTAAATGTAAATGGATTAAATGCTCCAATCAAAAGACATAGGATAACAGATTGGACAAGAAAACAAGTCCCATATATCTGTTGTCTACAAGAATCCCACTTCAGAAAAAAAGACACACACAAACTGAGGGTGAAGGGATGGAAAAAAGTTTTCCAGGCCAATGGAAATGAAAAAAAAAAAAAAAGAAAAAAAAAAAGCTGGGGTAGCAATACTTATATCTGACAAATTAGACCTCAAAGTGAAGGACATAACAGGAGATAATGAAGGCCACTTCATACTACTAAAGGAAGCAATCCAACAAGAAGAAATAACCCTGGTAAACATATATGCACTCAACACGGGAGCACCCAAATACATTTAAAAAAAAAACTGCTGGAGGACATTAAGGGAGAGATTAATAGCAATACAATCATAGTAGGAGATTTTAATACTCCACTGTCACCTTTGGACAAATTGTCTAAACAAAAAATCAGCAAAGAAATATTAATCCTAAATGACTCACTAGACCAGATGGAATTAATTGACATCTTCAGAACATTCCACCCAAAGCCACAGAATATACATTCTTCTCAAGTGTACATGGGACATTCTGAAAGATAGACCACATTTTGGAACATAGGCAAAGTCTCTTCAAATTCAAGAAGATAGAAATCATATCAATCATCTTCTCAGATCATAGTGGCATAAAACTGGAAATTAACTACAATAAAAATAATCCAAAGAAATCAAACACATGGACATTAAACAGCATGCTATTAAACAAGGACTGGGTTACCAGAGAAATCAAGGAAGAAATTAAAAACATCCTGGAAACAAATGACAATGAAAACACAACTATCCAAAATTTATGGGACACAGCAAAAGTGGTCTTGAGAGGGAAGTTCATATCTCTACAAGCCTATTGCAAAAATAAACAAGAAAAAAATGGTAACAGATTATCTAACTCTACAACTGAAAGAGTAAGAAAAAGAGCAACAAGAAAAGCCCAGTGTAAGCAGAATGAAGGAATAATAAAAATTAGAGCAGAGATAAACAACATAGAGATTGAAGAAACAATACATAAGATCAACAAAACCAAGAGCTGGTTCTTTGAAAGGAAAAACAAGATTGATGAATCTCTAGCCAGGCTAACCATTATAAACTGAAGAACCATAGGGACAGTAAAGCAACAAGCAGACTGAAGAACCATAGGGACAATAAAGCAACAAGCAGGGAGGTTAGGGATATCTGGGGGAGATAAGAGATCAACCAAAAGACTTATATACACACATATAAGTGCAACCAATGGACACAAAAATCTGGGGAGGGAGGGCACATATGGGAGGGGGAGCAATGGTACATGTACAAAGATAATAATTTAATTTTTAAAAATTTAAAAATTTAAATAAATAAATAAACACTCTACAGCCACCCAAAACAGCTAGACTTGGCCACCAAACTCAATAGGTTGACAAGGGACAATGCAAGCTAGAGGAGAAACTGCTTCCCCCAGATCCCCACCGTCCCCACACTTTCTACTCTGGTCTCAGAGAGCAGATGATGCACCAAAGGATGCAGCAACCTCCTCCCTCTCCCCCACGCCTCAGCATGAAGAGCTAGTGCCACCCTCAGCTGGGAGCTGGCCTAACCTTCCCGTTCCTGCCCTTTATCATCCACCCAAACTGGGGAGGGAAGGGGGGCAGCCCCACACACCCACATCATTCACTTCTCTCCCTTCTGAGCGTCCAGCTGGTAGGAAAGTCTGAGACTGGGCTTTGGAGGGGCACACAGAGCCGCCCCCATTTCCTGCTGTGTTGGGTCCCTCACCAGGCTTGGGGCCCACTCCCTAGTGATAATCCGTGTGACCTTGTTGCCTTTGCCTTTGCTTCTGGTTTCTCCATCCTCCCCCAGGACTGCATGGGAAGGGGTGGCCATGGTCTGGGGCAAGATTAGTCTGGGCCCCTTGATTCCACGGGATGTCTTAAGCAGACGGACCTTTGATGATGCCCAATATTCCAGAAACCGGTCAGAAGAGCTACACTTGTAGGGCAGATGACCTTCAAACCTTTTATCTTTACATTATTAAAGTAAACATTCTGGGATTTGAACAAAGCACTTATATAACAACAGATACAATATTTAAAACATCAACAATTTTTATCTTGGTGATTTTTAAATTTTATTTAATTGTCCAAACATTGTATCAAAGCTTTGAAACCATTACAAAACAAAGGATCTTAAATGTCATAAAAGGAAATGGAAATAACAATTCTTTCAGCATGAGGGTAAAAAAAAATCTAATCTTCCTCGACAAAAGGGCTAGAGATTCAGTGAACAATAACTTCTTATAAAGAGAGGCCAAGAAGTGTACTTGCTTTGAAACAGTTTAGTTTTGACCTTCAGCCTTACTGAAGAAGTTCGTCACTGTGCTTAAAAATTCTTTTTTTTCCCCTGATTGTATTTTCCTTAAGTTAAAAGGAATGCCTTCAACATTAGTTAGGGAAGCTACTCCAGCATGCCAGTGGTGAACCTGAGTTGGAGCGGTGAAGGATTAAAGAAGACAGACAAAGGAACATAGATTGGACAGGTGGATCACTGCCTGGATGAGGAAACAATGACACAGCCTGTAAACAGTAGCTTTATTTTATAGTCAGAGCACACAAAGCAAAGCAAGGGGGATTATCGACATGTTTGCAAAGTTCTTGGAAATTTCATTTCCATTTCATCACTCAAGCCTTCTTTTGGTAGCACTTGCTGTACCTCCACAGCTCTTAAACTACCCAACAATGAAAAAGGACTATAAGGTCCACCTTAATTATGCTTATTCTGGGTCTTATGTGTGACTCTACCATAGATCAGTCCAAGGCTTGACCCTGTAGCCACTCCCTCTGTCTCCCCCCTTTATTTATTTTTATTTATTTCCATTTACTTTATTCATTATGATCACTTGGAATTATAAGGATTATTTCAACGTTGGGAATTCTAAAAAAATTTTAAGCTATTACCAGAAACATAAAACTTGAATATCAAAAGCAAAACTCTGGCTATTAATAAAACATTGCTGGCCAAAACCTGTTTGACTCAGTGGATAGAACGTCAGTCTGTGGACTGAAAGGTCCCAGGTTTGATTCCAGTCAAGGGCATGTACATTGGTTTCGAACACATCCCCAGTAGGGGGTGTGCAGAAGGCAGCTGATCGATGTTTCTCTCGCATCGACGTTTCTAGCTCTCTGTACCTATCCCTTTCTCTCTTTGGAAAATCAATAAGATATATATTTTTTAAAATTGCCGATGCAACACAGCAACAAGAGAGAAACCAAACTACAGTCATTTTAACATTTTTAGGACTATTTCTACAAAATGAAAGTTTCTTTTTCTGCTGGTGTATATCTACTCAAAGTCCTCATATTTGGCTGTGAAAGACTATAGAAAACTGGCAGCTCACCAACACTATTCAGAAACATGGCTGAGGGGAGTAGCTTCCACTCCTTCCTTTTCTACCATCTGCTGGGCCTCAGACATTACCTTCTACAGCTGACCTCATGTTGGCACCTTGTTCCCTTGCATAACATCGCTATCTTCATCTTCTGCATTGCTACTGTTACAGGAAATCAGAGAAGAACCAAGCAACGCTCAGAGAGTTTGGAGTCATGCTTTATTCACTGAGGTGGGCTTAGAGAAAATGAATTCAAATTCTAAGCAAAGCTACAAGCAGAACTTGCCTTTTCATTAAAGAGCCAGCCCTATGTGGGCTTAGTGGTTATCTTGCTGCTGGCCTTAAAAACAACACAGTTCTAGCCAATTAAGAAATGCACCTGGCATGGCATTGAGAGTATGGGCATATCTAGTCTCTGGCCTACAAGGTCAGACAGCTAAGTTTATCTTCCTCATTATTCAAGCAGGCTAAAGCAAGCTAGAAAGCAAAGTTATATTTTTTGAATAAGAGGCCATCTAAAAAATAGCAGAGATTTCTGAACAAGTCGATTTACAAAATAGGAGTTAGCCTTCTCACTATCATCTGGGCAACTCTCAGTCCTTTGAGCAAGGAGCTTCTCTGGGTCCATTGTGGTGACACACGGAATGCTCTGGCACCCAAATAGGCTTCCCTGCTCCTTCTGGAAAGATACAAACACAACCTCTGCCCCACATCGTTATTGGATCTGGTCCAAACCATTGTCCAATTGGTGCATCCTTCCACCGGGCTAACTCCGAAGAGATTATGGTACTGGAGGTCCAATGTCTTTCAGTTGCTGTACAGCCCTCTGCATCGTAATTCAAAAAAATTAACACCTAACATCCTTCTCCCCTTTTAGTTTTTGTAGAGAGTAGATCTTTGTGTCACCTCAGGGCTCTTGAGATGTCACAAAGCTAAATTCTTGAAATACTACATTTGAAAATCTGTCAAATATACCCAATTTAAATTTTTTCCTTCCCCTCCTGCTTTGCCTTAGATGGGGAAAATAATGGTTTGCTAATTATAGGTAGGCCTGTCTGGCCTTTGTTTAAACTTCCCTTGTTTGCAAACTTTATAAATTTTACACCTTAACTGAACCTGCAAAGCCCCATGAGGTCCAGTGCCCATGAGCACATAAACTATTAAAAATGTAATTTTCTCGGGTCACCTTGAGAGAGAATCCAAGATGGCTGCTCGGGTAGGCAACTAGCCGCAGCCGCACACAACAATTTTAATAAAATACAACTAAAATATAAAATGGACATTACCCAGAACTACAGGAAAGTCGACTGACTGGAAATCCTACAACAAGAAGCAAGGAGAAAACCAGAAGGAAGCACGGAGGAGCTGTAAAAGCCTAAGGTACGGAGACACGTGGCGCGCGGAGAGGACTGAGCTGGAGAGGAGGGAGGCCGAGTGCCTGGCGGGCGTTCCCTAGCGGAAAGGTGATAAAACTCCGACTGTGCTGGGCCCCTGACTGCTCTGAACCCCAGTTCTGGGCCAGACCCCGGGGACTCAGGCTCAGCCATAGGGAGCTGGGCTGTAAGTCGGAACCCCGGGGTAGCAGAGAAAGGAGGTCCCGGAGGCGCGCACGCTGCCCCCAGAGAAGGGACGGTCGGCTGTGCCGCGGGATTGCCCTGACGGGAAGGAGACTGGGGCTCCAGACTGCTGTGAACGCCACCTCCAACTCCACTTCCAACTGAACTGAACCCCAATACCGGGCTCATTGTGGGAGAGCATAGACTGTTTGGCAGCAGGCAAAAATCGAGGGCACCTTTCTCTCAGAGGCGCCGGCAGCGAGCACTGAAGGACCCGCATAGGGCGGGGCTGACGGAAGCCAAAGCTGCAGGCTCCACCCTGAAACCCCGTCCCATCTGTAACTGCGAAATGCGACAACAAAATAGATCACAAACGAAAGAAATGGAGGACAAAAAGCGTCTGGATATAGAGTTCAAATCTACACTTATAAGGTTTTTCAAGAATTTCCTAGAAAAGATGGATAAGGCCTATGAGGATATGAAAAGAGATCAACTAGAATTAATAAGGAGTCAACAAGAAATGATAAGGGATCAACAAGAAATAAAGAATACATTGTCTGAAATAAAAAATAGTCTACAGAGTCCTAAAAACAGAAGGGAAGATCGCAAGAATCAAGTCAAAGATTTGGAACATAAAGAGCCAGAAGACACTCCTCCACAGAAGCTAGAAGGCAAGAGAATCCAGAAAATTGAAGATAATGTAAGAAACCTCTGGGACAACTTCAAGCGAACCAACATCAGAATTATGGGGGTTCCAGAAGATGAGAGAGAGCAAGATATCGAAAACATACTGAAAGAAATAGTGACAGAAAACTTCCCCCACCTGGTGAAAGAATTTGACTTACAAGTCCAGGAAGCGCACAGAACTCCAAACAAAAGGAATCCAAAGAGGACCACACCGAGACACATCATTATTAAAATTCCAAGAGCAAAAGATAAAGAGAGAATACTAAAAGAAGCAAGAGCAAAGAAGGTAGTAACTTATAAAGGAGCACCTATACGATTGTCAGCTGACTTCTCAACAGAAACCATGCAGGCCAGAAGGGAATGGCAAGAAATATTCAAGGTGATGAATAGCAAGAACCTACAGCCAAAAATAAGCTACCCAGCAAAGCTATCACTCAGAATCGAAGGCCAGATAAAGAGCTTCACTAATAAAAAAAAGCTAAAGGAGTTCATCACCACCAAACCAGAATTATATGAATTGCTGAAGGGGGTTCTTTCAGAAGAGAAAGTAAACAAAGATAAAAATTATGAACAACAAATACATAACTATCAACAAGTGAATCTAAAAACCGAGGAAATTAAAAAAATCTGATGAACAATATTAACTGTTGAATATAATAGAATCAGAGGTATGGAAGGGGAGTGAACTGATGATTCTTGGGGAAAAGGGGAGAGGGGGGCGTGGGAAGAGACTGAACATAAACTGTGCACCTATGGATGAGGACAATGGGGAGAGGGGAAAGGGCAGAGGGTGGGGTGGGAACCTGGTGGAGGAGAGCAATGGTGGGGGGGGGGGGGAAGGGAACATTTGTAATAATATGAAAAATAAAAACTTATTAAAAAAAAAATAATAAAAATAAAAATGTAATTTTCTCCTTGTTTTTGTTCCTGCACTATCTTCTACATAAGATAAGTTTTCTACTTAATCTGTATCTCATTTTCTATCTTCTACTTTTCTACTTAATCTGTATCTTCTAAACAATATCTCAGCTATTACCTTTACTATTTACATTTCAGTCCTTTTGATTTCTATTTTTAGCTTTACAGTCAGCAAAATGCCCTGGCTCAGCTTTAAGCATCACTATCAGGAATTCCATTTTTTGCTTTATAGTCCTTAGACAAAACTTAAGAAATTTAAGAATTTGACTATGCTTCTTTGAGCATTGTTTGGAGATTCCTTTCCTGAGATCCTGAATTTCCCATGTTTTCTACCCAGCTGTTAGAAAACCTCACTCCCTACCTTACTTTCACTTTCTGCACGTGCTTCACCAGAACATCCTTTCACCTTATAATTGTAGTTTCCCCTTAGGACTCCCTGGCACCAAACATCCCCAGGCCAGAAGTCCGTGTGCAGACTCTAACTCCACTGTGGGAGACAACTCTGTGCCCCGCAAGCACATCATCAGGAGAAAGTGCCCTGCCAGCTTCTGAGCCCGCAGGATTGAGTCCCTGTGCCCCAGGAAGGGTGACCAGGAACAGCACCCAGTGCTGCCCCGGGGTGCAGCAGCCTGGACCCTGTGCCTGCCCTGGGGCTGCGCTGACCCCTGGGCCCTGGGCCCGTTGGGTCGGCAGAAAGGTGCACTCAGAGTAGCAGAGAGGACAGTGCCTCGAGTGTCAGCAAAGTCGCTGCTGCCTGGCACCGGGAGGTGGACGCAGCTCCATATGGGTTAGTCACTGTCTCCTGGGTTAGTGGTGTCACCGGGGCATAGGTATCGGGCAGAATGTGGCCTGACATCAAGTCAGAACCGGCCTCCAGGGCCAGATAGATGACTCCCCTTCTTAATCCCACCCTCCCCACCCGGCACAGCCCCCTTTTCCACGCCCCAGACACAGCAGGGTGGACACAGCTCCTGCCTGGGGACAGAGGGCTGCCCTCTGGGACTGCAGGACAGCCCAGAGCCTGGGGCCCAGGGATCCAAGGAACTGCCCACAGACCCACCACAACCACCGCAGCAGCTGCGACCTATGGCATCGTCCTCTGGTTCCCTGGTGGTTTTTGTGTTCATTCCTTTCCTTCCCCCCACAGCTGGTTCCATGCGAATCCCAACAGCCTCTTCGCCCCTGGTGGTTTGTTGCTGGATGTGGCCTGGGGTTGAGAACTAAGTGTAAAAGGGGCAGGGTGTTTTGGGGGCTGGATCCTCATTCTGCATCTCCCTTTGAAATAGGATGAATTCAAATTCTAAGCAAGGTTACAGGCAGAACTTCCTTTTTTTATTAAAGAACCAGCACTATGTGCATTTATTGGTTATCTCAATGCTGGCCTAGAAAAACAATGCTGTTCTATCCAATTGAGAAAGTGCACCTGGCATGGTATTGAAATTGTGGGCATATCTGGTCTCTGGCCTGCAAGGTCAGACAGCTAAGTTTATCTTCATCATTCTTCAAACGGGCTAAAGCAAACTAGAAAGCAACATTTTATCTAGGAAGAACAGCAGTAAATTCCAAACAACAGTTTGTTGCAGAATGGGGGTTTTCCTTCTCAGAACCTTTCAAAATAACTACCTGCCCCTAAAGGGGCGCAGTCGTGTAGGGTCCGCCTGCGTGTGGTACTCTTGCGGCTGCCCTGGCCAGATATTTCAATAAATTCTTGAGTGCTTTTTTTCTAATAAATCATCAGCCTCCGGGGGTCTTATTTAGAACCCAGAATTCAACCCCACAACAGAAAACTCAGTGTAAAATGGGGCAGGGTGTTTTGGGGGCTGGATCTTCATTCTGCATCTCCTTTCACACATGCAAGCACCAAGAATAGCTTCCAGACCCTGGGCATGAAGCTAGAAAACATCACCAACCCCTGGAGCCCGGAGCACCAGCTGGTCCAGCCAACACTAGAGCAGAAGGGGTACTCCCGGGAGCGCCAGGCGGCCTTCCGCTTCGGACAGACTCTGCCCAAGTACCTGCTCTTCTCCAGCTCCAAGGAGAACCGCTGGGGCCACCAGCTCAGCTACAGGCTGCAGATCAACTCGATGGCTGAGCAGGTGCTACTGCCCGGCTGGCAGGAGGAGCGAGCTATCACCTGGGCCAGGTGAGGAGGCTGGGAGGCGGGGGGAGGAGGGAAGGCTGGAGGTCCTGTCCTGTGTTTCCCTGAACCACGTCCAGCATGCTAGAGATGAACCTGAGGACAGGCCATGAAGGATTAAAGAAGACAGACAAGAGAACTCAGTTGGGACCAGGTGGGGTCACTGTGCCTGGATAAGGAAACTGACCCAGCCTGTAAGTGGAAACTTTATTTTACAATAAGATTCCACACAGCAAAACAAGCGGAGTGGTCAACATGTTTGCAAAGTTCTTCCGAGTTTCAGATCTATTTCGTTACTCCAGCCTTGTTTTGGCAGCACTTGCTGCACCTCCCACAGCCCATTAGCTACCCAGGAACAAAGGTGGCCTATAAGGCCAATCTTAACTGTTTGGGAGGGCTCTGCCATGGGTCAGTCCAAGGCTTGAACCTGTAGCCTCTCCCTACATTTCCCTGTGTCTGGTGTGGCTGTTTCTGTGAGACTCTAGGTCTGTGTAACAGTATATCTGGATATGTGTGTACACGTATGTGTGTGCATGTGTGTGCATGTGTGTGTTCCAGGGCATGTGTGTGTTTGAAGAGGGGAGTGGAAAGTCTGTTCTGAGCACCTGAGCCCCTGCTGAACCTCGGTCAGACTGACAGACCCAGGAGATGATGTGGAAATCAGGGAAAGCACCAACATGGACCCTGCAGATGTGCCCTGGGAGCGGCTGGGCCACCCCAGTGCCCAGAGCCTCCTGGCTGCTCTGCCCGGCAGGTACCCCCTGGCAGTGACCAAGGTACCAGGAGTCTGAGCTGCACAGCAGCAGCCTCTTCAACCAGAATGACCTTTGGGACCCGCCTGTGGTCTTTGAGGAGTTTCTTCAAAACAATGAGAACATTGAAGAAGAGGTACTGGCCCCTCCTTCCTCCTGCCCCAGCCCAAGACTAGAGCTGTGCCCCGTCCTGTCCTGGGACCTGTGCCAGCAGCATCTTGCTGTGTGGACAGCAAGCTCAGTGGTCCCCAGACCTGCCCATTCCTTATAAGTAGAGCTGGAGGGATGGCTCACCCCTCACCTCTCTGAGCCCATCAGTGCTGCCCACCCCTCTCTCCCACAGGACTTGGTGGCCTGGGTGACAGTGGGCTTCCTGCACATCCCCCACTCAGAGGACATCCCCAACACGGCCACCCCAGGCAACTCCTGGCTGCTGTTTTTTCTCTTTCAGGCTCTTGTTCTCCACTCACTATACAGGCTCAAACATTTCCCCCGGAATGCACAAAAGTGATGGATGTGGTCATTCAGATTGTTAATAAGATAATGGCAGAGCGTTTAAATCACTGCCAGTTCCGTTTGCTATTGGATGAGGTGGAAAGCATATATTCTGACCTCCTGCTCCACAACAAGGTCCGGTGGCTGTCCAAAGGCGAGGTGCTAAACGCTTTGTCGCATGTTTGGAAGAAGTAAAAACTTTCCTAGCCAGCAAAGAGCTCACCTTTGCTGAGCTGGAACAACCAGAGTGGCTGGAAAAATTACATTTTATGGTAGACATGACAGCACATCTAAACACACTAAATACAACCCTTCAGGGGAAAGGAGGCACAGCCCTGCATATGCTGGAGGAGGTTTTGGCATTCGAGCACAGGTTGACAGTGTCTGTCAAAGGTTTACAGAGAGGTACACTGTCTCACTTTCCCTCTTTGAGAGAGTTCAAACAAAGTCATGATACAATAAATTTGGAATATTTGAAGTCTGCAATCACCACAGTGGAAAGTTTGTTTGGGAAACGATTCTGTGAGTTCAGAGAGGAAAAAACCACATTATCCTTCCCTGTCACTCCCCAGGCGATCAATCCATCCCTATTGAATATGACTGCATTTGCAGGTGTAAGTCAACCTGATCTTGAGATGGAACTGGCCGATATAGCCGACAAAGATATATGGGTGTCCAAGTTCAAATGCTTGACCGCTATTCTTGAAGATGTTGCCTGTCAGAAGACCATTCTAGCTCAGAATCATAAATGGAGTGATATTGAAAACCTTCCCAAACAGGACAAACTTGTATTTGAAACATGGAATGCCATCCCCAACACTTATATAAACATGAAAAAGTATGCATTTGGAGTCCTGTTGATCTTCGGCTCCACATATGTATGTGAGCAGGTCTTCTCCAACATGAACTATATTAAAAACAAACATCGGTCACGCCTCACAGATGACAACTTGCAAGCCTGTGTGAAAATGAAGGTAACGTCTTACAGCCCTGATGTGCAGACACAGTGCACTGAGGTTCAGGAGCAAAAATCCCATTAACCAGGTAAATTAAATATTTTAATTAGCTATTAATTTGCAAAAATATATTTTACATTGTTAAGTGAAAAAGTCCTTTTTTTCTTCAGATTGACAGCTAACTGCACGATCCAGTATATAGCATTAAGGTAAGAAACAATATATGCAGTGTTATATTTGTTTTAAATGTCGCAATGGTTTTTGCAGCTCCCAATTTTTTTTTTTTTTCCTTCAGAAATGGGTCCAAGTGGCTCTTTATGTCTTAAAGGTTGCAGACCCCTGGACTAGGGCTTTATCCCAGAGATCTACTCACAAACACAGAGACTCACTGCAGAGCTGTTTGTCATAGCAATGCCTGAAAACAACCCAAAGCCCATCTATGGAAGAGAGCTTGTAGGTCTGAATAAACTAAGGCACATCCACACAGTGCAATTCTAGGGGATCATAAAAGAAGCGTGAAAGAGCGTGTTCTCTGTACCGATGGAGGAACCTAAGGAGGAAAAGAACACTAGCATAGAACAATCTCTACAGCGTGCCAACTTCCGCATAAAAGAGGAGAATGTATATTTCCTTAAAAGTCTACAGACGTGTTTATATTGATTTATAAAAGCTCTAGAAAAGTAGCTGCCAGCCCTCTTAGTCCCGTCGGACAGCTATGACAAAATGCCACAGACGGGGGCTTCTGGCCAGAAGTCTATTGCTCACAGCTCTGCAGGCTGGAGATCCACAAGCAAGATGCCAGCAAAGTCACATGAAGTCCCTCTTCTGCTTGCAGACTGCTGACTGCTATCTGTCCTCACCTGTCCGGGGAAGTGGGGGAGCTCTGTGGTGGCCCTGAGAGCACTAGTCCTGCCCTGGAAGCTCTTCCCTCATAGGAAGCCCCTCTCAAAGGCCCATCTACTCCTACATCTCAGGGTCTGTCCCAGGCAGGATTTAGTGGGCACCCAGCCATGCTTGTGGAGGGACTGAGGGGCTGACCCACAGCTTAGGAAATGCAAATTCCAAAGTACACCTACTCCTCACCCCCTGTCCTCCCCACTCTGTCCCTTCTTTGTCCCTTGGCCCTAAATATGATTTGGGCTGTTCCCTTGGTGATTACCCCACTGTCTCCCCCTAAAGAGAAAGCAAGAGAACCTGAGCCTTGCCCCTGAGAAAGGAGCCCCAAGGACCACAGAGAGTTCACTTCTCCCTCTCATAAGATCCAGTCCCTGGTGTTCCTCGCTGCCAACCAGTTTCCAACTTCCTTCCCTTCTAGTCCCTGGAGTCTACTTACCAGCATTGCTCTCATGCTTATCCTTGCTTTAAGCCTGATGCAAACCCAAGATACACACTGGGACAAAGACAGGGAAGCTAGAATCCCATTCCTCAGAAGTCTGGGTCACGCTGGGGAGACAAGCCAGAGAGACAGGGCAGTGCCACTGAGAGAGCTGTCCTGGACGGTCATCTCATTTTGAGACTGGAAGTCTGGTCTGGCCTAGAGCCCAGCTATGACACCAGCATTCCCAAGGGCACAGCATCCGGGCCGGGAAGGTGGCTCTATCCTCAGGCTTTCCTTGGGTGGGAGAAGGGAGACTAGCAGATGTCCCTGCCCAAACCCTGACCCTGACTCAAGATAAGGAGACTCCAGAATCCTTATGACCAGGCTGACTGGGCCTCTGAAAATATAGGTGCCCTGGAAAAGCCCAAGTCCAGCTACAAGGGGTGGCCCAGCTGGCCAGCCAAAGGACCAGGACTTCTTGACAGTTGCCTGCTAGCAGCAGAGATGGGACAAGGTCCCTACAACTGGAGGACCACAGTTAGAATGGTGTCAACCACGAAGTCCGTGGAGTTGACTCCTGGAGACAGTACTGGTGGCCTTTGTCTAACCCACCAGGTTCCCTGTGGACCAAACCTCCAGTGTCATCCCCCTTGCCACTGGGTGCCCCGAATCTAACTTGTGGACTTACACACATTCCAGAATCAGCCACCTGTCCTTCCTAGTGGCAGAGAAGTCTCAGCTTACATATAAGCCAGCAGCCTGGCCTGTTGGGGACAGCCGCCCACTAGGACCAGCAACATAACTTGTGGCCCCAAATGAAACTGCAGGCCAGGCCGCTGGTTCACAAGTTAAGAATTTGAAGGTGGTGCCTGGTGGTGTGGCTCAGTTGGTTGGAGCATCGTCCGGTGCGCTGAAAGTTTGCCAGGGCACATACCCAGGTTGCAGATTCGATCCCCATTGGGGCACGTATGGGAAGCAACCAATGTTTCTCTCTCACATCAATATTCTCTCTCTCTCTATCTATCTATCTATCTTTCCTTCTCTCTCTCTCTCTCTCTCTCTCTCTCTCTCTCTCTCTCTCTCTCTCTATCTTTCCTTCTCTCTCTCTCTCTCTCTCTCTCTCTCTCTCTCTCTCTCTCTCTCTCTCTCTCTCTCTCTCTTCCATCTCCATCTTTCTTTTCTCCTCTCTCTAAGCATGTCCTCAGGTAAGATTACAAAAAAGGAGAAATTGAAGATGGTGACAACAGAGAATTAAACTAAGTGTGGGCCCTTCAGACTAAGGCCACATGCGGCCCAAACCCTGACCTTAGCCATTCCCCAGGCCACTTCCTTTCAAGGAGCAACATAGCAATATAGCATGTGATCTGCAAAGTATTTTCTGCCTCCCAAAAGGAAATAAATATCCAATCAATATGCCTATTGTCATAATATTTCATTTTTAACTAAATTCAAGCTTATGCAAATTGTAGCACCTACACACTTAACCCTAAATTATCATGGCAATAAATTATTTTTACTAAAACGACATGATTAACCCTAACCGGTTTGGCTCAGTGGATAGAGTGTCAGTCTGTGGACTCAAGAGTACAGGTTCCATTCCAGTCAATGGCATGTACCTTGTTGCAGGCACATAACCGCTAGGTGGTATGCAGGAGGCAGCTGTCTCTCTCATCGATGTTTCTAACTTTCCATCCCTCTTTCTTCCTCTCTGTAAAGAAATAAATAAAATATAGTTTTTTAAATAAAAAACAAAAGGACATGATTAGTTAAACGTTTTTCTCACCTGGTCATTTGCCAAGAACTAACCCTAAACCCTTGGCCTGCTGCAGGCAGTTTGTCTGAGCACATCAATCTCTCCTCTTTAATTCTCTCTGCTCCACCAAGTTAGGTGTGATGTCTGAAACTTATTACTGCACATGAAATGAGTTACATGCTCTATTGCATTGCATGATCCCCTGTCCTGGGGCCTCTTCCAAATCCACATCGCATAATCTGCAGTTTCTCCTTTCTATTTTAGAAAAATGGATAAAACTAACCCCACACTTACACGTGGCCAGTAGTCTTACTCTTGGGCCTTGAGCCCAGAGAAAGGGATTCCAAGGTTCACAAAAAGAAAAACCTATAAACTAATGTCCACAGCAGACTTATTCATCACTAGAGGCCTTGTGCACAAAATTCGTGCACGGGAGCTGGGTTTCCCTAAGCCCAGCCTGCACCCTCTCCAGTCTGGCACCTCTCACAATCCAGGACAGCTGGCCAATTGCTTGCCTGCCTGCCTTCTGGATTACCCCTAGTCCATTCTGTCTACCAGCCTGATCACCCCAAACCACTCCCCTGACAGCTTGATTGATGCCTAAGTGTTCCCCTGCCAGCCTGTTTGCCCCTAACTGCTCTCCCCTGCAGACCTGGGTCCCCCCAACTGCCCTTCCCTGTACTCCCAGTCACCCCTAACTTCCCTCCTCTGTCCACCTGGTTGGCCATAACTACTCTCCCCTGCAAATCTGGTCCCTCTCAACTGCCCTCCCCTCTGGTCATCTTATGGAAGCCATCTTTGTAACTCAAAATTTGTAGCCTTGATTGGAGTCCAGAGCCGGCCAGGTTGTACAAAAAGTTTGGCTTCCTCCATTGCCTGGGAAACCCAAACGTCCTGCTTGCTCCATGGCCACAGCCATCTTGGTTGGGTCAATTTGCATACTCACTCCTGATTGGCTGATGGGCATGGCTTATTGGGGTATAGTCAATTTGCATATTACTCTTTATTAGAGAGGACAGTGTACTGGAAACAACCCAAATGTCCCTCAGTAGAGAAATCCCTGAAAAAACTCTGTACAACAGAGCACTGATCAGCAATGAAAAGCAATGAGCTTGTGATCCAGGCATTATGCTTGGCAAAAACAAAAGTCCACCCCAAAACAATGCATCCAGAATGATGTCATCCAGATGGCATCTCGAAATGAGGAAACCATCAGGATGGAGAGGTGAGTAAGAGTGGGCGAGGCACGTGAATAAAAGAGGGAGGCAGCAGGTGAGTTTTGCATCTTGATTTTTGTGGTGGATTCACAGGTCTACACCAGAGATAAACATGATGGAAACTGAGTCCCTTGTGTGGCATAGCTAGCAGTGTACCAACATCAAGGTCCTGTTGTGACTTTGTACTCAGCACTAAGATGTCACCACTGGGGAAATCGGGATGAAGGGGACTCAGATTCTTGGTAATATTTCTGCTATCCCTTGTGATTTTATAATTATTTAAAAATAAAAGGATTTTTTTTTAACCTGAAAAAATACATGTGGCATTCCTCAAGCAAAGCAGAGTAAAACTCTTCTTACTTTTTCAGGTTTCTTATTCCTTTAACTCTAAATTGTTTGAAAAGACAGGAAACTCAGAAACGGAACAGATTGGTAGTTGTTGCCAGAAATGGAATGGATCACAGTGCTCAAAATAAACAAACTCATAATGTATGTACACATATAATACCTTAATAAAAAAAAAATGAGAAAAGAAAAAAGAAGGTACAAACCCCAGTTATAACCATTTCTGGGCCTGTAATGTACAGCATGGCTGTAGTTTACAATACCTTATTACACATTTGAAAGTTTGTAGGAGCATAGATCCTCAAAGTTCTCATCACAGGAAAAAAAATTGTGACTCTGCATGGTGATGGGTGTTAACAACTTGTTGTGGTGATCATTTGCATTATTTACATGTTTCAAATCATCACATCATACACCTAAAACTGATGCAATGTAACATGTCAGTTACATCTCACTACAACTGGGGAAATGGAAATTTGAAAGGAAAGAAAGGGGTACAGCGTGAACAAATAGAGTGGCGGGATATTCAATAACTCTCAACTTCCCACACTCAGGAGCTGGGGCACAAGAACAAATCACTGCACCCAAGCAATCCAGCCATTCCTCTTTCAGTAACAGTAAGGACCCTGAAGAAGGACAGAGAAAAGAAGCACTATTTTTAAACCTCAGGCAGCAAAGAAGCATATTTTACAAGGACACATGAATTCAAGGGTACATGTCAAAAGAGCAAGGGGCTTGTTTCTTCATCACCTCCCTACCCTCCCTCTGCCAGGACTTCCCAGGCACTGAAGGCCTGTTGTTTCTGGGCTCCCTTTCTTTGTTCTCAGGGGCAAGGCAGGGGCGGGGGAGCGATTTGCCAGCACTGTCACCAGCTGGGAACTAGGTGGCGCCCTGAGCTGCTGAGACTCCCCTGCCAAAGGTTCCCACCAGAAGCCAGGCTCTGAGGCTTGCCTACTGTTTGCAACACTGGGTCCAAGTTCATGTTCCTGACAGGTGTGCCTGGGGAGGACCTGGAGGCCTGGAAGGCTAAAGACAGAGCGGCCAGATGCCTGCCTTTCTCCAGGGAATGTCTTCCAGTCACTCACATGTTTTATCTGTTTGTTGCACCCCTTACTCTTTCTGCTCTCTCTGACTCTCCATCTCCAGGCCCTGAAAACTGTGCCTCCAAACCTCCAGGGTTGTTTCAGGACACCATGTGATTCACTTTTGAGTCAAAAGGGCAAGCAGCACTCACAAGGGCAAGAGGAGCACCACCAACAAGCACAGGTACTTCTTTATTGGCCAGGAAAGCACAATTTGTTGAATTGGTGAATTGTTTTAATTCTGTGGATTAGTCTCCTCTTGCCTTTACTTGAAGTTATAGAACCATCTCCAACCAGCTTATAAAGGGAGACTGCATTGGCAGGACATAGCCAAGGAGGACTGCATGGTGGGAGCCTGGGCCTGCAGGGAACTGGTTGGGAATCAATGTGCGGCAGGCTGGTCCCTGGAGACAGCCAGGTGCCTAGCCAGAATCACCCAAGTGGCTTTCAGAAGTGACCAAAACGCTCCTACAGCCACCCAAACCCCTAGTCAGCTAGACTTGGCCACCAAACTCAATAGGTTAACAAGGGACAATGCAAGCTAGAGGAGAAACCGCTTCCCCCAGATCCCCACCGTCCCCACACTTTCTACTCTGGTCTCAGAGAGCAGATGATGCACCAAAGGATGCAGCAACCTCCTCCCTCTCCCCCACGCCTCAGCATGAAGAGCTAGTGCCACCCTCAGCTGGGAGCTGGCCTAACCTTCCCGTTCCTGCCCTTTATCATCCACCCAAACTGGGGAGGGAAGGGGGGCAGCCCCACACACCCACATCATTCACTTCTCTCCCTTCTGAGCGTCCAGCTGGTAGGAAAGTCTGAGACTGGGCTTTGGAGGGGCACACAGAGCCACCCCCATTTCCTACTGTGTTGGGTCCCTCACCAGGCTCGGGGCCCACTCCCTTGTGACAATCCGTGTGACCTTGTTGCCTTTGCCTTTGCTCCTGGTTTCTCCATCCTCCCCTGGGACTGCCTGGGAAGGTTTTGCCATGGTCTGGGGCAGGATTAGTCTGAGACCCTGGATTCCACGGGATGTCTTAAGCAGACGGACCTTTGATGATGCCCAATATTCCAGAAATCTGTCTGAAGAGCTTTTATTTGTAGGGCAGTAGGAAGATGACCTTCAATCCTCTTATCCTCACATTGTTAAGGTAAACGTTCTGAGATTTGGACAAAGCACTTATATAACAACTGATACAATATTTAAAACATCAACAATTTTTATCTTGGTGATTTTTAAATTTTATTTAATTGTCCAAACATTGTATCAAAGCTTTGAAACCATTTAAAAACAAAGAATCATAAATGTCCATAAAAGAAAAGGTAAATAGCAAATCTTTCAGCATGAGGGCAAAAACATCTAATCTTTCTCAACAAAAAGGGCTAGAGGTTCAGTGAACAACAACTTCCTGTAAAGAGAAACCAAGAAGTGTACTTGCTTTGAAACTGTTCAGTTTTGACCTTCAGCCTTACTGAAGAAGTCGGTCACTGTGCTTTAAAAATTCTTTTTTATTTTTTTCATGATCATATTTTCCTTAAGTTAAAAGGAGTGTCTTCATAATAAATTAGTGAACCTCCTTCAGCACGCTAGGTGTAAACCTGAGTTGGAAAAGTGAATGATTAAAGAAGACAGACAAAGGAACATAGATGGGACAAGGTGGATCACTGCCTGGATGAGAAAACAATGACACAGCCTGTAAACAGTAGCTTTATTTTATAGTCAGAGCACACAAAGCAAAGCAAGGGGGATTATCGACATGTTTGCAAAGTTTTCATTTCCATTTCATCACTCAAGCCTTCTTTAAGCAGCACTTGCTGCACCTCCACAGCCCTTTAGCTACGCAGGAACAAAGAAGGTCTATAAGGTCAAGCTTAATTGTGCCAGGTGGGCTCTGCCCTCCAATCTGGGTCTTATATGTGACTCTACCACAGGTCAGTCCAAAGCTTGATCCTATAGCCACTCCCTCTGTCTCCACCCTTTATTTATTTCTATTTATTTCCATTTACTTTATTCATTATGATCACTTGAAATTATAAGGATTATTCCAAAGTTGGGAATTCTAAAAAATTTTAAGCTATTACAATAAACATAAAACTTGAATATCAAGAGCAAAACTCTGGCTATTAACAAACCAATAATAAAACATTGCCGGTGCAACACAGCAACAAGAGAGAAACCAAACTACAGACATTTTAACATTTTTAGAACTATTTCTACAAAATGAAAGTTTCTTTTTCTGCTGGTGTCAAAGTCCTCATATTTGGCTGTGAAAGACTTTATAGATAACTGGAAGCTCACCAACACTATTCAGAAACATGGCTGAGGGGAGTAGCTTCCACTGCCTATTCTACTATCTCCTGGGCGTCAGACATTACCTTCTTCAGCTGAACCAAGCAATGCTCAGAGAGTCTGGAGTCACACTTTATTCACTGAGGTGGGCTTAGAGAAAATGAATTCAAATTCTAAGCAAAGCTACAAGCAGAACTTGCCTTTTCATTAAAGAGCCAGCCTCTGAAACTCAACATTTACTTTAATAAATTATGGCATCACACAGTTCACATTGCTTACAACAGGGAATACAACACCATAGACAGCTCTTGTGGATGGTGCCCTGTGGCAGGAGGAATGAAGGGAAACAGACAAGTAGGACACGAGTGTTGGGAAAAACAGAAATGAACTCCATGGCTGAAGTGGTAGAAAACTGGGGCATTTCCAAACCTGGGCATTGAAGCGGAAACAGGACCTTCTGACAGCAGAGCCCAGTGCCCAACCTCAGCCACCACCCCTGGCACTGGGAGCCCCCAGAGCCCTATGTGGGACCACACCTTGATTGACCCAGGCCTCACCTTGTCCCTCCCTCCAAGGCGGGTCCAACAGAGCTATAAAGCTCCAGAAGGAGCCCAAAGGCTGGCTGTGGAGGCAAGAGGAGCAGAGCACATAGGTATGTTCTGAAGGACCATTGGGAGAGTCGAGAAGGGGATGAGTGGGAGGGGAGGGAAGTGAGGCCTGGAGTGAGGGCCAGGAGAAATGAAGACTCCAGAGGCCCCGAAAGTGAGGAGCAACCTCGTGGAGGCGAGATGGTAAAGGCTCAGTGGGGAGATGGATGCTGTTCTCAGGTGGAGAGGAGCAGAGCCCCTCCCATGGCCTCAGTGCCACAGTCCACTCCCCGGCTGCCCACTGGGACACTGCACACAGGACTGTACTGGGAGGATAAGCTTAAACTGACAGCCAAGTCACCTCCCTCTTCTACAGAGCAGAAAGGCATTTGGGGATAAGCAGTTCTAAAAAGAGGGCCCGGACAAGAAATGATATTAGAAACCTGAATGCATATTCCTGGGTGAGGGAAGCCAGCCTCAAAAGACTACAGACTGGTGAGTTTGACCTTATGACATTCTGGAAAAGGCAAAAAATTATGGAGATGGTAAAAGATCAGGGGGTGGGGGTAGGGAGGGCTGTGTAGCTGAGCACAAAGGATTTTTAGGGCAGTGAAACTATTCTGTGGGATTAGCAATGGTGGTTACATTTCAGTATACACCTGTCCAAACCATGGAGTGTGCAGCACCAAGAGTGAACCCGAAGGTAAACTATGCACTTTGGGTGCTAATGGTGTGTCAGTGTAGGTTCACTGATTGTAGGAAATGTACCACTCTGGTGAGGAGTATTGAAAATGGGGGAGACTGTACATGTGGGAGGCAGGGGGCAGATGGGAAGTCTTTGTACCTTGTACTCAATTTTGCTGTGAACCTAGAACTGCTCTAAAAAGTAAAGTCTACTTTTAAAAGGAGGCTGACCCAAAATGTAATAGTAAAACAAGAGCTCACCCTGTAGCCTTCTGCGGTCTCTGGCTTCCCCCAGGGCTCCTGTGTCTCACCCATCCCTTCAGGCTGGACAGCACAGAGTCAGGTGAGTCCCTGGCCTTGCACCAGGGCCTGGGGGACAGGGCGAGGCACAGGGACTGATTGGCTGCTCTGGGGGATGGGCGATGAGTGAAGGCCCTGACCACACCCACCCCAGAAATGGAAGGGAAAAGGACATCTCCCTGTATCAACACCTGGGATGGCCACACCCTGAAGTGCCCTGCTAAGAGCCACAGATGGTCAATCGGCCACAACCTGAGCGCCCCACCAAGGACACAAAGCTGCCGGGCAGCACTGGCCAACTGGTCCTCATTCAGCCATAGTCTACAGCCTAATCTCAGTCAAATCCATCTACACTGCTTACATTTAAAATCTCTGGTACCACTGAGCCTCTCCTGAGGGTTGGCTTTTAAAGAGTAGTCCTGGCCTTGGCGGCTCAGTGGTTGAGTGTTGACCTATGAACGAGAAGGGATATATGCCCGGGTTGTGAGCTTAATCCTTGTAGGGACGTGCAGGAGGCAGCCAATCAGTGATTCTCATCCTTGTTTTTATCTATCTGTGAAATCAATAAAAATATTTTGTTAAAAAAAGGAAGTGTAGTTAAGGATTCTTAAATGCTTCCTAGAAGGTAAGCACAGTTCTAAACATATTATTCTACTGACCAATTGATTTCCCTCAAAACCCTAGGAAGTGGGTGCTATCGTTGTTTATTTCCATAGTACAAGTGAGAAAATGGAAGCCCAGAGAGTTTAAGCAACCTGCCCAAGGTCACACAGCTGGTCCTAGTGGCGGGACATGTAGCTCTTGAACCCAGGCAGCCTGACCTCAGAGTCCACCCTTTGAACATTCTGCATTGCATTTCAAATTTTAGAATGAAAAATGTTCTGGTGTATCAAAAATAGAGTTCTACTATGAATACCCATGTCGACATAAGAAATATCCTAATTTATAGATAATTTTTATAAGAGTTTATTTGAGCCAAGACTGATGACAAGTGACAGGAAGCAGGATCTCAAGTCCTCCTGAGAATGACAGTTTGTAGTCTCAGTTACACAATTGGAGTTGAGAAAGATGACGTGAAGATGAAAGAAAGCAAGGGCCGATGATACAGTGTTTCCCAAACTTTTGACATATGTGTACCCCTTCTATAATTTTCATAACGCTGAGTACCCCTCGTACTCATGAGAACATAAAATTAGGCGCAGCTAAGCATGGTGCAGTGCATATCCCCACCAAACTCTGGTGCAGCGTGTACCCCCACCAAACTCTTCCCGTACCCTTGGGGGTACATGTACCATACTTTGGGAAACACTGAGATGGTGTGCTCACTGAAGCGATGGGTAAGAGGATGGTTACACCTCAGAGGGATGAAAAAGAGGGTCACTATGGTGTTTCAAAGATGTGTTAGCCTAGATGGACAGCAGCAGTGGCCAATGCTGGCTTAAGAACTTTTCATGCGGAAACCAGTTTGGCTCAGTGGATAGAGCGTCAGCCTGCGGACTGAAAGGTCCCAGGTTCGATTCCAGTCAAGGGCATGTACCTTGGTTGTGGGCATATCCCCAGTAGGGGTGTGCAAGAGGCAGCTGATCGATGTTTCTCTCACATCGATGTTTCCCTCACATCGATGTTTCTAACTCTCTATCCCTCTCTCTTCCTCTCTGTAAAAAAAAATCAATAAAATATATTAAATAAAAAAATAAAAAATAAAAACTTTTCATGGCCCAGGCCATCGCTACCCACCGTGACCTGACCAGGTAGGGGTTTATGATTTATCACTGCACCCCCTTTTCATCCAGACACAGGACACAAGAAGTGCATTTGAAGAGGTGCCCTTTGTCACAGGCCTTGGCTAAGTCACCTTAAAGGTGGATTGTGGATGCCACATTCATTTGCAGCTAGAGTTTAGGATCTGGAAAAGGGGCTATGCACAAATGAATACACTAGACAAAAAATATGAATTTAGGTGGCATGGGGAGCCAGGCAAAAAACCTTTCTCCAGTTGAGAAGCTCTCTGACTTCTGGGTCCCATTTGCTTTTATTCATTTGAATACACATTTGCCTTTAGGAATGCACACTGGCATATCAAAGGTAAAGTTTGGTAATCAGTAAAAGGATTTTGAGGTTAGGGGATTGCCTTGAGCCATTTGGCCAATAGCAGGGCAATATTATGCTGATTTTCAGCCCTGCTGAATATCACATTGATATGCTAACTTCTCTTGGTCTTAGCCTTCAGCATTTCCCCCATACCCACCCCCCCTTAATAAATTTAGAAAGGTGTATGCCATTTGCAGAGCTTGAGTCCTTTTAAGACTTTTCATTCCACATCTACAGACTAGAAATAAACATATTAGAACAAGAAGGAGGCAGAGTTCTTTCATGTCCTTTTTAAATTGCTGCCAGGCATTTAAGAAATTAGTTTGTAATAGCTTCTTTCTGGGCCCCCTTCCTAGTTACTATCCCATGTGACATGACAGCAATGATATTAAAGTTCTGGATTGCGGGCAAGCAATGGGCAATGACAATGCAGGTCCAACCTTAAATCTTTAGCTTTGCCCAGGGCTACCTGCACCATTGCACAACTGATGAATGCTACCATAGCAAGACTTCTTCACCATCCTCCAGATCATCTCTAGACTGTTTTTCCTCTGTCTTGTTCTCCTCTCATTCCTTATCTTCAGCATGTTGCCCGGGGCCACTGCTATCTGTGGATGGAGCAGTTGACTGTCCATCTCAGGATGCAAGGACCTCTCTCAGATTCATGTTGCAGGATTCCACATGGCTTAGAGGAATTTTCTGGAAATACACAGCATATCCTCAACCAAAAGTTAATAAAGGGACCCTTCCATAAACCAGACTCAGGATCTTTCCATTTAACCAGACCATTTTCCTTTGCCTTATTCTGACACCAGTGTAATTCCATGGGTGTCTTGCCATCAGCATTACAAGTAAAAAATTTTAAGTGAAAAAATTTTAAATAATTAAAGCTTGATGTTGTCTAAATCAATTTGGCTCAGTGGATAGAGCATTGGCCTGCAGACTGAAAGGTCCCAGGTTCGATTCCAGTCAAGGGCATATACCTTGGTTGCAGGCACATCCCCAGTGGGGATGTGCAAGAGGCAGCTGATCGATAATTCTCTCTCATCGATGTTTCTAACTCTCTATCCTTCTCTCTTCCTCTCTGTGAAAAATCAATAAAATATATATATTTTTTTTTTAAAAAAAGCTTGATATAGTTTACTTATGGGAGATTTCTCCACTATTCCCCCTTTTTTAAATTGTTTTTAAAATTGGGAACATGAAAGTAGGCTATTCCTAGATAATCTGTTTTGCCTGCTGTCACATGAATGAAAATTGTTTAGACAATATTTGGCAGGCTAATGTAAAAGCTGATGAGATTCTGTGGCCTGTTTTAATAAAGTAACTAATTGATCAGCATATGCATTTGCTTTTGTTAAAGGACCAGGACCTGTTTAAATACTATAAGTAGACTTTGGTCACTGAGGCATTTTAATTGAGTAGTTGCAATTCTGTTTGCCAAGGCAGAAGCATAGACAGATCAGAAATAATATTAAGAGACTTTTGGAAATTCTACAATGCAGCCTTGATAGTTTCTAATTCAATTGTTTGTACAGAAGTATGACTGGTCTGGATTACTCTGTCTGAATTCATCGCATGATAAGTAGTTTTACTATTAGATGAACCATTAGTAAACTAGTTAATGCTCCAGGAATAGGTTCCTGCCTAGTATTTTTTGGCTTAATAACAGGGGTGTAGCCAAAACCGGTTTGGCTAAGTGGATAGAGCATCAGCCTGAAAAGTCCCAGGTTCGATTCTGGTCAAGGGCTTGTGCCTTGGTTGCGGGCACATACCCGGTGGGGGGCATGCAGGAGACAGCTGATCGATGTTTCTCTCTCATCCATGTTTCTAACTGTCTCTCTCCCTTTCTCTCTGTAAAAAAAATCAATAAAATATATATTTTTTAAAATAATAGGGGTGTAATATAAAAACCATAGTAACTTGTTTTTTAGTAGGTGACAACTAAGTTCCCCTGAATATTCACTTATTTCAACTTTCAACTTTCAATTTAAATCAGTCTGAAATAAGGTTTATTCTCTAACTTCATTTGTCCTTCGGTATGGACAGTAAAATGATACTAATTGGAATTTTGTTATCAGTCTTTTTGAGTATATAGACATAAGCTTTGTTTAAGAGGGAAAATGCAAATTATTTACTCTTAAGTGTCCTTTGTTTAGGTAAGATACGATTTACTAGATGGCCCCACACTATGTGGCATTTATATTTTCTAGATGGTTGCAAACTGCTGTTACATGCAAGCCACAAAATTAGAAAATGATTCTGTAGGTCTTTATATAAACTTAATAAAAGCTTTCTTAGTATATTGCATAAATTTGTCATTTCTCCTGTAGAGATTTTTAGATAAGATCTTAACTAATTAATGACCCCTAATAATTTTTAAAAGTCACTAAAGTTTTGAGGCAATCTTTTCACATTTCCACAATTTTGAAGCCTACCACATTGACTTTCAATTACAGTTCCTAGATATTTGAAGAGCATTTCCCTCTGTATTTCCTCCCAGAGTGATCTCTAAGCCACATTTAGAAAGTTTATTTTAAACACTTATACTTTCTTTTAAACAGAGCAACAAACTTAGTAGCTATTCAGGAAAACCAGTGGGAAAGAGGTATCCCAGCTAATACTGCAATGCATACATTGCAAGAAAAAGTAACTCTCTTTTTACTTCTGGTGTCCCATTAATGGTGAGATTTAATGATTAAATAATAACTTTTAGTTTACTTTGTAAAAAGGGGCAGAAAATATTTTAAAATTTCTCATTTTTATTAAGCTTGAATTTACTTTTAAAAAGCATTCTTTTTGGCTAGTGTTCATTTGCATATATATGCAAATTTTACTCTGGACTTCCTTAGAACCAATTGCTCATAAAATATTGGTTCCCCATATAAATGGGTTTACATAAGACCTTGATTATTTTGTAAAAAGCCAATCCATCAAGTAATCAAAGCTTGCATCTTTATTGAAAAAGTATAGTAAGAAAACCTATATATTTAACCTATGAAGTACAGATGACACCCCACCCCCCAGCCTATCTGAAAATCAGGCTGTCTGAGGCACTATGTATGCAACCTTGGCCTGCCAAGCTTGTATATAAATAGAGCTCACTTATTAATTTTTATTTAATAAAGCTTCCCACATGATTTCAAGTATAGTAGATTAACCTAATTGGGTTTTTAAATATTTCTTTTAAGAAGAGAGAATAAATCCTTGAATCATTCCAGGGCCATTGAAATGTCCCAAAGCTATCTCTCAGTTAGTCTTTTAAAATTTAACTTGGAAATACTATCAAATATACCCAACTCAAAGATTATATTGTATACTCTTTGTAATCATTCTAAAAGATATCAATTAAATTTAAACCGGTTTTTATATTAAAAATTTTGTTCAGACCATGGAATTAATTATTTTTTAATCAGGTCAATAAAATATTATATCCTAGGTTGAAATGTTATCACACATAGTACATATAAGGACTACATTATATTTTTAACTACTACTTTTTCTAGAGAAAATACAAGAATTATTTTTCTCAAAGATGAATTTCTATATGTATTTTGTTATTGCAACTATATAATTTCTCTCAGCTTAACTTGAACTTTAAACTCATAGAAGCCTCAAATTTTAGGTGGCAAGTTAAATACTTAGCATTTCTTAAATTAATAACATATTTATATTTTTAATAATATATTTTAAATAAAATACAAGATGTTTAATTAGTAGATTTAAATCTATTTTTTAGATTTTTCATATGAGGCAAACCCACATTAATATTTCAGTATTTTGTCATTTTAAAATACCTAGATATTTAATAATTTTTATTATTTAATTCAGCAATGTCCTAAAGTTTTAAGTTACCAAAAACTTTGGAAAACTATATATGAGGCTGGCTAATATCCCTGCCTGTCACATGGAAGACTGATAAAAAGGCAGGGGGAGGAGGGATCAGGCCTGTAGCCACTTTGAATTTAAAACTGCCACATTCTTCCTTAGAGATAACATCTAAGGTTGCTGCTGCAGGAAATGTGATTGGCTCTTTCCTCTAACAGAATGCCTCTTGAGTGACTGACTTTCATTATTAATATATTGATAATTATTACTGAAAAGCTTATTATAAATTCTTTATTTTAGTTACATCTATGTTTTAATAACTTTAAGATTTTAAAGCCAATTATTATTATCCAAGGCATTTTCTTTGGCAAATTCTATAACAGAGATAACTTATTGACTTTCAGTGGCTTTGATGTTAAAGTATTATTTTATTTTTATTTTATAAAATCAGGAGTGCTCCAAGCGTTGGGAGGCAATCTTGGAATTCAAGAACTACCATTATTATGGAAACACTAATTTTGTTGTCCAAATACAGCCTGTATATTTTCTATGTATTTTTTTTTAAATAGTCTTGGGGTTATTCTATAGCATTCATGAAGAGATAGGGCTCAGTGCAAGAGGCCATCCAAAATCGGGCAGGGCATACCTTCTCTTCAACTAGCCTTTTACTCTTCGCGGGTACAGAAATCCCAGACACATCCTAAATTTATGAGAAATGCCTCATCTATTCAAATTTCAAATGATGAGCTGGGAAATAAAAACATGGCAAAAATGAGACTTTTAATAACACTCTCGAGAGTAAGTGTCCATTTTCCAGGTTTACCAAAATACTAGTAATTAATGGGTTGGGGCCTTTTTTAGTTACATCCCTTTATCTAGGGAATGGTCCTAGAATCTGTTTTATTGGCCACATGTTCCACTTATATTCTTTCTCTCCCCATTCCTACATTCTGTTTGCTTTGGGGAAATTTAGTAATGGCCTATCCATCTACTGTTTCTTTTCTATTATATTAAATTAAATTAAAGGCATGCCTAGTAAACTAACAATAAACAACAGAGACAGATAAAATAACAATCAATAAACAAGCACCCATAACATAAAGATAAGAATTAATAAATCAGAGTTCCTTACATGTATTTTATCCTATTCTGCTCTCCATAGTATTGACTGGCCTCTAAAATTATTTTAGCTAAAATTTGTCTGTCCCAAGGTGTCATATGTTAATTTTCAGACAAAGCATTAAAGAGTCCTTTTATAAAATGGCTATTTGCCCCATTTTCTCTAGCTTTTGAGCCTTTCCACATTAGAGGCGGAGGATCTAGGGCCTTAGATATTTCAAAATGTTGATGCTCAATACAAGAGTCCACATAGTAAAAGATGACAAGAGCACTTGTTTTCCTTGAGCCTGATTTAAGAGAGTATATCCTTTGACACCTTAATTCCTTTATCCTTGACCATGCAAGCTAAAAATTTACAATGATGTTTTGCCTTTTACTCAAATTTTTCCCCATTAGAGCCTAGCTGAAATAAAAGATGCTCCTTGTCCACTTATGGTTCGAAATTTCGAAGCTGCAACAGGTTTTGTGCAGAGTGAATTTCCCCACCTTTTCAATGAACCTCCCCCCTTTATGGTGAATTTCCTCTTTTCTTAGTTTTTTGCTCAGGTCTTCTTCTCCAGTCCCTTACAAGGAACCAGATCAGAATGCTGCATCCATTTGCAGGTAGGGTTCATAACCTAGAAAAAGTGCCATGCACAAACAAAGACACTAGACAAAAAATATGAATTCAGAAGGCATGGGTGGAGGAGGGCAAGCAGAAATCCTTTCTCTGGTGGAGAGGCTTTCTGACTTCTGGGTCCCATTTGCTTTTATTCACTTGAATACACATTTGCCCTTTAGGAATGCATACAGGAATATCAAAGGTAAAGTTTGGTAAAGAGTAAAAGGATTCTCAAGTTAGGAATTGCCTTGATCCATTTGGCCAACAGCAATATTATCCTGAGTTTCAGCCCTGCAGAATATCACATTGATAAGCTAACTACCCCTTGGTCTTAACACAGTTCAGTGGGGGTGTAGCCACGCTGAGATAATGCACAGATAAGGGGAAAGTGGAGTTGACATAGGACCATCTACAGGGGTTGGACCATCTGCAGGAAATGAGGCTTACTGACAAGCGAGGAGAGTGTGGAATTAAAATCAATAGAAAGCACAGACCTGAGCAGCCTGGGACCCCAGCCGCCTTAGGATGGCCTCTGGCTGGCGTGGTGGCCAAGGGATGAAGCTGTGTCTATAGGGAAACTACAGGGCCAGCCTAATAGAAACCCTTGTCTTCCCATAAAACAACTAAGTTCATCTCTCCCGCATTTTAGAGCCATGAGGCGAGAGAGCCCGGACCTCGGCTGGGCCTTGGCTGCCATCCTGATGCTGCAGACACTGGCCATGGCGAACCACTCCCCCCGGACCCTGCGCAGCCAGGCCGGGGTGTTCGCTGACCTGAGCGCCCAGGAGCTGAAGGCCGTGCAGAGCTTCCTCCGGGCCCGGAAGGACCTGAGGCTGGAGCCCTCCCGAGCAGAGACCATCAACAAGAACTCCGTGTTCCTCATTGAGATGCTGCTGCCCAGGAAGCAGCAGGTGCTGAAATTTCTGGACCACGGTCAGAGGCGGCCCGCAAGGGAGGCGCGTGCCGTCATCTTCTTCGGAGCCCAGGAGCATCCCAACATCACAGAGTTTGCCGTGGGGCCCCTGCCAAGGCCCCACTACATGCGCCTGCTGCCCCCCAGGTCTGGGCACCGGCTGTCCTGGAACTCCAGGCCCATCACCTCGGCGGAGTATGTCCCACTGGACCACACCCTGAAGGAGGCCACCAGGCCCTTGCACCAATTCTTCCTGGACACCACGGGCTTCTCCTTCCACAACTGCCAAACCCGATGCCTGACTTACACTGACGTGTCCCCTTCGGGATTGGCCTCAGGAGAGCGCCGCACGTGGATCATCTTTCAGCGCATTGTGGAAGGCTTCTTCTTGCACCCCACTGGCCTGGAGCTCCTCCTGAACCACAGCAGCATGAACACCCAGGACTGGGCAGTGGAGCAGCTCTGGTACAATGGGAAGTTCTACCGAAGCCCAGAAGAGCTGGCTCGGAAGTACCGTGCCGGACAGGTGGACGTGGTTATCCTGGAGGACCTGCCCCCAAAGGGCAAGGGGGAGCCACCCCTCTTCTCCTCCTACAAGCCACGTGGGCATTTCCCCAGCCCCTTCACCTGGAAGGGTCCCCACGTGGTCCAGCCCCACGGCCCCCGCTACAGGCTGGAGGGCAACGCCGTGCTCTACGGCGGCTGGAGCTTCGCCTACAGGCTGCGGTCCTCCACGGGGCTGCAGGTGCTGAACGTGCATTTCGGTGGGGAGCGCATTGCTTACGAGGTGAGCCTCCAGGAGGCAGTGTCGCTGTATGGAGGCCACACACCCGTGGGCATGCAGACCAAGTACATGGACGGAGCCTGGGGTTTGGGCACCCTCACCCATGAGCTGGCCCCTGGCATCGACTGCCCGGAGACGGCCACCTTCCTGGATGCCTTCCACTACTACGATGCCGACGACCCTGTTCGCTACCCCCGGGCCCTCTGTGTCTTTGAGATGCCTATGGGGGTGCCCATTCGGCGCCACTTTGACTCCGACTTCAACGGAGGCTTCACCTTCTATGGAGGGCTCGAGGGCCAGGTACTGGTGCTGCGGACCACGTCCACAGTCTACAACTACGACTACATTTGGGACTTCATCTTCTACCCCAACGGGGTGATGGAGGGCAAGATGCATGCTACTGGCTACGTGCACGCCACCTTCTACACGCCCCAGGGGCTGCGCTATGGGATGCGCCTGCACACGCACCTGCTCGGCAACATGCACACTCACCTGGTGCACTACCGCGTAGACCTAGACGTGGCAGGTAGGACTCCCTGGAGCCAAACGTCCCCAGATCAGACGTCCGTGTGCAGACACTAACCACTGTGGAGATGAAGCTGTGCCCCGCAGGCACACCATCAGGGAACGTGCCCTGCCAGCTTCTGAGCCTGCAGGATTGAGTCCCTGTGCCCCAGGAAGGGTGACCAGGAACAGCACCCAGTGCTGCCCGGGGATGCAGCAGCCTCGAGCCTGTGCCTGCCCTGGGGCTGCGCTGACCCCTGGGCCGGGTTGGTCGGCAGAAAGGAGCGCTCAGAATAGTAGAGAGGACAGTGCCTCGAATGTCAGCAAGGTTGCTGCTCCTGGCACCTGGAGGTGGACGCAGTCTATGGGGGTTAGTCACTGTGTCTCCTTGGTTAGTGGTGTCACCGCGGCATTGGGCAGGATGTGGCCTGACATCAAGTCAGAACCGGCCTCCAGGGCCAGATAGATGACTCCCCTTCTTAACCCCACCGTCCCAACGCGGCACAGCCCCCTTTTCCATGCCCCGGATACAGCAAGGTGGACACAGCCCCCGCCTGAGGAAAGACGGCCGCCCTCTGGGACTGCAGGACAGCCAAGAGCCTGGGACCCAGGGCTCCAAGGAACTGCCCACAGTCCCACCACAACCACCACAGCAGCTGTGACCTATGGCATCGTCCTCTGGTTTCCCTGGTGGTTTTTGTGTTCATTCCTTTCCTTTCCCCCACAGCTGGCTCCATACGAACCCCCAACACTCTCTTTGCCCGTGATGTGCTGCTGGATGTGGTCTGGGGTGGAGAACTCAGTGTAAAATGGGGCAGGGTGTTTTGGGGGCTGGATCTTCATTCTGCATCTCCATTCACACATGCAGGCACCAAGAATAGCTTCCAGACCCTGGGCATGAAGCTAGAAAACATCACCAACCCCTGGAGCCCGGAGCACCAGCTGGTCCAGCCAACACTAGAGCAGAAGGGGTACTCCCGGGAGCGCCAAGCGGCCTTCCGCTTCGGACAGACTCTGCCCAAGTACCTGCTCTTCTCCAGCCCCAAGGAGAACCGCTGGGGCCACCAGCGCAGCTATAAGCTGCAGATCCACTCCATGGCTGAGCAGGTGCTGCCGCCCGGCTGGCAGGAGGAGCGAGCTATCACCTGGGCCAGGTGAGGAGGCTGGGAGGCAGGGGGAGGAGGGGAGGCTGGAGGCCCTGTCCTGTGTTTCCCTGAACCAAGTCCAGCATGCTAGAGATGAACCTGAGGACAGGCGGTGAAGGATTAAAGAAGACAGACAAGAGAACTCATCTGAAACAAGATGGAGCACAACCTGGCTGAGGAAACAGTGACCCAGCCTGCAAGCGGAAGCTTTGTTTTATAGTCAGATTCCACACTGCAAAACAAGGGGAGTGGTCAACATGTTTGCAAAGTTCTTCCGAGTTTCATATCTATTTCTTTACTCCAGCCTTGGTTTGGCAGCACTTGCTGCACCTCCCACAGCCCATTAGCTACCCAGGAACAAAGGTGGCCTATAAGGCCAATCTTAACTGTTTGGGAGGGCTCTGCCATGGGTCAGTCCAAGGCTTGAACCTGTAGCCTCTCCCTACATTTCCCCGTGTCTGGTGTGGCTGTTTCTGTCTGTAAGACTCTGGGTCTGTGTAGCAGTGTATCTGGATATGTGTGTGCACGTATGTGTGTGCGTGTGTGTGCATGTGTGTGTTCCAGGGGGTGGCTCTGTGTTTGAAGAGCGGAGTGGAAAGCCTGTTCTTAGCACCTGAGCCCCTGCTGACCCTCAGTGAGACTGACAGACCCAGGAGATGATGTGGAAATCAGGGAAAGCACCGACATGGACCCTGCAGATGTGCCCCAGGAGCGGCTGGGCCACCCCAGTGCCCAGAGCCTCCTGGCTGCTCTGCCCGGCAGGTACCCCCTGGCAGTGACCAAGTACCGGGAGTCTGAGCTGCACAGCAGCAGCCTCTACAACCAGCACGACCCCTGGGACCCGCCTGTGGTTTTTGAGGAGTTTCTTCAAAACAATGAGAACATTGAAGAAGAGGTACTGGCCTCCCCTTTTTTCTGCCCCAGCCCAAGACTAGAGCTGTGCCCTGTCCCGTCCCGGGACCTGTGCCAGCAGCATCTTGTTGTGTGGACAGCAAGCTCAGTGGTCCCCAGACCTGCCCATTCCTTATAAGTAGAGCTGGAGGGATGGCTCACCCCTCACCTCTCTGAGCCCGTCAGCACTGCTCACCACTCTCTCTCACAGGACTTGGTGGCCTGGGTGACAGTGGGCTTCCTGCACATCCCCCACTCAGAGGACATCCCCAACACGGCCACCCCGGGCAACTCCGCGGGCTTCCTGCTCCGGCCCTTCAACTTCTTCCCCGAGGACCCATCCGTGGCATCCAGGGACACCGTGATCGTGTGGCCTCGGGACAAGGGCCCCAACTACGTGCAGCGATGGATCCCTAAGGAGGGCAGGCACTGCTTCACGCCTACCCCCCTTAGCTACAATGGGACTTACAGGCCTGTGTGAAGGGCTCCTGCCCCCAGCTAACTCCTCACTAGAAGCACCAGTCCCCTACCCCACCACCCAGGGATGAATAATAAACCCTCCAGAGCTCAGATCCAAGTGCTGCTTCTTGCGGGGGGCACAGCGGGCAAGACACAACCCTGCCCTTCCTTGGCTTCCATTCACCTTGGTCTACTCCATCCCAGAAAAGACCTCCATTACAAAGGCAAATGACAACCATTGAAACACAAACTTTACCTGTCACATTGGTGTTAAAAGCCTCTCTCCAGAGAGGTGACAGCTCCCTCTAGGGAGTTTGTGGGGAACTCCGCTAGGTCACCAAGGGGCGGGCAAATTAGTGCAACTGTAGGGAGACACTATGGGAAAAATATAGCAAAATTGCCAACGCCTCTACCCTTGGACATATTGATCCAATGTCTAGGGCTTTATCCCAGAGATCTGCTCACAAATACAGAAACAAGTGTGTACACAGAGAATCACTGCAGAGCTGTTTGTTATAGCAATGCCTGGAAACAACCCAAAGCCTATCTATGGGAGAGAGCTTGTAGGTCAGAATAAACTAAGGCACATCCACACAGTGCAATTCTAGGGGATCATAAAAGAAGCGTGAAAGAGTGTGTTCTCTGTACCAATGGGGGAACCTAAGGAGGAAAAGAACACTAGCATAGAACAATCTCTACAGCGTGCCAAAATCCGCATAAGAGAAGAGAATGTATATTTACTTAAAAGTCTACAGGCGTGTTTATATTGATTTATAAAAGCTCTAGGAAAGTGGCTACCTGCCCTCTTATTCCCGTCAGACTGCAATGACAAAATGCCACAGGCCGGGGCTTCTGGCCAGAAGTCTATTGCTCACAGCTCTGCAGGCTGGAGATCCACAAGCAAGATGCCAGCAAAGTCACATGAAGTCCCTCTTCTGCTTGCAGACTGCTGACCGCTGTCTGTCCTCACCTGTCCAGGGAAGTGGGGGAGCTCTGTGGTGGCCCTGAGAGCACTAGCCCTGCCCTAGAAGCACTTCCTTCATAGGAAGCCCCTCTCAGAGGCCCATCTGCTTCTACATATCAGGGTAGGTCCCAGGCAGCATTTAGTGGGCACCCAGCCAGGCATGCTTGTGGAGGGACTGAGGGGCTGACCCACAGCTTAGGAAATGCAAATTCCAAAGTACACCGACTCCTCACCCCCTGCCCTCCCCACCCTGTCCCTTCTTTGTCCCTTGGCCCTAAACATGATTTGAGCTGTTCCCTTGGCGAAGACCAAACTGTCTCCCCCTAAGGAGATGGCAAGAGAACCTGAGCCTTGCCCCTGAGAAAGGAGCCCCAAGGACCCCAGAGAGTTCACTTCTCCCTCTCATAAGATCCGGTCCCTGGTGGTCCTCGCTGGCAACCAGTTTCCCACCTCCTTCCCTTCTAGTCCCTGGAGTCTACTTACCAGCATTGCTCTCCTTGCTTCTCCTTGCTTTAAGCCTGATGCAAACCCAAGATACACACTGGGACAAAGACAAGGAAGCTAGAATCCCATTCCTCAGAAGTCTGGGTCACGCTGGGGAGACAAGCCAGAGAGACAAGGCAGTGCCACTGAGAGAGCAGTCCTGGACGGTCATCTAATTTTGAGACTGGAAGTCTGGTCTGGCCTAGAGCCCAGCTGTGACCCCAGCATTCCCAAGGGCACAGCATCCGGGCCGGGAAGGTGGCTCTATCCTCAGGCTCTCCTTGGGTGGGAGAAGGGAGATTAGCAGATGTCCCTACTCAAACCCTGACCCTGACTCAAGATAAGGAGACCCCAGAATCCTCATGACCAGGCTGACTGGGCCTCTGAAAATATAGGTGCCCTGGAAAAGCCCAAGTCCAGCTACAAGGGGTGGCCCAGCTCACCAGCCAAAGGACCAGGACTTCTTGACAGGAGCCTGCTAGCACTCACAGGGGCTGAAGAAAGCAGAGATGGGACAAGGTTTCTACCAGGACCACATTAGAATGGTGTCAACCACGAAATCAGTGGAGTTGACTCGTGGAGACAGTACTGGTGGCCTTTGTCTAACCCACCAGGTTCCCTGTGGACCAAACCTCCAGTGTCATCCCCCTTGCCACTGGGTGCCTCAAATCTTCCTTGTGGACTTACACACATTCCAGAATCAGCCACCTGTCTTCATAGTGGCAGAGAAGTCTCAGCTTACATATAAGCCAGCAGCCTGGCCTGCTGGGGACAGCCGCCCACTAGGACCAGCAACGTAACTTGTTGCCCCAAATGAAACTGCAGGCCAGGCCCCTGGTTCACAAGTTAAGAATTTGAAGGTAGTGCCCAGTGGTGTGGCTCGGTTGGTTGGAACTTCATCCCATGCACCAAAAGTTGCCAGGACACATACCCAGGTTGCAGATTCGATCCCCATTGGGGCACTTATTGGAAGCAACCAATGTTTCTCTCTCACATCAATATTCTCTCTCTTTCTCTCTCTCTCTCTTTCCATCTCTTTCTTTCTTTTCTCCTCTTTCTAAACATGTCCTCAGGTAAGATTACAAAAAAGAAGAATTTGAAGATGGTGACAACAGAGAATTAAACTAAGTTTGGGCCCTTCAGACTAAGGCCACATACCCAAGAGCTAGGCCTGCGGCCCAAACCCTGACCTTAGCCATTCCCCAGGCCGCTTCCTTTCAAGGAGCAACATAGCAATATAGCATGTGATCTGCAAAGTATTTTCTGCTTCCCAAAAGGAAATAAATATCCAATCAATATGCCTATTGCCATAATATTTCATTTTTAACTAAATTCAAGCTTATGCAAATTGCAACAACTACACACTTAACCCTAAATTATCATGGCAATAAACTATTTTTGCTAAAACGACATGATTAGCAATCACCAGTTTGGCTCAGTGGATAGAGTGTCAGTCTGTGGACTCAAGAGTACAGGTTCCATTCCAGTCAATGGCATGTACCTTGTTGCAGGCACATAACCACTAGGGTGTATGTAGTAGGCAGCTGATCAATGTGTCTCTCTCATCGATGTTTCTAACTCTCCATCCCTCTCTCTTCTTCTCTGTAAAGAAATCAATAAAATATATTTTTTTAAATAAAAGGACATGGTTAGTTAAAAGTTTTTCTCACCTGGTGATTTGCCAAGAACTAACCCTTAACCCTTGGCCAGCTGCAGGCAGTTTGTCTGAGCATATCTATCTCTCCTCTTTAATTGTCTCTGCTCTCCAAGTTAGGTGTGATGTCTGTAACTTATTACTGCACATGAAATGAGTAACAATCTCTACTGCATTGCATGATCCCCTGTCCTGGGGCCTCTTCCAAATCCACATCATATAATCTGCAGTTTCTCCTTTCTATTTTAGAAAAATGGATAAAACTAACCCCGCACTTACACGTGGTCAGTAGTCTTACTCTTGGGCCTTGAGCCCAGAGAAAGAGATTCCTATGTTCACAAAAAGAAAAACCTATAAACTAATGTTCACAGCAGACTTATTCATCACTAGAGGCCTGGTTCACAAAATTTGTGCATGGGGGCTAGGTGTCCCTAAGCCCAGCCTGCACCCTCTCCAATCTGGCACCTCTCACAATCCAGGACAGCTGGCCAATTGCTTGCCTGCCTGCCTTCTGGATTACCCCTAACCCATTCTGTCTACCAGCCTGATAACCCCCAAACCACTCCCCTGCCAGCATGATTGGTGCCTAAGTGCTCCCCTGCCAGAATGTTTGCCCCTAACTGCTCTCTCCTGCAGACCTGGGTCCCCACAACTGCCCTTCCCTGTATTCCCAGTCACCCCCAACTTCCCTCCTCTGTCCACCTGGTTGGCCATAACTACCCTCCCCTGCAGGTCTGGTCCCTCTCAACTGCCCTCCCCACTGGTCATCTTATGGCATCCATCTTTTGTAACTGAAAATTTGTAGCCTTGAGGGGAGTCCAGAGCCAGCCAGGGTGTACAGAAAGTTTGGCTTCTTCCATTGCCTGGGAAACCCAAACCTCCTGCTTGCTCCATGGCCACAGCCATCTTGGTTGGGTCAAATTGCATACTCACTCCTGACTGCCTGATGGGCATGGCTTATTGGAATACGGTTAATTTGCATATTACTCTTTATTAGAGAGGATAGTGGACTGGAAACAACACAAATGTCCCTCAATGGAGAAATCCCTGAACAAACTCTGTACAACAGAGCACTAATCAGCAATGAAAAGCAATGAGCTTGTGATCCAGGCATTATGCTTGGCAAAAACAAAAGTCCACCCCAAAACAATGCATCCAGAATGATATCATCCAGATGGCATCTCGAAATGAGAAAACCATCAGGATGGAGAGGTGAGTAGGAGTGGGTGAGGCATATGAATAAAAGAGGGAGGCAGCATGTGGGTTTTGCATCTTGTTTTTTGTGGTGGATTCACAGGTCTACGCCAGAGATGAACATGGTGAAAACTGAGTCCCTTCTGTGGCGTAGCTAGTGTTATGCCCAGATTTTGTGATTCCTAAGGACCACCAGGGAGCCGCATCTCATGCAATAGCAGAAAGCCTGTTTCATGCTAGCATGGGCTCTGTCCCACTTACACCTACATCGGAATGACGGAAGAGCACGAGCTTCAACAGATTAAGGGATTTTATAGGGGTGGTGATGTCACTGCTTTTGCTGAACCTGATTGGTTGGGTGAGGGCTAAGTTCCAGCTACATAAAATGGAGGATCAGGAATTCTACCCAGCCCTCTCATTCAGAGGAATTAGTCCCGCCCTGCCCTTTCAGCTTACAGTGTACCAACATCAAGGTCCTGTTGTGACTTTGTACTCAGCACTAAGATGTCACCACTAGGGAAATCGGGATGGAGGAGACTCAGATTCTTAGTTCTATTTCTACTATCCCTTGTGATTTTATAATTTTTTTTTTATATATATATTTTATTGATTTTGTACAGATAGGAAGGGAGAGAGATAGAGAGTTAGAAACATCGATGAGAGAGAGTCATCGATCAGCTGCCTCTTGCACACCCCCCACTGGGGATATGCCCGCAATCAAGGTACATGCCCTTGACCGGAATCGAACCCGGGACCCCTCAGTCCCCAAGCCGACGCTCTATCCATTGAGCCAAACCGGTTTCGGCCTGATTTTATTATTATTTCAAAATAAAAGGATTTTTTTTAACCTGAAAAAAATACATGTGGCATTCCTCAAGCAAAGCAGAGTAAAACTCTTGTTACTTTTTCAGGTTTCTTATTCCTTTAACTCTAAATTGTTTGAAAAGACACGGAAGTCAGAAACGTTCTGAGTTGCTGCCAGAAATGGAATGGATGACAGTGGTCAAAAAAACAAACCCGTAATGTATGTACACATATAAACCTTAATATAAAAAAAAAAATGAGAAAAGAAAAAAAAGGTACAAACCCCAGTTATAACCATTTCTGGGGCTGTGATGTACAGCATGGCTGTAGTTTACAATAGCTTATTACACATTTGAAAGTTGGTAGGAGCATAGATCCTCAAAGTTCTCATCACAGGAAAAAAAATTGTGACTCTGCATGGTGATGGGTGTTAACAACTTGTTGTGGTGATCATTTGCATTATTTACATGTTTCAAATCATCACATCATACACCTAAAACTGATGCAATGTAACATGTCAGTTACATCTCACTACAACTGGGGAAATGGAAATTTGAAAGGAAAGAAAGGGGCACAACGTGAACAAATAGAGTGGCGGGATATTTCAATAACTCTCAACTTCCCACACTCAGGAGCTGGGGCACAAGAACAAAACACTGCATCCAAGCAACCCAGCCATTCCTCTTTCAGTAACAGTAAGGACCCTGAAGAAGGACAAAGAAAAGAAGAACTATTTTTAAATCTCAGGCAGCAAAGAAGCATATTTTACAAGGACACGTGAATTCAAGGCTACATGTCAAAAGAGCAAGGGGCTTGTTTCTTCATCACCTCCCTACCCTCCCTCTGCCAGGACTTCCCAGGCACTGAAGGCCTGTTGTTTCTGGGCTCCCTTTCTTTGTTCTAAGGGGCAAGGCAGGGGCGGGGAAGCGATTTGCCGGCACCGCCACCAGCTGGGCACTAGGTGGCGCCCTGAGCTGCTGAGACTCCCCTGCCAAAGGTTCCCACCAGAAGCCAGGCTCTGAGGCTAGCCTACTGTTTGCAACACTGGGTCCAAGTTCATGTTCCTGAAAGGTGTGCCTGGGGAGGACCTGGAGGCCTTCAGGGAATGTCTTCCAGTCACTCACATGTTTTATCTGTTTGTTGCACCCCTTACTCTTTCTGTCCTCTCTGACTCTCCATCTCCAGGCCCCGAAGACCGTGCCTCCAAACCTCTCGGGTTGTCTCAGGCCACCGTGTGATTCACTTTTGAGTCAAAAGGGCAAGCAGCACTCACAAGGGCAAGAGGGGCACCACCAACAAGCACAGGTACTTCTTTATTGGCCAGGAAAGCACAATTTGTTGAATTGGTGAATTGTTTTAATTCTGTGGATTAGTCTCCTCTTGTCTTTACTTGAAGTAACAGAACCATCTCCAACCAGCTTATAAAGGGAGACTGCATTGGCAGGACATAACCAAGGAGGACTGCATGGTGGGAGCCTGGGCCTGCAGGGAACTGGTTGGGAATCAATGTGCGGCAGGCTGGTCCCTGGAGACAGCCAGGTGCCTGGCCAGAATCACCCAATTGGCTTTCAGAAGTGATCAAAACGCTCCTTCAGCTCCTGTTCCTGGAAGATGGCAGCCAGGTAAACAATTGTAAGTGCTGCTTCTCACAACCACATCAGTGCTGCAACTGGGGATCTTACCTGAAACTTGGGAAGACTACAACTGTAGGGGCCCCCACCGGTGCGGACATGCGGATTCCACAGAAAGGTTGGATTTTGGCTGGGATAACGTGGGGTGTCTGTGTCCCAACAGTGAAAGCAGCAGCCGCAGAAGCTGCGGCCACTCTGGCGGCAGAGGCAAAAGCGCGCGCTAGGACCATGGAAATCTGTGTCCACAAAAGCCCCCCGCTGTTGGGTTTGGTGTGATTTGAGAGAGCAGACAGGGGTCTCCAAGGTTTCTAATAGTGGGGTTCTCTAGGGAGCAACCCATTCTGATCCGACACTGAGGGAGAACATAGGAGTTGGAAAGCAGTCTGTTCGTAAGTGCGTGCAGACTAGCCCACCACACACCTAGGCTGGTTCCCCTGCAATACTTTGCTTCTGATTACAAAGGAGAGATCACCCAGATTGGCTGGCCCTAAGAGGCAGCAGGGGGAAACTGCTTTTCTGGAAGCTGAGAAGCAGAGCAGGGAGAAATCATCCAGGATTCAGCTCCGAGGCAAAGAAAAAACACACACACACACACAAAAAAACAGTATTGAGTGTCATAGAAAAAGAAGGCTAGAGCAGCCAAAAAGACGGGGACATCAATCCAGAAACACTGCCACCTAGGGTCTGAAGTACAAACTGACTGTGTTTACTGTTAGTTTTATTTGATCAAAAACCAAGAAACTAGGGAATCGCCACTGAGGTGCAGCAGAACACAGGGAACTGCAATGCTGTCTGGACTGAGAAACAAGTGTGCCAAACAGAATAACAGAAGAAGTGAATGGCCTTCACAATGCACACTTTTTTTGCTAAATTTTTTGTTTTTTATTTTATTTTCATTTTTTGCATCTTTTACTTAAGAAATAATTTTTTTTTCCTTTTTTCCTCACTTGATTTTAACTTTTTAATTATTATATTTTTTAGGTTCAATAAGCATTATTACTACTGCTATTTTAATTTTTTTAAGTGCCATTTTATTTTATTTTTATTTTACATTGGCATTAGTGTTCTTCATTTCTAGTTTAACATTATTTAAACCTATCTCAACATGACCTTTACACCATCACTCTCTTTCTAACCTTCCCCCTGTTGCTATCCTGTTTATCTTAACCCTTTCCTGCTTTAGATTTTCCTTACTCTTTCTGAATCCCCCCTGCTAAAATTTCTACCTTACTTATATATCTAATTTCCAATCCCCTGTGCCAAGTGCATACACACCCCTCTCTGAGCTGTATTAACTAGCAAAAAAAAAAAAAAATTTTTTCCTCATTGTCCTTCTGATGCTGTTTGGGAAAATGTTGATTATATTGTATTTTTATGCTTTTTAGTGAGAGTATTTTGCTTATTCTTTTGTTCTTGCTGTTGCTTGGTATTTTCTTATTTGATTGGTGTTTGTTTGTTTGTTTGTTTGTTTGTTTGTTTTATTTCTGTTTTCCTTCCTTTGCTGGAAATTGGGGGGTGTTGTAGATTATATTATTCTCCAGGTACTGCTGCCAGCATTTGTTGGGGTTAGTGGTTGTTCAATTGAAATTCTCTCCCCATATATATAGTTTATTCCCCTTTTACCTCTAATTCTGTTTCTCTCTCTCTCTCTCTCTCTCTCTCTCTCTCTCTCTCTCTCTTTCTTCTCCCTTTTTCCCAATTTCATTTTGATACTATATATATATCTTTTTCCAATCTTTTTCTTTTGCTCCCTCCCTCTTCTCTTTTTACTTTTCCTCTTTCTCTCCTATCCACTAATTTGCCTTCTATTATGGTCACCTTTATTGGAGGTTATTAATATCGCAAATACATTTCTGTTCAGTGCCTTGTGTGTTGTACCTGGTTGTGTTGTATTTTATGACTTTAAATCAATGCAGGAGAGAGAGATCTACATAACCAGACATCCTAAGAAGAGAAACCATGGGGAGACAAAGAAACAGCCCACAAATAAAAGAAAAGCAGGCACCACCAGAAAAGGAAGTAAACAAGTTAGAGGCAAGCAACCTATCAGAGCAAGAATTCAGAGTAATAATCATAAGATGGCTAAAAAGAATGGAAGACAAATTTGACAATATGAGTAAGATGCAAGAGGAAATGAAGAAGAACCTAGAGGAAATGAAGATGATTCAAGAAGAAATGAAAAATGACATCTCTACTATGAAGAACACAATAGAAAGCTTCAAGAGCATACTAGAAGAACCAGAGGACCGCATCAATGAGCTAGAAGACAAGGTGGGGGGAAAAATACCCCATTAGAGCAGCTTCTAGAGAAAAAAAAATTAAAAAGCAGGAGGAGAGCCTAAGGGAACTTTGGGACAATACAAAACAAAACAATATTAGAGTAATAAGGGTTCCAGAAGGAAAGGAAATTGAGGAAGAAATGGAAAATGTGTTTCAAGAAATAATGACAGAGAGAATCCAAGATGGCTGCGCCCAGGTAAACACCTACCCACAGCGCACACAACAATTTCAATAAAATACAACTAAAATATAAAATGGACATTACCCAGAACTACAGGAAAGTCGACTGACTGGAAATTCTACAACGAGAAGCAAGGAGAAAAACAGAAGGAAGTGCGGAGGAGCTGGAAAAGCCAGAGGTACGGAGACACACAGCGCGCGGAGAGGACAGAGCCGGAGAGGAGGGCAGCTGAGTGCCTGTCTGGCGTTCCCTAGCAGGAAGGAGATAAACGCTCTGGCTGTGTTGGGACCCAGTTGGGACTGCTCTGAACCCCAGTTCTAGGCCAGACCCCGGGGACCCATGTTCACACAGCAGGAGCTGGGCTGTAAGGTGGAACCCCGGGGGAGCGGCAAAATGAGGTCCCGGTGGCGCGCACATTGAGCGCAAACAAGGGACGGTTGGCTGTGCCACGGGACTGCCCTGGTGGGAAGGAGACAGGGGCTCCAGACTGCTCTGAACGCCACCTCCAACTCCACTTCCAACTGAACTGAACCTCAATACCGGGCTCATTGGGGGAGAGCATAGACTGTTTGGTAGCAGGCGAGAATCGAGGGCACCTTTCTCTCAGAGGCGCTTGCAGCGAGTACTGAAGGACCCTGGGGATTACTGAGACCTCATAGGGTGGGGCTGACAGAAGCCAAGTCTGTAGGCTCCATCCTGAAACTCCGCCCCATCTGCAGCTGCGAAATGCAACAACAAAATAGATCACAAATGAAAGAAATGGAGGACAAAAAGCAACTGGATATAGAGTTCAAATCTACGCTTGTAAGCTTTTTCAAGAATTTCCTAGAAAAGATCGATAAGACCTATGAGGATATGAAAAGAAATCAACTAGAATTAATAAGGAATCAATAGGAAATGATAAGGGATCAACGAGAAATGATAAGGGATCATCAAGAAATGATAAGGGATCTACAAGAAATAAAGAATACATTCTCTGAAATAAAAAATATTATACAGAGTCCTAAAAACAGAATGGAAGATGGCAGGAATCAAGTCAAGGATTTGGAATATAAAGAGCCAGAAGACACTCCTCCATAGAAGCTAGAAGGCAAGAGAATCCAGAAAATTGAAGATAATGTAAGAAACCTCTGGGACAACTTATAGCGAACCAACATCAGAATTCTGGGGGTCCCAGAAGATGAGAGAGAGCAAGATATCGAAAACATACTGAAAGAAATAGTGACAGAAAACTTCCCCCACCTGGTGAAAGAATTAGACTTACAAGTCCAGGAAGCGCACAGAACTCTAAACAAAAGGAATCCAAAGAGGACCACACCAAGACAAATCATAATTAAAATTCCAAGAGCAAAAGACAAAGAGAAAATATTAAAAGCAGCAAGAGCAAAGCAGGTAGTTACCTATAAAGGAGCACCTATATGATTGTCAGCTGACTTCTCAACAGAAACCATGCAGGCCAGATGGGAATGGCAAGAAATATTCAAGGTGATGAATAGTAAGAACCTACAGCCAAAGATAATCTATCCAGCAAAGCTATCACTCAGAATCAAAGGTCAGATAAAGAGCTTCACTAATAAAAAATAAAATAAAAAAGCTAAAGGAGTTCATCAACACCAAACCAGAATTATATGAATTGCTGAAGGGGGTTCTTTCAGAAGAGAAAGTAAATAAAAATAAAAATTATGAACAACAAATACGTAACTATCAACAAGTGAATCTAAAAACCAAGGAAATTAAAAAAAAAAATCTGATGAACAATATTAACTGTTGAATATAATAGAATCAGAGGTATGGAAGGGAAGTGAATTGACGATGCTTGGGGAAAAGTGGAGAGGGGGATGTGGGAAGAGACTGAACATAAACTGTGAACCTATGGGTGAGGACAATGGGGAGTGGGGAAAGGGCAGAGGGTGGGGTGGGAACCTGGTGGAGGAGAGCAATGGTGGGCGGTGGGAAGGAACATTTGTAATAATATGAACCATAAAAACTTATCTAAAAGAAATAATGACATAAAACTTTCCTGAGATAGATTAAAAAAAAACACACATACACAAACAAATCCAAGATGCTCACAGTACTAAGCAAAATGAACCCCAGAAGACCGACCCCAAGGCACATTATAATTAAACTGGCAAACACCAACGACAAAATAAGAATCTTAAAAGTAGCCAGAGAGAGACAGAAAGTTACATATAAAGGAACCCCCAGCAGACTAGGAACTGATTTCTCCACAGAAACTTATCAGGCCAGAAGGGAATGGGATGAAATATACAAAGTCATGCAAAGGAAGGGTCTGAATCCAAGAATACTGTACCCAGCAAGGCTATCAATCAAAATTGAAGGTGAAATCAGGAGCTTCACAGACAAAAAAAGACTAAAGGAATTTATCTCCACCAAACCAGCAATGCAAGAAATGCTAAACGGTCTACTGTAAAAATAAAGAAATAGGAAGCAAAGAAGGAACACAGGGGTATAGAATAAAAATGGCGTCAAATAAGTACCTATCAATAATAACTTTAAATGTAAATGGATTAAATGCTCCAATCAAAAGACATAGGGTAACAGATTGGACAAGAAAACAAGCCCCATATATCTGTTGTCTACAAGAAACCCACTTCAGAAAAAAAAGACACACAAAAACTGAGGGTGAAGGGATGGAAAAAAGTTTACCAGGTGAATGGAAATGAAAAAATAAAAATAAAAATAAAAAAATAAAGCTCGGGTAGCAATACTTATATCTGACAAATTAGACCTCAAAGTGAAGGACATAACAGGAGATTATGAAGGCCACTTCATACTACTGAAGGAAGCAATCCAACAAGAAGAAATAACCCTGGTAAACATATATACACCCAACACTGGAGCACCCAAATACATTTAAAAAAACAGCTGCTGGAGGACATTAAGGGAGAGATTAATAGCAATACAATCATAGTAGGAGATTTTAATACTCCACTGTCACCTTTGGACAAATCGTCTAAACAAAAAATCAGCAAAGAAATATCAATCCTAAATGACTCACTAGACCAGATGGAATTAATCGACATCTTCAGAACATTCCACCCAAAGCCACAGAATATACATTCTTCTCAAGTGCACATGGGACATTCTCAAAGATCGACCACATTTTGGAACATAGGCAAAGTCTCTTCAAATTCAAGAAGATAGAAATCATATCAAGCATCTTCTCAGATCATAGTGGCATAAAACTGGAAATTAACTACAATAAAAATAATCCAAAGAAATAAAACACATGGAGATTAAACAGCATGCTATTAAACAAGGACTGGGTTACCAAAGAAATCAAGGAAAAAATTAAAAACATCCTGGAAACAAATGACAATGAAAACACAACAATCCAAAATCTATGGGACACAGCAAAAGTGGTCTTGAGAGGGAAGTTCATATCTCTACAACCCTATTGCAAAAAAAAAAAAAAAAAAAAAAAAAAAAAAAAAAAAAACCAAGAAAAAAATGGTAACAGATTACATAACTCTACAACTGAAAGAGTAAGAAAAAGAGCAAAAAGAAAAGCCCAGTGTAAGCAGAAGGAAGGAAATAATAAAAATTAGAGCAGAGATAAACGACATAGAGATCAAAGAAACAATACATAAGATCAAAAAAAAAACAAAACAGGAGCTGGTTCTTTGAAAGGATAAACAAGATTGATGAATCTCAAGCCAGGCTAACCATTATAAACTGAAGAACCATAGGGACAGTAAAACAACAAGCAGACTGTCAAATTATTGCAGGGAGGTTAGGGAGATCTGGGGGAGATAAGAGATCAACCAAAGGACTTATATATACAAATATAAGTACAACCAATGGACACAAAAATCTGGGGAGGGAGGGCATATATGGGAGGGGGGAGCAATGGTACATGTACAAAGATAATAATTTAATTTTAAAAAATTTAAAAATTTAAATAAATAAACACTCTACAGCCACCCAAAACAGCTAGACTTGGCCACCAAACTCAATAGGTTAACAAGGGACAATGCAAGCTAGAGGAGAAACCGCTTCCCCCCAGATCCCCACCGTCCCCACACTTTCTACTCTGGTCTCAGAGAGCAGATGATGCACCAAAGGATGCAGCAACCTCCTCCCTCTCCCCCACGCCTCAGCATGAAGAGCTAGTGCCACCCTCAGCTGGGAGCTGGCCTAACCTTCCCGTTCCTGCCCTTTATCATCCACCCAAACTGGGGAGGGAAGGGGGGCAGCCCCACACACCCACATCATTCACTTCTCTCCCTTCTGAGCGTCCAGCTGGTAGGAAAGTCTGAGACTGGGCTTTGGAGGGGCACACAGAGCCGCCCCCATTTCCTGCTGTGTTGGGTCCCTCACCAGGCTTGGGGCCCACTCCCTTGTGACAATCCGTGTGACCTTGTTGCCTTTGCCTTTGCTCCTGGTTTCTCCATCCTCCCCCAGGACTGCCTGGGAACGGGTGGCCATGGTCTGGGGCAAGATTAGTCTGGGCCCCTGGATTCCACGGGATGTCTTAAGCAGACGGACCTTTGATGATGCCCAATATTCCAGAAACCTGTCTGAAGAGCTACACTTGTAGGGCAGATGACCTTCAAACCTTTTATCTTTACATTATTAAGGTAAACATTCTGGGATTTGAACAAAGCACTTTTATAACTAACAACTGATACAATATTTAAAATATCAACAATTTTTATCTTGGTGATTTTAAAAAAAATTTTAATCATCCAAACATTGTATCAAAGCTTTGAAACCATTACAAAACAAAGGATCTTAAATGTCATAAAAGGAAATGGAAATAACAATTCTTTCAGCATGAGGGTAAAAAAAAATCTAATCTTCCTCGACAAAAGGGCTAGAGATTCAGTGAACAATAACTTCTTATAAAGAGAGGCCAAGAAGTGTACTTGCTTTGAAACAGTTTAGTTTTGACCTTCAGCCTTACTGAAGAAGTTCGTCACTGTGCTTAAAAATTCTTTTTTTTCCCCTGATTGTATTTTCCTTAAGTTAAAAGGAATGCCTTCAACATTAGTTAGTGAAGCTACTCCAGCATGCCATTGGTGAACCTGAGTTGGAGCGGTGAAGGATTAAAGAAGACAGACAAAAGAACATAGATGGGACAAGGTGGATCACTGCCTGGATGAGGAAACAATGACACAGCCTGTAAACGGTAGCTTTATTTTATAGTCAGAGCACACAAAGCAAAGCAAGGGGAATTATCGACATGTTTGCAAAGTTCTTGGAAATTTCATTTCCATTTCATCACTCAAGCCTTCTTTTGGTAGCACTTGCTGTACCTCCACAGCTCTTAAACTACCCAACAATGAAGAAGGACTATAAGGTCCACCTTAATTATGCTTATTCTGGGTCTTATATGTGACTCTACCATAGATCAGTCCAAGGCTTGACCCTGTAGCCACTCCCTCTGTCTCCCCCCTTTATTTATTTTTATTTATTTCCATTTACTTTATTCATTATGATCACTTGGAATTATAAGGATTATTTCAACGTTGGGAATTCTAAAAAAAATTTTAAGCTATTACAATAAACATAAAACTTGAATATCAAAAGCAAAACTCTAGCTATTAATAAAACATAGCTGGCCAACACCTGTTTGACTCAATGGATAGACCATCAGTCTGTGGACTGAAAGGTCCCAGGTTCGATTCCGGTCAAGGGCATGTACATTGGTTGCGAGCACATCCCCAGTAAGGGGTGTGCAGAAGGCAGCTGATCGATGTTTCTCTCGCATCGACGTTTCTAGCTCTCTGTACCTCTCCCTTTCTCTCTGTGGAAAATCAATAAGATACATTTAAAAAAAAAAATTGCCGATGCAACACAGCAACAAGAGAGAAACCAAACTACAGTCATTTTAACATTTTTAGGACTATTTCTACAAAATGAAAGTTTCTTTTTCTGCTGGTGTATATCTACTCAAAGTCCTCATATTTGGCTGTGAAAGACTATAGAAAACTGGCAGCTCACCAACACTATTCAGAAACATGGCTGAGGGGAGTAGCTTCCACTCCTTCCTTTTCTACCATCTGCTGGGCCTCAGACATTACCTTCTTCAGCTGACCCCATGTTGGCACCTTGTTCCCTTGCATAACATCGCTATCTTCATCTTCTGCATTGCTGCTGTTACAGGAAATCAGAGAAGAACCAAGCAACGCTCAGAGAGTTTGGAGTCATACTTTATTGACTGAGGTGGGCTTAGAGAAAATGAATTCAAATTCTAAGCAAAGCTACAAGCAGAACTTGCCTTTTCATTAAAGAGCCAGCCCTACGTGGGCTTAGTTGTTATCTTGCTGCTGGCCTTAAAAACAACACAGTTCTAGCCAATTAAGAAATGCACCTGGCATGGCATTGAGAGTATGGGCATATCTAGTCTCTGGCCTACAAGGTCAGACAGCTAAGTTTATCTTCCTCATTATTCAAGCAGGCTAAAGCAAGCTAGAAAGCAAAGTTATATTTTTTGAATAAGAGGCCATCTAAAAAATAGCAGAGATTTCTGAACAAGTCGATTTACAAAATAGGAGTTAGCCTTCTCACTATCATCTAGGCAACTCTCAGTCCTTTGAACAAGGAGCTTCTCTGGGTCCATTGTGATGACACACGGAACGCTCTGGCACCCAAATAGGCTTCCCTGCTCCTTCTGGAAAGATACAAACACAACCTCTGCCCCACATCGTTATTGGATCTGGTCCAAACCATTGTCCAATTGGTGCATCCTTCCACCGGGCTAACTCCGAAGAGATTATGGTACTGGAGGTCCAATGTCTTTCAGTTGCTGTACAGCCCTCTGCATCGTAATTCAAAAAAATTAACACCTAACATCCTTCTCCCCTTTTTGTTTTTTGTAGAGAGTAGCTCTTTGTGTCACCTCAGGGCTCTTGAGATGTCATAAAGCTAAATTCTTGAAATACTACATTTGAAAATCTGTCAAATATACCCAATTTAAATTTTTTCCTTCCCCTCCTGCTTTGCCTTAGATGGGGAAAATAATGGTTTGCTAATTATAGGTAGGCCTGCCTAGCCTTTGTTTAAACTTCCCTTGTTTGCAAACTTTATAAATTTTACACCTTAACTGAACCTGCAAAGCCCCATGAGGTCCAGTGCCCATGAGCACATAAATTGTTAAAAATGTAATTTCCTCCTTGTTTTTGTTCCTGTACTGTCTTCTGCTTCTATTTGTCTACTTAATCTGTATCTCATTTTCTATCTTCTACTTTTCTACTTAATCTGTATCTTCTAAACAATATCTCAGCTATTACCTTTACTATTTACATTTCAGTCCTTTTGATTTCCATTTTTAGCTTTACAGTCCTTAGCAAAATGCCCTGGCTTTGCTTTAGGCGTCACTATCAGGAATTCCATTTTTTGCTTTATAGTCCTTAGACAAAACTTAAGAAATTTAAGAATTTGACTATGCCTCTTTGAGCATTGTTTCAAGATTTCATTCCTGAGACCCTGAATTTCCCATGTTTTCTACCCAGCTGTTAGAAAACCTCACTCCCTACCTTACTTTCAGTTTCTGCATGTGCTCCATGGGAACATCCTTTCACCTTACAATTGTAGTTTCCCTGTACTCGGGCCCCATGTTCGGGCACCACATGAGCCACGTCCAGCATGCCCATGGGTGAAACTGAGGAGGGAAGATGAAGGATTAAGGAAGACAGATAAGAGACTATATTTGGGACTAAGACGGATCACTGTGCCTGGAGGAGGTAACAGAGACACAGCCTGTAAGCCAAAGCTTTATTTTACAGTCAGAGCACACAAACCAAAACAAGGAGAGTGATCAACATGTTTCCTGCCAGTTTCACCTTGTTTTTGCAGCACTTGCTGTACCTCCCATAGCCCATTATCTCCCTAGGAAGGAACTAGGGAGGACTATAAGGTTAATCTTAATTATGCTAGAAGGTCTCTGCCCTCCAAGCTGGGACTTGTATGTGGCTCTGCCACAGGTTAGACCAAGGCTTGACTCTCTAGCCACTCCCTACAGTCCTACTGAGAATAGAAACAGGTTGTACTTCACAACATCAAGTTTTTCCTACAACTCTCTTAGGATGTAAACCTCCTCAAGTCTCCATGGTGACCCCATGATTGAGGGTGAAAGACATAAGTGAAGTCACTGTATCAATCATCCTTTTGCATTTAAAGCTAATTGCCTTCCTTAGTGACTACAAGGGTCTTCTGGAATTGCAAACAAGTATCAGGTTAACTATTTTCTCCTTCCTTTATCTAACTGCCAATAAATACTGAACACTTGCAGTGAAAGTAGCAGGATGTCAATGATGAGAAATACTAAAGTCCACCCTGGCCAGGTGACTTGGTTGGTTGGTGCATCGTCTTGTTCCTGGTCAGGGTACATAACTAGATTGAAGGTTCAGTGCCAAGTCAGTGCATCAGTGCATATAGGGAGGCAACAGATAGATGTTTCTCTCACATTAATGTTTCTCTCTCTCTCTCTCTCTCTCTCTCTCTCCATTCCTTTCTCTACAAAATCAATAAAAACATCCTTGGATTCAAATTAAAAGAAAGAAGACAAAATAAATACAAAAGTCATCAATACTAATAAAAGGATAATATGCTAATTAGACCGGATAGACCTGACATTTTCCAGACGACCTTCCAAACGTCCTTCCTGACAAAGGCAGGGCCAGGGAAGCACCTCCTAGGGTCCCAGGTGCTTGCAACCAGCCCTGGCAGTCTCTGCCTGGGTCTCGAGTGTCTGCAGCTGGCCAGAGGGAGGGAAGCCTGGGTTCTGCATGCCTGCAGTCAATCAGAGAGAGAGAAGTCGGGGTCCCAGGTGTAGGGCCAAGGTAGAGGCAGCTAGAGGCTATCAGGCAGGCAGGCAGGCAAATGGTTAGGGGTGATCAGGCAGACAGGCAGAGGGAATAGGGGTGATTCAGGCTGGCAGGCAGAGACAGTGGGGCAATCAGCCAGGCAGGCAGGTAAGCGGTTAGGAGCCAGCTGTCCTGGATTGGGAGAGGGATACCTGGCTGCTGGTTTAGGCCTGATCCTGGCAGTCAGACATCTTCCGAGGGGCTTCCCAGATTTTGAGAGAGTGCAAGCTGAGCTGAGGGACCCGCGTTCCCATGCACGAATTTCATGCACTGGGCCTCTAGCCCTATATAATAAAAGGCTAATATTCAAATTGCCCCCTAACCTGGAGTTCAAGCAGGAGTACAACCAGGGGGAGGGGCCAGCTGGCCAACTGCCCATGGACTTTTCCCCTCCTTTCCTCCCACCCCCAGTGACCAGCCTGGCCCAATCAGACCCAATCAGGGAAGGCAGGCTGGACCCAACCTGTCCACAAATCCTGCACCAGGCCTCTAGTGTAACAATAAAAAATAAGCACTCAAGACTTGGTGATTAAGGGGATAAAGACATATTGGTTCTCTCTTCCAAGGCCAAGCTTGCCCTTGTCATCTAACTAAGCCACCTTAGTACTGTGTCCCCACCCTACACAGATGCCTCCCCCACCCCCAACACTTGTCCCTTCTCCTTGGCCACAGCCATCCTGAGGACTTTCTCCCCAACCAATCCTTCCCTTCCTTCTGCATTCTGACAGGGTCTCTGGGATGCAAAGAAGATTTCCTCTAGAGTCTCAGCTCAGTGGCGTCATGCTCCCCCTGCTGCTCTGGCTCTGATTCTGGCTCTGGCTCTAGCTCCCCGTTCTAAATGTGGCTTAGGTTCCCTGTTTTTTGTTGTTGGTGTCTGACTCAATCAGCCTCCACCTTTGTCCCTCTATCCACTTCAGCTGAGACTGCTTGCTGGTAAATTTCCTCTTGTCTTTATCTCTGGCCTCTTAAACTCAACATTTACTTTAATAAATTATGGCATCACACAGTTCACATTGCTCCCAACAGGGAATACAACACCATAGACAGCTCTTGTGGACGGTGCCCTGTGGCAGGAGGAATGAAAGGAAACAGACAAGTAGGACACGATTGTTGGGAAAAACAGAAATGAACTCCATGGCTGAAGTGATAGAGAACTGGGGCATTTCCAAACCTGGGCACTTGAAGCGGAAACAGGACCTTCTGGCAGCAGAGCCCAGTGCCCAACCTCAGCCACCACCCCTGGCACTGGGAGCCCCCAGAGACCTATGTGGGACCACACCTTGATTGACCCAGGCCTCACCTTGTCCCTCCCTCCAGAGCAGGTCCAACAGAGCTATAAAGTTCCAGAAGGACAAAGGCTGGCTCTGTAGGTGAGAGGAGCAGAGCACACAGTGTAGGTTCACTGAAGGACCTACGGGAGAGTCGAGAAGGGGATGAGAGGGAGGGGAGGGAAGTGAGGCCTGGAGTGAGGGCCAGGAGAAATGAAGACTCCAGAGGCCCAGAAAGTGAGGAGCAACCTTGCGGAGGCGAGATGGTAAAGGCTCAGTGGGGAGGTGGATGCTGTTCTCAGGTGGAGAGGAGCAGAGACCACTGGCTGCCATGTTCTCCCCTCCCATAGCCTCAGTGCCACAGTCCACTCCCTGGCTGCCCACTGGGACACCACACACAGGACTGTGCAGGGAGGATAAACTTAAAGGAACAGCCAAATCACCTCCCTCTTCTACAGAGCAGAAAGGCATTTGGGGATAAGCAGTCCTAAAAAGGGGGCCCAGACAAGAAAAGACATTAGGAACTTGAATGCATATTCCTGGGTGGGGGAAACCAGCCTGAAAAGGCTACAGACTGGTGAGTTCGACCTTATGACATTCTGGAAAAGGGAAAAATTATGGAGATGGTAAAAGATCAGGGGGTGGGGGTGGGGAGGGCTGTGTAGCTGAGCACAGAGGATTTTTAGGGCAGTGAAACTACTCTGTGGGATTAGCAATGGTGGTTACATTTCAGTATACACCTGTCCAAACCATGGAGTGTGCAGCACCAAGAGTGAACCCGAAGGTAAACTATGGACTTTGGGTGCTAATGGTGTGTCAGTGTAGGTTCACTGATGGTAGGAAATGTACCACTCTGGTGAGTAATGTTGAAAATGGGGGAGACTGCCTAGAGACAAAATGGCGAAAAACTAGATGGACGGGCTCTGAGCCTTGTCCCGAAGCAGAAAGAGAGAGCGGTTGAGGGTCACACTGGGAGTGTTTGTTAGCAAGCTAAGAGACAGGCTAACTCCAGGAGAAGGTGGGGGGCTGCTGATCAGGGTGGCCCTGACAGGGAAGCACCCACAGCGGGGCTGGGTCCCCTCCCAGAGATACCTACGGGCTTGGACGGGGAAATCTCTCCATCTTTAAAGGAAAAGTGGATCTTGTCAGAGGCCTAAATATTACAGCTGCAGCGACCACCGAGCAGCTGTGAGCCCCAGAACACCAGTCCCAGGCAGCACGAACACTTGGACTCAAAGGAGCACTCCACTGCATGGCGAAAAGGTCAGATTTCGCGAGGCTAGGGAGAGTCTCTGTGAAGACAGAATCCCGTGTGCTGAGAGGAAGCTGGAGGACCGAGGCAGTGTTTACAAGGAGAAGCCCCGGGCTGTTGGGCTGGGGTGTCCCCTGATTGTGGAATGGGCTCCGAATAGGGGAGATATCTAAAGAACAACACGTTTTGATCTGACTCGGAGTCATATCTGGAGAATTACAGGGGAGTGCAGTTGGCTCGAACTTGTCCCCCAGCCTCCACAGATCAGTGTCACGGAGAGGGGGAAAAAATACCTATAGAGGCTTTAGAACCCTGGAAGGCAACCCAGAAACACTGCCACCCAGAGGCTAAATCACAAATTGACCCTAATGTAATAAAATATCAAAGTAAGGCCCGCTTAAAAATCAGGACCTGATTACAACACTTAGGAGCAGTGAAATGCAGGGAACTGCAATACTGTCCAGACTGGGAAACAGGCAGACCAAACAGAACACTAGAGGAAGTGCATGACCTTTACTACTGCACATTTTATTTAATTTTTTATTTTTATTTTTTAATTTTTTAATTTTTGTTTTTATTTACAATATTTGCAACATTTATTCAAGAAACTGTTTTGTTCTTTTTCCTCACTTGATTTTACCTTTTTAATTAATACTTTTTTATTTGTAATCAGCATTATTACTACTGCTATTTTATCTTTTTTTATATTATTTACTTTTGTTTATGTTTATTTTTTTTTAAGTATCATATTATTTGCTCTTTATTTTACTTCAGGATTAGTGTTCTACAGACTATTTTTACCTTTCCTTCAGCAACTCTTTATCTCAACCCTACCTTTATGCCATTACTCTCTTCCTAACCTTTCTCCCTTTTGGTGTCCTGTTTATCTTAACCCTTTCCTGCTCTAGATTTTCCCTATTCTTTCTATTTATCCCCTGCTAAAATGTCACCCTATTTGTGTCTACCTAATATCCAACCCCCTGATCCAAGCCCATACACACCTCCCTTTTTGCTGTCAAAAAAAAAAAAAAGCTGCTTGATCAGAATTGAACCAGGACTCTTCAGTCTGCAAGCTGATGCTCTATCCACTGAGCCAAACCAGGGCAGTTCTGATCCCACCTTCACATAGCTACCCCTCAATACGTAAGGCCAAGCTTATTGAAGACACCTTTGCTAATCCATCAATGCTCAAAGAGATCCAAGCCCACTCCAGGCCAAACGGTGTCTATGCAGCTGCACTCAGGCTACGCACCTTGGAGACTGCAGGAATAGAGAAGGATCTAACTCTCTTCTGTCTCTGCATACGCAAAGCCAATCTGTGAGTTCCCAGCTTGTGAGCCTGATCTCCTTACGCTGGTAAGACTGGAATAGGAGGCCTGGAAAAACCACCGCAGAGAAGACCATCGAGCAGATGAGACACCGCAATTGGCACAAACGCGTGGATTCAAGGGAGCTCTTCAATCACCCACGAAAAGGAGAGATAAATCAACACAGGAGAGAGACATCCTGAAGAGAGACCGTGGGGAGACAAAGAAACAGCCAACAAATGAAAGAAAAGCAGGCATCACCAGAAAAGGAATTAAACGAGTTAGAGGCAAGCAACCTACCAGAGCAAGAATTCAGAGTAACCATCTTAAGATGGCTAAAAAGAATGGAAGACAAATTTGACAATATGAGTAAGAACCAAGAAGAAATGAAAAAAAAACAAGAGGAAATGAAGATGACTCAAGATGAAATGAAAAATGACATCGCTACTATGAAGAACTCAATAGAAAGCATCAAGAGCAGACTAGAAGAAGCAGAGGATCGCATCAGTGAGCTAGAAGACAAGATGGAATAAAATACCCAATTAGAGCAGCTTCTAGAAAAAAAAAATTAAAAAGCAGGAGGAGAACCTACGGGAGCTTTGGTACAATGCAAAACAAAACAATATTCGAATAATAGGGGTTCCAGAAGGAAAGAAAACGGAGGTAGACATGGAAAACATATTTCAAGAAATAATGACAGAAAACTTTCCTGAGATTGAGAAGAAAAAACCCACACGAATCCAAGATGCTTGCAGAGTCCCAAGCAAAATGGATCCCAGAAGACCGACGCCAAGACATATTATAATTAAATTGGCAAACACCAATGACAAAGTAAGAATCTTAAAAGCAGCCAGAGAGAGACAGAAAGTTACATATAAAGGAACCCCCATCAGACTAACAACTGATTTCGCAACAGAAACTTATCATTTCAGAAGGGAATGGGATGAAATATACAAAGTCATGCAAAGAAAGGGTCTGAATCCAAGAATACTGTACCCAGCAAGGCTATCAATCAAAATTGAAGGTGAAATCAGGAGCTTCACAGACAAAAAAAGACTAAAGGAATTTATCTCCACCAAACCAGCAATGCAAGAAATGCTAAAGGGTCTACTGTAAAAATAAAGAAATAGGAAGCGAAGAAGGAAGACAGAGGTATAGAATAAAAATGGCGTCAAATGAGTACCTATCATTAATAACATTAAATGTAAATGGTTTAAATGCTCCAATCAAAAGACATAGGGTAACAGATTGGATAAGAAAACAAGACCCATACATCTGTTGTCTACAAGAAATCCCCTCAGGAAAAGAGATGCACACAGACTGAGGGTGAAGGGATGGAAAAAGGTTTTCCAGGAAATGGAAATGAAAAGAAAGCCGGGGTAGCAATATTTATATCTGACAAATTAGATCTCAGAGTGGAGGACATAACAAGAGATAATGAAGGCCACTTCATAATACTAAAGGGAGCAATCAAACAAGAAGAAATAACCCTGGTAAACATATATGCACCCAATACGAGAGCACCCAAACACATAAAAAAAAAAACGGCTGGAGGACATTAAGGGAGAGATTAATAGCAATACAATCATATTAGGAGATTTTAATACCCCACAGTCACCCTTCGACAAATCATCTAAACAAAAAATCAGCAAAGAAATATCAATCCTAAATGACTCACTAGACCAGATGGAATTAATTGACATATTCAGAACATTCCACCCCAAAGCCACAGAATATACATTCTTCTCAAGTGCACATGGGACATTCTCAAAGATAGACCACATTTTGATACATAGGCAAAGTCTCTTCAAATTCAAGAAGATAGAAATCATATCAAGCATCTTCTCAGATCATAGTGGCATAAAACTGGAAATTAACTACAATAAAAATAATGCAAAGAAATCAAACACATGGAGACTAAACAGCTTGCTATTAAACAAGGACTGGGTTACCAGAGAAATCAAGGAAGAAATTAAAAACATCCTGGAAACAAATGACAATGAAACCACAACTATCCAAAATCTACGGGACACAGCAAAAGCAGTTTTGAGAGGGAAGTTCATATCCTTACAAGCCTATTGCAAAAAACTAGAAAAAAGGGTAACCAAATGATCTAACTCTACAACTCAAAGAGTTAGAAAAAGAGCAACAAGAAAAGTCCAGTGTAAGCAGAAGGAAGGAAATAACAAAAATCAGAGCAGAGATAAATGACATAGAAACCAAAGAAACAATACATAAGATCAACAAAACCAAGAGCTGGTTCTTTGAAAGGATAAACAAGATAGATGGACCTCTAGCCAGACTAACCAAGAAACAAAGAGAGAGGACCCAAATAAACAAAATCAGAAATGAAAGAGGTGAAATAACAACAGACCCCACCGAAATACAACGGATTGTTACAAAATACTATGAACAACTCTACTCCAACAAACTGAACAACCTGGAGGAAATGGACATATTCCTAGAAAAATACAAACTTCCAAAACTCAATTAGGAAGAATCTAAAAATCTCAATAAACCAGTGACTTGGGAAGAAATTGAAACAGTCATCTAAAAGCTTCCAGCAAACAAAAGCCCAGGGCCAGATGGCTTCACAGGAGAGTTTTACCAAACATTCAAGGGAGAACTAAAACTATCCTCCTCAGACTATTTCAAAAAATCCAAGAGGAAGGAACACTTCCAAACTCCTTCTATGAAGCCAGCATCACCCTAATACCGAAACCAGATAAAGACAACTCAATGAAAGAGAATTACAGGCCAATATCCCTCATGAACATAGATGCCAAAATCCTCAACAAAATTCTAGCAAATGTACTCCAGAAGAACATCACAAAGATCATACACCACAACCAAGTATGATTTATTCCAGGAATGCAAGGATGGTACAATATCCGCAAATCAGTAAACGTGATACATCACATAAACAAATTGAAAAATAAAAATCATATAGTCATATCAATTGATGCAGAAAAAGCATTTGATAAAATCCAACACCCTTTCCTGATAAAAAAAACTCTCAACAAGGTGGGACTACAAGGATCATACCTCAACATAATAAAAGCTATATATGATAAACCCACAGCCAACATTATACTCAATGGGCAAAAACTAAAACCATTCCCTCTAAGAACAGGAACAAGACAGGGATGCCCACTCTCGCCACTCCTGTTTGACATAGTACTGGAAGTACTAGCCATTGCAATTAGACAAGAGGAGGAAATAAAAGGCATCTAAATTGGAAAAGAAGAAGTAAAGTTATCAATCTTTGCAGATGACATGATATTGTACATAAAAAAACCAAAAGACTCCATTAAAAAACTAATTGACTTAATAAATGAATTTGGCAATGTAGCAGGATACAAAATTAATGCCAAGAAATCCATGGCATTTCTATACACCAACAGTGAAACTGCAGAAACAGAGACTAAAAAAGCAATTGCATTTACCATCACACCAAAAAAAATTAAGATACCTAGGAATAAATTTAACTAAGGAAGTAAAGGACCTATGTGCAGAAAACTACACAACACTGAAAAAATAGATAGAGGAAGATGTAAGGAGATGGAAGAACATGCCATGTTCATGGATTGGTAGAATCAACATAATCAAAATGTCCATACTTCCTAAAGCAATCTATAAGTTCAGTGCACTCCCCATTAAAATACCAACGACATATTTCACCGACCTAGAAAGAACTCTCCAAAAGTTCATTTGGAACAATAAAAGGCCCCGAATAGCCACAGCAATCCTGAGAAAGAAGAGTAAAGTAGGAGGGATCTCAATACCAGACATCAAACTATATTACAAAGCCACTGTTCTCAAAACAGCCTGGTACTGGCACAAGAACAGACATATAGATCAATGGAATCGAATCGAGAACCCAGATATCAACCCATATCACTATGCTCAATTAATATTTGACAAAGGAGACACGAATATACAATGGAGTCAAGACAGTTTCTTCCATAAACGGTGTTGGGAAAATTGGACAGACACATGCAAAAGAATGAAACTAGATCACCAACTTACACCATTCACAAAAATAAACTCAAAATGGATACAGGACTTAAACATCAGATGGGAAACCATAAAAATACTAGAAGCATCCACAGGCAGCAAAATCTCAGACGTAAGCCAAAAGAACTTCTTCACTGATACTAACCCTAGGGAAATGGAAGCTAAAGAGATAATAAACAAATGGGACTATATCAAAATAAAAAGCTTTTTTACAGCAAAAGAAACCATCAACAAAACAACAAGAAAGCCCACTGTGTGGGAGAACATATTTGCAAATGATACCACTGATAAAGGTTTAATCTCCAACACCTACAAACAGCTTATACAACTAAATAAAAGGAAGATGAATAATCCAATTAAAAAATGGGCAATGGACCTAAATAGAATATTTTCAAAAAAACACAGAAGGAAGGCCAAAAGGCACATGAAAACATGCTCAAAGTCACTAATTGTCTGAGAGATGCAAATCAAAACAACAATGCGGTACCATCTCACACCTGTCAGAATGGCCAACATCAACAAATCAACAAATAACAAGTGTTGGCGAGGTTGCGGAGAAAAAGGAACCCTCGTGCACTGCTGGTGGGAATGCAGACTGGTGCAACCACTGTGGAGAACAGTGTGGAGTTTCCTCAAAAAACTGAAAATGGAACTCCCATTTGACCCAGTAATCCCACTTCTAGAAATATATCCCAAGAAACGAGAAACACCAATCAGAAAGGATATATGCACCCCTATGTTCATAGCAGCACAATCTACAATAGCCAGAATTTGGAAACAGCCTAGGTGCCCGTCAGCAGATGATTGGATCAAAAAACCATGGTACATCTACACAATGGAATACTATGCTGCCATAAAAAAGAAGGAATTCTCATCATTTGCAGCAACCTGGATGGAATTGGAGAACATCATGCTGAGTGAAATAAGCCAATCAATGAAAGAGAAATACCACATGACCTCACTTATTTGTCGATAATAAAGAACATTATAAACTGATGAACCGAAAGATAGATATAGAGACAGTATATCAACAAGTAGACTGTCAAATTACAGCAGGGAGGGGAGGAAGATCTGGGGGAAATAATAGATCTAACGAAGGACTTTTATACATGCATATAAGTACAACCAATGGACACAAAACTCTGGGGAGGGAGGGGATGTGTGGGAGGGAGGGAGGGGGGCAAAAAAATGAATAAAATATATTAAAAAAATAAATAAAATTTTTTTTAAAAAGTGACCTCTGGGGGGGGGGGGGGAAGCTTTCTCTCTATTCTTTTCTAGTTGTAGGTTGAATGTTAACTATATCAAAGTTTTATGCTTTTTTGTGAGATTGTTTTGCTTATTCTTTTTGTTTGCTTGTATGTTTTTATTAGCTGTGTTTTAGTTAGTTTTTACTTCTGCTTTCCCTTTCCTCACTTGATATTAGTTGATGTTGTAAGTTGTGTTAATCTCCAGATACTTGTTGCTGGCATTTGCTGTGATTAAAGGTTGTTTTATAGGAGTTTCCTTCCCATATATATATAGTTAGTTCCTCGTTTCTCTCTTAGTATCGTTCTAGTTTCTCTCTCTCTCTCTCTCTCTCTCTCTCTCTCTCTCTCTCTCTCTCTCTCTTTTCTTTTTCCTTCTCCCAATTTCATTTTGCCACTCTTTTTTTTCTCTCTCTCTTCTACCTCCCTACCCCCCAATTTGCCTTTCTATAATGGTCACCTTCATTGGAGGTTATCAATATTGCAAACACATTTCTGTTCAGTGCCTTGTGTGTTGTACCTGGATGTATTGTATTTTGTGCCTTTAAATCAATGCAGGAGAGAGAGAACTACATAACCAGACATCCTAAAAAGAGAGATCATGGGGAGACAAAGAAAAGCCCTCATATGAAAGAAAACCCAGCATCACCAGAAAAGGAAGTAAATGAGTTAAAGGCAAGCAACCTACCAGAGCAAGAATTCAGAGTAATGATCATAAGATGGCTAAAAAGAATGGAAGACAATTTTGACAATATGAGTAAGAACCAAGAGAAAATGAAGAATGAAGGAGAAATGAAAAAATGACATCGCTACTGTAAAGAACTCAATAGAAAGCATCAAGAGTACACTAGAAAAAGCAGAGGACCACATCAGTGAGCTAGAAGACAAGATGGAAAAAAATACCCAATTAGAGCAGCTTCTGGGAAAAAAATTAAAAAGCAGGAGGAGAGCCTAAGGGAACTTTGGGACAATACAAGACAAAACAATATTAGAATAATAGGGGTTCCAGAAGGAAAGGAAACTGAGGAAGACATGGAAAACGTATTTCAAGAAATAATGACAGAAAACTTTCCTGAGATAGAGAAGAAAAAAACCCACACAAATCTAAGAAGCTTGCAGAGTCCCAAGCAAAATGAATCCCAAGAGACCGACACCAAGGCACATTATAATTAAATTGGCAAACACCACCAACAAAGTACCGTAAGAATCTTAAAAGCAGCCAGAGAGAGACAGAAAGTTGCATATAAAGGAACCCCCATAAGACTAGCAACTGATTTCTCAACAGAAACTCATCAGGCCAGAAGGGAATGGAATGAAATATACAAAGTCATGCAAAGGAAGGGTCTGAATCCAAGAATAATGTACCCAGCAAGGCTATCAATCAAAATTGAAGGTGAAATCAGGAGCTTCACAGACAAAAACAGACTAAGGGAATTTATGGCCACCAAACTCAATAAGTTAACAAGGACAATGCAAGCTAGAGGAGAAACAACTTTCCCCCAGATCCCCCACCGTCCCCACACTTTCTTCTCTGGTCTCAGAGAGCAGATGATGCACAAAGAGATGCAGCAACCTCCTCCCTCTCCCCCACGCCTCAGCATGAAGAGCTAGTGCCACCCTCAGCTGGGAGCTGGCCTAACCTTCCCGTTCCTGCCCTTTATCATCCACCCAAACTGGGGAGGGAAGGAGGGCAGCCCCACACACCCACATCATTCACTTCTCTCCCTTCTGAGCATCCAGTTGGTAGGAAAGTCTGAGACTGGGCTTTTGGGGGGGGAAAGGTTGCACAGAACCACCCCCATTATCTGTTGTGTGGGGTCCCTCACCAGGCTTGGGGCCCACTCCCTAGTGATAATCTGTGTGCCCTTGCTTGCCTTTGCCTTTGCTCCTGGTTTCCAAGGGATATCTTAAGCAGACGGATCTTTGATCATGCCCAATATTCCAGAAACCTGCTTGAAGAGCTTTCACTTGTAGGGCAGTAGGAAGATGATCTTCAAACCTTTTATCCTCACATTATTGAGGTAAACATTCTGGGATTTGGACAAAGCACTTTTGTAACAACTGATATAATATTTAAAACATCAACAATTTTTATCTTGGTGATTTTTAAAAAATTTTTAATCATCCAAACATTGTATCAAAGCTTTGAAACCATTACAAAACAAAGGATCTTAAATGTCATAGAAGGAAATGGAAATAACAAATCTTTCAGCATGAGGGTAAAAAAAAATCTAATCTTCCTCGACAAAAAGGGCTAGAGATTCAGTGAACAATAACTTCTTATAAAGAGAGGCCAAGAAGTGTACTTGCTTTGAAACAGTTTAGTTTTGACCTTCAGCCTTACTGAAGAAGTCGGTCACTGTGCTTAAAAATTCTTTTTTTTCCCCTGATTGTATTTTCCTTAAGTTAAAAGGAATGCCTTCAACATTAGTTAGTGAAGCTACTCCAGCATGCCAGTGGTGAACCTGAGTTGGAGCGGTGAAGGATTAAAGAAGACAGACAAAAGAACATAGATGGGACAAGGTGGATCACTGCCTGGATCAGGAAACAATGACACAGCCTGTAAACGGTAGCTTTATTTTATAGTCAGAACACACAAAGCAAAGCAAAGGGGATTATCAACATGTTTGCAAAGTTCTTGGAAGTTTCATTTCCATTTCATCACTCAAGCCTTCTTTAAGCAGCACTTGCTGCACCTCCACAGCCCTTTAGCTACGCAGGAACAAAGAAGGTCTATGTCAAGCTTAATTGTGCTAGGCAGGCACTGCCCTCCAATCTGATTCTTATATGTGACTCTACCACAGGTCAGTCCAAGGCTTGACCCTATAGCCACTCCCTCCATTCTCCACTTTATTTATTTTTATTTATTTCCATTTACTTTATTCATTATGATCACTTGGAATTATAAGGAGTATTCCAAAGTTGGGAATTCTAAAAAATTTTAAGCTATTACAATAAATATAAAACTTGAATATCAAGAGCAAAACTCTGACTATTAATAAAACAATAATAAAACATTGCCGGTACAACACAGCAACAAGAGAGAAACCAAACTACATACATTTTAACATCTTTAGACTATTTCTACAAAATGAAAGTTTCTTTTTCTGCTGGTGTATATATACTCAAAGTCCTTATATTTGGCTGTGAAAGACTATAGAAAACTGGCAGCTCACCAACACTATTCAGAAATATGGCTGAGGGGAGTAGCTTCCACTCCTTCCTTTTCTACCATCTGCTGGGCCTCAGACATTACCTTCTTCAGCTGACCCCATGTTGGCACCTTGTTCCCTTGCATAACATCGTTATCTTCTTCTTTTGCATTGCTACTGTTACAGGAAATCAGAGAAGAACCAAGCAATGCTCAGAGAGTTTAGAGTCACGCTTTATTCACTGAGGTGGGCTTAGAGAAAATGAATTCAAATTCTAAGCAAAGCTACAAGCAGAACTTGCCTTTTCATTAAAGAGCCAGCCCTACGTGGGCTTAGTGGTTATCTTGCTGCTGGCCTTAAAAACAACACAGTTCTAGCCAATTAAGAAATGCACCTGAGAGACAAAATCGGGAAAAATAGATGGGCGAATTCTGAACCCTGTCCCAAAGCAGAAAGAGAGAGCAGCTGAAGGTCTTGTGCTGTGAGTGTTTACTAGCTAGTTGGGAGACAGCAAACACCAGAAGAAACTGCTGGGGGGCCGCTGAAGGGTCCCCCTCACAGGGAAGCACCCACGCAGGGCTACGTCCCTTCCTGGAGCTACCTACCGGCTTGGAAGGGAAAATCTCGCCATCTTGAGAGAAAGATTGGATCTTGTCAGAGGCCTGAATATCCACAGCCGCAGCGAACACCAAGCAGCTGTGACCCCCAGAACGCAAATCCCAGGCAGCGCGAACACTTGGACTCACAGGAGTGCCCCACCGCACAGCAAAAAGGTCATATTTCGCAGGAGAGGGTGGTGAGCACTCGTGGCAAAGACAAAGATCTGCGCGCACAGGGCATGCGGAAACTGGAGGACAGGGGTGGTGATTACAAGTTGAAGCCCCGGCTGTTGGGCGGGTGTCACCCGTGAAAGTGGACGGGGCTCCTAACAGGGGAGATATCTAAAGAGCAACACATTTGGATCTGGCTCGGAGGGATATCGGAGAGTTGCGGGAGATTGCAGTTGGCTCGGACTTGCTCCCTCCCCCCCTCCATAGATCAGTGCCACTGGAGAGGCTTGAGCCTGGGAAGTCAACTGGAAACACTGCCACTCAGAGGCTAATTCACAAATTGACTCTAGTGAAATAAAAACAAAGCAAAACCTGCTTAAAAATCAGGACTGGATCACAACAATACAAGAAGCGAATGACCTTCATTACTGCAAATTTTATGTAAATTTTTTAAATTTTATCATTATTATTATTTTTAATTTTTTAATTTTTGTTTTTTATTTTTGTTTTCATTATTTGAAACGTTTACTGAAGAAAGTATTTTTTTTCTTAAGTAAAGACCCATATATCTGTTATCTACAAGAAACCCACTTCAGAAAAAAAGACACACAAAAACTGAGGGTGAAGGGATGGAAAAAAGTTTTCCAGGCGAATGGAAATGAAAAAAAAAAAGCTGGGGTAACAATATTTTTATCTGACAAATTAGATCTCAGAGTGAAGGACATAACAAGAAATAATGAAGGCCACTTCAAAATGCTAAATGGAGCAATCCAACAAGAAGAAATAACCCTGGTAAACATATATGCATCCAATATGGGAGCACCCAAATACAGTAAAAAACTGCTGGAGGACATTAAGGGAGAGATTAATAGGAATACAATCATAGTAGGAGATTTTAATACCCCACTGTCACCCTTCAACAAATCATCTAAACAAAAAAATCAGCAGAGAAATATCAATCCTAAATGGCTCACTAGACCAGATGGAATTAATTGACATATTCAGAACATTCCACCCCAAAGCCACAGAAAATACATTCTTCTCAGGTGCACATGGGACATTCTCAAAGATAGACCACATTTGGGGGCATAGGCAAAGACTTTTCAAATTCAAGAAGATAGAAATCATATCAAGCATCTTCTCAGATCATAGTGGCATAAAACTGGAAATTAACTACAATAAAAATAATGCAAAGAAATCAAACACATGGAGACTAAACAGCATGCTATAAAACAAGGACTGGGTTACCAGAGAAATCAAGGAAAAAATTAAAAACATCCTGGAAACAAATGACAATGAAAACACAACTATCCAAAATCTATGGGACACAGCAAAAGCAGTTTTGAGAGGGAAGTTCATATCCCTACAAGCCTATTGCAAAAAACAAGAAAAAATGGTCACAGATTATCTAACTCTACAACTCAAAGAGTTAGAAAAAGAGCAACAAGAAAAGCCCAGTGTAAGCACAAGAAAGGAAAAAACAAAAATCAGAGCAGAGATAAACGACATAGAAACCAAAGAAACAATACATAAGATCAACAAAACCAAGAGCTGGTTCTTTGAAAGGATAAACAAGATAGATGAACTTCTAGCCAGGCTAACCAAGAAACAAAGAGAGAGGACCCAAATAAACAAAATCAGAAATGAAAGAGGTGAAATAACAACAGACCCTGCTGAAATACAAAGGATTCTTACAAAATACTACAAACAACTCTATTCCAACAAACTGAACAACCTGGAGGAAATGGACATATTCCTAGAAAAATACAACCTTCCAAAACTCAATCAGGAAGAATCTAAAAATCTCAATAGAGCACTGACTTGGGAAGAAATTGAAACAGTCATCAAAAAGCTTCTAGCAAACAAAAGCCCAGGGCCAGATGGCTTCACAGGAGAGTTTTACCAAACATTCAAGGAAGAACTAAAACCTGTCCTCCTCAGACTATTCCAAAAAATTGAAGAGGAAGGAAAACTTCCAAACTCCTTCTATGAAGCCTAATACCAAAGCATCACCCTAATACCGAAACCAGATAAAGACAACTCAATGAAAGAGAATTACAGGCCAATATCCCTCATGAACATAGATGCCAAAATCCTCAACAAAATTCTAGCAAATCAGCTCCAGCAGAGCATCACAAAGATCATACACCATGACCAAGTAGGATTTATTCCAGGAATGCAAGGATGGTACAATATCCGCAAATCAATAAATGTGATACATCACATAAACAAATTGAAAAATAAAAATCATATAGTCATATCAATTGATACAGAAAAAGCATTTGATAAAATCCAACACCCTTTCCTGATAAAAAACTCTCAACAAGGTGGGACTACAAGGATCATACCTCAACATAATAAAAGCTATATATGATAAACCCACAGCCAACATCATACTCAATGGGCAAAAACTAAAACCATTCCCTCTAAGAACAGGAACAAGAAAGAGATTCCCACTATCGCTACTCCTCTTTGACTTAGTACTGGAAGTACTAGCCATCGCAATTAGACAAGAAGAGGAAATAAAAAGCATCCAAATTGGAAAAGAAGAAGTAAAGTTATCCTTCTTTGCAGATGACATGATATTGTACATAAAAAAACCAAAAGACTCCATTAAAAAACTAATTGACTTAATAAATGAATTTGGCAATGTAGCAGGATACAAAATTAACGCCAAGAAATTTATGGCATTTCTATACACCAACAGCGAACTTATAGAAACAGAGACTAAAAAAGCAATTCCATTTACCATCGCACCAAAAAATTTAAGATACCTAGGAATAAATTTAACTAAGGAAGTAAAGGACCTATATGCGGAAAACTACACAACACTGAAAAAATAGATAGAGGAAGATATAAACAGATGGAAGAACATACCATGTTCATGGATTGGTAGAATCAACATCATTAAAATGTCCATACTTCCTAAAGTAATCTATAGGTTCAATGCAGTCTCCATTAAAATACCAACAGCATATTTCACTGACCTAGAAAGAGCTCTCCAAAAGTTCATTTGCAACAATAAAAGACCCCGAATAGCCACAGCAATCCTGAGAAAGAAGAGTAAAGTAGGAGGGATCTCAATACCAGACTTCAAGCTGTATTACAAAGCCACTGTTCTCAAAACAGCCTGGTACTGGCACAAGAACAGACATATAGATCAATGGAATTGAATTGAGAACCCAGATATCAACCCAAATCACTATGCTCAATTAATATTTGACAAAAGAGGCACAAATATACAATGGAGTCAAGAAAGTCTCTTTAATAAATGGTGTGGGGAAAATTGGACAGATACATGCAAAAGAATGAAACTAGATCACCAACTTACATCATACACAAAAATAAACTCAAAATGGATACAGGACTTAAACATAAGACAGGAAACCATAAAAATACTAGAGGCATCCACAGTCAGCAAAATCTCAGACATATGCCAAAAGAACTTCTTCACTGATACTACCCCTAGGGCAATGGAAGCTAAAGAGAAAAGAAACAAATGGGACTATATCAAAATAAAAAGCTTTTTTACAGCAAAAGAAACCATCAACAAAACAACAAGAAAGCCCACTGTATGGGAGAACATATTTGCAAATGATATCACTGATAAAGGTTTAATCTCCAACATCTACAGACAGCTCATACAACTAAATAAAAGGAAGATGAATGATCCAATTAAAAAATGGGCAATGGACCTAAATAGAATATTTTCAAAAGAAGACAGAGGGAAGGCTAAGAGGCACATGAAAACATGCTCAAAGTCACTAATTATCCGAGAGATGCAAATCAAAACAACAATGCAGTATAATCTCACACCTGCCAGAATAGCCAACATCAACAAATCAACAAACGACAAGTGTTGGCGAGGTTGTGGAGAAAAAGGAACCCTCGTGCACTGCTGGTGGGAATGTAGACTGGTGCAACCACTGTGGAGAACAGTATGGAGTCTCCTCAAAAAACTGAAAATGGAACTCCCATTTGACCCAGTAATCCCACTCTTAGGAATATATCCCAAGAAACTAGAAACACCAATCAGAAAGGCTATATATAACACCCCTATGTTCATAACAGCACAATCTACAATAGCTAGAATCTTGAAACAGCCTAGGTGCCCGTCAGCAGATGATTGGATCAAAAAACCATGGTACATCTACACAATAGAATACTATGTGGCCATAAAAAAGAAGGAATTCTCATCATTTGCAGCAACCTGGATGGGATTGGAGAACATCATGCTGAGTGAAATTAGCCAGTCAATGAAAGAGAAATACCACATGATCTCACTCATTTATGGATATTAAAGAACAATATAAACTGATGAACTAAAAGTCAGATATAAAGACAGTAAAGCAACAGCAAACTGTCAAATTACAGCAGAGAGGGTAGGGAGATCTGGGGGAGATAAAAGATCAACCGAAGGACTTGTATACATGCATATAAGTACAACCAATGGACACAAAACTCTGGGGAGGGAAGGTATGTATGGGAGGGGGGGCAATGTTAAAATATGTACACAGATAATAATTTAATAAAAATAAATAAGTAAATAAATATATATATTTTAAAATAAATATATATATGTATGTATGTATATATAGAAGTATTTAGGGTATGGAGTCACTCACAATGTATAAAATCACTCATATATATATCACATATATGTATGTATATCTATAATAATAAAAGTATAATATGCTAATTAGACTGGAAAGCCGAACATCCCTCTGGGATGTCCTTCCAGACAACCTTCCAGATAAAGCCAGGGCTGTGAGGGCCAAGGCAAGCCGGTTGGGAGGGCTGAGCCCCTTGCACAAACTTCCTGCATCAGGCCTCTAGTATATCTATTTATACTGAATTATTTGAGAGTAATAGAGATAACACACACACACACACACACACACACACACACAATGTCCTCAATGTCATCAATAGATTCTCTGATGTTAAGAGAAACAAGGTATAACAAAACCAATTTTAGCATAAGCTAATTGATAGAAACAAGATTTCTATGGCATTTCATCAATGTTAGAAAAAAATGATGTTGAGTGAATAAATTAATGTCATTTGAGGACCTGCTCTGTGTGTGTATATACATACATACACATATGGGAGGGGTGGGGGAAGAGAAAGGAGAGGGAGAAATGGAGAGTATGAGAGTACAAATGATAAAGCAAATGAGGCAAGATGTTAACAATAAGTGATTAATAACCTACTCTGGATAAAGGGTCGGGTGATGTATATACTATTCATATTCTTGCAATTCTTCTGTATGCTTGAAACTACCTCCAAATAAAATATTAAATGTCAAAACTAAAAATAAAAAAAATGCACCTGGCATGGCAATGAGAGTATGGGCATATCTAGTCTCTGGCCTACAAGGTCAGACAGCTAAGTTTATCTTCCTCATTATTCAAGAAGGCTACAGCAAGCTAGAAAGCAAAGTTATATTTTTAGAATAAGAGGCCATCTAAAAAATAGCAGAGATTTCTAAACAGTCGTTTTACAAAATAGGAGTTAGCCTTCTCACTATCATCTAGGCAACTCTCAGTCCTTTGAACAAGGAGCTTCTCTGGGTCCATTGTGGTGACACACGGAACGCTCTGGCACCCAAATAGGCTTCCCTGCTCCTTCTGGAAAGATACAAACACAACCTCTGCCCCACATCGTTATTGGATCTGGTCCAAACCATTGTCCAATTGGTGCATCCTTCCACCGGGCTAACTCCGAAGAGATTATGGTACTGGAGGTCCAATGTCTTTCAGTTGCTGTACAGCCCTCTGCATCGTAATTCAAAAAAATTAACACCTAACATCCTTCTCCCCTTTTTGTTTTTGTAGAGAGTAGCTCTTTGTGTCACCTCAGGGCTCTTGAGATGTCATAAAGCTAAATTCTTGAAATACTACATTTGAAAATCTGTCAAATATACCCAATTTAAATTTTTTCCTTCCCCTCCTGCTTTGCCTTAGATGGGGAAAATAATGGTTTGCTAATTATAGGTAGGCCTGCCTAGCCTTTGTTTAAACTTCCCTTGTTTGCAAACTTTATAAATTTTACACCTTAACTGAACCTGCAAAGCCCCATGAAGTCCAGTGCCCATGAGCACATAAATTGTTAAAAATGTAATTTCCTCCTTGTTTTTATTCCTGTACTATCTTCTACATAAGATAAGTTTTCTACTTAATCTGTATCTCATTTTCTATCTTCTACTTTTCTACTTAATCTGTATCTTCTAAACAATATCTTTACTATTTACATTTCAGTCCTTTTGATTTCTATTTTTAGCTTTACAGTCAGCAAAATGCCCTGGCTCAGCTTTAAGCATCACTATCAGGAATTCCATTTTTTGCTTTATAGTCCTTAGACAAAACTTAAGAAATTTAAGAATTTGACTATGCTTCTTTGAGCATTGTTTGGAGATTCCTTTCCTGAGATCCTGAATTTCCCATGTTTTCTACCCAGCTGTTAGAAAACCTCACTCCCTACCTTACTTTCACTTTCTGCTCGTGCTTCACCAGAACATCCTTTCACCTTACAATTGTAGTTTCCCCTTAGGACTCCCTGGCACCAAACATCCCCAGGCCAGAAGTCCATGTGCAGACTCTAACTCCACTGTGGGAGACAACTCTGTGCCCCGCAAGCACATCATCAGGAGAAAGTGCCCTGCCAGCTTCTGAGCCCGCAGGATTGAGTCCCTGTGCCCCAGGAAGGGTGACCAGGAACAGCACCCAGTGCTGCCCCGGGGTGCAGCAGCCTGGACCCTGTGCCTGCCCTGGGGCTGCGCTGACCCCTGGGACTGGGCCCAGTGGGTTGGCAGAAAGGTGCACTCAGAGTAGCAGAGAGGACAGTGCCTCGAATGTCAGCAAGGTCGCTGCTGCCTGGCACCGGGAGGTGGACGCAGCTCCATATGGGTTAGTCACTGTCTCCTGGATTAGTGGTATCACCGGGGCATAGGTATCGGGCAGGATGTGGCCTGACATCAAGTCAGAACCGGCCTCCAGGGCCAGATAGATGACTCCCCTTCTTAATCCCACCCTCCCCACCCGGCACAGCCCCCTTTTCCACGCCCCAGACACAGCAGGGTGGACACAGCTCCTGCCTGGGGACAGAGGGCTGCCCTCTGGGACTGCAGGACAGCCCAGAGCCTGGGGCCCAGGGATCCAAGGAACTGCCCACAGACCCACCACAACCACCGCAGCAGCTGCGACCTATGGCATCGTCCTCTGGTTCCCTGGTGGTTTTTGTGTTCATTCCTTTCCTTCCCCCCACAGCTGGTTCCATGCGAATCCCAACAACCTCTTCGCCCCTGGTTGTTTGTTGCTGGATGTGGACTGGGGTTGAGAACTAAGTGTAAAATGGGGCAGGGTGTTTTGGGGGCTGGATCCTCATTCTGCATCTCCCTTTGAAATAGGATGAATTCAAATTCTAAGCAAGGTTACAGGCAGAACTTCCTTTTTTTATTAAAGAACCAGCACTATGTGCATTTATTGGTTATCTCAATGCTGGCCTTGAAAAACAATGCTGTTCTATCCAATTGAGAAAGTGCACCTGGCATGGTATTGAAATTGTGGGCATATCTGGTCTCTGGCCTGCAAGGTCAGACAGCTAAGTTTATCTTCATCATTCTTCAAACGGGCTAAAGCAAACTAGAAAGCAACATTTTATCTAGGAAGAACAGCAGTAAATTCCAAACAACAGTTTGTTGCAGAATGGGGGTTTTCCTTCTCAGAACCTTTCAAAATAACTACCTGCCCCTAAAGGGGCGCAGTCGTGTAGGGTCCGCCTGCGTGTGGTACTCTTGCGGCTGCCCTGGCCTGATATTTCAATAAATTCTTGAGTGCTTTTTTTTTAATAAATCATCAGCCTCCGGGGGTCTTATTTAGAACCCAGAATTCAACCCCACAACAGAAAACTCAGTGTAAAATGGGGCAGAGTATTTGGGGGCTGGATCCTCATTCTGCATCTCCATTCATACATGCAGGCACCAAGAATAGCTTCCAGACCCTGGGCATGAAGCTAGAAAACATCACCAACCCCTGGAGCCCGGAGCACCAGCTGGTCCAGCCAACACTAGAGCAGACGGGGTACTCCCGGGAGCGCCAGGCGGCCTTCCGCTTCGGACAGACTCTGCCCAAGTACCTGCTCTTCTCCAGCCCCAAGGAGAACCGCTGGGGCCACCAGCGCAGCTACAGGCTGCAGATCCACCAGCGGGGCCACCAGCGCAGCTACAGGCTGCAGATCCACCAGCGCAGCTACAGGCTGCAAACTCTGCCCAAGTACCTGCTCTTCACCAGCCCCAAGGAGAACCGCTGGGGCCACCAGCGCAGATACAGGCTGCAGATCCACTCCATGGCTGAGCAGGTGCTGCCGCCCGGCTGGCAGGAGGAGCGGGCTGTCACCTGGGCCAGGTGAGGAGGCTGGGAGGCAGGGGGAGGAGGGGAGGCTGGAGGCCCTGTCCTGTGTTTCCCTGAACCACGTCCAGCATGCTAGAGATGAACCTGAGGACAGGCGGTGAAGGATTAAAGAAGACAGACAAGAGAACTCATTTGGGACCAGGTGGGGTCACTGTGCCTGGATAAGGAAACTGACCCAGCCTGTAAGTGGAAACTTTATTTTACAATAAGATTCCACACAACAAAATAAACGGAGTGTTCAACATGTTTGCAAAGTTCTTCCGAGTTTCAGATCTATTTCGTTACTCCAGCCTTGGTTTGGCAGCACTTGCTGCACCTCCCGCAGCCCATTAGCTACCCAGGAACAAAGGTGGCCTATAAGGCCAATCTTAACTGTATGGGAGGGCTCTGCCATGGGTCAGTCCAAGGCTTGAGCCTGTAGCCTCTCCCTACATTTCCCCGTGTCTGCTGTGGCTGTTTCTCTCTGTGAGACTCTGGGTCTGTGTAGCAGTGTATTTGGATATGTGTGTTCACATATGTGTGTGCGTGTGTGTGCATGTGTGTGTTCCAGGGGGTGGCTCTGTGTTTGAAGAGGGGAGTGGACAGCCTGTTCTGAGCACCTGAGCCCCTGCTGACCCTCAGTGAGACTGACAGACCCAGGAGATGATGTGGAAATCAGGGAAAGCACCGACATGGACCCTGCAGATGTGCCCCGGGAGCGGCTGGGCCACCCCAGTTCCCAGAGCCTCCTGGCTGCTCTGCCCGGCAGGTACCCCCTGGCAGTGACGAAGTACCGGGAGTCTGAGCTGTGAAGCAGCAGCATCTACAACCAGAATGACCCCTGGGACCCGCCTGTGGTCTTTGAGGAGTTTCTTTAAAACAATGAGAACATTGAAGAAGAGGTACTGGCTCCGCCTTCCTCCTGCCCCAGCCCAAGACTAGAGCTGTGCCCTGTCCCATCCCAGGACCTGTGCCAGCAGCATCTTGCTGTGTGGACAGCAAGCTCAGTGGTCCCCAGACCTGTCCATTCCTTATAAGGAGAGCTGGAGGGATGGCTCACCCCTCACCTCTCTGAGCCCATCAGTGCTGCCCACCCCTCTCTCCCACAGGACTTGGTGGCCTGGGTGACAGTGGGCTTCCTGCACATCCCCCACTCAGAGGACATCCCCAACACGGCCACCCCGGGCAACTCCGCGGGCTTCCTGCTCCGGCCCTTCAACTTCTTCCCCGAGGACCCATCCGTGGCATCCAGGGACACCGTGATCGTGTGGCCTCGGGACAAGGGCCCCAACTACGACACCGTGATCGTGTGGCCTCGGGACAAGGGCCCCAACTACATGCAGCGATGGATCCCTAAGGAGGGCAGGCACTGCTTCATGCCTATCCCCCCTAGGTACAATGGGACTTGCAGGCCTGTGTGAAGGGCTCCTGCCCCCAGCTAACTCCTCACTAGAAGCACGAGTCCCCCACCCCACCACCCAGGGATGGATAATAAACCCTCCAGAGCTCAGCTCCAAGTGCTGCTTCTTGTGGGGGGCAGAGCGGGCAAGACACACCCCTGCCATTCCTTGGCTTCATTCACCTTGGTCTACTCCATCCCAGAAAAGACCTTAATTACAAAGGCAAATGACAGCCTCTGAAACACGAACTTTACCTGTCATGTTGGTTTTAAAAGTCTGAGGCTGACAGCTCCCTCTAGGGTGTTTCTGGGGGAACTCTGCTAGGTCACCGAGGGGCGGGCAAATTAGTGCAACTGTAGGGAGACACTATGGGGAAAATATAGCAAAATTGCCAACACCTCTACCCATGCACACATCGATCCAATGACTAGGCTTTATCCCAGAGATCTGCTCACCAACACAGAGACACACTGCAGAGCTGTTTGTCATAGCAATACCTGGAAACAACCCAAATGCCCATCTATGGGAGAGAGCTTGTAGGTCTGAATAAAATAAGGCACAATTCTAGGGAATCATAAAAGAAGCATGAAAGAGCGTGTTCTCTGTACTGATGGGGGAAACCTAAGGAGGAAATGAACACTAGCATAGAAAAATCTCTACTGCGTGCCAACTTCCGCATAAGAGAGGAGAATGTATATTTACTTAAAAGTCTACAGACATGTTTATATTGATTTATAAAAGCTCTAGGAAAGTGGCTACCTGCCCTCTTAGTCCCGTCAGACAGCAATGACAAAATGCCACAGGCGGGAGCTTCTGACCAGAAGTGTATTGCTCACAGCTCTGCAGGCTGGAGATCCACAAGCAAGGTGCCAGCAAAGTCACATGAAGGCCCTCTTCTGCTTGCAGACTGCTGACCGCTGTCTGTCCTCACCTGTCCGGGGAAGTGGGAGAGCTCTGTGGTGGCCCTGAGAGCACTAGTCCTGCCCTGGAAGCTCTTCCCTCAAAGGAAGCCCCTCTCAGAGGCCCATCTGCTCCTACATCTCAGGGTCTGTCCAGGCTGCATTTAGTGGGCTCCCATCCGTGCTTGTGGAGGGACTGAGGGGCTGACCCACAGCTTAAGAAATGGAAAAACCAAAGTACGCCTACTCCTCATCCCCTGCCCTCCCCACCTTTTTCTTCTTTGTCCCTTGGCCCTAAACATTATTTGGGCTGTTCCCTTGGCGATGACCACACTGTCTCCCCCTAAGGAGATGGCAAGAGAACCTGAGCCTTGCCCCTGAGAAAGGAGCCCCAAGGACCCCAGAGAGTTCACTTCTCCCTCTCATAAGATCCGGTTCCTGGTGGTCCTCACTGGCAACCAGTTTCCCACTTCCTTCCCTTCTAATCCCTGGAGTCTACTTACCAGCATTGCTCTCCTTGCTTATCCTTGCTTTAAGCCTGATGCAAACCCAGGATGCAAAAGGGGACAAAGACAGGGAAGCTAGAATCCCATTCCTCAGAAGTCTGGGTCACGCTGGGGAGACAAGCCAGAGAGACAGGGCAGTGCCACTGAGAGAGCTGTCCTGGACGGTCATCTAATTTTGAGACTGGAAGTCTGGTCTGGCCTAGAGCCCAGCTGTGACCCCAGCATTCCCAAGGGCACAGCATCCAGGCCGGGAAGGTGGCTCTATCCTCAGGCTCTCCTTGGGTGGGAGAAGGAAGATTAGCAGATGTCTCTACCCAAACCCTGACCCTGACTCAAGATAAGGAGACCCCAGAATCCTCATGACCAGGCTGACTGGGCCTCTGAAAATAAAGGTGCCCTGGAAAAGCCCAAGTCCAGCTACAAGGGGTGGCCCAGCTCACCAGCCAAAGGACCAGGACTTCTTGACAGGAGCCTGCTAGCACTCACAGGGGCTGAAGGCAGCAGAGATGGGACAAGGTTTCTACAAGGACCACAGTTAGAATGGTGTCAACCACGAAGTCAGTGGAGTTGACTCGTGGAGACAGTACTGGTGGCCTTTGTCTAACCCACCAGGTTCCCTGTGGACCAAACCTCCAGTGTCATCCCCCTTGCCACTGGGTGCCTCAAATCTTCCTTGTGGACTTACACACACTCCAGAATCAGCCACCTGTCCTTCCTAGTGGCAGAGAAGTCTCAGCTTACATATAAGCCAGCAGCCTGGCCTGCTGGGGACAGCAGCCCTCTAGGACCAGCAACATAACTTGTGGCCCCAAATGAAACTGCAGGCCAGGCCCCTGGTTCACAAGTTAAGAATTTGAAGGTGGTGCCCGGTGGTGTGGCTCAGTTGGTTGGAACTTCATCCCATGCACCGAAAGGTTGCCAGGACACATACCCAGGTTGCAGATTCGATCCCCATTGGGGCACATATGGGAAGCAACCAATGTTTCTCTCTCACATCAATATTCGCTCTCTCTCTCTCTCTCTCTCTCTCTCTCTCTCTCTCCCTCTCTCTCTCTCTCTCTCTCCATCTCTATCTTTCTTTTCTCCTCTCTCTAAGCATGTCCTCAGGTAAGATTACAAAAAAGGAGAATTTGAAGATGGTGACAACAGAGAATTAAACTAAGTGTGGGCCCTTCAGACTAAGGCCACATGCCCAAGAGGCTGGGCCTGCGGCCCAAACCCTGACCTTAGCCATTCCCCAGGCTGTTTCCTTTCAAGGAGCAACATAGCAATATAGCATGTGATCTGCAAAGTACTTTTTGCCTCCCAAAATGAAATAAATATCCAATCAATATGCCTATTGCCATAATATTTCATTTTTAACAAAATTCAAGCTTATGCAAATTGCAGCAACTACACACTTAACTCTATATTATCATGGCAATAAACTATTTTTGCTAAAACGACATGATTAGCAATAACCAGTTTGGCTCAGTAGATAGAGTGTCAGTCTGTGGACTCAAGAGTACAGGTTCCATTCCAGTCAATGGCATGTACCATGTTGCAGGCACATAACCACTAGGGGGTATGTAGTAGGCAGCTGATCAATGTGTCTCTCTCATTGATGTTTCTAACTCTCCATCCCTCTCTCTTCCTCTCTGTAAAGAAATAAATAAATATATTTTTAAAAAATAAAAGGATATGTTTAGTTAAACATTTTTCTCACCTGGTGATTTCCCAAGAACTAACCCTAAACCCTTGGCCAGCTGCAGGCAGTTTGTCTGAGCACATCAATCTCTCCTCTTTTATTCTCTCTGCTCTCCAAGTTAGGTATGATGTCTGTAACTTTTTACTGCACATGAAATGAGTTACAAGCTCTATTGCATTGCATGATCCCCTGTCCTGGGGCCTCTTCCAAATCCACATCGCATAATCTGCAGTTTCTCCTTTCTATTTTAGAAAAATGGATAAAACTAACCCCACACTTACACGTGGCCAGTAGTCTTACTCTTGGGCCTTGAGCCCAGAGAAAGGGATTCCTATGTTCACAAAAAGAAAAACCTATAAACTAATGTCCACAGCAGACTTATTCATCACTAGAGGCCTGATGCACAAAATTCATGCATGGGGGCTGGGTGTCCCTAAGCCCAGCCTGCACCCTCTCCAATCTGGCACCTCTCACAATCCAGGACTGCTGGCCAATTGCTTGCCTGCCTGCCTTCTGGATTACCCCTAACCCATTCTGTCTACCAGCCTGATCACCCCCAAACCACTCCCCTGCCAGCCTGATTGATACCTAAGGGCTCCCCTGCCAGCCTGTTCGCCACTAACTGCTCTCCCCTGCAGACCCAGGTGCCCCCAACTGCCCTTCCCTGTACTCCCAGTGACCCCCAACTTTCCTCCTCTGTCCACCTGGTTGGCCATAACTACCCTCCCCTGCAGGTCTGGTCCCTCTCAACTGCCCTCCTCTCTGGTCATCTAATAGCATCCATCTTTTGTAACTGAAAATTTGTAGCCTTGAGGGGAGTCCAGAGCCAGCCAGGGTGTACAGAAAGTTTGGCTTCCTCCATTGCCTGAAAAACCCAAACCTCCTGCTTGCTCCATGGCCACAGCCTTCTTGGTTTGTTCAATTTGCATACTTACTCCTGACTGGCTAATGGCATGGCTTATTGGGATACGCTTAATTTGCATATTACTCTTTATTAGAGAGGATAGTGGACTGGAAACAACCCAAATGACCCTCAATGGAGAAATCCCTGAACAAACTCTGTACAACAGAGCACTAATCAGCAATGAAAAGCAATGAGCTTGTGATCCAGGCATTATGCTTGGCAAAAACAAAAGTCCACCCCAAAACAATGCATCCAGAATGATATCATCCAGGTGGCATCTCGAAATGAGGAAACCATCAGGATGGAGAGGTGAGTAGGAATGGGTGAGGCATGTGAATAAAAGAGGGAGGCAGCAGGTGGGTTTTGCATCTTGATTTTTGTGGTGGATTCACAGGTCTACACAAGAGATAAACATGGTGGAAACTGAGTCCCTTCTGTGGCGTAGCTAGTGTTATGCCCAGATTTTGTGATTCCTAAGGACCACCAGGGAGCCGCATCTCATGCAATAGCAGAAAGCCTGTTTCATGCTAGCATGGGCTCTGTCCCACTTACACCTATATCGGCATGACAGAAGAGAATGAGCTTCAACAGATTAAGGGATTTTAAAGGGGTGGTGATGTCACTGCTTTTGCTGAACCTGATTGGTTGGGTGAGGGCTCGGGTCCAGTTACACAAAATGGAGGATCAGGAGTTCTGCCCTGCCCTCTCATTCCGAGGAATTAGTCCCACCCTGCCCTTTCAGCTTACAGTGTACCAACATCAAGGTCTTGTTGTGACTTTGTACTCAGCACTAAGATGTCACCACTGGGGAAATCGGGATGAAGGAGACTCAGATTCTTAGTACTATTTCTACTATCCCTTGTGATTTTATAATTATTTCAAAATAAAAGGATTTTTTTTTAACCTAAAAAAATACATGTCGCATTCCTCAAGCAAAGCAGAGTAAACGTCTTGTTACTTTTTCAGGTTTCTTATTCCTTTAACTCTAAATTGTTTGAAAAGACACGGAACTCAGAAACGGAACAGATGGGTAGTTGTTGCCAGAAATAAAATGTATGACAGTGCTCAAAAGAAACAAACCCGTAATGTATGTACACATATAATACCTTAATAAAAAAAAAAATCAGAAAAGAAAAAAAAGGTACAAACCCCAGTTATAACCGTTTCTGGGGCTGTGATGTACAGCATGGCTGTAGTTTACAATGCCTTATTACACATTTGAAAGTTGGTAGGAGCATAGATCCTCAAAGTTCTCATCACAGGAAAAAAATTGTGACTCTGCGTAGTGATGGGTGTTAACAACTTGTTGCGGTGATCATTTGCATTATTTACATGTTTCAAATCATCACATCATACACCTAAAACTGATGCAATGTAACATGTCAGTTACATCTCACTACAACTGGGGAAATGGAAATTTGAAAGGAAACAAAGGGGTACAACGTGAACAAATAGAGTGGCGGGATATTTCAATAACTCTCAACTTCCCACACTCAGGAGCTGGGGCACAAGAACAAAACACTGCACCCAAGCAACCCAGCCATTCCTCTTTCAGTAACAGTAAGGACCCTGAAGAAGCACAGAGAAAAGAAGCACTATTTTTAAACCTCAGGCAGCAAAGAAGCATATTTTACAAGGACACGTGAATTCAAGGGTACATGTCAAAAGAGCAAGGGGCTTGTTTCTTCATCACCTCTCTACCCTCCCTCTGCCAGGACTTCCCAGGCACTGAAGGCCTGTTGTTTCTGGGCTTCCTTTCTTTGTTCTCAGGGGCAAGGCAGGGGCGGGGGAGCGATTTGCCGGCATCGCCACCAGCTGGGCACTAGGTGGCGCCCTGAGCTGCTGAGACTCCCCTGCCAAAGGTTCCCACCAAACCCAGGCTCTGAGGCTAGCCTACTGTTTGCAACACTGGGTCCAAGTTCATGTTCCTGACAGGTGTGCCTGGGGAGGACCTGGAGGCCTGGAAGGCTAAAGACAGAGCGGCCAGATGCCTGCCTTCCTGCAGCGAATGTCTTCAAGGCACTCACGTGTTTTATCTGTTTGTTGCACCCCTTACTCTTTCTGTCCTCTCTGACTCTCCATCCCCAGGCCCCGAAGACCGTGCCTTCAAACCTCTCGGGTTGTCTCAGGCCACCGTGTGATTCACTTTTGAGTCAAAAGGGCAACCAGCACTCAAAAGGGCAACAGGGGCACCGCCAACAAGCACAGGCACTTCTTTATTGGCCAGGAAAGCACCATTTGTTGAATTGGTGAATTGTTTTAATTCTGTGGATTAATCTCCTCTTGTCTTTACTTGAAGTAACAGAACCATCTCCAACCAGCTTATAAAGGGAGACTGCATTGGCAGGACATAGCCAAGGAGGACTGCATGGTGGGAGCCTGGGCCTGCAGGGAACTGGTTGGGAATCAATGTGCGGCAGGCTGGTCCCTGGAGACAGCCAGGTGCCTAGCCAGAATCACCCAAGTGGCTTTTAGAAGTGACCAAAATGCTCCTACGGCCACCCAAACCCCTAGTCAGCTAGACTTGGCCACCAAACTCAATAGGTTAACAAGGGACAATGCAAGCTAGAGGAGAAACCGCTTCCCCCAGATCCCCACCGTCCCCACACTTTCTACTCTGGTCTCAGAGAGCAGATGATGCACCAAAGGATGCAGCAACCTCCTCCCTCTCCCCCACGCCTCAGCATGAAGAGCTAGTGCCACCCTCAGCTGGGAGCTGGCCTAACCTTCCCGTTCCTGCCCTTTATCATCCACCCAAACTGGGGAGGGAAGGGGGGCAGCCCCACACACCCACATCATTCACTTCTCTCCCTTCTGAGCGTCCAGCTGGTAGGAAAGTCTGAGACTGGGCTTTGGAGGGGCGCACAGAGCCTCCCCCATTTCCTGCTGTGTTGGGTCCCTCACCAGGCTTGGGGCCCACTCCCTAGTGATAATCCGTGTGACCTTGTTGCCTTTGCCTTTGCTTCTGGTTTCCAAGGGATATCTTAAGCAGACAGATCTTTGATCATGCCCAATATTCCAGAAACCTGCCTGAAGAGCTTTCACTTGTAGGGCAGTAGGAAGATGACCTTCAATTCTTTTATCCTCACATTGTTAAGATAAACATTCTGGGATTTGGACAAAGCACTTTTGTAACAACTAATACAATATTTAAAACATCAACAATTTTTATCTTGGTGATTTTTAAATTTTATTTAATTGTCCAAACATTGTATCAAAGCTTTGAAACCATTTAAAAACAAAGAATCATAAATGTCCATAAAAGAAAAGGTAAATAGCAAATCTTTCAGCATGAGGGCAAAAACATCTAATCTTTCTCAACAAAAAGGGCTAGAGGTTCAGTGAACAACTTCTTGTAAAGAGAGGCCAAGAAGCGTACTTGCTTTGAAACTGTTCAGTTTTGACCTTCAGCCTTACTGAAGAAGTCGGTCACTGTGCTTAAAAATTCTTTTTTTTTTTTTCTGATCATATTTTCCTTAAGTTAAAAGGAGTGTCTTCAAAATAAATTAGTGAGCCTCCTCCAGCACACCAAGCGTAAACCTGAGTTGGAACAGTGAATGATTAAAGAAGACAGACAAAGGAACATAGATGGGACAGGTGGATCACTGCCTGGATGAGAAAACAATGACACAGCCTGTAAACGGTAGCTTTATTTTATAGTCAGAGCACACAAAGCAAAGCAAGGGGGATTATCGACATGTTTGCAAAGTTCTTAGAAGTTTCATTTCCATTTCATCACTCAAGCCTTCTTTAAGCAGCACTTGCTGCACCTCCACAGCCCTTTAGCTCCGCAGGAACAAAGAAGGTCTATAAGGTCAAGCTTAACTGTGCTAGGCGGGCTCTGCCCTTCAATCTGGGTCTTATATGTGACTCTACCACAGGTCAGTCCAAGGTTTGATCCTATAGCCACTCCCTCTGTTTCCCCACTTCATTTATATTTATTTATTTCCATTTACTTTATTCATTATGATCACTTGAAATTATAAGGATTATTCCAAAGTTGGGAATTCTAAAAAAATTTTAAGCTATTACAATAAACATAAAACTTGAATATCAAGAGCAAAACTCTGGCTATTAATAAAACAATAATAAAACATTGCCAGTGCAACACAGCAACAAGAGAGAAACCAAACTACATACAATTTAACATTTTTAGAACTATTTCTACAAAATGAAAGTTTCTTTTTCTGCTGGTGTATATATACTCAAAGTCCTCATATTTGGCTGTGAAAGACTTTATAGAAAACTGGAAGCTCACCAACACTATTCAGAAACATGGCTGAGGGGAGTAGCTTCCACTCCTTCCTTTTCTACCATCTGCTGGGCCTCAGACGTTACCTTCTTCAGCTGAACCAAGCAATGCTCAGAGAGTTTGGAGTCACACTTTATTCACTGAGGTGGGCTTAGAGAAAATGAATTCAAATTCTGAGCAAAGCTACAAGCAGAACTTGCCTTTTCATTAAAGAGCCAGCCTCTGAAACTCAACATTTACTTTAATAAATTATGGCATCACACAGTTCACATTGTTCCCAACAGGGAATACAACACCATAGACAGCTCTTGTGGACGGTGCCCTGTGGCAGGAGGAATGAAGGGAAACAGGCAAGTAGGACACGAGTGTTGGGAAAAACAGAAATGAACTCCATGGCTGAAGTGATGGAGAACTGGGGCATTTCCAAACCTGGGCACTTGAAGCGGAAACAGGACCTTCTGGCAGCAGAGCCCAGTGCCCAACCTCAGCCACCACCCCTGGCACTGGGAGCCCCCAGAGACCTATGTGGGACCACACCTTGATTGACCCAGGCCTCACCTTGTCCCTCCCTCCAAGGCGGGTCCAAAAGAGCTATAAAGCACCAGAAGGAGCCCAAAGGCTGGCTGTGGAGGCAAGAGGAGCAGAGCACACAGGTATGTTCTGAAAGACCATCGGGAGAGTCGAGAAGGGGATGAGTGGGAGGGGAGAGAAGTGAGGCCTGGAGTGAGGGCCAGGAGAAATGAAGACTCCAGAGGCCCAGAAAGCGAGGAGCAAACTCGTGGAGGCGAGATGGTAAAGGCTCAGTGGGGAGGTGGATGCTGTTCTCAGGTGGAGAGGAGCAGAGCCCACGGGCTGCCACGTTCTCCCCTCCCGTGGCCTCAGTGCCACAGTCCACGCTCTGTCTGCCCACTGGCACACCGCACACAGGACTGTGCTGGGAGGATAAGCTTAAACTGACAGCCAAGTCACCTCCCTCTTCTACAGAGCAGAAAGGCATTTGGGAATAAGCAGTTCTAAAAAGGGGGCCCGGACAAGAAAAGATATTAGGAACTTGAATGCATATTCCTGGGTGGGGGAAACCAGCCTGAAAAGGCTACAGACTGGTGAGTTCGACCTTATGACATTCTGGAAAAGGGGAAAATTATGGAGATGGTAAAAGATCAGGGGGTGGGGGTGGGGAGGGCTGTGTAGCTGAGCACAGAGGATTTTTAGGGCAGTGAAACTACTCTGTGGGATTAGCAATGGTGGTTACATTTCAGTATACACCTGTCCAAACCATGGAGTGTGCAGCACCAAGAGTGAACCCGAAGGTAAACTATGGACTTTGGGTGCTAATGGTGTGTCAGTGTAGGTTCACTGATTGTAGGAAATGTACCACTCTGGTGAGGAGTGTTGAAAATGAGGGAAACTGTACATGTGGGAGGCAGGGGGCAGATGGGAAGTCTTTGTATCTTTTGCTCAATTTTGCCGTGAACCTAGAACTGCTCTAAAAAGTAAAGTCTACTTTTAAAAGGAGGCTGACCCAAAATGTAATAGTAAAACAAGAGCTCACCCCATAGCCTTCTGCGGTCTCTGGCTTCCCCAAGGCCCCTGTGTCTCACCCATCCCTTCAGGCTGGACAGCACAGAGTCAGGTGAGTCCCTGGCCTTGCACCAGGGCCAGGGGGACAGGGCGAGGCACAGGGACTGATTGGCTGCTCTGGGGGATGGGTGATGAGTGAAGGCCCTGACCACACCCACCCCAGAAATGGAAGGGAAAAGGACATCTCCCTGTATCAATGGCCACACCCTGAAGTGCCCTGCTAAGAGCCACAGATGGTCAATCGGCCACAACCTGAGCGCCCCACCAAGGACACAAAGCTGCCGGGCAGCACTGGCCAACTGGTCTTCACTCAGCCATAGTCTGCAGCCTAATCTCAGTCAAATCCATCTACACTGCTTACATTTAAAATCTTCTGGTACCACTGAGCCTCTCCTGAGGATTGGCTTTTAAAGAGTAGTCCTGGCCCTGGTGGCTCAGGGTTGAGTGTTGACCTATGAACGAGAAGGGATATATGCCCGGGTTGTGAGCTTAATCCTTGTAGGGACGTGCAGGAGGCAGCCAATCAGTGATTCTCATCATTGTTGTTTTTATCTCTCTGTGAAATCAATAAAAATATTTTGTTAAAAAAAGGAAGTGTAGTTAAGGATTCTTAAATGCTTCCTAGAAGGTAAGCACAGTTCTAAACACATTATTCTACTGACCAATTGATTTCCCTCAAAACCCTAGGAAGTGGGTGCTATCGTTGTTTATTTCCATAGTACAAGTGAGAAAATGGAAGCCCAGAGAGTTTAAGCAACCTGCCCAAGGTCACACAGCTGGTCCTAGTGGCGGGACATGTAGCTCTTGAACCCAGGCAGCCTGACCTCAGAGTCCACCCTTTGAACATTCTGCATTGCATTTCAAATTTTAGAATGAAAAATGTTCTGGTGTATCAAAAATAGAGTTCTACTATGAATACCCATGTCGACATAAGAAATATCCTAATTTATAGATAATTTTTATAAGAGTTTATTTGAGCCAAGACTGATGACAAGTGACAGGAAGCAGGATCTCAAGTCCTCCTGAGAATGACAGTTTGTAGTCTCAGTTACACAATTGGAGTTGAGAAAGATGACGTGAAGATGAAAGAAAGCAAGGGCCGATGATACAGTGTTTCCCAAACTTTTGACATATGTGTACCCCTTCTATAATTTTCATAACGCTGAGTACCCCTCGTACTCATGAGAACATAAAATTAGGCGCAGCTAAGCATGGTGCAGTGCATATCCCCACCAAACTCTGGTGCAGCGTGTACCCCCACCAAACTCTTCCCGTACCCTTGGGGGTACATGTACCATACTTTGGGAAACACTGAGATGGTGTGCTCACTGAAGCGATGGGTAAGAGGATGGTTACACCTCAGAGGGATGAAAAAGAGGGTCACTATGGTGTTTCAAAGATGTGTTAGCCTAGATGGACAGCAGCAGTGGCCAATGCTGGCTTAAGAACTTTTCATGCGGAAACCAGTTTGGCTCAGTGGATAGAGCGTCAGCCTGCGGACTGAAAGGTCCCAGGTTCGATTCCAGTCAAGGGCATGTACCTTGGTTGTGGGCATATCCCCAGTAGGGGTGTGCAAGAGGCAGCTGATCGATGTTTCTCTCACATCGATGTTTCCCTCACATCGATGTTTCTAACTCTCTATCCCTCTCTCTTCCTCTCTGTAAAAAAAAATCAATAAAATATATTTTTTTTAAAAAGAACTTTTCATGGCCCAGGCCATCGCTACCCACTGTGACCTGACCAGGTAAGGGTTTATGATTTATCACTGCACCCCCTTTTCATCCAGACACAGGACACAAGAAGTGCATTTGAAGAGGTGCCCTTTGTCACAGGCCTTGGCTAAGTCACCTTAAAGGTGGATTGTGGATGCCACATTCATTTGCAGCTAGAGTTTAGGATCTGGAAAAGGGGCTATGCACAAATGAATACACTAGACAAAAAATATGAATTTAGGTGGCATGGGGAGCCAGGCAAAAAACCTTTCTCCAGTTGAGAAGCTCTCTGACTTCTGGGTCCCATTTGCTTTTATTCATTTGAATACACATTTCCTTTAGGAATGCACACTGGCATATCAAAGGTAAAGTTTGGTAATCAGTAAAAGGATTTTGAGGTTAGGGGATTGCCTTGAGCCATTTAGCCAATAGCAGGGCAATATTATGCTGATTTTCAGCCCTGCTGAATATCACATTGATATGCTAACTTCTCTTGGTCTTAGCCTTCAGCATTTCCCCCATACCCGCCCCCACCTTAATAAATTTAGAAAGGTGTATGCCATTTGTATAGCTTGAGTCCTTTTAAGACTTTTCATTCCACCTCTACAGACTAGAAATAAACATATAAGAACAAGAAGGAGGCAGAGTTCTTTCATGTCCTTTTTAAATTGCTGCCAGGCATTTAAGAAATTAGTTTGTAATAGCTTCTTTCTGGGCCCCCTTCCCAGTTACTATCCCATGTGACATGACAGCAATGATATTAAAGTTCTGGATTGCGGGCAAGCAATGGACAATGACAATGCAGGTCCAACCTTAAATCTTTAGCTTTGCCCAGGGCTACCTGCACCATTGCACAACTGATGAATGCTAGCATAGCAAGACTTCTTCACCATCCTCCAGGTCATCTCTAGACTGTTTTTCCTCTGCCTTGTTCTCCTCTCATTCCTTATCTTCAGCATGTTGCCCGGGGCCACTGCTCTCTGTGGATGGAGCAGTTGACTGTCCATCTCAGGATGCAAGGACCTCTCTTGCAAGATTCATGTTGCAGGAATCCACATGGCTTGGAGGAATTTTCTGGAAATACACAGCATATCCTCAACCAAAAGTTAATAAAGGGACCCTTCCATAAACCAGACTCAGGATCTTTCCATTTAACCAAACCATTTTCCTTTGGCTTATTCTGACACCAGTGTAATTCCATGAGTGTCTTGCCATCAGCATTACAAGTGAAAATTTTTTAAGTGAAAAAATTTTAAGTAATTAAAGCTTGATGTTGTCGAAACCGGTTTGGCTCAGTGGATAGAGCATCGGCATGGGGACTGAAAGGTCCCAGGTTTGATTTCAGTCAAGGGCATGTACCTTGGTTGCAGGCATATCCCCAGTGGGGGTGTGCAAGAGGCAGCTGATCTATAATTCTCTCTCATTGATGTTTCTAACTCTCTATTCTTCTCTCTTCCTCTCTGTGAAAAATCAATAAAATATATATATATTTTAAAAGCTTGATATAGTTTACTTACGGGAGATTTCTCCACTATTCCCCTTTTGTTTTTAAAATTGGGAACATGAAAGTGGGCTATTCCTTGATAATCTGTTTTGCCTGCTGTCACATGAATGAAAATTGTTTAGACAATATTTGGCAGGCTGATGTAAAAGCTGATGAGATTCTGTGGCCTGTTTTAATAAAGTAACTAATTGGTCAGCATATGTATTTGCTTTTGTTAAAGGACCAGGACCTGTTTAAATACTATAAGTAGACTTTGGTCACTGAGTCATTTTAATTGAGTAGTTGCAATTCTGTTTGCCAGGGCAGCAGAAATAATATTAAGAGACTTTTGGAAATTCTACAATGCAGCCTTGATAGTTTCTAATTCAATTGTTTGTACAGAAGTATGACTGGTCTGGATTACTCTGTCTGAATTCATCGCATGATAAGTAGTTTTACTATTATATTAGATGAACCATTAGTAAACTAGTTAATGCTCCAGGAATAGGTTCCTGCCTAGTATTTTTTGGCTTAATAATAGGGATGTAGCCAAAACCGGTTTGGCTAAGTGGATAGAGCATCAGCCTGAAAAGTCCCAGGTTCGATTCTGGTCAAGGGCACAGTGCCTTGGTTGCGGGCACATACCCGGTGGGGGGCATGCAGGAGACAGCTGATCGATGTTTCTCTCTCATCCATGTTTCTAACTGTCTCTCTCCCTTTCTCTCTGTAAAAAAAATCAATAAAATATATATTTTTTAAAATAATAGGGGTGTAATATAAAAATCGTAGTAACTTGTTTTTTAGTAGGTGATAACTAAGTTCCCCTGAATATTCACTTATTTCAACTTTCAATTTAAATCAGTCTGAAATAAGGTTTATTCTCTAACTTCATTTGTCCTTCGGTATGGACAGTAAAATGATACTAATTGGAATTTTGTTATCAGTCTTTTTGAGTATATAGACATAAGCTTTGTTTAAGAGGGAAAATGCAAATTATTTACTCTTAAGTGTCCTTTGTTTAGGTAAGATAGGATTTACTAGATGGTCCCACACTACATGGCATTTATATTTTCTAGATGGTTGCAAACTGCTGTTACATGCAAACCACAAAATTAGAAAATGATTCTGTAGGTCTTTATATAAACTTAATAAAAACTTTCTTAGTATATTGCATAAATTTGTCATTTCTCCTATAGAGATTTTTAGATAAGATCTTAACTAATCAATGACCCCTAATAATTTCTAAAAGTCATTAAAGTTTTGAGGCAATCTTTTCACATTTCCACAATTTTGAAGCCTACCACATTGACTTTCAATTACAGTTCCTAGATATTTGAAGAGCATTTCCCTCTGAATTTCCTCCCAGAGTGATCTCTAAGCCACATTTAAAAGGTTATTTTAAACACTTTTTTTTCTTTTAAACGGAGCAACAAACTTAGTAGCTGTTCAGGAAAACCAGTGGGAAAGAGGTATCCAGGCCAATACTGCAATGCATACATTGCAAGTAAAAGTAACTCTCTTTTTACTTATGGTGTCCCATTAATGGTGAGATTTAATGCTTAAATAATAACTTTTTGTTTACTTTGTAAAAAGGGGCAGAAAATATTTTAAAATTTCTCATTTTTATTAAGCTTGAACTTACTTTTAAAAAGCATTCTTTTTGGCTAGTGTTCATTTGTATGTATATGCAAATTTTACTCTGGACTTTGTTAGAACCAATTGCTCATAAAATATTGGTTCCCCATATAAATGGGTTTACATAAGACCTTGATTATTTTGTAAAAAGCCAATCCATCAAGTAATCAAAGCTTGCATCTTTATTGAAAAAGTATAGTAAGAAAACCTATATATTTAACCTATGAAGTACAGATGACACCCCACCCCCCAGCCTATCTGAAAATCAGGCTGTCTGAGGCACTATGTATGCAACCTTGTCCTACCAAGCTTAGAGATTGAACTTTATAACATTTTAAATATATGTATATAAATAGAGCTCACTTTATTAATTTTTATTTGATAAAGCTTCCCACATGATTTCAAGTATAGTAGATCAACCTAATTGGGTTTTTAAATATTTCTTTTAAGAAGAGAGAATAAATCCTTGAATCATTCTAGGGCCCTTGAAATGTCCCAAAGCTATCTCTCAGTTAAAGTCTTAAAATTTAACTTGGAAATACTATCAAATTTATCCAACTCAAAGATTATATTATATACTCTTTGTAATTATTCTAAAAGATATAAATTAAATTTAAACCGGTTTTTATATTAAAAATTTTGTTCAGACCATGGAATTAATTATTTTTTAATCAGGTCAATAAAATATTATATCCTAGGTTGAAATGTTATCACACATAGTACATATAAGGACTACATTATATTTTTAACTACTACTTTTTCTAGAGAAAATACAAGAATTATTTTTCTCAAAGATGAATTTCTATATGTATTTTGTTATTGCAACTATATAATTTCTCTCAACTTAATTTGAACTTTAAACTCGTAGAAGCCTCAAATTTTAGGTGGCAAGTTAAATATTTAGCATTTCTTAAATTAATAACATATTTATATTTTTAATAATGTATTTTAAATAAAATACAAGATGTTTAATTAGTAGATTTAAATCTATTTTTTAGATTTTTCATATGAGGCAAACCCACATTAATATTTCAGTATTTTGTCATTTTAAAATACCTAGATATTTAATAATTTTTATTATTTAATTCAGCAATGTCCTAAAGTTTTAAGTTACCAAAAACTTTGGAAAACTATATATGAGGCTGGCTAATATCCCTGCCTGTCACATGGAAGACTGATAAAAAGGCAGGGGGAGGAGGGATCAGGCCTGTAGCCACTTTGAATTTAAAACTGCCACATTCTTCCTTAGAGATAACATCTAAGGTTGCTGCTGCAGGAAATGCAATTGGCTCTTTCCTCTAACAGAGTGCCTCGTGAGTGACTGACTTTCATTATTAATATATTGATAATTATTACTGAAAAGCTTTATTATAAATTCTTTATTTTTAATAACTTTAAGATTTTAAAGCCAATTATTATTATCCAAGGCATTTTCTTTGGCAAATTCTATAACAGAGATAACTTACTGACTTTCAGTGGCTTTGATGTTAAAGTATTATTTTATTTTTATTTTATAAAATCAGGAGTGCTCCAAGCGTTGGGAGGCAATCTTGGAATTCAAGAACTACCCATTATTATGGAAACACTAATTTTGTTGTCCAAATACAGCCTGTATATTTTCTATGTATTTTTTTTTTAATAGTCTTGGGGTTATTCTATAGCATTCATGAAGAGATAGGGCTCAGTGCAAGAGGCCATCCAAAATCGGGCAGAGCACACCTTCTCTTCAACTAGCCTTTTACTCTTCGCGGGTACAGAAATCCCAGACACATCCTTAATTTATGAGAAATGCCTCATCTATTCAAATTTCAAATGATGAGCTGGGAAATAAAAACATGGCAAAAATGAGACTTAATAACACTCTCGAGAGTAAGTGTCCATTTTCCAGGTTTACCAAAATACTAGTAATTAATGGGTTGGAGCCTTTTTTAGTTACATCCCTTTATCGAGGGAATGGTCCTAGAATCTGTTTTATTGGCCACATGTTCCACTTATATTCTTTCTCTCCCTATTCCCACATTCTGTTTGCTTTGGGGAAATTTAGTAATGGCCTGTCCATCTACTGTTTCTTTTCTATTATATTAAATTAAATTAAAGGCATGCCTAATAAACTAACAATAAACAACAGAGACAGATAAAATAACAATCAATAAACAAGCACCCATAACATAAAGATAAGAATTAATAAATCAGAGTTCCTTACATGTATCTTATCCTATTCTGCTCTCCATAGTATTGACTGGCCTCTAAAATTATTTTAGCTAAAATTTGTCTGTCCCAAGGTGTCATATGTTAATTTTCAGACAAAGCATTAAAGAGTCCTTTTATAAAATGGCTATTTGCCCCATTTTCTCTAGCTTTTGAGCCTTTCCACATTAGAGGCGGAGGATCCAGGCCCTTAGATATTACAAAATGTTGATGCTCAATACAAGAGTCCACATAGTAAAAGATGACAGGAACACTTGTTTTCCTTGAGCCTGATTTAAGAGAGTATATCCTTTGACACCTTAATTCCTTTATCCTTGACCATGCAAGCTAAAAATTTACAATGATGTTTTGCCTTTTACTCAAATTTTTCCCCATTAGAGCCTAGCTGAAATAAAAGATGCTCCTTGTCCACTTATGGTTCGAGATTTCGAAGCTGACACAGGTTTTGTGCAGAGTGAATTTCCCCACCTTTTCAGTGAACCTTCCCCCTTTATGGTGAATTTCCTCTTTTCTTAGATTTTTGCTCAGGTCTTCTTCTCCAAGTCCCTTACGAGGTACCAGATCAGAATGCTGCATCCATTTGCAGGTAGGGTTCATAACCTAGAAAAAGTTCCATGCACAAACAAAGACACTAGACAAAAAATATGAATTCAGAAGGCATGGGTGGAGGAGGGCAAGCAGAAATCCTTTCTCTAGTAGAGGGGCTTTCTGACTTCTGGGTCCCATTTGCTTTTATTCACTTGAATACACATTTGCCCTTTAGGAATGCATACAGGAATATCAAAGGTAAAGTTTGGTAAACAGTAAAAGTATTCTCAGGTTAGGAATTACCTTGATCCATTTGGCCAACAGCAATATTATCCTGAGTTTCAGCCCTGCTGAATATCACATTGATAAGCTAACTACCCCTTGGTCTTAGCCCAGTTCAGTGGGGGTGTAGCCACGCTGAGATAATGCACAGATAAGGGGAAAGTGGAGTTGACATAGGACCATCTACAGGGGCTGGACCATCTGCAGGAAATGAGGCTTACTGACAAGCGAGGAGAGTGTGGAATTAAAATCAATGGAAAGCACAGATCTGAGCAGCCTGGGGCCCCAGCCGCCTTAGGATGGCCTCTGCCTGGCGTGGTGGCCAAGGGATGAAGCTGTGTCTATAGGGAAACTACAGGGCGAGCCTAGTAGAAACCCTTGTCTTCCCATAAAACAATTAAGTTAATCTCTCCCGCATTTTTGAGCCATGAGGCAAGAGAGCCCAGCCCTCAGCTGGGCCTTGGCTGCCATCCTGATGCTGCAGACACTGGCCATGGCGATTCAGTTCCCCCGGACCCTGCGCAGCCAGGCCGGGGTGTTCGCTGACCTGAGCGCCCAGGAACTGAAAGCCGTGCAGAACTTCCTCCGGGCCCAGAAGGACCTGAGGCTGGAGCCCTCCCGAGCAGAGACCATCAACAAGAACTCCGTGTTCCTCATTGAGATGCTGCTGCCCAGGAAGCAGCAGGTGCTGAAATTTCTGGACCACGGTCAGAGGCGGCCCGCAAGGGAGGCGCGTGCCGTCATCTTCTTCGGAGCCCAGGAGCATCCCAACATCACAGAGTTTGCCGTGGGGCCCCTGCCAAGGCCCCACTACATGCGCCTGCTGCCCCCCAGGTCTGGGCACCGGCTGTCCTGGAACTCCAGGCCCATCACCTCGGCGGAGTATGTCCTACTGGACCACACCCTGAAGGAGGCCACCAGGCCCTTGCACCAATTCTTCCTGGACACCACGGGCTTCTCCTTCCACAACTGCCAAACCCGATGCCTGACTTACACTGACGTGTCCCCTTCTGGATTGGCCTCAGGAGAGCGCCGCACGTGGATCATCTTTCAGCGCACTGTGGAAGGCTTCTTCTTGCACCCCACAGGCCTGGAGCTCCTCCTGAACCACAGCAGCATGAACACCCAGGACTGGGCAGTGGAGCAGCTCTGGTACAACGGGAAGTTCTACCAAAGCCCAGAAGAGCTGGCTCGGAAGTACCGTGCCGGACAGGTGGACGTGGTTATCCTGGAGGACCTGCCCCCAGAGGGCCCGGGGGCCAAAGGCAAGGGGGAGCCACCCCTCTTCTCCTCCTACAAGCCACGTGGGCATTTCCCCAGCCCCTTCACCTGGAAGGGTCCCCACGTGGTCCAGCCCCACGGCCCCCGCTACAGGCTGGAGGGCAACGCCGTGCTCTACGGCGGCTGGAGCTTCGCCTACAGGCTGCGGTCCTCCACGGGGCTGCAGGTGCTGAACGTGCATTTCGGTGGGGAGCGCATTGCTTACGAGGTGAGCCTCCAGGAGGCGGTGTCGCTGTATGGAGGCCACACACCCGCGGGCATGCAGACCAAGTACATGGACGGAGCCTGGGGTTTGGGCACCCTCACCCATGAGCTGGCCACTGGCATCGACTGCCCGGAGACGGCCACCTTCCTGGATGCCTTCCACTACTACGATGCCGACGACCCTGTTCGCTACCCCCGGGCCCTCTGTGTCTTTGAGATGCCCATGGGGGTGCCCATTCGGCGCCACTTTGACTCCGACTTCAAAGGAGGCTTCACCTTCTATGGAGGGCTCGAGGGCCAGGTGCTGGTGCTGCGGACCACGTCCACAGTCTACAACTACGACTACATTTGGGACTTCATCTTCTACCCCAACGGGGTGATGGAGGGCAAGATGCATGCCACAGGCTACGTGCACGCCACCTTCTACACGCCCGAGGGGCTGCGCTACGGGATGCGCCTGCACACGCACCTGCTCGGCAACATGCACACTCACCTGGTGCACTACCGCGTAGACCTGGACGTGGCAGGTAGGACTCCCTGGCATCAAACGTCCCCAGATCAGACATCCGTGTGCAGACTCTAACTCCACTGTGGAGATGACGCTGTGCCCCCCAGGCACACCATCAGGAGAACGTGCCCTGCCAGCTTCTGAGCCTGCAGGATTGATTCTCTGTGCCCCAGGAAGGATGACCGGGAACAGCACTCAGTGCTGCCCCAAGGTGCATCAGCCTGGACCCTGTGTCTGCCCTGGGGCTGCGCTGACCCCTGGGCCGGGTGGGTCGGCAGAAAGGTGCACTCAGGGTAGCAGAGAGGACAGTGCCTCGAATGTCAGCAAGGTCGCTGCTGCCTGGCACCTGGAGGTGGATGCAGTCCATGGGGGTTAGTCACTGTGTCTCCTGGGTTAGTGGTGTCACCGCGGCGTTGGGCAGGATGTGGCCTGACATCAAGTCAGAACCAGCCTCCAGGGCCAGTTAGCCGACTCCCTTTCCTAACTCCAACCTCCCCACCCGGCACAACCCCCTTTTCCACACCCCGTACACAGCAGGTTGGACACAGTCCCTGCCTGGGGACAGAGGAACGCCCTCTGGGACTGCAGGACAGGCCACAGCCTGGGGCCCAGGGCTCCAAGGAACTGCCCACAGTCCCACCACAACAAGCACAGCAACTGTGACCTATCTCATCGTCCTCTGGTTTCCCTGGTGGTTTTTGTGTTCATTCCTTTCCTTCCCCCACAGCAGGCTCCATACGAATCCCCAACATTCTCTTTGCCCGTGATGTGCTGCTGGATGTGGTCTGGGGTGGAGAACTCAGTGTAAAATGGGGCAGGGTGTTTTGGGAGCTGGATCCTCATTCTGCATCTCCTTTCACACATGCAGGCATCAAGAATAGCTTCCAGACCCTGGGCATGAAGCTAGAAAACATCACCAACCCCTGGAGCCCGGAGCACCAGCTGGTCCAGCCAACACTAGAGCAGAAGGGGTACTCCCGGGAGCGCCAGGCGGCCTTCCGCTTCGGACAGACTCTGCCCAAGTACCTGCTCTTCTCCAGCCCCAAGGAGAACCGCTGGGGCCACCAGCGCAGCTATAAGCTGCAGATCAACTCGATGGCTGAGCAGGTGCTGCCGCCCGGCTGGCAGGAGGAGCGGGCTGTCACCTGGGCCAGGTGAGGAGGCTGGGAGGCAGGGGGAGGAGGGGAGGCTGGAGGCCCTGTCCTGTGTTTCCCTGAACCAAGTCCAGCATGCTAGAGATGAACCTGAGGACAGGCGGTGAAGGATTAAAGAAGACAGACAAGAGAACTCATCTGAAACAAGATGGAGCACAACCTGGCTGAGGAAACAGTGACCCAGCCTGCAAGCGGAAGCTTTGTTTTATAGTCAGATTCCACACAGCAAAACAAGGGGAGTGGTCAACATGTTTGCAAAGTTCTTCCGAGTTTCAGATCTATTTCTTTTCTCCAGCCTTGGTTTGGCAGTACTTGCTGCACCTCCCACAGCCCATTAGCTACCCAGGAACAAAGGTGGCTTATAAGGCCAATCTTAACTGTTTGGGAGGGCTCTGCCACAGGTCAGTCCAAGGCTTGAGCCTGTAGCCTCTCCCTACATTTCCCCGTATCTGGTGTGGCTGTTTCTGTCTGTGAGACTCTGGGTCTATGTAGCAGTGTATCTGGATATGTGTGTGCACGTATGTGTGTGGGTGTGTGTGCATGTGTATGTTCCAGGAGGGTGGCTCTGTGTTTGAAGAGGAGAGTGGACAGCCTGTTCTGAGCACCTGAGCCCCAGCTGACCATCGGTCAGACTGACAGACCCAGGAGATGATGTGGAAATCAGGGAAAGCACCGACATGGACCCTGCAGATGTTCCCCGGGTGCAGCTAGGCCACCCCAGTTCCCAGAGCCTCCTGGCTGCTCTGCCCGGCAGGTACCCCCTGGCAGTGACCAAGTACCGGGAGTCTGAGCTGCACAGCAGCAGCCTCTACAACCAGCACGACCCCTGGGACCCGCCTGTGGTCTTTGAGGAGTTTCTTCAAAACAATGAGAACATTGAAGAAGAGGTACTGGCCCCTCCTTCTTTCTGCCCCAGCCCAAGACTAGAGCTGTGCCCCGTCCTGTCCCGGGACCTGTGCCAGCAGCATCTTGCTGTGTGGACAGCAAGCTCAGTGGTCCCCAGACCTGCCCATTCCTTATAAGGAGAGCTGGAGGGATGGCTCACCCCTCACCTCTCTGAGCCCATCAGTGCTGCCCACCCCTCTCTCCCACAGGACTTGGTGGCCTGGGTGACAGTGGGCTTCCTGCACATCCCCCACTCAGAGGACATCCCCAACACGGCCACCCCGGGCAACTCCGCGGGCTTCCTGCTCCGGCCCTTCAACTTCTTCCCCGAGGACCCATCCGTGGCATCCAGGGACACCGTGATCGTGTGGCCTCGGGACAAGGGCCCCAACTACGTGCAGCGATGGATCCCTAAGGAGGGCAGGCACTGCTTCACGCCTACCCCCCTTAGCTACAATGGGACTTACAGGCCTGTGTGAAGGGCTCCTGCCCCCAGCTAACTCCTCATTACAAGCCCAAGTCCCCCACCCCACCACCCAGGGACAGATAATAAACCCTCCAGAGCTCAGCTCCAAGTGCTGCTTCTTGGGGGGGAGGGGGGGGAGGGCCACAGCGGGCAAGACACACCCCTGCCCTTCCTTGGCTTCCATTCACCTTGGTCTACTCCATCCCAGAAAAGACCTCCATTACAAAGACAAATGGCAACCATTGAAACAGGAACTTTACCTGTCACATGGGTGTTAAATGCCTCTCTCCAGAGAAGTGACAGCTCCCTCTAGGGAGTTTGTGGGGAACTCCGCTAGGTCACCAAGGGGCGGGCAAATTAGTGCAACTGTAGGGAGATGCTAAGGGAAAAATATAGCAAAATTGCCAATGCCTCTACCCTTGGACATATCGATCAAATGTCTAGGGCTTTATCCCAGAGCTCTGCTCACAAACACAGAAACAAGTGTGTACACAGAGAATCACTGCAGAGCTGTTTGTCATAGCAATGCCTGGAAACAACCCAAATGCCCATCTATGAGAGAGAGCTTGTAGGTCTGAATAAACTAAGGCACATCCACACAGTGCAATTCTAGGGGATCATAAAAGAAGCGTGAAAGAGCGTGTTCTCTGTACCAATGGGGAAACCTAAGGAGGAAAAGAACACTAGCATAGAACAATCTCAACAGCGTGCCAACTTCCGCATAAGAGGAGAATGTATATTTCCTTAAAAGTCTACAGACGTGTTTATATTGATTTATAAAAGCTCTAGGAAAGTGGCTACCTGCCCTCTTAGTCCCGTCAGACAGCTATGACAAAATGCCACAGGCCGGGGCTTCTGGCCAGAAGTCTATTGCTCACAGCACTGCAGGCTGGAGATCCACAAGCAAGGTGCCAGCAAAGTCACATGAAGTCCCTCTTCTGCTTGCAGACTCTTGACCGCTGTCTGTCCTCACCTGTCCGGAGAAGTGGGGGAGCTCTGTGGTGGCCCTGAGAGCACTAGTCCTGCCCTGGAAGCTCTTCCCTCATAGGAAGCCACTCTCAGAGGCCCATCTGCTCCTAAATCTCAGGGTCGGTCCCAGGCAGCATTTAGTGGGTGCCCAGCCATGCTTGTGGAGGGACTGAGGGACCGACCCACAGCTTAGTAAATGCAAGTACACAAAAGTACACCTACTCCTCAACCCCTGCCCTCCCCACCCTGTCCCTTCTTTGTCCCTTGGCCCAAAACATGATTTGGGCTGGTCCCTTGGCGATGACCACACTGTCTCCCCCTAAGGAGATGGCAAGAGAACCTGAGCCTTGCCCCTGAGAAAGGAGCCCCAAGTACCCCAGAGAGTTCACTTCTCCCTCTCATAAGATCCGGTCCCTGGTGGTCCTCACTGGCAACCAGTTTCCCACCTCCTTCCCTTTAGTCCCTGGAGTCTACTTACCAGCATTGCTCTCATGCTTATCCTTGCTTTAAGCCTGATGCAAACCCAGGATACATAGGGGGACAAAGACAAGGAAGCTAGAATCCCATTCCTCAGAAGTCTGGGTCACGCTGGGGAGACAAGCCAGAGAGACAGGGCAGTGCCACTGAGAGAGCTGTCCCGGACGGTCATCTCATTTTGAGACTGGAAGTCTGGTCTGGCCTAGAGCACAGCTGTGACCCCAGAATTCCCAAGGGCACAGCATCCGGGCCGGGAAGGTGGCTCTATCCTCAGGCTCTCCTTGGGTGGGAGAAGGGAGACTACCAGATGTCCCTACCCAAACCTTGACCCTGACTCAAGATAAGGAGACCCCAGAATCCTCATGACCAGGCTGACTGGGCCTCTGAAAATATAGGTGCCCTGGAAAAGCCCAAGTCCAGCTACAAGGGGTGGCCCAGCTCACCAGCCAAAGGACCAGGACTTCTTGACAGGAGCCTGCTAGCACTCACAGGGGCTGAAGGCAGCAGAGATGGGACAAGGTTTCTACAAGAACCACAGTTAGAATGGTGTCAACCACGAAGTCCGTGGAGTTGACTCGTGGATACAGTACTGGTGGCCTTTGTCTAACCCACCAGGTTCCCTGTGGACCAAACCTCCAGTGTCATCCCCCTTGCCACTGGGTGCCTCGAATCTTCCTTGTGGACTTACACACATTCCAGAATCAGCCACCTGTCCTTCCTAGTGGCAGAGAAGTCTCAGCTTACATATAAGCCAGCAGCCTGGCCTGCTGGGGACAGCAGCCCTCTAGGACCAGCAACATAACTTGTGGCCCCAAATGAAACTGCAGGCCAGGCCCCTGGTTCACAAGTTAAGAATTTGAAGGTGGTGCCCTGTGGTGTGGCTCAGTTGGTTCGAACTTCATCCCATGCACTGAAAGGTTGCCAGAACACATACCCAGGTTGCAGATTCGATCCCCATTGGAGCACATATGGGAAGCAACCAATGTTTCTCTCTCACATCAATATTCTCTCTCTCTTTCTCTCTCTCTCTCTCTCTTTCCATCTCTATCTTTCTTTTCTCTCCTCTCTAAGCATGTCCTCAGGTAAGATTACAAAAAGGAAGAATTTGAAGATGGTGACAACAGAGAATTAAACTAAGTGTAGGCCCTTCAGACTAAGGCCACATGCCCAAGAGGCTGGGCCTGCAGCCCAAACCCTGGCCTTAGCCATTCCCCAGGCCTCTTCCTTTCAAGGAGCAACATAGCAATATGGCATGTGATCTGCAAAGTACTTTCTGCCTCCCAAAAGGAAATAAATATCCAATCAATATGCCTATTGCCATAATATTTCATTTTTACCTAAATTCAAGCTTATGCAAATTGCAGCAACTATACACTTAACCCTAAATTATCATGGCAATAAACTATTTTTGCTAAAACGACATGATTAGCCCTAACCGGTTTGGCTCAGTGGATAGAGTGTCAGTCTGTGGACTCAAGAGTACAGGTTCCAATACAGTCAATGGCATGTACCTTGTTGCAGGCACATAACCACTAGGGGGTATGTAGTAGGCAGCTGATCGATGTGTCTCTCTCATCAATGTTTCTAACTCTCCATCCCTCTCTCTTCCTCTCTGTAAAAAAAACAATAAAATTCTCTCTGCTCTCCAAGTTAGGTGTGATGTCTGTAATTTATTACTGCACATGAAATGAGTTGGATGCTCTATTGCATTGCATGATCCCCTGTCCTGGGGCCTCTTCTAAATCCACATCGCGTAATCTGCAGTTTCTTCTTTCCATTTTAGAAAAATAGATAAAACTAACCTGCACTTACACATGGCCAGCAGTCTTACTTTTGGGCATTGAGCCAAGAGAAAGGGATTCCTATGTTCACAAAAAAAAAAAAAAAAAAAAAAGACAAAAAACCACAAACTATAAACTAATGTTCACAGCAGACTTATTCATCACTAGAGGCCTGGTGCACAAAATTCGTGCATGGGGGCTGGGTGTCCCTAAGCCCAGCCTGTACCCTCTCCAATCTGGCACCTCTCACAATCCAGGACTGCTGGCCAATTGCTTGCCTGCCTGCCTTCTGGATTACCCCTAACTCATTCTGTCTACCAGCCTGATCACCCCCAAACCACTCTCCTGCCAGCCGGATTGATGCCTAAGTGCTCCCCTGCCAGCCTGTTTGCCCCTAACTGTTCTCCCCTGCAGACCTGGGTCCGCCCAACTGCCCCTCTCTGTACTCCCAGTCACCCCCAACTTCCCTCCTCTGTCCACCTGGTCAGCCATAACTACCCTCCTCTGCACGCTTGGCCCCTCTCAACTCTTCTCTCCTCTGGCCATCTTGAGCAGCAATCTTCTATAATTGAAAATTTGTAGCCTTGAGTGGAGTCCAGAGCCAGCCAGGGTGTACAGAAAGCTTGGCGTCCTCCATTGCCTAGGAAATTGAAGCCTCCTGCTTGCTCCATGGCCATAGCCAACTTGGTTGGGTCAATTTGCACACTCACTCCTGATTGGCTGATAGGCATGGCTTATTGTGGTATGGTCAATTTGCATATTACTCTTTATTAGAGAGGATAGTGGACTGGAAACAACCCAAATGTCCCTCAATGGAGAAATCCCTGAACAAACTTTGTACAGCAGAGCACTGATCAGCAATGAAAAGCAATGAGCTTGTGATCCAGGCATTATGCTTGGCAAAAAGAAAAGTCCACCCCAAGACAATGCATCCAGAATGATATCATCCAGATGGTATCTCGAAATGAGGAAACCATCAGGATGGAGAGATGAGTAGGAGTGGGCGATGCATGTGAATAGAAGAGGGAGGCAGCAGGTGAGTTTTGCATCTTGATTTTTGTGGTGGATTCACAGGTCTACGCCAGAGATAAACATGGTGGAAACTGAGTCCCTTCTGTGGCATAGCTAGCAGTGTACCAACATCAAGGTCCTGTTGTGACTTTGTACACAGCACTAAGATGTCACCACTGGGGAAATCGGGATGAAGGGGACTCAGATTCTTGGTACTATTTCTGCTATCCCTTGTGATTTTATAATTATTTCAAAATAAAAGGATTTTTTTTTTAACCTGAAAAAATACATGTGGCATTCCTCAAGCAAAGCAGAGTAAACGTCTTGTTACTTTTTCAGGTTTCATATTCCTTTAACTCTAAATTGTTTGAACAGACACGGAACTCAGAAACGGAACAGATTAGTAGTTGTTGCCAGAAATGGAATGGATGACAGTGCTCAAAAGAAACAAACCCGTAATGTATGTACACATATAATACCTTAATAAAAAAAAAAATGAGAAAAGAAAAAAAAAGGTACAAACCCCAGTTATAACCATTTCTGGGGCTGTAATGTACAGCATGGCTGTAGTTTACAATACCTTATTACACATTTGAAAGTTGGTAGGAGCATAGATCCTCAAAGTTCTCATCACAGGAAAAAAATTGTGACTCTGCGTGGTGATGGGTGTTAACAACTTGTTGCGGTGATCATTTGCATTATTTACATGTTTCAAATCATCACATCATACACCTAAAACTGATGCAATGTAACATGTCAGTTACATCTCACTACAACTGGGGAAATGGAAATTTGAAAGGAAAGAAAGGGGTACAGCGTGAACAAATAGAGTGGCGGGATATTTCAATAACTCTCAACTTCCCACACTCAGGAGCTGGGGCACAAGAACAAAACACTGCACCCAAGCAACCCAGCCATTCCTCTTTCAGTAACAGTAAGGACCCTGAAGAAGGACAGAGAAAAGAAGCACTATTTTTAAACCTCAGGCAGCAAAGAAGCATATTTTACAAGGACACGTGAATTCAAGGGTACATGTCAAAAGAGCAAGGGGCTTGTTTCTTCATCACCTCCCTACCCTCCCTCTGCCAGGACTTCCCAGGCACTGAAGGCCTGTTGTTTCTGGGCTCCCTTTCTTTGTTCTAAGGGGCAAGGCAGGGGCGGGGAAGCGATTTGCCGGCATCGCCACCAGCTGGGCACTAGGTGGCGCCCTGAGCTGCTGAGACTCCCCTGCCAAAGGTTCCCACCAAACCCAGGCTCTGAGGCTAGCCTACTGTTTGCAACACTGGGTCCAAGTTCATGTTCCTGACAGGTGTGCCTGGGGAGGACCTGGAGGCCTGGAAGGCTAAAGACAGAGCGGCCAGATGCCTGCCTTCCTGCAGCGAATGTCTTCAAGGCACTCACGTGTTTTATCTGTTTGTTGCACCCCTTACTCTTTCTGTCCTCTCTGACTCTCCATCCCCAGGCCCCGAAGACCGTGCCTTCAAACCTCTCGGGTTGTCTCAGGCCACCGTGTGATTCACTTTTGAGTCAAAAGGGCAACCAGCACTCAAAAGGGCAACAGGGGCACCACCAACAAGCACAGGCACTTCTTTATTGGCCAGGAAAGCACCATTTGTTGAATTGGTGAATTGTTTTAATTCTGTGGATTAGTCTCCTCTTGTCTTTACTTGAAGTAACAGAACCATCTCCAACCAGCTTATAAAGGGAGACTGCATTGGCAGGACATAGCCAAGGAGGACTGCATGGTGGGAGCCTGGGCCTGCAGGGAACTGGTTGGGAATCAATGTGCGGCAGGCTGGTCCCTGGAGACAGCCAGGTGCCTGGCCAGAATCACCCAAGTGGCTTTCAGAAGTGACCAAAATGCTCCTACGGCCACCCAAACCCCTGGTCAGCTAGACTTGGCCACCAAACTCAATAGGTTAACAAGGGACAATGCAAGCTAGAGGAGAAACCGCTTCCCCCAGATCCCCACCGTCCCCACACTTTCTACTCTGGTCTCAGAGAGCAGATGATGCACCAAAGGATGCAGCAACCTCCTCCCTCTCCCCCACGCCTCAGCATGAAGAGCTAGTGCCACCCTCAGCTGGGAGCTGGCCTAACCTTCCCGTTCCTGCCCTTTATCATCCACCCAAACTGGGGAGGGAAGGGGGGCAGCCCCACACACCCACATCATTCACTTCTCTCCCTTCTGAGCGTCCAGCTGGTAGGAAAGTCTGAGACTGGGCTTTGGAGGGGCGCACAGAGCCGCCCCCATTTCCTGCTGTGTTGGGTCCTTCACCAGGCTTGGGGCCCACTCCCTAGTGATAATCCGTGTGACCTTGCTTGCCTTTGCCTTTGCTTCTGGTTTCCAAGGGATATCTTAAGCAGACGGATCTTTGATCATGCCCAATATTCCAGAAACCTGCCTGAAGAGCTTTCACTTGTAGGGCAGTAGAAAGATGACCTTCAAACCTTTTATCCTCACATTATTGAGGTAAACATTCTGGGATTTGGACAAAGCACTTTTGTAACAACTAATACAATATTTAAAACATCAACAATTTTTATCTTGGTGATTTTTTAAAAATTTTTTAATCGTCCAAACATTGTATCAAAGCTTTGGAACCATTACAAAACAAAGGATTATAAATGTCATAAAAGGAAAGGGGAATAGCAAATCTTTCAGCATGAGGGCAAAAACATCTAATCTTCCTCGACAAAAAGGGCTAGGGGTTCAGTGAACAATAACTTCTTATAAAGAGAGGCCAAGAAGTCTACTTGCTTTGAAACTGTTTAGTTTTGACCTTCAGTCTTACTGAAGTAGTCAGTCACTGTGCTTTAAAAATTCTTTTTCTTTTTCTTTTTCTGATCACATTTTCATTGACTTAAAAAGAGTGTCTTCAGCATTAGCTAGTATACCTAGTAATAGCATCCCATATGCTAATATCATTCCTAACATCTGAAATATGCTATTATTAATCATTAGATTAACAAAACAAAAATATAAAGAAAAAAATACATACACACACAACTCAATAAAAAGATACATTTGAATACCATTTCTCCTTTCAGTAGATACAAAATGGCCAATAATCATATCAAAAGATGGTGAGCCTTATTGTTCATTAGAGAAATGCAAATCAAAGCCATGAAGAGATGCCCTTTCACTTTCGCCAGGAAGGCTAGACTCAGACAGACAACAGCAAGTGCTAAGAGCACACAGAGCAACTGGAGCCACCATATGCCATCGCCGATGGGCATGTAAAAGGGTGCAACTTCTCCCTCCTCTGTAGATTGCCTCGTACTGGAGAGTGTTGGGGAGAAACCGTGAGTGGCTGCTCAAGGGTATCCTGTGCAAATTGACCTAACGGCAGAATGACCAGTCATTATGATGTGCATTGACCACCAGGGGGCAGACGCTCAATGCAGGAGCTGCCCCCTGGTGGTCAGTGCACTCCCATAGGAGGAGCACCACTCAGCCAGAAGTTGGGCTCACAGCTGGTGAGCACACTGGTGGTGTCAGGGGCCTCTCCCACCTCCACGGCAACACTAAGGAGCAGTGAGCATGCAGGTGGTGAGGAGCGAGGGGTCCGAGACTGCAAGAAGGATCCCAGACTGTGGGAGCCCCTTTCATGTCCTGTGTGGTTCAGGGTTTCAGTTCAGGGTTCGGGTTCTAGAGAAGGCCGCACACAAATGAAAGAGACTAGAAAATAATTAATTTGGGAAATGGGGGGCCAGGCGGGAGTCCACCACTACGGGGAGGACTACCACTGTTCTGGCCTTGCTATCCCTTTTATTTAGGTTATGAGATACAGGCATATCCTTTAGGCAGGAAATTCCAATAATAGACAATCAGAAAGAATTTACATATGACTAACAGGTGGAGGCTGCTTTAACTACCAATGTCTCAACTAAACAATGAGTGATTAACTCCAACCATTTAGACTTTAGAGCAATTAAGGTTGACCAGCCTTCTGGATTTCCTTTCCACATTTCTCTACTAGTGACAATGATCGGTTTCCGGCACTGAACTGTCCAACTGCCAGCTTAGGCCTGATCCCCAGAGGGCAGGCAAACATCCCCCCAAGAAGTCCCGGATTGTGAGAGAGTGCAAGTCAGGCTGAGGGAACCCAGCCTGTGCATGAATTCCATGCACCAGGCCTCTAGTTGGGATAATAAAAATGTTCCAGTGTGGCAACTGTTGCACAACTCTGTGAATATATTAAAAATCATTGAATTGTGCACTTTGAATGGGTGAATTATATTGTATGTGAATTACATAAACTGTTATATTTTGTATTTTATTCATTGAAATTTGGAGGAAGAGGAAAGGAGGGAGGGGGAGGAGGAGAGAGCCATCTACTGGTTGCCTCCTATCAAACCTACAATTCAGGTATGTGCCCTTGACCAGGAATTAAACCCATGACTCTTCAGGACATGGACCTCTGGACTAATGCTCTAACCACTGCGCAACTTCAGCCAGAACAAGCTGTTATATTTTTTTTTTTTTTAGGAGGGAGAGAAGGGAGGGGACTTTTCACTCTGGAGAGAAGCATTCAACTTCTTTTCATTGCTTCTAACATCACAGGATCTGGAGTTAGGAACCATTTGTGCCCAAGCCACAAAGCTCTCTGCTCCTACACTGGATCCCTGACTGTGAGCCACAAACAATCCATGTCAGGCTGAGGGATGAGGGTCCGGGTGAGAGTTATACCCAGAGGGCCTGACCATCAGCCACCAGCCTGGTGTCCAGTGTTGGTGGCCAGCAGGAGGCTCTGGGCTAGCAAGCCAGGTCACTGCAGGAACAATTTATCACCCAGAAGTAAGTAAACAGATGTAGACTTGACCATAAGCTCCAGCAGATGCCTGAATTTTCACTGTTAGGGTAGGTAACTACAAAGAAAAATGAGAAAGAGACAACAGATCATTGAATGAGACCTCTTCGGGGTCTGTGAATCCTTCGTAAAGCCCGAAGCTGGAAACACCACCCACACAGGACCCACGAGTACTGTGAGGCTACACTGCCCCGTGCTGTCTCCTCCCCTTCCAGCATCGCAGGCCCCGCAGCCCCACCCTGGGTTGCTCCCGTTCCCTCCAGGGATAAACTCCCCCCCCACCCCACCCCACCCCCGTTCACTCCCCCGCCCTCCCTGACAGGGGCACTTCCTCAGCCCCTCCCAGCCCTGCCCTGAGCCCGGGGAGGCAAGGCACAGACAGCAACACCTGCCTATCCTCAGACCCAGAGTCAGGCTGAACTGGGAAGAAAAACTTTGAACTGGATGTCGGATGAGAGTTTTAGATTAATTTGACAAGCTGTGAAATACCCGATGTAATGAAACATCAATGGTAGGGCCTGCCCCGGGGTCATGAGGGCCAGAATGGAAGACCTGGGCAGACGGAGGGGATGGGGAACCAGAGTCTGGGGTACCGAGCACAGAGCCCACAAACCCAGGGGCCCAATGGCTCTGGGGACGGAGGAGCTGAGAAGCAGGCAGGGCAGGCCTTGCAGAGATGGCACCACGTCCAGCCTGGGGGTGGGGGGGCGCCTAGCTCACCAGGGGAAGCTGGACAACGCCCCCACTCCCATGTCTGGAGCGTAGAGAGCAGGGGAACCTCTCTTTGCACTTTGCACCCCACCTAGCTCCCAGTGTTCAGTAAGGGGGCTCATAGTCCTGCTGGCTGCAGAAAACAGGACAGAGAGTGCTCCGAGATGCCTGGGTGGCCTGTTCCCCAAGTCGCATGGGCCAAGCCACGAGGAGGAGTCTGACCTGGGGGTCGCGGGCGCCTCGAACCCGGGGGCAGCGAAGTGGAGGCTGCGCCGGGAGGAGCCCCTTGCTGTGTGTACCTGTGCGCACTCACACCTGCCAGAGGCTCCCACGGGGGGGTGGGGGGGGTTGGGGGGTCCCTCTGCATTTCCCCCAGGACAGAGGACAGGCGGGAATCCAACCCCAGCCCAGTCCTATGGGAGGAATGCTGGGGCGCCCAGGCCAGGCTTGGCAGAGATGCCCATGGGAGGGCAGCAGGTGAGGCCTGGATCTGGATTCTGAGTGGGAAATGGCATCCCGTCCTACTTGAACTTCCTAGGGCCACGAAGACCCGAGAGAAGAGAGAGGACAGGACTTCCACCCTCTGCCCGCCTCCTTCCAGCCCAGCATGTCCTGCTGCTGTGTTTGTGGCTCTGCTTCAGGTGGAGGCACAAATGGAGAAAGCGGAGAGAACTGTCTGCTTTGCATGAGGCGGGGCAGCAAGAAAATTTACAAAAACCTGCTGCTTCCAGAGGCCTTTCCTGAGGGTATCAAGTGAAGGGAGCTTTGGGAGGAGGACAGGAAAGGGGAGTCCTTCTCACCTGGCCAACACACAGAAACCCTTCTGTCACCCTGAGCTTAAAAAGGATGAAGAATCATGAGGCTTCCCTATTGTCCGGGTGCTGATTACAGACGAGCAGGACTCTGGACCCCAGCTCTACCCATCAACCCTGTACCGAGCTGTGAGGTCACACCACCGCCACGAAACCCAGTTTCTTCCCCTGTCACATGGCAGGTTAACTCTAAGGCCCTTCCTTGCAGCCCTGAGGTGCGTGGCTTCTGGACCAGGCAGTCTTTATCCCCTGGCCCACCCCAGGTCTCATTCCCTCTTCCAGCTCTGTCTGCCTCTGACTCTCCTGACAACTCCCACACAGGCTTACAGGTCCCTCCCAGAGAACTAAGGATTGTCATGAACCTGCTGAATCCCACCCTTCCATGTATCAGGGATCTACACACACACACACACACATTTGCCACAGACACGCAAGCATCTCCTTTCCACTCTGGGGTAAGAGCCAGAGAAGTCACCTTCCCGCTGTTCTTGCTTTTGCTTCTCCCCCAAAGCCTCTGCTGTCTCGTCTTAGTGACTGAGGGCCCCGCTCACTACAGAGGCCAGGGCACAACGTCAGGGCTGAAGGCGTTCCGGCCAGCTTGGGTACCAAGAGGAGGGAACCCAGAGAGAGAAGGTGGGCACCAGTCACACACTGTGGGTGGCAGTCTAGGTGTACACATGCGTGTCCAGGTGCCAGGGCCTTTGTGCCAAACCTCTCAAATTTCCAAAACTCCAAGACTGGTTTTGGCAATTTGAGCTCAGCTTTGGCCACTGTTGGCCTGTCGGGTGTGTGCCTGTGGTCAGCAGAAGGAAGCATTCATCAGCCACCCGCCAGAGCCCATGTTGCCAGAGGCTCAGGACCCCACATCCTTGTGTCCCTTGCTGCTCATTTCCTCTCAGCGAGGCTGTGAGTCATAGCCTCCCTGCCCTCCCCTCCCAGCTATTGCTCTGACACCAGAGTCTGCAGAAGGAGAGGTCACGCGAATCTTCGATTTAGCACAGGGAGCACCCCAGCAAAGGTAGCTGGAAACCACTCCCCACTGTCTGAGCACCGCGGGACAGTGGGGAATTCCTGGAGCTCTCAGAGGTCCACGAACATTCAGGACTCCGGATCACTCATGTTGTAACTGGTTAAAGATGATTCAGGGAACCAAGATGACAGTGTAGGTAAATGCCTATACACGCTGCTTCCCACAGCCACATTAAAATAACTAAACTACAAAACAACCATCATTCAGAACTGCTTGAAAGCTGGGTGAATGGAAGTCCTTTCTGTTCTACAACTAGAGAAGTAGAACAGAAAGCACATTGAGACTGGTAGGAGGGGCAAAGGCATGGCTGGGCTGATCCAACATCCACGTGTGTCATTTTTTTAATTGGGAGGGTGATCTGTGGAGAAGCTGCCTGTGAGAAGCAAGGGGTCCCAGCCCCACACCAGACTCCCAGCCCATGATTCCAGAGCTGGGGAGAGAAGTCCACGCAACTATGGGCTGTAAAAACACATGGGGATTGTGGCTGAGTGACAAGGAGGCTGCTAGAGACCCAGGTGTTCCATTTAAAGGGCACACACACAAACTTAGACTCCCAGTACTAGGTGGCTTTGGGGGACCCAGACACATATGGGGAGGAACTGGATTGTCTGGCATTAGGGTAGGAACTAGGGGGTGGCTTTCTCCCAGACAGGGGTATTTGTAGGAGTCATTGTTCCTATGCTGGAACCTCCCCCATCATAGGGCTGACTGGTAACCATATCTGAGTCTCCATCAGCCTGGAGCACACTGGAGCATCCTGGAAATTCCCTGAGACCCCACCCTATCCAATTTGCAGCCCCACCCACGTTGTTTACAGCAGCTTTTCCATATGAATGGCCTGTGCTGGCTCAGGTATCAGACTTAGCTAAAATCTCTCAAATAAGCAGCAGCTGGTAACAGCATGCAGGCCTCCTGCTCACTGCCCCCTGTGACTGCTCTTATGTTTTTTGATGGTTGAGAAAGATTCCTCCTAGGGCTTTTCTGTTCCACCTTCAAGTCTGTGTGACCCACCTTTCCCCATAGATGGTGGACAGGCCTTAGGGAACTGGAAGGGGCTCAGCCTGCTGCTCAGGTGGGACTTCACACTCACCCACTGGAGAGGGTTTTCCTGGCAGGTGTCCTGGTGCTCAGACCACGTGGGGCCCATCTATCTCAAGTGCTTGGTATTCTTGAAATGAATTTGAAGCACAGGGCCTTCCAAAGTGACTGTTTTGAGACATCTTTAGATAATTGTATATCAAGAAAGGGTGGTTGATGTGAAAATTAATGAGGGTTTAGTAAAAGATTGAGTTGTAATAGTTTTCTCAAAGCTGCATAGGTGCATGATATTAAATCCTATAAAACTCAATGTGCCTTGATCATCTTATTGCAATAGCAATTTACATAAAATGATTATTGACAGTCCAAGCACAAGGCAAGTTTTTATCTGTTTGTTTGTTTGTTTGTTTGTTTAATTTTATATTACAAACAATTGTTTAAACAATCAGCTTCATCATTTTATAATCACAGCTTATAAGTGAGTTGGAAGTCTGCGAGAGCCATCGCTAAGAAACCAGAGCAGGAGAATTTAGCATGATGTCTTACCATTATTTTAAAATTAGCACTAGCATAAGGTCTGGCTGCAAAAGACTTCGATGCTAACTGGCAAGGAAATCAGTCATTAGGGAAACAGTCTGGAGAGGGTTCGGGCAGCGAAGTGGCCGTATGTGATGGCAAAGCTTCCTCTTCCAGCTCCGTCAGGTGACGGGGAGCTGCAGGCGCTGAGGGGCCTTGCTGATTAGGGGCACTAGGAAGGTCAAATGGGGCCATTTTCATGGTCTTGAGTGGCCTAAGTGGAATGAAACTCTTAGCAAATGGGAGAATGGCCAAGTGCTTTATTTAATGTCAAACTGCCCCAGGCACTGTGACTGTCATTCATACAAGTTTGGCTTTCTGTGGGGCTCTGAGTGGCCCTAAAGAAGAGCTATGGTCAGGGCTGGTGACAGGAGTGTGGGGAATGAGGGCTGGGTTAAACAGCAATTAGAGACATGGCCCAGCTGCCCTCCCTCCTCCAGCCCGGGGTGGGGAGGGGGGGAGAGAGCAGAGGGGGCTTCCTTGAGGTGCTGAGAATTGGCTGGAGCCCCATCCTGTGGAGAATAGGGTGTGCCCATTGCCTCCCCATCTTGGAGTGCTGAGGGCGGAGGCTCCGGTTCCAATCAGTCCCCCAGTGACTTGTGACTCTGCAGGCACTTGTCCCCTAAGCATGCTGTGGCTCCTGCCACCTCTCTATCCCAGAACCCCACTAGCCACAGGCTGTTGCCTATAGCAGTTGGCAAATGCAGATTTGGGGGGTCATTGAGAGCACAGGGGAAGTTATCTCACAGCACAGCCCAGAAGACCACAAAAAGAGGATCTCAGGCATTACAGCCCAAAATTCTTGGCGTCTTCTTGTCCACATCTTTCTCACTGGTTGACCTTCCTCATCTTTCCAAGACATTCTTGCTTGGTTCCCATCTTTTTAAAGACCCTTCTCTGCCTCCCCCACCCCCATTTCCCTGGCTGGTTCCCAGACACTCAGATTGTCTTTGCTGATGGACAGATCTATTTAAGTTACTCCAGGCTGCTCTCAGCTGACCTTGTCCAGGTCTCTGCCCTTCTTCTTTTAAGTGGCCATCCCAGGCTAAGGGGGCACTATCCAGACCTGCATCTGATGGGCCCAGGACTAACGATACCACGAGAAGGGAGCAGTGCCTGAGGCAAAGTTCTCTCCCGCCCCTTCCCTCACAGCAAGCCCTTCCCGCACAGTAATAAGTAATGGTTCAGTAAGACAGCAGATGGGAGCATGGGGAGGATCTGTGGATGGCTTGGCCCTGTCCAGAGGCTCCTGTCACTGTTCTTCCACGCAGGTAGTCCTGACAGGCACAGGAGGAAGGGGCATGCTTGAGCTCAGGCAGAGCTACGCGGCCCAGGTCTTAGGAAGATCTGCTCTCGTGAGCCATTAAGCTTCTCTCCTGTAGAGGCACAGCTGCGGCTCCAGCCCAGGCCACCCTCCTGTGACCTCAGGCATTTGGTGAAGCAGCAGTGTCTGGTAGGGACTGGAAGAGACCCCGCTCACATCACACAAGACCTGGGGAGAGCCTGGGGTGAAGCACTGCTGACTGAGGACAGACGCCTCAATTCCCACTAACTTTTTGCCAACAGACTGGCAAGCACTGGATGTCTGGGTAACTGTCACATGTGTGGTTTGGGAAGGAATAAAATGCAGAAAAGCTGCAAGTGACTCTGGTGAGGAGGCAGCTCCTTTGACTCATTGCTTGGCAAGCCGCTGCTGCGCTAGGACGAGGCCTTGTCTCTGCACCATCCTTGCCGCTCAGGGGAGCGTCCTCGGAGAGGGAGCAGGGTGCCCTCCTCCGTGACGACACGTCCACTCCCACCTCTCGCCTGGACATGGGCACATCCTTCCTGCCCTTCTGGTGTGCCCGTCCTTCAGCCGATCTGCAGTGTGGCTGTGCCCAGGATCCTCAATTCCCAGGGTTTTCCCCCTGGATGCTGATGCCTCCAACCGAGGGGGAAGCGTCTCGGTGCCTTACTCCTCCTCCAGCTGTGTGTTGGCCAAGGACAACTTGTAATTAGTGGGAATGCCCACTCCCTCTTCAATAGCAGGGGCTCCCCTGACTGTGAGGCCTCTGGTTCCAGTTCTTGGCATCCTTTGTCCCCACAAGAAAGCTGGAAGCTGCCCCACGTGGGGCCTGGGGAAACGCCTTTCTGTGCTACCTGCTTACCTGAGATTCTGAGCTCACCTGTGGGCCCTGCTTGAGCACCAGGTGGTGTGCTCCAGATGCCCCTTAAAAGGACTGACCTTCCATTTCTTAATGAGAAGCCAGCGGAGCACAGTTTTCTGGACTAATGCTGTGTTCTCTGTGCTCTGAACGAGGGCTCAGGAAGGGGTCTTCCATATGCCCTGGCCGGTGTCGCTGAGTGTCGGCCCCACACCAAAGTCACAGGTTTGATTCCCACTCAAGGGCATGCACCTGGGTTGTAGGTTCCTTCCCTGGTCAGGGAGCAAAACAATATCTCTCTCTCTCTCTCTCTCTCTCTCTCTCTCTCTCTCTCTCTCTCTCTCTTTCTTTCTCTCTCTCTTCTTCCCTCCCTCCATCCCTCTCTCCCTCCCTGACTCCCTTCCACTCTTTCTAAAAATAAAAATAATAATAAAAGGAAAGATATCTTCAAGTGAGGATTAACAAAAGCTAAAGAAGGCAGGGAGATGGGGAGATTCAGTAGCCACAGCAATGCCATGCTGTAGGATTCTTTTCAGAACCTTTCTAACACAAACTTTCCCTCATAGGGAGGAATGCACAAATTGGGATCAGAGCCCAGCAGGGTCTCATCTGTCCGCTGGCTCCTCAGACAGGGCCAGTCTGATGAATTCAACTGAAGTCACACTCTGACACATGGCAGCAACCTGTACAGTGGGCTGGGGCTGGGGTTGCTCGAAAGCCAGCCAGGGGAGCGGAGGGATGAGAGTGTGAAATGCTCATATGAGTCTTAGTCCACTCAAGCTGCTATAACAAAAGTACCACAGACTGGGTGCCTTCTAAACAACAGACATTTCTTTCTCACTCTCTGGAGGCTGAGGAGTCCCGGATGGAGGCAGGTGCTGTGTCTGGTGAGAACCCACTTCTTGGCTCATTGGCTGAGAGGATGAGGGAGCTCTCTGGCTCTGCCCTCATGGCCTAATCACCCCCAAAGGCCCTACCTTCTAATATTCACCTTGAACATTAGGTTTCAAAGTATTAAATGGTTTGGGCGTTTGTTTATTTTTCTTGGGGGGGGGGGGTGTCACATATTCAGTTCATGGCAGATTGGACCAATCACAGCAGGATGATTCAATTAAACCAACTGACATACCCTTACATGGACTCGACCGCCACATTCTCCTTGGCCAGAGCGAGAAGAAAGAGTGCTATGAATGAACTATAAAAGATGGATTTGTTCCTGTAGAATTTAAAAGCTCATGTCAAGAGTTATAAATTATGAAACAGGTCAGGAATAAACCAAGTTATTTTGGGGCTACATTTTACAATTGTGGAGAAGGTGGCATTTTTCACCTTTGGCAAAATAAAGTAGAAATGTGTGCTAGTCTTGACTTCTCAACACGAGTATAAATTGCTTGGAGACAGGGTTAGGACTGGAGTTGAAATGAAAAGTGAGGGGCTATCTGAGAAAGTCTCTCACCAGAGGAGCACGTGAAAGGCCAGCTGCCACACAGCACTCCCCACCTCCTGCCTCCCTTGTCTCTGAACACAGCAAATAAAGACCTGGGGTTAGGGTTAGGGTGAGGCACATGGCCTGGGCTCCGTGAAGGTTGGCTGGATGATTGAAAATATCAGGGTTGGAGAACTAGGCTGTTGGAAAAACTCAATAAATGATGGAAAAGTAGCAGGATGAGCATGGAAACAGGCTCTGAGGGGCCAGAGGTCAGAGCTGGAAGACTCGAGAGCACTTGGCCACATCCATTCATTACAAGACCACGAAGCTGAGACGCGGAGGACATGCACCTCATCCAAGGTCACACAGGTCATTAGTGGCAGACAGGGCCAGGTCTAGAACACAGGTCTCTGGCCTCTCTATCTCACCAGATGCCCAAATTATGACCCTCCCAATCCTTGGGACTTGTTGTTATAAAAGCCGAACTAGACTCTTCTCACACCTCTTGTGTCTGGGAGTCTTCTCTGGGTTGGGGCAGGATTGAGTTGAGCCATTCAGCTCCTTCTACCTACTCTTCCAGGGGTGTCTCTGTCCCTGAGGGGTGCAGAGTGGAGGATCCTGGTCAGTCAATGTCTACTTGGACACCAGCATCTCCCCCCCAGCTCTACTGCCTCTCAGACCCTTCTACTACCCACTCTCCATGTCTGGCTCCCTGCTAGCTGGCCCTGGTCACAGGACCATCCTCAAGTGAGCTGTGAGGAGAGCCTTGCATCAGAAGGCACAGAACAAGGTTGTCTTGTCCTTTCCTATATCGGAGGCACGCCTTTCTACAGCCTTTGGTTCTCAAACAGAGGTGATTTTGCTACCCAGGATATGACGACATCTGGACACATTTTTGGTTGTCACAACTGGAGATGGGGGTAGGTGGCATCTGGTGGGTGGAGGCCAGGGATGCTGCCAAACATCCCACAAGGCACAGGGCAGCCGTCCATGACAAGGCTATCTAGCCTAAAACGTTAATACTGCAGAGGCTGAGAAATGCTGTTCTGTCCCTTCCCCTTACAATTGGTTGGGAAGAGGGATATTGCAAACTTCTTTTCCCCTGTCATGTGGTGAGTCAATTATGACTCCTACTTTGATGTTTTCTCATTGAAAGTGGAGACAGCCTTTCTATCCTCTACAAGTAACAGAAAAATTATTCCAAAAATCTGACTATAGTCAAGAGCATGTGCCTGCTAGCAGGTTCCTTCCCCTGGTCAGCAAACAAATATTTCACCATAGGAGAAAGGCAGAATATTATGCTAGGAAAGAACTTTAGGAATATCTTCATGGGCCTTTTTGGTTATTAAAAATGAGGTTCCTAGAAATAGGCCTGGCTAACTGGGCTGAGGCAGGGATGGAATAACAGAAATAATTTATGGGCATCCTGGAAGAGAGAGTTCAGGACCCAGAGATGAGAGGAAGATAATCCAGGGACTATGGAGACCCTGGCAGTAGAAAGCATTTTGGGGCGGGAAATGGCCAATGAATTTTTCAGAAAATTGATGCTTGATCTTCAGTGCTGTAGTGTTTCCTACCTGTAATAAAATCACTGTGCTGCACAACCTTTTAGAAGTCCACTACGCACATCACTGTGTGACAACAGTGCTCTGGAGATGCAGGAAGGGGAGTTTAGAGAGGAAGGAAGAGAGATAGAAACATTGACCAGCCGCCTCCTGCACACCCCCTCCCGGGGATGTGCCCGCAACCAATGTACATGCCCTTGACCGGAATCGAACCTGGGACCTTTCAGTCCACAGATCTATGCTCTATCCACTGAGCCAAACCGGTTTCGGCGCAACTTCCACCTTTTAGTCTTATGTAAATCCTTCCTGATGGGCTGTTATGCAGCTATTACTGGAATTGCCTGCCAAAAGGCTGTGGGTGTATCCCATAGTCTTTTTTTTTTTTTTTTTTAATATATTTTATTGATTTTTTACAGAGAGGAGGAGAGAGGGATAGAGGGATAGAGAACTAGAAACATCAATGAGAGAGAAACATCCACCAGCTGCCTCCTGCACACCCCCCACCGAGGATGTGCCCGCAACCAATGTACATGCCCTTGACCAGAATCGAACCTGGGACCTTTCAGTCTGCAGACCGACGCTCTACCACTGAGCCAAACCGATTTCGGCTATCCCATAGTCTTAATAAAAGGGATAGCAAGGCCAAAGCAGAGTGAAGTCCTTCCCCTTGAGTTGGGCTCCTGCCTACCCCCCAATATTTCCAAATTAATATTTTCTAGTCTCTTTCATTTGTGTACAGCCTCCTTCAGAGACCGAACCCTGAACCTTGCACGATGTTGGGGGAACGCTGGAACCTGCAGCCCCTCCCCCTGGATGGCCCCACCCCTGGTTGACCCCCCTATCTCAATAGGGGGCGGGACTGGCCAGCCAACCTCCTGCAGCCCCTCCCCCCACCCAGCCCTACCCCAGATCAGTCCCCCAACCCCAATCAATGGCAGGGCTGGTTGGCCAACCACTTGTGGCCCCTCCCCCTAGCCACCTCTACCCCATGGGCCCCTACCAACCTAATGGGCCCACAGCCCTTCCCCCAAGCCAACTCCACCCCCAATCGCCCCCCACACACACACTCCAATGGGGCAGGGCCAGCCGACCAACCACCTATGGCCCCTCCCCCAGATTATTGTCATAAATAGCAAGATTTCCTTCTTTTTATGGCTAAATAATATTTCATTGTATTATTTCCTTTATAAGTGATGTGGACGACTTAGCCATTGTTCAAAGATATTTTTCCTCTTTAATGTGCATTTGTCTGGCTTTTGTCATTGTCAGCTTATGCTGGGATGATTTTTTTCTTGGGGGGGGAGAGTGTACCATTAAGTACAGTTTTATGTATTTTTATTTCAGAAACAATTTTTCAAAATTTTAGTTTTAAGTATTATCTGCTTTTCTTCTTGGGATTCTAGTCTATAAATATTTGTTTGATCTTCTTCACCTATCTCCTGTTACTTTCTCTGGCATTCTTTTTATTTTTTAACTCATTCCTTTTAACTAAAATGTTTTCCTTTTTCATCTTTTATTTTACTTAAGCCTTAAGTCTTAAGGCATTATCCATTGTGTTTATTTGCATTTGTGATTCTTTTAGCTTGATCTTCATTTCTGAAATAATTTTGATTTCATGTGTAATTCTCCCCTCTCTTTTCATACTTTCCTTTTCTCCAGTCACCTCCTTTCTGAGCTTTTCTGATTAATGATGTTCTTTCCCAGCTTCTATCATTTTGTTTATGTTAGCTCATTTTGGAATGTTAAGTGACCAGCTTCTTTTACGTTCTGTCCTCGTCACTCTTATCTGTCTTTACTGGCTGTGCGGATGTCATGCTACCCCCATCTCTTTTCTTTTCATTTTATGTGTTCTCACTTGGTATTTAGGAAGATTTGAATTATTGTTCTAATGAGTGTATTTATTCTAATACCTTTACATGACACATTTTGTTCCTAGTGTTACTTACTTTTTATTAGTTCCCTGCTAGGAGCGATATTAAAATGAGCTGGTAACCTTTCCTTCTCACTCCCCTGTGTCTTCCTCAGCATATAATTGGAAATAACATTCTTTTGCTTCCTGTTTCTACCTTTGAGGCAACCAGCAAGCTGATTCTACACTTGACGTTCCTTCCCACTCTCTCCCTCCATCATTTTTGACAGTTGAATTATATCTACAGCATCAGACACAGCAGTTCCCTTCTCTGGTCTCCCATAATTATCACTGAGTCTGGGCACCAGTCTTGCTGCCTGTCCTTATCCTAGAGGAGGTGTCAAGGAGGTTCTTAACAGAATTCTCATTAATTTTCAGGTGTGCCCTTCAATATGTTGACTCATCAAAATGAATGTAGAGAGGGGGCAGGGTCATTCTCTGGTCACTTTCTCCTTTAAAGGATGCCATTAAAGGCCTGGGACGGAGACAGGTCTGCCCCAACATGGTCTAGAATGTATAAATCATTTGTTCCTAAGTGTCCTTAGTTAGGGAAGATAATATCTTATGATTCACTAGCTGGTTATAAATTGCTCAAATGGTTTGGCCTTGTTTAATTATTTTGTCTAAGTTTCCTGCATCCCGCCTGCCAAAGAGTTTCCCTAGCTTCTTACTATCCTGCCTCAGAAGTATGTACCAAGTGGTATTCATTAAATGCTAACCAATCATTGTATCCTGTGTGTTGGAAATGTCCTATTCAGGGCAAAGTGTCCAGAAGAGCAAACATAATAAAGATTTAGGGTCTGGCTGAAACCGATTTGGCTCAGTGGATAGAGCATTGGCTTGGGGACTCAAGGGTCCCGGGTTCGATTCCGGTCAAGGGCATGTACCTTGGTTGCAGGCACATCCCCAGTGCTGGGAGGGAAGGTGCAAGAGACAGCTGATTAATGTTTCTCTCTCATCGATGTTTCTAACTCTCTATCCCTTTCTCTTCCTCTCTGTAAAAAAACAATTAAAAAAAAATTTTTTTTTTAAAGATTTAGGGTCTGTATTGATTTCCTAGGGCTTCCATAACAAAGTACCACAAACTTGGTGGCCACAGAAGTTAATTCTCTCATAGTTCTGGAGGTTGAGGTATTGTCAGGCCACACTCCTTCTGAAGGATCTAGGGACAAATCCCTCTTGCCTCTTCCAGCTTCTGGTGGTAGCCAGCATTCCCTGGCTAGTGGCCTCATCACTCTGATCTCTGCCTCTGTCTTCACATGGTCTTCTCTCCATGTGAGTGCCTGTGTCTCTTCCTACCTTATGAGGACTCCTACCAGTCACACTAATGCAGTATGACCTCATCTTAACTTGATTTCACCTGCAAAGACTATTTCAAAAAAGCTTTCACTCACGGGTTTTGGGGGACATTATTCAACTCAGTACAAGAGTGTTAGACTACATAGATGTATAATGGAGGGTGATGGTTCCTAGACAAAGAAGAACCAAAATGTCTCCAGAAGAAGGGAGTCAGAAAATGTCAGCCCGCTTCCTCCCATCTTGGTCATCAATCCTGAGGCATGTTCCCCATTAGTGAGGCATGGCTGTGGTGACATGTTCTCTCCAGGCAGCTCAGGGCTCCTCCTGAGGCCCAGTGTGCCCTTGGCTGCGTCCTTTGGGCTCATCTCCATGTGGACCTTACACAGGGCTGGGAGGACATTTGGTTGGCTTAGCTCCCTGCCAACCTTCAGAAAGCTCATCACCTGGGAAACAGTCAGAGAGAAGCTCTCTGTGTCCACGCCCAGGGGTAGGAGCAGAAAGAAGGGCTATTCTGTGCTCCCTTTTCTGACCATAGAATTCATATAAAGGAGCTTCTTTCTAAAAGCCTGAAATGCTCACACAGGCAGAGAAGGAAACAAGGAGCAGTACAGGTGCCAAGAGCTATAAATTTTCCCTGTCTGTATGGGGCCATTATTCCATTGCTGCAGGCACTCGCTTGGCAGCTCAGAGCAAATCAGTCACATTCAGTCCAGGTGGGTGCACTGGTGAGTTAATTAACCGGATATACAGAGTCCAGGGTCCTAGCTCTGGCTTGGGGCCTCTGCCCAATTCTCAGTAGTCTAGAAATATCCCAAGGAACTTTTCCGACTGATAAGTAGAATCACTGTAGCCATACCTTTCTTGTTCTGCCTCAAAGCCACCCTCTTATCAGTCTATTTGAACAGCAGCAACAACAGAACAACAGTGACTCCACTCCAACCCACCATTTCTGGACACTGGGTGTATCCTTAGAGCATCTGCAGCTGCTTCACAATGAATTCAGGGGAGTCTCTTAGTTGACATGGTCTTATGCCTAATTAATGTGCCCTTTGCCTTTATAAAGCATTTTTTAAGAACTTAAATTCCATTGGAAATCAACTCTGTATTATCTTTGCAACCTTTCTGTAAATCTGAAGTTATTCCAAAATAAAAGATTTATTAAAATAATACATCTTTAAGAGAGAGAAAAAGCTAAGCCACAGTTTGGAAGACGATATTTGCAATGCATATGACCTACAAAATACTCACATTTAGAGTATACAAAGAATCCTTACAAATTAATTTTTAAAATGCAGATAAACCAACAGAAAAATGGATAAAAGAATAGAACAAGCATATTTACACACACCTCCAAAAAAAATGGCCATTAAACAGAAAGAAGTGCTTTTTATTTCATCCAGGACATGCAAATAAATTACTTATTTATTAAAATATTTTTTTTTTTATTTCAGAGAGGAAGGGAGGAGATAGAAGCATCAATGATGAGAGAATCATTGATCTGCTGCCTTCTGCGTGCCCCCTACTAGGGATGGAGTGCGCAATTCAAACATGTGCCCTGACCAGAAATTGAACCTTGACCTCCTAGTCAACTCTCAATCACTGAGCCACTCAGGCAGGGCTGAATTACTTGTTTAAGTATTTGTTGCTACTTGTTTTTCCTCTCCAGACCCTCCAATTATGTGTAATTTGGAGCTCTTTCACCTCCTCTCACATCTGCCATTTTCTCCCTTTATTGCCATTTGGTTTGCTTGTCCTAATTTATGTCCTCCTTGTCCCTGTACTCAGAGATGTCTGTTCTCTCTTGTACTGTTTCCAATGTTGTCTTCATTTCTGGGATGATTTTATTTTTGATTCTGCACTTCCCTGAGTTTTGACAACTTGGCTTTCGTATCCTTCTGTTTTCTCACCATCTTTTTCTTGAGCTGTTGCTTCATTAAGTTTAACAAATTCATGGCAAAATATTTGGATACAGTTTTTTTTTCTGTTCCTTGCAACACATTTTTTATGAGTAGTTTTCATCTGCCAGTTTTTCTTTTATTTTCTATGCTACTGTGTTTTTTTATGGTTGTTTTTTGTTGTTGTTTTTTGTAGTTCTAAATATTATCCATATTTGAAGCAGGTGAGTTTTTCCTGACCCAGATATCTTCAGAGGGTCCATAAGGATTAGAGTTCGGGGCCATTCCAGCCTAGAAAAAAATTTTCCTTATAAACTGTGTGTGTTTTTTATTTGAGTTTAATTCTTACTTTTCCCTACTAACTAGATAAAGAAAGGTATGGAGCTGGGCTTAGGGGAGGAGAGGAATTCCCAGCAAACAAATCAATTGGGCACTGTACTCCTTTAAGAAGGGGAGTGATGGGAACATTAGCTTTGGAGTCAGGCAGGTTTGGATTCAAATGAGCTCTAGTATGTGCTGGTTGCTGGTTGCTGGTTATGTGACCTTGGACATTGCTTAAAGTCTCAGAACGCCAGTTTCTGCATTTATAAAATGGAAGTGATATTACTTATAACCTCCACACACAGGGTTATGGAAACTTAAAGAATATGCAAAAGCCGAAACCGGTTTGGCTCAGTGGTAGAGCATTGGTCTGCGGACTGAAAGATCCCAGGTTCGATTCCGGTCAGGGGCATGTGCATTGGTTGCGGGTACATCCCTGGTGGGGGTTGTGCAGGAGGCAGCTAGCTCTCTATCTCTCTCCCTTCCTCTCTGTAAAGAATCAATAAAATATATATTTTTTAAAAAAGAATATGCGAAAAAGCAAATCACTAGTTATGGAAAGCAAGGTTATCTGCCAGGGCAGGCAGGATATCAGAGGCTTGATGCAACCATGGTTTGTTTCTTGCTAGTGCAAAGTCCAGGCTGCTCAGCTCCATATGGTGAGAGATGGAGTTGGTTAATCTGTGGCTCTGTCTCTCAACATGGGGTCTGCACAGATGCTGCCAAGTGGAACTGGAAGAAACATATCTGCTCTTTCTGCCTTGGGTGGAGCTGGCCACATGGCCTCCCCAGGACGCAAGGGAGGCTGGGAAATATAGGGAGCACAGGGATATTGGGGGACACTAACATTTACTCACACAGCTCGGTGCTTCAGCTTCGGTGCTTCACTCCACCGGCATGATAATGTTTGCCTTTCATCTACCATTTCCCAACAATTCCTTTAGAGTATCCCAACATTGCCTCGGCTGTAACAACAGGAAAGGGATTTTCACACTTTGAGACTCAGGCCAGTAGGGGGGAGACCAGGCATCACCCAGAGGATGTGGTGGTGAGGTTGGCAGCAGGGAAGACATTTCTAAAAGAGACTGTAAACATCTCTCAGAAAAACAAAGGGAACAGTAAATAGGTTGGAGGAATTAGAAACTCTCTCTTTTTAGGACAGAGGGAAAGAACTGGGGCTAGTGATAAATACAAATTCCCTCCTCTTGGAATATTCCGCCAGATCCACACAGAATGGAAACCCTCCCACTGCATCCCAGAGGCGCAGGCCTCTGGGCAGGGACGAACAGGTGCTGCTTTACTGGACAATGTTTATTTCCGTGATGAACCGTCTTCCTGTACCTTCCATTCGTGGGTCCTGTTTCTTCTCTGGGCAGCCCCACCCTGTGACAACAACTCCATGCGTTAGGCAGATACTCTCTTCCCCTCAGCCATTTCCTCTTCAGGCCGAACAATGCCCATTTCAACCACAGCTTGCAGGACGTACGTTTGAGATGCTGGCCACAAAAGGCTCGACAGGCCTCACGACGGGCCCAAAGGTGCTGGTCTCATTAGCCTGCAGAGCTTCGGCCCTGGGCACCCCACTGGGGAGGGTGGCAGGGGGGAATAGAGGCCCCTCAAGACTGAAAGAAAGCTTGATGCATAAAATCAACACAAATGGTAAGAGACAGTGCACCTCTGAGCCAAACATAAGCCAAAGAGATGTCGTTAGCAGAGCTAAAGAAATAATGTGATGGGGAAAAAAGGGATTTGGACATAGACGCAGCACAAAACAGGGAGTCAGAGACGAAAGTTGGCAGTGTCTGTCCAGTACAGTCTGGGGATTGGGGCATTGAGTCTGAGTGACTTGAGCAATCAGGTCACAGAAGAGCTGGTCAGCATGGGCAGAAGAGTCACCAATGCTCCTGCGTGGGGTGAAGTACCCTTCAATATCAGCCGCCTGGCTTGGATCTGATTCTACATTCACCAAGCAATGTTTAGATTAATAGTTTCACTTCCAGGTTCCCTGATACTAGGGAGGAAAATGTTCTGGTGGGAAGCACGAGAGTTCATGTCACTGAAATGCGATTCTGTGCACTGAGAATGAGTACAGTGGTGTTTGGTTAATATCTCAGTAAACTGGGAAATATCAGCAATTCCCTGCTGCAGTGATTACCCATGGGTACTGTGCATCACTGACAGTTGCCATCCATCTGTTTTCCACTCTTCCTTATTGATTGAGTCTCTTGTGTCCAGCTAAAAAGACTCATTTCCTCAGACTCCCTTGCAGCTAAAGGTAGCCATGTGCCACAGTTCTGGCCAATGCAATGTAGATTGGCCTATCTGGGGAGTGTGTTTCTTTTCTGAATAACAAAAGTAAAGCCTTAATAGGAGAAAGTGTTTTTGCCCTTTTTTCTTCTCTCTACCTAGAACATGGATGTGAGGCCTGGAAATACAGCAGCCATTTGGTGACAATGAGGACAAAAGCCATATAGAAGGATGATAGAGAAATCAGACAGAGGGGATCTGCTCTTTTATGACATTCATGAGCTGCTGAACCAGCCCTGAATTGCTTCTCTCCAGTCATTGTTAGAAAAATAAGCCCCTACCTGTTTAAGCCAAAATGGGTATGGCTTCCTACTATTTATAGCAGAGCATATTCTTCAGGGATACAGGTTGTAGGTGGAGCTTGTGAGTTAGCAAAGCTGAGAACAATACTCCAGAATGTGGCTAATTGACACAGTGATGCATTTCTGATGCTCTTTGGTAGTCATCTCAGTTTTCTTCTGATCATAAATATAGCTCATATATTCTGTGAAAATTCAAATGAAATAGTAAATCGTAAAGAATAAAGTAAAAAAGTCTCTCTAAAGCTCACCATCCAGAGATAATCATTGCTTGCACAGAAGTAAATGCCTTCATAGTTATCTGTAGGCCTATTTAAGTAATACGTTTTTCACATAAATAGGATTGATGTAACTTGCTATTCATTGGACAATGATGGATATCTTTCTAGCAATTTTGTGAAGAAAAGTTATTCTGGTTATTGTCTGATTAAATATAGATCCTCATTTTTAATTTTAACTATTTTAATATTAAAATACTGTTATTTAATTAGATATACTATAATTTAGCCAGCCAATCTTTGATTTTTATCTAGTTTTTTATATTATGTACTAGAGGCCCAGTGCACAAATTTGTACACAGGGGTCCCTCAGCCCAGCCTACATCCTCTCACATTCCGAGAACCCTCAGGAGATGTCCGACTGCTGGCTTAGGTCTGACTGCCTCTCACAATCGGACATCCCTCTCACAATCCGGGACTACTGGCTCCTAACCATTCACCTGCCTGCCTGATCACCCCTAACCCCTCTGCCTGCCTGCCTCATTGCCCCTAACCTCTCTGCCTGCCTACCTCATTGCCCCTAACCCCTCTACCTGCCTGCCTCATCGCTCCTAACACTCACTTGCCTGCCTCATCACCCCTAACTGCCTCTGCCTCGGCCCCTGCCACAGCAGCTTCATCTGGAATGATGTCTGGAAGGTCGTTCAGCTGTCTGGTCTAATTAGCATATGGGCTGAAGTGAAAGTTCTTGGGTAAACATCTTTGAGAACTTTTCTGATCATTTTCTAGAGATGGGCTTACTGGCTCTGAGGGTTATACAAGTGTACCTGTGTCTCCCATGTGCCCTCCAGGCCCCACTGCTGCCCACTGTGTGGCCCCTGCATTACAAGGTCATTCTAGAGACACCCTGGTTTGCCCTTCCATGTGTCTAATCTCTATGGACCCTGAGATTACTCAGCAGGGGTTTAATCACCACCTTTTCTCTAACACGTGCCCACAACAGCTGTTTTAGTTTCCACATTTCTTAAACTCCTAGTATGGGCTGAATTGTGTCCCCTCTCAAAATCACATGATGAAATCCTAACCCCCCAGTGCCTCAGACTATATTTGGAGAAAGGGCCTCTAAAGAGGTAATTAAGATAAAACGAGGTCATATGGGTGGGCCCTGATCCAATAGGACTGGTGTCCTTATAAGAACAGGAGATTAGGACACAGACACATGCAGAGGAAAGACCATGTGAGGACACTGGAAGCAGTTGGCTGTCTACAAGCCAAGGAGAGAAGCCTCAGAAGAAATCAACCCTGCTGACACCTTGATCTCAGACTTCTAGCCTCCAGAATATAAAACATAAAAAATCTGTTGTGTAAGCACCCAGCATGTGGGACTTTGTTACAGCTACCCTAGGAAATGAATGGAGACCCCCATCCCACCCTCTGGAACCACACTGAGGAGAGGGTTCCTTTTCTGTAGACCAGAATTAAGCTCAATTCAGGCTGTGTTTATAAGGCATTCTAAAAGATTCAGCTTTCTAAGGGAGACATTATAATAGACTTTCTTTTTAAAAAAAAAAATTATTGATTTTAGGGAGAGAGGAAGGGAAAGGGAGATAGAAACATCAATGATGGGGGAGAAGCACTGATTAGCTGCCTCCTGCATGCCCCTTACTGAGGATCAAGCCCGCAACCTGGGCCTGTGCCCTTGACTGGAATCAAACCCGAGACCCTTCAGTCTGAGAGTTGACACTCTAATCACTGAGCCAAACCAGGTAAGGCTAGCCTCTCTCTTGAAGAGGTCTCTCGGCACAGTTCTTTACTACACACACACACACACACACACACACACACACATACACATACGAGAGGTTGACAAAAAGAGGTTAGTCTGCAGGCCACCTGGGGCTGTAGCTGCACCAGTGCTTTTCTCCAGAGAGCCTGGCTTCTCCTTGCCCAAGCTGATGGACAGTGATGACAATAGATTTCAATGCCCTTGTCTTCATTGGAGGACTTGAGAAGAGGGCTTCCTCTGTTCTCCCACACAGGTATTGTAAAGTAATGAGCATGCAAAGTTTCTAACCAAACCATCCAATGTATAAAGAGGGAATATACTAATTGACCATCACTCCGTCACAAAGATGGCTGCACCCACAGCTGAGCCCAAGTTCCCATAAGGAGCTTTAAAGAGCAATTAGCAGGGGCCTGAGGCTACACCCTCCCCCACCCCCGTGGGACTTGACAGATGACCTCAGGCCTTGCCTCCCATCCAGCAGGGCTTGACAGGAGACCTCAGGCTGCACCCCCCACCCTGGCGTTAAGCTAGGGAACCTCAAGCCACAGCTCCTGCCCCAGTGTCAGGCCAGGGGACCTGAAGCCATGGCCCCTCTCTGGCAGGGCTTGAAGGGGGACCTCAAGGTGTGCTTCCCGTCCTGGTGTTGGGTTAGGGGACCTCAGACAGCTCCCTCTGCCCCAGCACCAGGCCAGGGGACCTCAGACCACACACCCAGCCCAACAGGGCTTGACAGGGGACCTGAGGCTGTGCCCCCCCAACCCTCGCCTGACAGGGCTTGACAGGGGATCTCAGGCCATGTCCCCCATCTGGCGGGGCTTGATGGAGGACCTCAAGGCACGCTCCCCACCCCGGTCTGAGCTGGAGGACTTCAGGCCATGCCCATGTCCTGGCGCCAGGCCAGGGGACCTGAGGCCATGCTTCCTTCCCAGCAGGGCTTGTCAAAGATAGGACTGGACAGGTTTGGATCTAGCCCAATAACAGGGGTGCTGGCTGGGTCTGGGTCTCACACAATTTTGAGGTGCATTTGGTGGGCAGAGACTCTGGATCCCGTGGTATGCCCAGACTCTGACAGGAGGAAGATTTTCATATATATTTTACTAATTTTCTTTCATCTCTGACACTTCAATTATAGATAAATGGCAAATAGCAATATTAAATTATTTTCTCTAATTAATCCCCTTTTAATGTGCACTGGGTCACTAGTCTATAATAATAATGTAATATGCTAATTAGACCAGGCAGCCGAACAACCTTCCAGATGTCATTCCAAACATAGATCTGGGTGAAGCTGTGATGGTGGGGGCCAAGGAAAAGACAGTTAGGGGCAATAAGGCAGGCAGGCAAGCAGTTAGGAGTGATCAATCAGGCAGGCGAGTAGTTAGGGGCCATCAGGCAGGCAGGTGAGTGATAAGGAGTGATGAGGCAGGCAGGCAGAATGGTTAGGGGTGATCAGGCAGGCAGGCAAGTAGTTAGGGGCATCATGCAGGCAGGCAGAGTGGTTAGGGTCAATCAGGCAGGCAGGTGAGTGGTTAGGGGCAATGAGGCAGGCAAGTGGTTAGGGGCAATGAGGCAGGCAGAGTGGTTAGGGTGATCAGCAAGTAGGCAGGCAAGCAGTTAGGAGCCAGGGGTTCTGGATTGTGAGAGGGATATCAGACTGTACATTTAGGCCCGATCCCACAGGGCTCCTGGATTGCAAGATGGTGCAAGCATGCTGAGGGACAGACATACCCCATGCATAAATTTTGTGCACATGGTCTCTAGTCTATAATAATAAAAGGGTAATATGCTAATTAGACCAGATGTCATTCCAGGTGAAGCTGGGGCCGGAACAAAGTCCAGGTCTTGGGTGCCTGTGGGAGGGAAGCCAGCCCAGGGCCCAGGTGCTTGCAGGCAGCCAGAGGGAAGCCTGGGTTCCGGGTGCTAGAGGGAAGTCGGTGCCAGCAGCCGGGGGAAGGAAGGCCTGCTCTTGCATGAATTTCGTGCATCAGGCCTCTAGAGTAAGACATAAAGACTAATGAACATCCTGGCCCTCCCATTTATCCACTTGTTATCATCTCCATTAAATATCTTGTGGGCCAGGACATCCTAGGCCTTGGGGTATTAGTCTCCCTTCAGGATAGTTTTCAAAATCCAAACATTCACAAGTGGGTAATATTATCATTGACAAATGGCCAAGGGCCATCCCCTACCCACCACTTGCGTAGGCTCACCCTGCTGTTCCCAGCACATCAGCTCTTTTATTTCCTCCTGAACAAAAAGAACGGGAGATTTCTGTTTGCATTATTTTTCTTTTAAAAATTTGTAGTAAAATACACAGAACATAAAATTTATCATTATAACTATTTTTGAGTGTAGAGTTGAATACATTCATATTGTAGTGCAACCGTCACCACCATCCATCCTCATAACTCTATTCTGTAAAACCGAAACCCTATACCAAATAATAACTCCCTATTTCCCTCTCCCCAAGTCCCCTGGCAACCACTATTCTACTTTCCCATGTTTATGATTTTGACTACTATAGTACCTCATAAGAATGGAATCATACAGTATTTATTTCACTTAGCATAATGTCCTTAATGTTCATCCATGCTGTAGCGTGTGTCGGAATTTTTCTTTTTAAAAGCTGGATAATATTCCATTTTATGTATTTATTACATTTTGCTTATCTATTCATCCATTAAAGGACCCTTAGATTGTTTTCAAGTTTCAGTTCCTGGGAATAATGGTGCTATGAACATGGGTACGCAAGTATCTCTTTGAAATTTTGCTTTCAATTCTTTTTGGTACATACCCAGAGGTGGAATTACTCAATTACATGATAATTTCATTTTTAACTTATTTTAGGAAACTATATTATGCTCCATAGTGGTTATATTATTTTCCACTCCTACCAACACTCACAGGGTTCCAGTTTCTCCACATCCTTACCAACATTATTTTCTGTGGTGTGTGTGTGTGTGTGTGTGTGTGTGTGTGTGTGTAGTGGGTATTATAGCATCTCATTTGATTTGCATTTCCCTAATTATTACTGATATTGAACATCTTTTCATGTACTTATTAGCCATTCGTAATCATCAATCGAGAAGTGTCTGTAAATCCTTTAGCCATTTTAGGTTGTTGAGTTTTAAGAGTTCTCTATATGTTCTGGATATTGATTCCTTATCAGATATATGACTTGCAAATATTTTTCTCCCATTATTTGGGTGGGTGGTGTTTTTTTGATGACCCCAAATTAAAAATGAGACTTCCTAAAGTCTCACCTGTCTTTGCTCTTGTTGTCACCTGCACTTTGGTGTTATGTCCAAGAAGTCATTGCCAAGGTCCATGTGTAAAGAGAGCATTTCCATTTGTTCACACGTTGTTTTCTAGGCTTTCTCCACATCTTCCTTTGGCTCTTCAAGCACCTTAAAGACAGTTGTTTCAAAGACTTCGCTTAGTATGTCTGCCATTAGGGCTGTTTCAGGGACAGTTTGTGTTGAATTGTTGTTTTCCTTTGATGAAACACCCTTTTTGTTTGTATGCCCTGTGATTTTGTTGTTGTTCCACAATGAACATTTGAATCTAATCATGTAGATTCCTCCTTCCTGAGGGTTTGCTTTTTTCTTTTCTTTTGTTTTCTTTTTTTTATTGTTGTAGGCTGTCTGTGTGCCAAAGATTAGCCTGAGGTGCAAACCTAATGTCATCTCAGGTTTTTTCTGAATCTTTTCCTGGGCATGCATGGTCACTTTCTAATTCCCTGTATATGCAGTTGTGTTTTTTTTAATTTTTCTTTATTTATTAAGGTATTACATATGTATCCTTATCCCCTCCTTGCTCTCTCCAACCCCTCAGGTCCTCAACCCCCCTGGTGTCTATGTCCATTGGTTATGATCATATGCATGCATACAAGTCCTTTGGCTGATCTCTCCCCTTCACCCCTACCTTCCCTCTCAGGTTTGATGGTCTGATCGATGCTTCTCTGTCTCTGGATCTGTTTTTGCTTATCAGTTTAGGTAGTTCATTATATTCCACAAATGAGTGAGATCATGTGACATTTATCTTTCTCCAACTGGCTTATTTTGTTTCCCATAATGCTCTCCAGCTCCATCCATGCTGTTGCAAATGGTAAAAGTTCCTTTCTTTTTACAGCAGCGGAGTATTCCACTGTGTAGGTGTACCTCAGTTTTCTAATCCACTCATCTGCTCATAGGCACTTAGGCTGCTTGCAAACCTTAGTTATGGTTAATGTGCTGCTATGAACACAGAGGTGCTGCAATTGCATTTTAATGTCCTAGTCTTTTATGTCAGACTCTTATGGAGGATAGAGTCTTACTTATGAAATCTTCCCTGAATTCAACCTCAAGTATCAAATACATTACAAAAACACATTATTGTATGTTTTTCCCTCTTAGTTTTGTAGTTATATCTTCTCCATTGAGATCTTTAATTTGCTTGGAACTAGTTTCCCCAACAATTATTTGCTAAACAAGTTCCTTCTCCCCTGACTTGTGGTAACGTCTCTCTCATGAACCAAATTCTTATATATACAGGGATCTATAGCTAAGCTCTCTATTTTGGGTTATGGTGCAAGACTTTATTTTTTTATTACGATGGCCTTGGAGTATGTCTTTTTATCTGATAAGGTCAATTTATTCTCACCCTTCTATTCTAAAATTATCTTAGTAATTTGGGAATTTATTCTTCCTTATAAATTTTAGAATAAGTTTAAGTTCCTAAAAAAGTACAGTTGGAATTGATTAGGATTATAATTATGATGATACTTGGGTGGAAAAGACATTTTTATATTACATAAATTAGTTCATTTGCTTAGATCTTCTTTTATCTCACTTAATAGAAGGTAAAAATTTCCTTCATTGAGGATGATGTATTTTTTCTTATATTTTTAGAGATTTTACAGGTTTTGTTGCTATGATGAATGTTATCCTATATTCTATATCCTACGTTGTCATATATTCTAAGTGGTTATTTTGGTCTAGAGGAAGTGCTATTGGTTTTTGGAAGTTGATCTGACATTTATCCAACAATGCTTTTATTAGTTCTAATAATTTGTTCAAATTTCTATGTAGATCATCATATTGTTAAAAAAAAAAATGACATTTTTAATCTCTTTCCTCTCAATTCCTATGTCGCTTATTTCCTTTTCTTGTTTTATAGCATTGGCCAGGACCTACAGTTTTTGTTACGTAATAGCAGTGCTAATGGGCATTCTCCTCTTGTTGCCAATCTTGATCAAATGTTTCTCAAGTGCCAGTAGGTATGATGATTGCTGTGGGTTGTGATATACAGCCTTTAAAAGGCATGGAGAGAACGCTGGCCATGAATCAGGCTGTTTTGGCCTCAAAACTGAGACCTGCCACTTACTAGGATGACGATGACAAGCTATTTGACCTCCCTAAGTCTGAGTTTCCCCATTTGCAAAATTGGGAAAATAACCATACCCACTTCCTGGGGGAGCCACATGGTAGGCTGTCAAATGTAATAATTTGGAAAACGCTTAGTAGAGACTAGTAATTGTCAGCTATTGTATTCTTAACCCACACAAGGAATATCATGAATGCTCACAAAGTTTCACGAGATTTTTAAGGATATGCAAAACGCTTTTGGTAAAAAGTTAAACAAAAGCTATAAACAGACTAAGTCAACATTTATTTTAAAATGTTTTTAAATCTGCATAAATAAAAGATTAAAGAGAACGATATTGAAATGAGGGGTTACAGGTGGTTTTTAAATGATCTTTTTATTTTTCTGGGCTTTTTTAAAATTTTTTTCTCATGAGCACAGGATGGCTTTTATTATCTTTAAGACATGTTTTCTGGAAACAAAAACTCAGTGTGAGTCAGCAATGACAAGGCTGCCAGGAAAGCTAGTGCCATCTTTGGCCACCCTGGAGAACAGATCCAGGGCCGGAGGGACGGCTTGCAGTGTTTGGCACTGGCCAGACCCTGTCTAGATCAGCGTTTTGTTTAGCTCTGAGCATAGGTAACCATGGGGACCTTAAATGTCAGGGAGGAACAAAAATGTGGTGAGTGTGTGAGGGCCTCACAATCTAGAGGAAAACAGGGCTGCAGAGGCAGGGAGGGAGTGAGGCCAGATTGGGAGAAGCAAAAGAGTCCCCAGCTTGCGAATGGGGGACAAGATGGCACATGGGGGTTGGGGTAAGGGGAGAAGAGATGGAAATAGAGGTGGGGAGAGGAGAGAGAGGGAGAGGAAGAAAGGGAACTGGGAGGGGAGAGATAGAGAGGGAGAGGAAGCGGGGAGAGAGAGAGATCAGCATGGGGAGGGGACTTCTGAAGGACCGCAGCTGGACCTAGGGCCCATCCATTGCTTTCCTTGTCCCTGATGCCTGGAACATTCTTCTGGGCACCAGGTAGTTGGCTCTGAGTTGCAAGGGGTCCCTGGTCCATTGATCCCAGCCAACAGGGTGTCCTTCTGGGGAGCTTGCACACTGGCCCTGGGGACAGAATTGCCCCCCAGGTGAGGATGAACTCACCTTGGGGGGGCGCAGGCAGCAGCTGGGCCCTAACCTCTGATGGTGGCCTGTGCTGGTCCCCACCAACCTGTCCTCCTCCAGGGCCTGGCCCTCTAATCCCCTGCACCCACCAGCTTTTCAGAGCAGATTTCTTGTTTCTTAACCTTCAGGCTGGGTTTTATCACCTGAAACCAGAACGGTCCAGAGGAACGCAGCATGACAGATGTTAGTGGTAAAGAGGAGCTAAAATGAGAGGCTCCAAGGAGGCTTCATCTTGGACTTCATAGAGCTCCTTTACAAGCCCAGGCTGCTTTTGTAAATATATTTTTATTGATTTCAGAGAGAACAGGAGAGAGAGAGAGAGAGAGAGAGAGAGAGAGAGAGAGAGAGAGAGAGAGAGAGAGAGAGAGAAACATCAATGATGACAGAGAATCATTGATCAGCTGCCTCCTGCATGCCCCACATTGGGGATGGAGCCCAAAACCCTGGCATATGCCCTGATCTGGAATCAAACTGTGACCTCCTGGTTCATTGAGGTCAACACTTAAACACTGAACCATGCCAGCCAGGCCCAGGCTGCTTTTTCATAAAACAAAACTTCTCTCTTGCTGAAGCCACTGTTTTATTTTTCTGTTAAATTCAGCTGAACTTAGTCCAGATGAAAACATTGTGATTCTGTGATGTTTGTCAAGCTGCAGCCTGGCACCCGGGAGCATTTCCAGGCGCTGCTGTGTTGATCTCTGGGGCAAGTACGCGTGAAAGGCCAGGTGCTCCTGGGAGCTGAGGGCTAAGGTGAGATTCGTCACCTGGTGCACATATGCCAGACAGCACCCCTTTCAAGGAAGGTGCAGCATAGCTGGAAGCTGGCATGCTCTCCTGGGCTGTCAGGCTTTTACCAGAAATCCTCACCCATATGCTAATTTGACTTCAGTCCCAAATCATCATTTTTTAAAAATCTTTATTGTTAAGAGTATAACAGATGTTCCTCTTTTTTCCACCCAAAACCCACCCAGTTTCTGCCCCACCCCAGTCTTCACCATCTTACTGTCTGTATTCATGGGTAAGATTTTTGGTTGATCTTATCCCACCCTCTCTCCCCACTTCCCTCTGAGATTCGTCAGTCTGTTCCTATGGTTCCATGCCTCTGATTCTATTTTATTCACCAGTTTATTTAGTAGATTTCTTGTTCATTTATTTTGATTTTTAGATTTAATTATTGATAGATATGTATTTGTTGCCATTTTATTATTCATATTTTTTTTATTTCTTCTTCTTCTTCTTCTTCTTCTTCTTCTTCTTCTTCTTCTTCTTCTTCTTCTTCTTCTTCTTCTTTTTCTTCTTCTTTTTCTTCCTCTTCCTAAAAAATACCCTTCAACATTTCATGTAATACTGGTTTGGTGGTAATGAACTCCTTTAGCTTTTTCTTATTTATGAAGCTCTTTATCTGACCTTCAATTCTAAATGAGAGCTTTGCTGGCTAGAGTAATCTTGATTGTAGGTCCTTGCTATTAATCACTTTGAATATTCCTTGCCACTCTTTTCTGGCCTATAAAGTTTCTGTTGAGAAATCAACAGACAGCTGTATGGGTGCTCCCTTGCAAGTAACTATTTTTCGCCAAAACTGGTTTGGCTCAGTGGATAGAGCGTTGGTCTGCAGACTGAAAGGTCCCAGGTTCGATTCTGGTCAAGGGCATGTACATTGGTTGTGGGCACATTCCCAGTGGGGGTTGTGCAGGAGGCAGCTGGTCGATGATTCTCTCTCATCGATGTTTCTAACTATCTATCCCTCTCCCTTCCTCTCTGTGAAAAATCAATAAAATATATATTTTTTTAAAGTAACTATTTTTCTCTTACTGCTTTTAAGATTCTCTCTTTGTCTTTAACACTTGGCATTTTAATTATGATGTGTCTTGGTGTGGTCCTTTTTGGGTTCCTCTTGTTTGGGATTCTCTGCGCTTCCTGGTCTTTTCTTTCACCAGGTGGGGTATGTTTTCTGTCATTATTTCTTCAAATTGTTTTTCAATATCCTGATCACTCTCTCTTCTACTTCTGGGAATGGGAATGTTGGTACACTTGAAGTTGTCCCAGAGGCTTCTTATACTATCTTCATATTTTTTTATTCTTTTTGCTCTTCTGATTGGGTGTTTTTGGTTTTGTTTGTTTGTTTTTTTGGGTTTTTTTTTTGTGTGTGTGTGTGTGTTGTTGTTGTTGTTGTTTTGCTTCTTCATATTCTAAACCATTTGTTTGATTTTCTGAATCCTCTATTGTTGAATCCCTGTAAATTATTTTTTATTTCAGTTATTATGCTTAATTTCTGACTGGTCCTTTTTCATGTCTTTGACATTCTCATGAAGGTCCTTGAAAATTTCATGAAGATCCTTGAGTAACCTGATAATCATGATTTTGAACTTTGTATCCAGTAGTTTGCTGCGTTCCATTTCTTTCATTTGAGACATGTTTCTTTGTCTCCTCATTTTGTCTGCTTCCCTGTGTTTGTTTCTATGTATTAGGTAGAGCTGCTATATCTCCTGGAATTGGTAGAGTGTCCATGTGTAGTAGGTGTCCTGTAGGGCCAGTGGCTAAGCCTCTCCAGTCACCTGAGCTGGGCACTCTAAGTGCACCTGTGTGGGCTATGGCACAGTCTTGTAGTTGAGCCTTGATTGCAGTTGGCATCACTAGGAGGAGTTGACCTCTAGGCCAATTGGCTTTGAGGACCAGCTGCAACTACAGTGGAAGAGCTACTGTGCAGGGAAAACCCTTATGGAGAAGGACTTGCTTCAGTGGGACTTCAGTGTTCACTGAGTTTGCCTCATGAGTGTGTTGCTTATGGATGTGTAGAGTTGTAATCTAATATGGTCTGAAGCTTTCCATAAGTGCACTGGCTCTAGGGCCTCCAGGGAGGTGCAAAATCAGTCCACTGCCTGGGGCCACCTATCAGGAGCTACAGAGGGATCTGCAGAGGTACTTATTTGGTACTTATATTGGGCTTGGAAATGCCCATGTGAGGACCAGCTGTGATGCAAGGCAGGCCAGTCCTACTACCAGGTCTTATACCTTTTATTAATAGGTTTGGGACATGCTGTCACCAGTTGCTGCTTGTTTGAGAGATTTTAGCAAAGTCTGGAGCCTGAACCAGGACCAGCCATTCCATAAGGAAAAGCTGATGCAAATAGCTTGGGTGGTATGGGTGGTATGGGCCTCTTTTGGTTCCTCTTGGATAGGGTGGGTCTCAAGAAATCCTCAGGGCAGAGCAAACAATGTGCTCCAGGCTAATGGAGACTCAAATATGGCTGTCAGTCAGCCTTGTGATGGGGGAGGTCCTGGAACAGGAACAATGACTCCTGCAAGCACCCCTGTCTGGAAGAAAGCCACCCTGGAGTTTCTGCCCCTATGCCAGACAATCCAGTTCCTTGCCATATGTGTCTGGGTCCCCCAAAGCCACCCAGTGCTGGTATTCGAGTAAGTATGTTCACCAGCCCTTTAAATGGAACACCTAGGTCTCCATCCAGCAGGCTCTGTGTCACTCAGTCACATCCAGCTGGTTTTTACAGCCCAAAGTTGCAGAGACTTTTCTCCCCAGCTCTGGAACCATGGGCTGGGGGCTGGTGTCAGGCTGGAACTCCTTGCTCCTCATAGGAAGCCTCCACAGAGACAATTTCCCTCCCAATTAAAAAACTGGCACACGCAGTTGTCAGACCAGCCCATTCCAGGCCTCCACCCCTCCTACCGGTCTCAGTGTACTTTCTTCTAGATACAGGAGTTTTGAATGATGGTTGTTCTATATTTTAGTTGTCATTTTGATGTGGTTTATTGTCAAGTACCTTTTGATGTTAAGGATGTTACTACTAATCATAACCCAAATGCATTTAGTAAGTTGCTGAGTGCCTACTCTTGGGGAACCACTGTGCATGGCTCTGGTGGGGACAGAGTGCAGCACAGAGGCATGAGCCCCTCAGATCCAGCAGTCCAGTGTCCTGAGAGTGGGGTGAGGAGAGCAGAGGGTGGGGAGGTTGCACAATGGAGCTCCCAGCCCAACTGAGGGGAGCTCCGAGCCTTTCCTAAAAGAGTCCCCTGAGGACTAGCAGGAATTCACCAAGCAAAGGGTGCTCCAGGCAAAGAAGCAGAAGTATAAAAGTCTACAGGGGAGAGAAGGTTCTAGAAATCCCAAAACCTTGCAATGATCTCCTAGTCACTGCCCCTTGAACAAAGGAAGCCGTGTGAGCAAGGGTTAAGCCAGCAGGTGATGGTTCAGACCGCCTGGTTCACTACAGCTCCATTCTCAGAGGCTGTGGGCTCAGGCAGCTTCCTGCATCCATGGGTGCAGCCTCAGCCTTTGGTTTCAGACAACAGGAACAGTACTGGCCACAAAAGATGTGCTGAGTATCAGTTCCTCCCATTTGTCAATGAAATGTGAGATCTGGGCTGAGTGGGGGCAGGAGTCCAGGTAAGGACAGGTGTGGAGCTTGCACCTGGAGGCGGGCGGTGGCTGAGTCATGGGGCTGGAACACACCACCAGGGCCTCACTCGGTTCCCAAGCCCTTGGTGCCCAGGTGGAGCTGGGGGAGGCAGCCTGGTCCTCTCCCTTTGGTTCCAGCCCCCCCACGCCTGACTATGTTCCAGCTCTAAGCCCTTCCTGGGTGCTGGCAATCACATGGAACTCCTTCCTTGCCCAACACAGCTCCTCCCCCTCCCACTCCTCCTCCCTGGCCCTTGTGGTTTGGGAGAACCTTCAGCTCTGGACAACAGGCCCCCAGCAATTTGGTGCTGAACACTACACCACCACCTGGCCCCACCCCATCACCCAAGTTCTTGTGGCTCTGCGAGCCCAGGTCATAGGGGAGACCAGGGAGCAGGCCAGAGATATGGTCACCAGGCTGAGGGGCCAGAGCCCTGGGAAGGTGCCCCTCTCTGCTCCCACCAGCCATGTGAGGCCTCCTGCAGTCCTGCCTGTCCAGCCCAAAGACCTCTGTCCCAGGGAGGAGGGTGCTGCTTGCATTCATCCATTCATTCGTTTGTTCTACTGAGCATGCTCCGTTCTGGTGGCTGACACTGAACCTCCACCTCACGGGGCTGACAGCCCACATCTCATTGCCTGCAGGCCAGCAGAGGAAACAGCCCATTTGTCTGACCGGAGCTGTCCTAGGATGCACAGTGGCTGCACAGTGGGCCCCAGGCAGTGAGTGGGACCCACCTCCTCCTTTCTCTCTTCCTGAGGCCCAGGCATTAGTTGCCCCTTAGACATCCCTTCTCCCGGGCTACTGTCACCCTTTCTGCCTGGCCTACCTCTCTCTGCCACCCCCTCTACCCTGACCCAGAGTCTCATACTCTCCTGTCTCTTTGCCCTGGGCAAGAGAAATTCTTTCCCTCTCTCCTATCAGCCCTGGGCATAGCAAAGACCCCTCCAGGCTGCTCAGAGACCTGGTCCTCCCAGCACCCCCCATCCTAGGCAGTGACGATGGCCAAGTTTGACTTTTATCAAGGTTAACAAAGCCACCTCACAGGGTCAGGGTGTGGGACTAGGTGGGCTCTGGAGTCCTTTGGCAGCACCTTCGCCCACCAGCAGAGTTGGCTGATGCACTTGCTCCTCAGGGAGACTGGGTGTCCTTTCGGGACCAGCAGCCCACACACACCTGCCCACCCACACGAGCACATGTAAGGGCACCACCCTTCACTAGCCCCAGGGCATGTTCTGACTTGTCACCCCAATAATGGGAATGAGCCACCCTCTTTTGGCAGCTCATCTGTGATCAAGGATCACAGGTGATCAGGTGATCAAGGAGAGCCCACCTGCAGCCAGACACCAGGGAGCTCTAGTCAGGGCTAAGGAACCAGTGTGTCCACAGGGGAGTTGGCATATATGGGGCCCATAAGAATCTGGATTAAGGTCAAGATAAGGCCAAGTTGAGGGTTTAGGGGTTACGGGCCAAGACTTGGGCCAAATCCAGCTGCAGGTTACAGTCAGCATGCCTGGGTTTATGAACTGTGTAGAAGACAAGGGCATGGCTGCATTAGTGGTCAGTGTGGGATGGGCTTTGGGAACCAATACCAGGCAGCAAGGCAACATGACCTGGAGAGGCTGGGCCCAGGCCTGCATCCCATTAGGCCTGAATCCATAGGACTGCCTTCCATTAGGACTGCCTCTACATTCAAACAGCTCAGGTGGTACTTTGCTTCGCTGAACCCAGGGCCCCTCGGAGGCAGGAAACCCCAGCATTGACCTGTGTCAGCCCCAGGGATACCCACCCCCGCACATACACCACATTCAGACAGCGAGGCAGTCCCCACAGGCCCGACATGTGCATTCCTGCAGAGGCCAGTGGGCACGGACATATGAACGTGAACACGGGCTACTGTGTGCTGATGCCACGCCCTCCCAGCACAACTGGAGTCAACTCAGGATAATTATTTATTATTCATAGTCATCAGCATCTTCATTAATTATTCATATGATCCTTAATTATTATCCTTAACAATAAGAGCAGTAAATAGCAGAAAAGTCCTTGAGGTGCCTAAGGCCTAGGGCGGGGTGTCTCCAGGCAGTTAGACCAGCTACTGCCCCCAGGGCAGTGGGGGGACCACAGACCCCCGTCCACTACCCAGCACTGCCCCTGCCCCTCCCACTGCAGGAGGAGATGGTCCCAAGAGCTGGGGAGGGGCTGTGCCTTGAGTTCCTCTCCCCTTTGAGTTCCTCTCCCCTTTGAGTTCCTCTCCCCTTCATGGCCAGGGCCTCCTGGGCAGGGCCTCCGAGGGGAGGGGCCCAGGCCGTGTGCTGAACCCTAGGTGAGCCACGTGTCCACACTGGGCCGCCCTACTAACTGCCTGGGTCTGAGCCATGTCTGTGCAGGGGCTGGGAGGTGAGGGCGCCCAGCTGGCCCGGCAGGGAGAGTCGTCGAGTAGGGCCATCTTGAGGGATCTCTGGGGTCCCCGGGGGGAGCTCCTCACACACCATGAACTGGGAAACCTGCAAAGAACAGAGAGTGTAAGAGGCAAGGAGCCCTCAGAGGGGGAAGAGGGGAATGGAGATGCAGTCGAGTGGATAGAGAGGTCAGAGTTTAGAGAGGGTCAGGAGAAGACAGTGACAGAGGACAGGAAGACAGAGGGGGTTGGAGAGGACAACCTGAAGGGCCAAGGCAGGCAGAGCAGCACGGGACTCCAACCACAAGGGCGGCTCTGAGGATGGAGGTAGAGAAATGTACTGGGCAGGAGCCAAACAGGGCAGCTGGGAGCTGTGGGAGCTTCCCTGATAGGGGAGAACTCAAGGCCACAGCTACTCCCCAGGAATGGGGCAGCTGAATCCAAACCAACCCAGGACAAAGGGCCCTGAGTTGGGACAGAAGCTGAGACTAAAAGAGAAACAAGGTTCCTTCCTCCAATCTAGAAAGAACTCAGGGACCAAATGAGGAAGGCCAGGGGCACACAGGCCAGCAGAGGGGTTCCCAGGGGCTGAGGAGTCTGTGTGAGGTCTGCGGGGGAGGCTGTGAAGGGAGGCTGGCACATTTGCTGGCGTGGGCCCTGTGTCTGAAAACAGGAGCTGGCAGCAGAACCCCGGGGGGGACTGAGGGGAGGAGAAGATGCCAGAAGAAAGGGCAGATCCCAGGCAGCTCTGGCAGCCAGAGGGGCCCAGACACAGCTGTCTGGTTAGGAGGCCATTCAGGAGAGGACCATCTCCAGCAGGAGGAGGGCAATGGGGCCAGAATGCTACCCTAGGAACTAGCCAAACACTCAGGACAACCCTGCAAAGCAGCCAGAGTGACAGCCACTGGCTGCAACAGTCAGGTCTGGGGGTGCCCTTCACACCAGAGACCTAGGACCCTGTCCCAGGGGCTCACTGGCACTCAACACCGACTACCAGGCCTTGGGGTCAGTTAGTATCCCCTGAAGACCACTCGTGGTCACCACACGCCTGCGGTGAGCAGATCGGGCCTCCAGTGGCATAGGGGAGCCCACACCACTCAGCCTGCTCGTGCCTCTGCCCAGCTGCCTGGGGACCTTGGTTTGGGGGCTCTGCTGCTTTGTGCCCACAGCTCCTGGGCTGCCCTCCTTTCGGAGCACGGTCTGGGAGAGGCCGGGGCCCACGGCTAAGCAGAAAGGGCAGCAAAGCAGGCCTGGTGGCATTGGCTCAGAAAAGCAGGGCTGTGGTGCCATGGCGGAGGGGGGTTGGAACTCACCTGAGAAAGGGAGTACTGGGTGAGGGTGGGGATGGGGCTGACAGGCAGCAGAGGGCAGGTAGAAGTGGGGCCAGGGCCAGGAGTGGTCACAGCACTGTAGGTGGGCGGGACCAGCGTCATCTGCCTTTGTAGCAGCTGCAGGATGGTGGCCATGTCTGCACTGAGCCGGGTCTCCAGCCTGGGGCAAGAAGGAGGATGCTCTGGGTCCCGGGGAAGTGGGAACACCAGTAGCTATGACTCTGAGACACTCTTGATGGGCCAGCTGGTCAACCCCAGGTGTGTCAGCCCCTGGCTCAGCTCTGGATGGGCTCAGCTCTGAATGGGCCCTAGGGCAGGGCTGGACAGAGCACACTCTCCAGTCTCCGTACAATGCAGCCAGGAACCCAGAGATCACACTGCAATATCAGCACCGCACAACTCACAGACCCCAACCCCCAACACACCGCTGGTGCCCGATGGGACCCCAGGGGCTGCCCTCACCTGTTGAGCTGCCTCTGGAGAGCATCCAGCCTGCTCTCCACGTCACCCCGGGACCGCCGGCCGGGGCTGGAAAGAGGGATGTTGAGGAGGCTGGGGGCGGGGGCGGGGCATCGAGGCAGCTCCTGGTACTGGCGGCCCCGATTGTCCCCCCAGAAGCTGAAGATGTTGGACACTCCTGAGAAGGCCCCTGGAGCCAGAGAGCTGGGTGAGGGAGACCAGGACAGACGCCCCACACCCCCGCCCCCTCTCAGCCCTCGCCCTACCTGACAGTGGGTTACAAGTGTCACTGCTCTTCTCACAGTCCTCAGTCAGGGGCTCCCCGCCCGGCAGCTCTGCAGGGGGCCTGGGGCTGGAGAAGGGCACCAGGCGGAGGGGGCTGGAGCTGCGGCCTGGGCCTTCGTCGTCACTGCTCTCAGGGCTGGAGGGGCCACTGGACGGGCTCTCCCCCCATGGCCCCCCTGGCCGACCCCGGCCACTAGGCGTTGCCCCCACCCGGCCTGGCCCCAAGGCCGACACCTCCCCTGGCTGCTCCGGGTCTGTCGGAAACAGAGAACGGGCCTCAGAGAGGGCAGGAGGCACGGAGGAGATCAGAGTGGAGAGGCGGGAAAGGGGGAGGGAACCAGAGCAGGCCCTGAAGCCCAGGTCCTCTCCAGCCGCCAGCTGCCTAAGAGGGGCAGCGGCAACATTGGGCCGGCCTCTCTGGGTCCCCGGGCCCTCAGCCCAGGACCTGCCCCCTCGCTCTCCTTTGTCCTGTCTCTTCTCCCCTCATCAGTTCAAGGCAGCATCCACCCAGATACAGCCCTGGGAGGACCAAAGCAGCTCAGGCACGCCCCTGCCGTGAGGGCAGAGGGCTTCCTGGAGGGAAGTGGCCTGAAAAGACGGGCTATGTTTGGACAGCTAAGGTGAGGGTCAGGGAGCAGGGAAGGAAGAGGCAGGAATGTCTGTGGAGCCTGAACAGAGCGGCACTACTGGACCCAAGCTCCACCCTCCTAGTCACCGGGGCCCACCCTCAGCTCCCCAGCTGCCTCCTGGACCCTGCCCACGCCCCCTCCCTCCACCCTGTCCCCTCCTCAAGGGGCCCGTCTGCCCCCCGCCGCCTCACCCTTGTCGGTGCGCCTGCGGAAAGACAGCTTGCGCTTGCGTTGCCGGTGGAAACCACCCTCCAGCTCCGTGCTGCCGGGAGAGCCGGGGATCATGTTGGTCTGGAACCAAGGCAGGTGTCAGGGCCCTTCCACGCCGCCCGCCCTGCCCGGGGTCAGCTCAAACCCCTCCTTCACGGGGATGGGGGCAGTGCTGTGGCCTCTGCCTCAGGACAAGGGCGCAGGCTGGGTTTTACATCCGGGTCAGACTCTATACGGTCTGACTGGCAGGGGAGCAGGCCCAGGAGGTCAGACAGGGCGCAGCCTGCAGGGGCAGCCCACTCACGTCTCGCAGGTTGAACGTGATCTCCAGGCTGGACCAGAAGTGGTCGGAGAACTCGGGGTACATGTCCAGCACCTCCAGCAGGTCGTCCCGGTGGATCTTGTGCAGGTCGCAGTAGGTGAGGGCCCGCACGTCCCCGTTGGACTTGCCCGGCCTCGCGTAGAGGTTCAGAGGCTCCCCAAAAATGTCGTTCTTCCCTGGAGGCCAAGGAGGGGGGACTCAGCCCCAGGGCAGCAGCAGAGACAGCAGGCACCTGTCTTCCCGAATTCTCACCCCCTTCCACACCCAGCCCCCAGCCCCCAGAGCCAGAGACCTATCAGCCAGCCCCCTCCTCCCTCCGCTCGCAGCAGTGCCTGGGGCGGGAGAGGAGGGGAAGAGGAGTCCGCTCTCCCTGTCTCCGCTCCCCCTGCCTCACAGCAGGACCAGCCAGATGCCCGCTGTGCCCACAGCCCAGGCTTCCTCAGGTTCTCACTCCACTCTCCCCCTGAAACCCATGTTCCAAACCTCCCCTGGCCAGTCCCTGCACCCTCATAACTGTTTTTCAGACTAGATCAGAACATAGTAGGGACTCAAGGCCCACATTGTGTTTACTGAAAGAAGAGAGGCCAGCATAGCTTAGCACAGCACAGCGCAGCAAATACCCATAAGGCTGAGTGCTGTGTAGAGAAACTGGTTTCGGGTGAGTTTGGGGGTGTCTGTGAATTAAAAATCTAACGTGGCCCTCCGTGACAAGGAAGAAGGCAGGAGGCCCCTGCCCAGGCACACTGCCCGGGGGCGGGTACGGGTGCGAGGGGAGGAAGGGCAGGACTCCCTTCGCTTTGCTGCCTGTGCTGGGCCGGGTTGCGTAGGGTGAGGCTGCAGAGACTCAGCACATTTCCTTAGTAAAATCAGATGCATAACCGCCCTCCACTGCCCGCCCCGGAGCAGGCTTTGCTGTTGCTCTGAGGAAGCCAGGTGCCCTGCCTGTGGGAGCTCCTGAAGGGAAAGTCTGGGAGCCCTCGGAGCTCAGCAACCCTCCCCGCTGCGGGGCTCCTCTCTGCCCCCTGGGGCCTGAGCCGGTGAATTAAAGGAGCCCAAGGCCCTGGTCCCCAGACCCCACATCCGTGTCCTCAGAGGGCTCAGAGCACTCCAGGCCTCGGCAGACATTCCGCCCAGGCCCCACCGTACCCAGGATGGCCACGACGATGTCACCCCGCAAGATCTCGATGGAGCCCCGGGAGATGAAGTAGAGGGCGGTGAGCAGGTCCCCCGCGTGCACCAGCGTGTCCCCCGGTGGCGCGTGTGTGGTCTTGAACTTCATGGCCAGGGCCCGCAGGCAGCCCTTGGTGGCCCCGCGGAAGGGCTTGCAGTGCTGCAGCAGCGAGCGGTTCAGGTGCAGGCAGATGTCGGCCTGCAGGCACTCCGGGAAGCCCTTCAGCACCTGGGGGTGGGGCCCGCTCAGCGCGTCAGCGGGTGCTCTGAGGACCCCCATCTCCCCACCCAGAGACCCAGGGAGGAGCATCAGGGTCCAGTTTGGGTAAGATGACCAGACGTCCCACTTTTGGCGGGACTGTCCCGATTTTTAACAATTTTTCCCGGTTTCCGCGGTGTTTTAAAAAAGTCTCAATTTTTGGAAAGATTCTTTTAAATCTTTTGGACTTTTTTAAAACACCGCAGGACTCGGGACAAATTGTTAAAAATCGGCACTGTCCCGCCAAAAGGGGGACATCTGGTCACCTTAAGTTTGGGGGAAAGTCATGGGTGCTAATTCCAGCTCCACTCCTTCTAACTAGGCACTGTGGGGCCCGCCTCATTGCCCTTAGGCCCCATTGGCTTATGTGTTCTGTGGAGACCAGTCCCGGGCAGGGCTGCTGTAAGGATCCACCATAGTGGCCATCATGAAACGGCTGGTCACCGCCTGCCCCAGAGCGAGAGCTCTCCCAGTAAGTGCGCTCCAAGGGCAAAAGTGGGGACCTCCCTCTCAGGGACTCTGTAAGCACTAGCTGTGCCCGCCTGAACCACAGAACGTGAGGGTGATCACTGCACCCGAAGGCGTTCCCACCGCCATGCCGCTCCCTGCAGCCCGCCAGCCCGCCCTCCGGACACCGGGCTCACCGCGTTCATGTCGATGCCGTTGGTGTAGGACCAGGCGTGCTGGAAGTACTCCTCGAGGCGCTGGCGCAGGGGGTTGGGGATCTGGTGGAAGCGGATGAACTCACGCACCCGGAGCATCTGCGTGTGGTAGCGGGCCGTGCCCGAGTACAGCCGCTGGATGATGGCCGACACGTTGCCGAAGATGCTGGCATACATGAGGGCTGGGGGCGGGGGCGAGTGGGGCTGTCAGCATCCAAGGAACCTGCCCGCCCCTGCGCCAGTCAAGGACACATGGAGTCACGTCTCCATGTGAGCACGCTCGCGAGAGTCACACACACAGAAGCCCAGGCCTGCACACCCCTGGGCTCTGCCTGGGCCCCTACCCCCGTGTCCCAGCCCCCAAACACACCGGGATAGTGGTCCTGGCGTCTCCAAGTCCCAGGGCCCCGGTCAGCCCCTCCAGCAGCTACCCTTTCCTCCTCCCGGGGCTCCTCCAACCCCAGCGCCCACTCACAGCCGATGAGCATGACGCAGATGGAGAAGATCTTCTCGGAGTTGGTGTTGGGGGAGACGTTGCCGAAGCCCACGCTGGTGAGGCTGCTGAAGGTGAAGTAGAGGGCCGTGACGTACTTGTCCTTGATGGAGGGGCCGCCCAGGCCGCTGCTGTTGTAGGGCTTGCCGATCTGGTCGCCCAGGTTGTACAGCCAGCCGATGCGGGAGTTCACGTGCGGCTGCTCCATGTTGCCGATGGCGTACCAGATGCAGGCCAGCCAGTGTGCGATGAGCGCGAAGGTGCACATGAGCAGGAAGAGCACGGCGGCCCCGTACTCCGAGTAGCGGTCCAGCTTGCGGGCCACGCGCACCAGCCGCAGCAGCCGCGCCGTCTTCAGCAGCCCGATGAGCTGGGGTGGAGGAGACAGTCCGCGTGGGCCAACGGAAAGTGCCCTCGGGGGAGAAGACTTCCTGCCAGAACTTCCTCCTAACAGTGGAAGCACCTCCCACGCACTGAGCCAGCACAGGGTCCCGCTAATCTTGGCGCTAGCTTTGGGAAAAGGGTTCGAGGCCCCCACAATAAGAATGAGGAAACTGAGGCTTGGAAAGGCACAGCACCCACCCTAAGGTGGCTGGCCAGAGGTCCCACTAGCTCCCGGGCACTTGTATGTGCATTAGAAGAAGTGGCCTCGCCGAAACCGATTTGGCTCAGTGGGTAGAGCGTCGGCCTGCAGATTGAAAGATCCCAGGTTCGATTACGGTCAAGGGCGTGTACCTTGGCTGCGGGCACATCCCCAGTAGGGGTTGTGCAAGAGGCAGCTGATCAATGATTCTCTCATCGATGTTTCTAACTCTCTATCCCTTTCTCTTCCTCTCTGTAAAAAATCAATAAAATATATTTTAAAGAAGAAGAAGAAGAAGAAGAAGAAGGAGGAGGAGGAGGAGGAGGAGGAGGAGGAGGAGGAGGAGGAGGAGGAGGAGAAGAGGAGGAGGAGGAGGAGGCCTCTTTGGACAAACAAGAAAACAGCACAACAGCACTCCCTCTGGACCTTGGCACCTGGTGGGTGGCTGGGGTAGCCAGGGACTGGCAAGAGCCAGCTAGGGCAGCCTCCAGGCCCTTGCAGCCCTCTTTCTAGCCACCCTTCACCCCACCTTCTCCTTACCCTTCCCCCACACCCTCCAGAGGCCTCTGCTCTCCTCCCCTCCCCTCCCCCGGCCTCCCTGCCAACCCACCTCCTCCGAGCCCGAGCCGAAGATGAGCAGGTCGAAGGGGATGGCGGCCACCATGTCAATGAGGAACCAGCCCTTGAAGTAGTGGACGGCGATGCGGCGCGGGTGGCTGACCACCTCCTCGTTGGCGTTGACGTAGGTGGTGCGGAAGTTGATGAGGATGTCCACGATGAACATGATGTCCACGATGAGGTCCACCACGGCCAGGGGCTGGCAGGCGTAGCCGCAGTCGGGGGCCGCGGGGCCCTCCTCGGTCTCCTTCAGCAGGAAGGCAGCCGAGTAGGGCGTGAAGACGGCCGTGTAGATGACCAGCAGCAGGATGAGCCAGTCCCACACGGCCTTGAAGGGGCTGTAGTGCAGGATGGTCCAGCGGTGGATGCGCGGCGCCTGCAGCTTGTACTCGGGCAGCACGTCCGCCCCCAGCGACAGGACCTGGGCAGGCGGGGAAGGTGGCGGTGAGGGGGCGGTGTCGGGAGAGGGAAGGCGGGCCATGGAGCCTCCGGGGTGGGAGCAGGTGGCGTCTCTGTTGGAGCCTCCAGAGAAGAGGCCAAGCAGAGGAAGGAGGGAGGCCAAGATGTTCTGATCAGAATGCCCGCTCCGTGGCCAAGTGGCCACAGCCACTGGCCACCCCTCAATCTGGGCACTCCAGTTCCCCATGCTGCACAGGGGACCCCTGGCTGGCTCCCAGTCCAGGGCACCAAGCAGTAGCGCCCAGAATGGCTCCCACCAGCAGCACAGACCCCTGCCTGGGGGTGTGCTCCCATCCATCGATCTTGCCCACATCTCCCCAACAGCCCCCCCCCCCCACACACACACACACACACACATACACACCATGCCACTGGCCCAAGGATAGCAGCCATCTAGACTCAGGCCCTTGGCCCCCAGGGGAGAGAGACTAAAACACCCAGCCCTGGTGGGGATTGGTAAGGTATGTACACATATAACACCTTAATTTTTAAAAATGAGAAAAATTAAATTAAAATAAAATAAAACACCCCAGCCCTACTCCCGCAGCCCCCTCTCCCCTGGCCCAGGGCAGCCCTCTCCCACTCCTACAAAGGCAGGCAGAAGACCTGACCCGCAGAGACGTGCCCACATGCACACAGAGGGACGCGCACACGGTAGGCGTCCAGAAGTGCGTAGACAGCCAGCAGAGGCTCACCCTCACACCCTGCCGCACAGCGTCGGGCACAGGCAGCTCACCACCCAGACCAGGTGGCAATAGCACGCCACTCTCTCCCCAAGCCAAACTAGGAAGAGCCGAGGCCAACTTCACCCTGTCCCGGGAGCCTCTGTGTGTCTCTCTACGGCCTCCCCCTGCCCCTGAGAATCCTCTCTCACAGACATTTGATTCAACCCAGGAGCCCCCTCCCCAAGCTCTCCTGGCCTGGCCCACCCTTAGAGCCAAGGTCGCCAGCCCTGCTTCTGTAGCACTGACTGCCAGAGTCCCTCCTACCCCCTTCACCCCGCTCCTCAGGCTTCTGGGCTGGGGAGGGCCATGTGGGTGGAGCCTCAGAGTCCTACTCACATTCAAGCTGGGATCCCCTGCCCCACCCTCACCAAAGGGACTGTTTGGGGAACATCGCCTTAGAAGTAACCGGAAGTTCTGACAGGCAATAGTTAGGGGGTTGTCCTGGGCTGGCCACAGGCTCCAAAGGCACACGATGGGTGGCAGGAGCAGCTGGGGCCTAGGGCAGGGAGGGAGCGTGTGACTTCAGGTCCCCGCTCTGCCCTGCCTTCACCCCGAGCTGCCTGCTCCCTGAGGCAGAGAGCATGGGCAGTGGCCTTCCCAGGGTCATGCAGAGATTGAGAAAAAGGAACTGACCAGGGCCCCGCAGACAAGGGACAGTATAAGGTAACTGCCTGCTCCCCCCGCCCCATTAGGTCTCCTCCAAGTGCCTTAGAGGCAAAACCACACCTGATAACAGAGATCAAGTCCCTGTAGTGTGCCCATAGCAGGATCAACACCACCCTAACACATACACACACGCACACACGTGCACACATATGTGCATACACACACACACTTATGGGGCAAGCCTGGACACAAGACCTGGACCTGCAGACATCACCTCTCAAGAACCAGACCCAGCTCTGCAACCACCAGTGTACTGTAGGCCTTGGGCCAGGTGTGTAACTTCCTGTGACCCACAGAATACCATTAAACCAAATCCTGGATCCTCCCCCGTGGGTGGGCAGGATTCTCCCAGACCTGTCCACCAGCTGGGAGGAGCAATGAGCCAAGGCAGAGAGTGTGGCCAGGTGGTGGTGCAGCGGTGGGATTCTCAGACTGACTCTTGAGCCACCTCCAGCACCCCCTCTGCCACCCTCCCCAGGCTCTCTGACATGGGATGGAAAGGTGGCTCTCAGAAGGTACCTACGGGCTCATCAGCTCAGGCTGTCCCAGGGGAGCCAGGTGCCTCAGTCCAGCTACCCTCACCAGCATCCAATGTCCTCTGACCCCGCCCTCCTCAGACTCCGGCCCCGAAGCCTGGACCACTGAAGCAGCCCGCGCCTCCCTCACCACCACGGGTCCTCCCCCGGCACATGGAGAAGAGGGGCAGTGGAGCCCACGGCTCCCAGGCCGGGCCTGGCCGCTGCCCACTGCAGGAAACGTGGTGGGACGGGGAGGCAAGCTCCTCTCCAGGTCTCCCACCATCCTCTCCGGCACCCATTTCACTCCCCCCATCCTCCCCTCCCAGAGCATTTTGAGCTGGAAGAGTGTGGGCCATGGGAGCCCTCAGCGAGGAGAGTCCTGCAAAAACAAATCCTATCTGCCAGGCCCCGCAGGCCTGGGAGGAGTGACCTGGAGCCAGGAGTGGGATGAACAGGGCTGCGGACCCTCTGGCTCCCCACACTGTCCTGCTTCTCCCTGGCCTGGAGCCAGAGTCCTCGGGGCTGCGTCCTGAGTCAGTGCCCGGCCTGGAAGGGAGAGGGAGGGGCTGGGGGTCACCTACCTCCTGGGCCACCAGGCTGGAGATGCGCACGGCCCGCCTGACCCGGCCTTTCCGGGCCCGGGGCTGCAGAGCCCCAGTCCTGCTCGCCTTCCCGGCGGAGGCCGCCATGGAGGACGTGGCTCCCCCCAGCCTGCCTGCCCGGGGGCCCGAGAGCCCGGCCAGCGCCTCACCTGCGCCCCAGCAGCAGTCCCAGCCCAGGCTGCGCCCCAGAGACTGGCGGCCTGGCTCCCAGGGCAGCCTCTGGAAGGAAGCCAGGATCGCTGGGGCTGGGCCCCAGGGCCGGGGTCACCCTGGCAGGGAGCGTGGACGGCCGCCCGCCTGGCTCCGGCTGCCCATGGCCCCTGGTACAGGCCCGGCTGCCAGGGTGCTGCGCTCTGCCTGCCGCCAGCCCGGCCGCGGCTCCCCGGTCAGAACCTCGGCTCCTGGCCCGCCCCTCCTCCTCCCGTCCCCACCCCCACCCGCCAGCCCGGCCAGCGGCCCCCTCCCCCGCAGCCGCTCCGGGCTCCTGCAGCAGCCGCTCCTGCAGCCCGCACCCCTCCCCTCCCCCAGCAGCCCGGCCTGTCACCACAGATTAATGGTCTCCCCGACACCCCCGCCCGCCCGCCAGTCCCGTACCCAGCCAGCCAGCCAAACAGACGGCCAGACGGCCAGAGACGGAGAGACGGGCAGAGCCGGGAACAGCGGACACACAGGCACACGCACACGCACAGACCACAAGCACACAGAAGCGCACGCTGTGGGCCAGGAGCAGGGCTCCAGGTGGGAACAGCAGAGCCAGGGGCCAGTGCGGGAGGGAAAGGCAGCCAGATAAGGGGCCTGGGGTGCGGGGGAACATTCTGGACTCAAGGCCAAGGGGCTGGAGACCTGGCAGGGACCCAGGAGCCGGAGGCAGCGGGAGCAGGGCCAGGAGGAGGGCTGGGGAGGCCATGCCGGCGGCTCTCTCCCGGGGCCAACTAGGGGAGTCGCTGTGGAAGGGGCGGGAGACGGCCGTGGGGTTGAGGCACGGCGGGCCAGGGCCAGGAGCCCCTGCCCCAGGCTTCTCACCCTCTGCCAGGACTTGAGGAAGGATCTGGAATGGATTGGGCAGTGAGGGTGACGCAGGCGATCTGGCTGCCGGGAGGGGGCGGGAGACAAGGCTGGCCCTGACACCAGGCAGTGCTGGGACGGCCCCCAGAGCCAGGGGCTTGGTCACTCCACAGCTGTGCCCCCACCACCATACCCTCCCCTCCCGGCCTTGCTGGGGAGCAGGGGGGTGGGAGGGGCACCTCCAGGCCACCCTGGCCCCTAGCACCAGCCCCCACCCTCTCTCTCCCTGGCTCATCGCCTTGGCCTAGAAGAATCAGGACCCCCAACTTGGGCCTCTGTGGCCCCTTCTAATCAAAGCCTCCTGCTGGTTGCCCCTCAGTACTCCCCTCATGACACCCTAAGAGCAGACCCTGCCATGCCCCTGTGGCTGCCTTTTCCCACCACCCTGACCCTCTCAGGGACCCAGCATCACCTGCACTGTCTCCCTGGGCCTGTCACCTGTTCTCTGTACCCAGCCTGTCCCCCGGCCACCTGCCCTCCAGCCTCCTTTTCTCCGGGACCTCCCAGACTGCCCTCTCCCCCAGCTCTGGAACCCCACTCCCACCCCTAGCCAGCAGGTCTGCCCACCCTCAGGAGGCCTCACTGTGGCGCCCCCCCCTCCCCCCGCACCTTTGACCACAGCCCACACCCAACCCTTCTGAGCTCCTCCGAGCTGAGGGGAGAGCCAGGGACTGGGCGCCTACCTGGGTGACCTTCTCGGTGACATTGTGGGTCCGCTCCTTTATCTTGGGCGCTATGATCTCCCGGTCGCTGGAGGGCGACGCCAGGAAGGGGTCGCCCTTGAGGTCCACAAAGTTGAGGGTGATTTGGGGGATCTTGCTAATGGTGCGGTAGCGCACGAGGTCCGAATCTGATGTGGAATTAAGCAGGCCACTGCGCAGGGGGTGCATGGCCCCTGGGTGGGGGGAGAGTGGAGTCAGGCTGGCAGGCAGGGGTGCATGGGCCTGGGGTGGGGGGAGAGTGAGGTGTGGGTGGCAGGCAGAGGGTGCCTGGCCCTGGGGTGGGGGGAGAATGGGTGTAGGTGGCAGGCAGGGCGTGCATGGCTCCTGGGTGGGGGGAGAGTGGAGTGTGGGTGGCAGGCAGGGGATGCCTGGCCCTGGGGTGGGGGGAGAATGGGTGTGGGTGGCAGGCAGGGGGTGCATGGCTCCTGGGGTGGGGGGAGAGTGGGTGTGGGTGGCAGGCAGGGGTGCATGGGCCTGGGGTGGGGGGAGAGTGGGTGTGGGTGGCAGGCAGGGGTGCATTGGCCTGGGGTGGGGGGAGAGTGGGTGTGGGTGACAGGCAGGGGGTGCATGGCTCCTGGGTGGGGGGAGAGTGAGTGTGGGTGGCAGGCAGGGGGTGCATGGCACCTGGGTGGGGGGAGAGTGGAATGTGGGTGGCAGGCAGGGGGTGCATGGCTCCTGGGTGGGGGGAGATTGGGGTGGGGGTGGCAGGCAGGGGGTGCATGGCCCTGGGGTGGGGGGAGAGTGGGGTGGGGGTGGCAGGCAGGGGGTGCATGGCTCCTGGGTGGGGGAGAGTGGAGTCAGGCTGGCAGGCAGGGGTACATGGGCCTGGGGTGGGGGGAGAGTGAGGTATGGGTGGCAGGCAGAGGGTGCCTGGCCCTGAGGTGGGGGGAGAGTGGGTGTGGGTGGCAGGCAGAGGGTGCCTGGCCCTGAGGTGGGGGGAGAGTGGGTGTGGGTGGCAGGCAGGGGGTGCATGGCCCTGGGGTGGGGGGAGAGTGGGTGTGGGTGGCAGGCAGGGGCCGGCATGACACGGGGGTGGAGGCCAGGCCTGCAGAGGCCAGGCCATGGGGGTCAGTGTGTCATGGAAGCCAGCCCCAGGGCTGGGCAGAGTCGCTGAGAAACAGGCCAGGCTCCTCCCCACGTGAGGGAAGCGCCGGTGAGCAGCTAGGAGACAGCGGGGTAGGACGAGCCTCCCTGGGCTCTGTTCTGGGCACTGTGACCCGCCAGAGGGCCAGGTAGGGGCAGGGACCCCAAGGCTGCCCCGTCCTTCAGACCCCCAGGCCATCCCCACTCCAGAACCGAGCGAGTGGGAGCCAGCTTCATGCCGAGCAGGCTCTGAGTGCGCCTGAATGGACCACGCTGGGTGGGCACTGGGTGGGAGTCCACCAGTGCCTATGGGGTTTCCCTTCCCAGCACCCTGGACGGGTGGAGACAGAGCTGCGGTCCTGGAACTGGGCAGGCCGGCGGCGGTGGGAGGGAGGGGAGGTGCCCCCACTGGTGGCGGGCGGGGAGGTGCCCTCACCGGTGGCAGATGGGGAGGTGCCCTCACCAGTGGCAGATGGGGAGGTGCCCTCACCGGTGGCAGATGGGGAGGTGCCCTCACCGGTGCCAGGCGGGGAGGTGCCCTCACCGGTGCTGGCGTGGCGCGGGGGCGGGGGCAGCACCCCCGCGCGCATGGCCTCGATGTCGTCGGCGGAGGAGGCGCGGCGCACGCTGGCGCAGCTCTCCCGGGAGCGGGTCCGGGCCAGGCTGCAGGTGGAGCCCGAGGCCTCGGCGCCCAGGCCCGGTGGTGGGTGCGGGCCAGGCTCGCAGGGGGGCGGGGAGCCGGAGGCCACGAGCGCGCGCTGCTCCTCCGCGGGCCGCAGCCCCGCCACGTGGTTGTCCAGGGCCGCGTCGGGGGCCAGCGCCTCGCCGCCGGGCGCCAGGTCCAGGTCCACGTCCACCACCACCGCCCCGGCCCCCGCGGCCCGGGCGCGGCCCCGCCCCGCGGGCTCCCGGGCGGTCAGTGCCAGCATGGCCGGCAGCTTCAGGCGGAAGGTCTTGGCGCGACCTGCGGGGAGAAGGGAGCTGTGTGGCCGGGAACAGGGGCAGCGGGAGAGGCAGGCCCCGAAGCCGGAGCCCCTGCAAACAGACAGGGAGGCCCCGGAGCCGGAGCCCCTGTAAACAGACAGGGAGGCCCCGGAGCCGGAGCCCCTGCAAACAGACGGGAAGGTGGGGAGTGGGAGTCTGACAGTGGGCACCTCTCCACCAGACTTCCGCCCATCTCAGAAAAGTCTAGGACCCGCTGAAACCGGTTTGGCTCAGGGGATAGAGCGTCAGCCTGCGGACTGAAAGGTCCCAGGTTCTATTCCGGTCAAGGGCACGTACCTTGGCTGCGGGCACATCCCCAGTGGGGGACGTTCAGGAGGCAGCTGGATGGGCACATCCCCAGTAGGGGAGGTGCAGGAGGCAGCTGGTCGATGTTTCTAACTATCTCTCACCCTTCCTCTCTAAAAAAATCAATAATTTTTTGTTTAATTCTAGAACCCAATCTTACCCAAGGCTCTGAAAATAAACTATTTCTTGAGCCAAATACCCCAGTGGGCTCTACGCAAACCGTGGGCAACGCCACTGCACTGCGGGCAACATTTCCCCTACCGACGCCGGGAGCGGGCACCGTGCACTGTGACTTGCTGGGGGCCACACAGCACCTGGTGGGCTACCTCCAAACGGGACAGACCTTCTTGCCAGACCCTGCCAACGTGCAGCGGGCCCCAGCGGTAACACTGCCAGTTTAGGGCTTGAGAGACTGCGAGGTGGACTCTTTGCCACGGCTCTAAAGGGCAAATTAGGCTTAAACCCAGAGGCCACGTCCGGGAGGAAAGGAGTCAGCCCGAGTCACCGGGCACGAGGTGAGGGTTCCGTGTCCCCAGCCACAGTGACCATTCCCCTCCCATTCTCTCCTCAACCAGCCCAGGCCACCCCAGGGACAAGGACCGGGGCAGAGGTTCCCCAGGAGGACGTCTGAGTCCCTGAGAGACGGGCCTTCTGAGAGCAAAGGGAGCAGCTCCGAGGGGTGAATGCCCTAAGCCTGGGCTGCAGAGCGCACCACACCCAGAGGACGCTGTGGCGGGAAGCCGCGCAGGTGAAGCTAGGACACCGGGTGCAGTCTTGCCCAAGGACCTGCGGCTCTGCCGCTCTGTCTCTGTCTGTTCATTTTGAACCAGAGGGTCTAGGCCGTGTCCTCAGGAACCTTTGAGGGACCCCACACACATTCCTCCCTGCAGGCCATTGGCCCTGGGTAGCCTCGTGGCCCCAGAAGAGGGAGAGCTCGTTACTCCTGCCCAGTCCAGTGTGGCTGCACGTACCTGGGGCCAGCCAGCTGGTGGGAGGCCCACGGTGATTGGTGTCATGGGCCGGGGACCCCACCATGTCCTTCTCCATCACCACCTCGAAGTTGAGGATAAACATGATGACAGCCCCATCCTCGTTCTTCACGGGTACCACGTCCACCAGGCACAGGAAGCAGCTCCCTGTGGAGGGGGGAACATGGCCACTGTGGCACCAAGGCCCCCACGGGGCAGAGCAGAAACCCGAAGGCGCCCGTCCACGTCTGCCTCCCCCGGGGCTCACACAGTTCTGCCCCTTCCTGGCCAAGTGTCCTGACCCACCCACCCACCCCTGCGGCTTTGTGCCTGCCAGACCGAGCTTGTGGCCTCAGTCTACCTGCTCTGGCTTGCTGCTGGCCAGGCATTCCCTCTCTCTCCCCATGTGCGTTCTCCCTCACCCTGGCTTGAACTCCTTTCTGCCTCCACCTGGCCCTCTCATTCTCCCTCGCCTCTCAATGTATCCTTGTGACCCTCACACAGGGTAGTGCAGTGTGGGGATTAAGCCCAGGGTCTCTGGGTTCAAATCCCACCTCTGCCACTTAGTCATTTATGCATCATGCGCAACTTAGTTAACCTTCCTGTGCCTCGTTTTCCACATCTATAAAGTGGGAACCCTAGTCCCTTAGTCCCAAGTTACAAAGATGAAGTCACCGCATGCTGAGGGCCTAGAGCAATGCCCGGTGTACACTCAACACTGCACACGGGCTAGTGATCGCTCTCTGTCCCCATCTTGATCTCTCTGCGTTAGTCCACAGCAAGATGCACTCAGAAGTTGAAAGCAAGAGTTTCAAAACCTTCAAGCAATTCGATATTGCCACGATGTCCAAGCATGTGAATTTGTACTTCACAAAGGTCTGTGATGTATTAGAAAGAAAAGTGATCCTTCACCAAAGAGCCGTGAAGCACTGCTCCTAAATCTTGCATCACTGTCTCTCCTTGTCTTTCTTTTCTTTCTTTTTCTAAAAATATATTTTTATTGATTTCAGAGAGAGTGAGAGAGCAAGAAACATCAATGACAGAGAGAATCATTGATTGGCTGCCCCGGGGATCGAGCCATAACCAAGGCATGTGCCCTGCCTGGGAATCGAACCATGACCTCCTGGTTCATAGGTTAACGCTCAACCACTGAGCCACGCTGGCTGGGCTCCTGTCTTTCTCTTCTCTCCCAGTCTCTCTCTCTGCCTGGCTCCCAGGGGAGACCAGTCCTCCAGGCAGATGTCCGCTCTCTGTCCAGCGCACAGCCTCTCCCCCTCCTCTGCCGACTTCTGAAGAAGACCCTGATGCTCATATTAACATCCTATTCTTCTTTCTCCATGTTCCCTGCGGGCTCCAGGCTTGTCCCTCATCACGCTTTCTTCTGGGGACAGAGACTTCTTTTCTTGTCCACCTGCTCAACTGTCTTCTCTGAAGAGCAGGGACCTAACTCACAGTGTGTGTGTCCCCTCTGCTGGCCTAACTCCTAGAACAACACAGCAGGGAGCAGGCCTTGGCCAGTGGGCCAGAGATGGGGCGATGCTGGTGGGAACGGTGGAGAGGAAGTATTGGTGGTGGGCTGAGTCAAGGGAGGGCCAGCAATCTGGAGGCTCTCTGGATAGGCGCTGGTGGGGAGTGCGGCAGCAATGGCCTGAGCAGACCAGGCGTGAAGGGCCTGGTTTCTGCAGAGCAGCAGTTCTAACAGCCGTGGGATTCACCTTGTGGAAGGAGATCCTCTGCAACCAACTGAAACAGGATGGGGGTGGGGGGGGGTGCGCCTGGACCAGGTGAGGGACTGACAGGGATTCTCTGAGGTCCTTCCACTCACCTCATCCCAGGCCCTTCTGGCTCAGCCCTCAGAACCTAAGCTGGGGGCTCTGTCTGGATCTCTCATCAGCAGCCTCTACTGTCCCCTGACCTCTGAAATGGCCCAACTGAAGCACAGCCGTGGTGTTGGGAGCTGCAGGGGGCAGGACCCAGCTGGAGACTGTTTGGCACCCAGACAGCCCGCCTAGAGTTCATGTCCTAATATGGTGATGGCCAACAGCGGCCTGAGCAGGGACTGGCCCTGATCTGGACTAGAGAGGCCAGAGACCAGGAAACCTTAGCCCTGGAGATCCCAGCCAGCCAGCCCCAGGACCCCAGCATCCAAGCTCCTGGTCCTCATTCCTCACGAGAAACTTGTCCCAGAAGTCCAGAGTCTGGAACCCGGAAGAGCCCAACCTCTCAGGACAGCCTGGTTTTCTGACCTTGAGGCCTCCGCACCCTGCCCACTCCATTCAGACTCCTCAGCGAGGGAGTCAGAACCGCTTCTGCCAGCCCACCCCATGCCTGGCTGCAGAAACTCAAATAGAAGCCTCTTTGCAGCTCAGGCTCACCCCTGCCCCCAGACACACACTCATCCGCTGAGTCCCCTCAGCCTCTCTCCCTTGGTGACATTCAAGGAATTTTTCCTTTCAAATAGCCCTGTCAAAGCCCAGCTTCTTCCAAAAATGTGCCCTGGAGCCCTGCCTGGTGGCTGCGGGACGTGGCAGGAGAGAGGAGGCTCCAGCTGTTGTTCTCAAGGAGACAGGGCAGAAAGGAAAGCGGGCAGCTCTGAGGCGCTGCCTGCCCGCCCCCACCCCCACCCCCGCTCGCTTGGTTGGCTGGTTGGTTAGTGGGGTCTTCAGTGAGGTCAGACCTCTGCCTGTAAACATCACTCTCCCCCAGCCCTCCCGCCAGGCCTTCCAGTGGACCCCATACTGGCTGTGAGTATGGGAGGTGGGGCTCCCTGAGGGCAGCTGAGGTTCAGACCCAGGTCAGGGTGGGGCGCAGGGATAGCAGGAGCAGGGTCAGGCCTGGTCTCTGACCCTCACACGGCAGAAATGTCGGCAGCCGGTGGCTATGCTGCTTCTGAGACCCAGGCTGACACTAGCACACACAGTACCTTGCCCCCACAGTCCTGCTCTTGGCCCTCAATCTCTCCTCTTCTCCCTCACACCTTGCCCTGCCCCCAGCAGAGGCTGACTGCCAGCCCAGCTGTGTGAGGTTGCAGTTCCGCAGAGAGCCACACCGTGGCAGGCGCGGCCCACACTCCCGCCGCAGCCAGAGCCAGAGGGTGCTGGGAGGAGAGGGGTGGAGGGATTCCCACCTCCCGCCCCCGCCCCCGCCCCCCCCCCACCCGCTCTGCCCACAGATAGGATATGGGGTTCCCCGACTCAGGCTGTGGAATCAAAGCGCCTTTGCTCGTTGTGTCAGAATGACCTTGGGCAAGTCACCTCACCTCCCCGCCCCAGCGTCACGCCCACCCCAGGAGGCTGGAGGGAGGGATGACATGTGTGAAGCAGAAGCAGGGCTCATGGGAAGTCCTGATCCTGGAAGGAGGAGAGGGAGAGCCAGGTGGATGGGTCTCCCCAGTGGAGAGGCCCCAAGCCATCTGGCTCTAGTAGCTGCTGCCAAGAGCCCTTACTCACACCCCCAACCCCCAGCCCAAGCTGAGGACACCTGGCTGGGGGGGGGGGGGGGGGGGCTGAGTGCCCAGCCCTTGCCCCCTCCTGGAGTCCAGGGCACGCTGGGTCCTTTGGGGATGGAGACAGGAAAGCAGGCACAGCCATGCAGCTCACCAAAGGTCACTGAGGAGGAGGGGAGGAGGGGACAGTGGGAGGGGCCCGGGGGAGAACCAGGCCTGGACACCTTCCAGGTGCAGCAGGTGCAGCTCTTCCTGACCCCAGGGAAGGGGCCGTTGTTCACCAGAACACAATGCCGGCCTACACTCATCTGCTGCCAACCCTGGGCACCATCTTGCCCAGTGTCCCAACCCATGGGGGGAGGGGGGACCCACTCGCGGTCCCAAACTGGATTTCCCACCTCTGGGCACCCCCGGCCTCAGCGTTACCACCCCCAGGCCTTATCCATCAGGGCGGTGTGGCCAGTGGTGGAGGAGCCAGCAAGAATTCGAGGGTCCTTCTGCAACCCCCCAGGTCAGACCTCTGCCTGTAAACAGGTCATGATGCTCCTTCATCCCCCGCGAGCAGTCACTGAGGGCACCAATGCCAAGCATTTGGGCAGCACAAACCACACAGGCCTGGCACCTGCCCTCACTGCGCCAGGGAGTCAACAGGACCCCAATCCGGAGCCCGGGCAAGATGAGGAAGAGAGGATAACCGAGGCAGAGGGCCGGGCCGGGAGCAGAGGTGACCTGCCCAGCCACCAGGAGACCTGAGCCAGAGCTGTGTGACTGTGGGCAGGCCGCTCGCCTCTCTGAGCGTCGGACTCCCTGGGGCACCACGAGGATGCGTGGTTCCTGCCCTGGCCGCCGGATGAGATGACAGATGGCTTGCGGGAGCATCCAGAGCTGCAACGAAACAGGACCCTGCAAGGAAGGTGACCTCAGGGAGGCAGCCATCCTGGCCCTGGTTCCCTCCCCGTCCTGCTCCCAGCAAGAGGAGCTGAGCCCAAAGTCACGCTGAGGGCAGGAGGCTGGGGCCCCGGAGCCCTGTCCGCCCCCAGGCAGAGACGCTGTCTCCGCGCAGGGCTGTGCAGTGTCAGGTTATATTTAGCCTGGTGGCGGCGACAGGAAGATGCAGAAGGAGCGACTCCTGGACGGGGGCCATCGTGTCACTAACATGGCTCTCATGGCAGCCTTGGGCCTAGGGGAGCCAGGGAGGGACATTGCAGGCCCGGGGGGCAGAGTAGGGGAGCCTGAGGGGCCAGTCAGTGAATGAGTGTGTGTGAGATGGGGGAGGGAGAGAGAGACCATCTTCTCTGCTGCTCCGGGGGCTGCGAGGCAGACGCGACGGAGAAGACTCACTGCAGGGCAGGAGCTGGGAGCCAGGAGCCAGACCCCGGCTCACACAAAAGAGGCATCCCAGACAGACCTCCACCACCCTCCCTGTCTGACAGCTTCCCAGGGAGTTAGAGGCCATGCAGAGGGTCTCGGGAGCCAGTCACCTAGACCCCCCAGGCCCCCTGCCTGTGGCCTGCCTGCATCATCTCCCCCTCCCCAACCACAGGAGAAGAGCTTCTAGAAAAGCTCTGGCCCCGCCCGGCCCTGCGCCAGTCTGCTGCCTGCCCCTCAGCCTCTCGGGGACACGGCCTCCTGGTCTCTCAAGTGGAGTCACCACCCTGTTCCCAAGGTGCCTCGGGAGATAGAGCGAGGCTGTGCTCAGGCGGAGAAAGCTGCTGCCGTGGATCCATCCCCTTCCTCCCCTAGGCCTGCACTCCCCCTCCCTCCTCCGGCTTCCTGGAGTACGTCCCCACTGAGAACCCTTCAGGGTCTGCCATTCTGCATCCCAGCAATCCCCGCACACACAGACACCTGGGACACGAGGGGGCTGGCCTACAGGGCGCCCCGGCTCACCGGGCCTCCCACTCCCCACAGCCCAACCCCTCTCCCCTCCGACTCAGCCATCCTCCAGGCCCTGCAGGGTGCTGCCACAGAGATCGCCTTCACTGCTCCCTCCAGCCCAGGGACGTTTCTCACTGAGAACCCTTCTAAAACTATATCTCTAATTTGGGGGATAACTGCGTGCTGGCTTCTGGAGGAGGTTCCTGCCTCTCCCAGAGTCAGAGCCCTGAGGAGAGGCTGGTCCGGGGAGGAGGTGTTTGAGGACGTGAGGCCAGGGCCTGCGCTAATAGCAGGTGTGTGTGAACAGGGCCATCTCCCACCCGCAAAGCTCTTTCAGATCCCAGGGCACCAACTGTCCCTTCACAGCATAATCTGTCCACTTCACACCAGCGGATAGCAGGCCAGGACCACCGAGGGACTCGGCAGTATCTGCTGATGGGTTAGGAATCGGGTCAGCAGTTAGCGTGGCGCATGGAGGCTGCCCGCCCAGGAACCCCAGGAGCAGCGGGGCAGGAGCCTCCAAGGTGGGGTTTCTGAACCTCAGACCCTACCAGCCTGCCTCGCCATGTCCCCACACAGACGTGTCCACCAGGAGACAACCTGGGGGTCCTGCCTTCCCCCAGGGCTCGGCAAGCTTCCAGAACTGTGCCTCATCTAAGCCCCAGCACACCCCAGAAAGCCTGGGGGGCCTTGAGAACACCTCTCCCCAACCAGCTCTCCACCAGCTACAGCTTCTCATCACTCAACCGAGACTTGTAATCCCTCCAGCACTCGCCCACCTCACAGGACTCTGAGGTGTGGCACCACCGACAGGCACACCTGGAAGCTTCCTGAAAGGTCCAGTGGAACATTCTAGCATCAGAACATATGACAATGACCCAAACGTAAACAGAAAACCGGCATTATGTGCAGATGACAGGGTCATCTCCCTAAAAACCAACCAAATCAAGCTAAACTAGTAGAACAAAGGATGGCGTTCAATGCAGCTGCCTGGTACAAGGTCAGCCCACAAAAACAGGCAGCCTTTCTCTCCGCCAGCATAGAGCTATTCAAATAGGTAGCCCAAAATAAGGTCCCTTCCATAACAGCAACAGAAGGATAAAATATCTAGAAATTGACCAGGAATGCACTGGCATTTACAAAGGGGGGACAAAACTTTAAACTAATAAAGGATACAGAAATAATCTGATAAGTGGAAGGATAATACAGGCCCTTGGATAGGAAAATTACTATAAAGTTGTCCTTTCTCCCCAAATTCATCTATAAAACCAATCTAATTCCAGTCAAAATTATAGTGGGGGTTTTCTTTGCAAAGGACTCAATAAAGGTTTTTTTAAAAAGTTTATAAAGAAAAAGAGAAGCCCACAAATCTCTATGTCAACCATTAGAATGAAGAGTAGAGAGAAAAGCCCTAGCCCAGTTTGGCTCAGTGGATAGAGCATCAGCCTTGGAACTGAAGGGTCCTGGGTTTGATTCCGGTCAAGGGCACATGCCTGAATTGCGGGCTCTATCCCCAGTAGAGGGCGTGCAGGCGGCAGCCAATCAATGATTCTCTCTCATCATTGATGTTTCTTTCTCTTGCTCCCTCTCCCTTCCTCTCTGAAATCAATAAAAACATATATTTAAAAAAAAAAAAAAAAAAAAAGAATAGAGAGAAAAGATGTGCTTTTCCAGATACTAAGATATACTAAATGTTGTTGGTTTTTTTTTAATGTGGTTTTGATGCAAGAACAGACAAATAAATATTTGGAACAGGATAGAGAGCTCAAAGACAGGCCCAAGATATATGGGTAATTAACTGGCAATGCAGGGAGCCCCGCAAACCAGTGGAAAAGAACAGGCTGTTTACTTGACATGTTGGGAAAATTGGCTCACTACATGGAAAAAAATCGAACTTGATCCCTCAGACACCACAGACAGAGGTAGGCTCAGGATGGATCAGAGACCCAACCGAGGGAGGTGAAACAAGTAAGTCATTAGAAGAAGGGGGTGTAGACTTTGCAGCCTCAGGATGGTGAAGAATTTCCTCAACAAAACTTCAAAGGCACAAACAAAGCTAAAACACAGGAAGTGTGTTTGTATCAAAATTCAGCATCTCTGTTGGATAACGTCAACAGACAACTGAATGGGAGAAAATGCTTGCGGTGTCTCGGTTCAGCAGGAAATAATGTCCGGAATATGTATGTTGAAAATTTAACTGTGCATTTGCATTTCTAGAATACACAGGCAACTCCTAAAAGCCAGGAACAAAAGACAGCGGCTTCAGGGGAAGAGTGAGCAAAGGATACAAGCAGGTGAGTGACAGGAAAGCAAACCAAGAGGCTATCCAGCCTATGAGATGGATGCTCGAACTCAGGTGAAGTCAAAGAAATGCAAATTCAAGCGGCAAGCTATCACTTCCACCGATTAGACTGGCAAAACTTGGGAAGGTAGATAATGCCAGGTGTGGCGGAGATAAGGCGGATGTGTGGGCAGGTGATGGTGGCCGCAGCCAAGCTGGTACTCAGCCAGACAATACTTAGTCGAATTAGGTGCCCACAGATCCCATGACCCAGCTATTCCACCTCTGGGGATGTATCCCAAAGACACCCTCACGTGAGTCCAAAAGGGGCCACAGGTGAGGATGGCCACGGCAGCATTATTTAGGGAGATGCTGTGGGGGGCCCTCCCCGGGAGAAAATTAGGTGGGTTTCCCCCCACAGAATATGAAGCTCCAGACTGGGTGTCAGTAACAGCCTGGGTGGACTAACAGGCACACTCCTGCGTAAGAAGAGTGAGCGCCAGGATACAACAGCTAGCACATCCATTTACATAAATTAAACCTATTACGCATCCAGACAAAATACACATTTTGCAAGAACATATGCAAGCAGCATATTCACAGGAAGTACATTTCGATGGTTGCCTAAGGGGAGGGTAATGGGACTGGGGAATGAGAGCAAAAGGAAAAAAAGAAAAAAGAAAAAAAAAGCAAGTGAAAGAGAAAGCAAAAACAATAACACACATAGCGTGTTTGCATGATTTGAGGGAGAGGCAGGATCTGGGGCGGGCAGGGTCCCTTGCAGGACAGGGCAGAGGGGCACAGGGGTGCTGAGACCCTGGCTCGGCTAACTCCCCTGCCGTGTGGAAGGCAGGATGAGCCTTGACACTGGGCTCTGCCTTGTTGGCATCTACCATCTGATTTGGGGCACCTCTCACAGCAGTGCCTGGAGGGCAGGTGTTTGATGCCATTTAGCAAATGAGGAATTGGGCTCTGGAACCGAGCTGAAAGCCACACTTCTTGGGGCCCTGAGCCCATCGTGCCCCCAAAGGACTCTCAGCTGGTGTGGCAGTGTTCCGGCTGCATGTGGGAGGGCTCTAGAACTGGAAGAGCAAAACTGGGTTTGCGTGCCCTCTCAGGTGCCCACCAGCTGGGTCAACATGCCCAAGTCCCCTAGCCTTTCTGAGCAAGTTTCCCTCCTGTGAAACGATGGAGAGGAGGCCTGCCGCTCAGAGGGCTGTGAGGACCACCTGCCAGAAAGCATGCCTCCCTCCTGGAAGCCGGAAGTGCAGTCACAGCTGCCACCACCGCCTCCCCAGCTTGGCTCCCCCCTCAAGCCTCCTCTGGGTGGGGGGAGGCTGGGAGTCCCAGATACCTTCTCAGTACGCCACCATGTCCCCCACACACAGCAGGCTGGAGGACTCCCGGGCCCACCTTCTTTCAGCCCGGAAGCCTCCCCATCCTCCAATCCTCATCCCTCTCAGATATTAGTGTAAGGCTTTTCACAGAGAGAGACTGAGGCCCAGAGATAGAAATGATTTACCCGAAGTCACACAGCAGCTCTAACTGGGCCAGCGACTGCTCCCAAGTCACTGCAACAACATCCTGCCCATCTTATTCACTCATTTTTTTTAATATATTTTATTGATTTTTTACAGAGAGGAGGAGAGAGGGATAGAGAGCTAGAAACATCGATGAGATAGAAACATCGACCAGCTGCCTTTTGCACACCCCCTATTGGGGATGTGCCCACAACCAATGTACATGCACAACCAATGTACATGCCCTTGACCGGAATCGAACCGCAGACCGATGCTCTACCACTGAGCCAAACTGGTTTCGGCATATTCACTCATTCTTTCATTCATTCATTCATTAATTCATTCAGTGAGCAAGCAAGCAAGCAAGCATATACTGAGCTCACGCTATGCACTGGACACATAGATTCAACATGGATTCCTCAGGGAGCTTGCAATCTGGTGGGAGAGTTCTGACATGGCCACCTCATCCAGACTGTGAATAAGGAAGATGTGGGCCAAGGAGAAGACACCACCCAGCCCTCAGGTGCTTCATGTCACCTAGACAAAGAGAGGTTTGCTCCGGCCAACAGTGCACAGCACAGAGACCTTCAGGAACCAAGGACCCGAGGGGCCGCTCCTGTACTCACCACCTGTCCCAGGTGCCCTCCACTCCCCCTGCTCTGGCCTTGACCCCAGGGCCCTCCTCCCGTGGCAGGGAGCAAAGTTTCTGCTAAGCTCCCACACACTAAGGGGCTAGATAACTCCATGTTCCTCCCTGCATGTGGGGGAGGGGTGATGAGAGAGAATGTCTTTTTAAAGAAAAAGACTCATTCTCCCTCAAGCAAAACGTTCCCTAATGGAGGTATTTGAGGCACCCTGTGTGGTGGGGGTTGGGGGGCAGAGGGTGTTTAAGTGTGAAAGGGGTTTCTTAGAACCTGTCACGCTGCCCTGGAAGCCACATGTGGGCAGAAAACATGCTGCTCTCCCCAGTCTCACCCCACACTGGCCCTCCTGCGGCCCGCAGCCACCCTCCCCAGAGCTCAAGGCCATCGCTAAACTCTGCTCCCATCCCGCCCGCTCTGTGCAAATATTTACATAGCTCCTCTCCGGGGTCCACAGCAGACACAACACGGAGGAGCCGCCCTCCTGACACTCTCCAGACCCCGTGTGCCAGGAGCGCTCGCACCCTCAGCCTGGCGGGCCTGCCTCTCGCCCCGGGGACGGGAAGCCTCATCCGGAACTGGAACTGTGAACAGGGCGCTGCTCCCTCTCAGGAATGACTCCCGCCCGGGAGGAAAGGTGCTGGTGGGGAGCCTGGCACCACTCCTGGCCTCCTGCCACAGCAGGTGCTCTCCCCGCCCTGTCTTGGAAGGCCAAGGTGAAGGGCCCCTCAAGAGCAGTGCTCCCTGTGTCTACCCTGTCCTCCGCTGTTCACTCTAGGCTGCCCCCATCTCAGGGGTGGCACCAGCCTGGGTCCTGCCCTGCCTGCCCAGCTCGATATGCTCTGGGGCTGCTTCACCAGCATCCCAATACAGGGCTTCCACACACAGCACACTGCAGCTAAGGGTCTGGGGCCTGAGGGCCATGGGCCTGGGGAGGGAGGAGGAGAGTGGGGGTCTGAGCTTGGAGAGAGGTCAGCTGTGCTGGAGGAGGGGCATGGGAGGAGGTGGGGAAATGGCCTGGGTGTGTGGAGGATCATGGGAGGTCCATTGGAGTGTCGCTGGTGCCAGCAGTGCCTGCATCAGCTGGGGTCTGAATCTGGGAACCATAAACCAGCTGGTATGGGGCCACCTCTGGGGCTCAGGTTCCCCACAGGCACTGGGGGCACCAGGGCACAGGCTGGCCCACTGGTCCCCACTCCTCGACAAACCACAGCTCAGCTGTTGCAGTAGGTGCCCTCTGACCCTGTTACCATGGCAACCAGCCTGCAGCTGGAGCAGAGAAGCAGACAGATTCTTCTCTAGAGACACCCCTGTCTCCACCCACGCATGGGCTCCTGGGGACACAGGGACACGGAGACCAGGCCAGTGCAGGCAGAGGTATGGAGGAGCCAGACAGAGCCCAAGGGAGAAAGGCTCAGGGGGGCTGGTGGGGAGAAGAAGAGACAGATGCAGGGTGGAGGAGATAAGGGTGCCAGCAGGGAGGGAGCCCTGGGGAGAAGGAGAGAAGGAAAGCAGCAGAGACCACAGCACGGCAAGGCACAGGCAGACAAGCTGGGCGCTGCAGGAGGCGGGGCGAAGAGAGACAGCGGGAACAAAGGGACAGAGAGCAGGGGGGACCTCCACCAGGCCCAGCGGAGGAGGGCAGCAAGCGAGGAGGAGCCTGGCTCAGAGGGGTCCCCGGCCACCCCGCCAGCCTGTGATGGGGGATGCAGATGTCCTCCAGCAGCACCTGTGCCCAGGCAAGGCCCCAGGGCGCTGCAGCCATGCCACCGCCTGCCAGCCCCACACTGCTTGGCTCTGCTCCCAGGGCCACCTTCATCCTGGGCCTGGCGTGAAGGGGCATCGACGTGGGGCCAGCAGGTCCCAGGCACCTCGTGTCTCCCCCTCCACCCCACACACCCCCAGTCCAGCCTCCCTACCTCCCAACAATCCCAGCAACTAAGTAACAGAGCTGTCTGGCTCCAGGCCCTGATACTGCACAGAGCTAGGCCGGAGGCACCAACACAGCACAGCTGTCCGCACTGGCGCCTGCCAGCAAACGGCCCCGCCTCCTGCCCAGCCACCCACCGCCCCGGGGCTGAAGCCCCGGGACCCACTCCCCCGGGGCTGGCCCAGGCAAAGACCCCGAGACAGGCCTGGACAGAGACAAGAGGCGGCCCTGGCCTTCTACACCTCCGCCTCCCTGCTCTGCCAGGAGCGAAGGCGTGAGCTAGTGCACATAAGCACACAGCACAGGTCAGGCCACACAGAACCTCCCGAGGGGCCCGGCGTCTCACAGCAGAGGGGGGAAGGCGGAGGAAATCTGGGGCCAGGACAAGCCGGGACTCACATGACCTGAGGGCCCAGGCCAGACTGCTGGCCACCGGGAGCTACCTGAGCCCATGGAAACTGTAAGGGCAGAGCAGGGGGAGGCAGAGATGACTGGCGCCGGGTTTCCTGGGTCACAGCCTCATTTGGAGTAGGAATCTGAAGAGGACAAAGTGATTGGACCCGGGCGAGGGGCCTGGGTTCTAGTCTCCCTCCCTCCACAGATCCACTGGTAACTGGACCTCTGCTTCTCAGTTTCTCCACGTGTAACTTGAGTGAGCTGGATTGTGATCCTCAGGGGCACCGGGATTCCATAGGATCCTGCAGAAAGGTCCCTCTCTCCCAGAGGAGCCAACGTGAGGAGAGGAAGGCCTGCCCCACACACACCACAGCGCAGACAAAAGCACGCGGGCCCCCCACGCCAACGGGCCGAGCAGATACCTTATCCCAGGAGAAAGGGGTTCAAGACAGTAACCGCCTTGGCCCATGTTATATGATTTCTGGTGTTGGACCTGAACCTGAGACTTAATGTGTTCACATTCTGTTCATTACATCAGTGGTTTGCAGATAACCCTGTACAGGGTGTAATTGGAATCTGTAGATGCCCCTGTAGTTAGCTGGTGTCATTTTTAACATATGACAGCAAAGCAGAGTGGGGAGGGCTCTGACCACACAGACACAGCTCCACTTCCCGCTCTGCCAGTTACTAGCTGTGTGACTTCGGAAAAGTTTCTTAATTTCCCCGAACTTGTTTCCTCGTCCATAAATGGAGAAAAAGTTACATCTACCTCCCAGGGTTGTTGTGAAGATTCTGTGAGATAATGTAAGCGAAACATTTAGTAGCACAGTGTCCAGCACAGAGAAGCCACCAGCCGACGTTAGCTAGTACTAGATGGCCAGGCAGATACAAAAGCAAATCGGCTCTGAGCTGGGTCCTGGGAGACATCAGTGGGAAAGCAGACAGAGGCCCTGCATTCAGGGTTTCCATCTAGTCTTGCAGCCCCTGCCTCCGAGCCAGAACCCCCACGTGCTGCCAGCTAATCCTCTTCCAGGGTCCCCTCTAATATCGTGATGTCCCAGGCTGGGCACCCCTACCAAAGCAGGGCCATCGGGGAGGCACGAGCCTTCACAGGCAGCCCCGGCCAATCCTGTGCACATAGGGGAGGGTCCAAGAGGCAAGGCCAGGGCCTGGGCTACGGGTTCACTTCACCCAGCCCCAGGGGGAGACAGAGCCTGCTGGCTCCAGCAGGTAAGTTCCTAAGGCAGGAACCTGCGTGTTGTTCACTGCTCTCTCTGCAAGACCCTGAGTTCAGCCAGTGCTGCCGGTAAGCACTAAGCAGCAAGGTTGGGGCACCCATGGGCAGTCCAGAGGCACCTTCTGGAGCCTCCTCCTAGCCCCCTGCAGACCGCCCAAAGTCCTGTGCCTTGAACTTCCGGAGCAAAGCCCACCAGCCAGGATGGACACGTGCGGGAGCAGCCCAGCCCAGAGCTCTGTTTATCCCATCTCCGGAAGCCCGGAGCAGCTGAGCTAGGAGGCGGCGGCTGAGAGGAGACACCTGGCGCAGGAAGGGATGGCAGGCGGGGCCTCGACAGATGAGTGAGACAAAGGGAACCGGGGCTGGGAAGAGGCACACACCTCATGCCAGGTGCAGGTGAAGGGCAGAGGGGGAGCGGGGGGGAGGGGGGGGACCACGAGAGGGGCAGCAGAGACTGAGCTAGCATCCTCAGCCCTCCCCACCTTGGCCCTCAGTGGCTTCTCCCCACACCAGTCAGGCACACGGCAGGGGCTGGCTGCTAGGGTACCTAGAGGCCTGTGGCAGAGGTCAGCGCCCAGCCGCCAGCCTGGCCTATTCTGTCCATGCACGCCCCTGCCATCCCGGCCCCATCCACCTCTAGCTCATCGTGCCCACATCTGCCCAGGGAGAGAAAGGAATCAGAGGCGCCAGACCTATAGTCCAGCAGCCCCTTGACTGCCCCGAAAAACCATCCCACCAGAGTGAGGTGAAGACTCAGACCGCCTGCAGCCCCAGTGCCCAGCCCTGATCTCCCACCTGGCCCTTGGCGATGGCCCCAGCTGGGGTCACGCTACTATGGAACCGGCCCAGGCTCGGGCCATTTTCCAGCCTCCCCCATCCCCTGGCCGCCCCGCCCCCCGCGGCCCCGCCCCAGGCCCCGCCCCCAGGCCCCGCCTACCGTCCTTCCGGTAGAAGGCGATCTCCACTTTGCGCTCCTCGGCGCCCAGCAGGGCCTGCGCGATCTGCGCGGCGGCGCGGCGCTGGGTGCGCGGCCCGTGCAGGAAGTCGCAGGTGCAGGGCCGCTGCATCACCTCGGCCCGCGAGTAGCCGCACAGCTCACAGAAGCCGTCGTTGCAGTAGATGACCGCGCAGTTCTCCACCCGAGCGTTGGCGATGATGAACTTGCGGCCTGGGGGTGTGGGGGGCAGGGGGGGCGGGGGGATGAGCAGGCAATGAGCGAGCAGGGACCCCTGCCTCGAGGGCTGCAGCCCTCACCTGCATTCTCCTGTCACTCGCTGCCTCCTGCGCCCCCCTCCCCCCCAGGACTCCCGGCCTCAGGGAGCATCGCGGAGCCGGTCTCCAGAAAGGGGGCGAACGCAGCTGCGCCCCAACACAGGTGCCTCGCCAGCCCGTCAGGCGGCGCCCCCCCGGCCCCCCGCCAGGCCCTCGGGCTGGCTCCGTGGCTTCCCCCGGGCAGGCTGCCAGAGGCCTGCCGCCCCTCCGCGCCTGGGGCTGGGGCCAGACTGGGCGGGTGTCAGCAACGTGTGTCAGCAGCCGCGGCGGAGGGATAAACACTGGGCCTGGAGAGGGAGGCTGGGAAGGGTCAGAGATGGCGGCCAGCCTTCCCTTTGCACCGACTCCCTCGGCTTCTCTTCCAGACACACACACACACACACACACACACACACACCCATCCCACTGAGGGGAGCTCCCTGGACACTCCTTACCCCGGGGATCCCCAGGAAATCACTCCCCCAAGTATCAGTGCTTCCTGGCAGGGCCGTCAGGGGCTGGGGAGTGGGCAGAGGCTGAGGAAAGTCCCACGTGAGCACCTGCTAGGCTGCATCTCGTGTAACACTGACAACCCCATAAGGCAGCATTCTCTATTATAGATGGAGAAACCGGGGCTCAAAAGAAGTTCAGAGCCGTGCCCACAGCTTGCAGCTTGTACCTGACAGAGCCAGCTTCTGAAGCAGTTCTGGCAGAGGGTGAGGGAAAGGCTAAGGGCCACGGGCAGAAGCCCAAGATCATAGGAAGCAAGGAAAGGGGTCTGCAGCACCACCCCTGAAAACACCCGGCTCCGGGCGCGCTGAGACAGTGGCCCGCTTGTGAGAAGGCAGATGCGGGAATGTGAGGGCTGCCTCAGTTTTGCCCCATGGAGGAGGGCTGCCCCAATGGACCTTTTCAGCTAGCCTGGGCTCGCCCTCCATGCCTGCCCTGAGGCTGAGCTGGCAGGTGAGCAGCGGGCAGGCAGCGGAGCTGGTGCCAGGGAAGATGCTCCCGGGATAAGAGCTTCTTATAAATGCGTAAGTTTCCGGCCACGTTGGCCTTTAATGCGGGGTCTCCTCCCTTCACAGGGGGCAAGGCCTGCAGGTCGCAGCCCCGGGCAGTCCCAGGGGCAAGGCCTCCCTGAGGCAGGCGAGGCCACAGGACCTGGCCGCCCCTGCCTTCCTCCGCAGTCCCCTGCCCTGGCCTCCAGGAAGTTACTTTCTGAAGTTGGGTCATCTTTAGGTCAGTTCCCTGGGCCTCAGGCAGTGGCCACCCCAGTCAGGGCTCTCTGTCACCTACAAAGACCCCAGATCCAGCCTCCATCTCCACCTCCGTCCAAGGCAATCCACCCCCCAGCTTCAGAGGAGGAAGGAAAACCACCTGGCACCCGCTGCGGGCCTGGAGAGAAGAGGAGTTTCTTCGAAGGCAGGCCCCACCCTCACCCCTTCCCTGAGCTCCTGGAAAACTGTCAGAGGGACCTGACGGGCTCCTTTCGTCTCATGCCCCCATTCGTCCCCGATGTGGAAACTGAGGCTCAGACAGGGAAGAGACTCGCTCAAGGTCACGGTGGCAGAAGAAGGGCCGGAAGCCAGGCCCCCAGATCCCAGCGCAGGTGCCTGCACGCTCCCCTGGAGCTTGTGGGAAAGAAAGCCCCTGCCCCGGGGCCCTCCGCCACCGCAGCCTCCTCCCCTCGGGATCATCGTGTTCCTCGCTCAGACAACGCTGTGCATCGAGCTGACCCCTCCCTCTGCCCACCACTGCTACAAGCACACGTTGTCCTGTGTCCACAGGGTCCTGGGCAAGGAATGTCACCAGCGCTCTGCTCCCCGGGCCCTGGGCAGTCACACCCACCACGGTGCACAACACACACCGGGCAGGTGCAAAGCCCACGCCAGCACCCTCGCCCAGCCTGGGACGTTCGTTTCTGGAAGCCTCTCCTCCCAGGCCAGTTCAGGGTGCTGAGTCCCCACCAAGGGGCTCAAGGCAGGAAAACCCACAACATGGGAGCGCTGCATTGGGGCCGTTAGACCCTCACAACTGGGGTTCAGCCTATGCCATCCTCTCACCCACAGTGTGTAGCCCGGTCTAAGACACCTCCCCATGCCCAGGCAGGGCCACACTCATGGGTGACAGACACACATCCCACACACCCAGGAGCAGGTTAGGCAACGATCCTGCATGCTGACGGGCACCCCTACGTCCTGTTGAGGTCCCACAGTTTGGGAGATACCTACTCCCCTGTCCCTGCACCCACACAGCCCTCCACATCCAGGCACCCAGAGTGAGGGATACTGCACACCCCCATCCCGTCTCCCTGCCCCGCACACTCAGCGTCACACACCCTCCCCGTCCCGGAAGACTGAATTAGCCTCCCACCCGGCGCCCCAACACCGGGTCCCGCGGCCCCCAGCACCAAGCCTCGCCCCCCTCGACCCCTGGCCAGCGCCCTGAGGACACCAGCAGCCCCTTTGGCTCGCACTTGGCAGATGCACTCGTCCCAGGCACGCCCCCTCCCCCCCGCCCCCCAGTCACACTGGGAAGAGCTCGCCCCCCGCCCCGTGCCCGGCCCGCCGGCCCCTCCCCCACTCACTCTGGCCCTCAAACTTGCGGATGATGGTGTCCAGGAAGGTGTTCTGCGGCGCGACGTGGCCCCTCCGCACCGGCATCCTGAGCCCATGGGCGGGCCGGGCGGGCCCCCACCCACCCCGGCCCGGCCCGGCCCAGCACTGGGCTTCGGGTGGCCCTGCCTCGCCGTGGTCCCCGTACCCCGCGGCCAAGCCGAGCACGGGCGGGGCCGGGGCCGGGCTGCGGGCGTGGAGTGCCCGGCTGCGCTCCCGACTCCGGGGGACGCGGGCCCGGCCTGGAGCCGCCGGGCTCGGGCCGCCCTCACACCTGTCCGCCGGCCCCCGCCGCGCCGCCGCCCCGCTCCGCCGCGTCCCCGCGCCGCGCTCCGCTCCCCGGCCCCGCGCTCCGGCTCCCGCCCTCCGCGCCCCAGCGGCTCCGGCGCCGGCGGCTCGGGCTGCGCTGGCGGCTCGGCCCGGCCGCGGAAGGGTTAACGCGGCGCGCGCCCCTCGGCTCCGGCCCCCGCCTCCCTCCCGGCCCCCTCCCGCCGCGCCGCAGCGCCGCCCTCTCCCCACCCCCCTGCACACCCCGTCCCCACCCCCCCGCACACACCCCGGCACCCGCCCTGCCCATTGGCTGCGCCGCGCCGAGGGCTCCCCCAGCCCCGCGTTCTGCCCCCAGTCCCCGGGGCGCGCGCCCCAGGAGGGGCAGGGGCCTTAGGGAACCTGCAGGACAGGTGCAGCAGCCGGCGGGGCGGGGCCCGGGGATCCCGCCCCCCCCCCACCCCTGCGCCCCAGGGCCGGGGGAGCCTGACATGAAGGGAGAGGGCGGGTCCCTTTGGCCCGGCTCCCCACCGCGCCGGGCGCCGCCGGTGCACCCCGCACGCGCCTGGGGATGGCCGCAGGTGACAGGTCGAGGCCTGGGCCAGAGAGGACGACCGCGGGGTCCGGGGAGACCCGAGAAACGTGAAGGGCAAGACAGTCTGGAGGCCCCGGCCAACCGCGAATTGAGATAACAGTGGGTGAGATTGAGGGGGGCGTGCACCCAGCAGGACGCCCTCACCCACACGCACACACACACACTCACACACACTGACACACACACACACACACACACACACACACACACTGACACACACGCACACTGACACACACGCACACGCACACACACGCACGCACACCCGGCCCTCTCGGGGGTTACTCTGGGCCCTCCTCTACGGAGAGGGACATTCTGACAGTTAGCTGCGGGATCAAAGAAAAGCCCCCGAGCGCGAGGTTCCAGCCTGGGGATCCCCTGTGCTAGCGGCCCCCCCTCCCCCCACCCCCGTCTGCAGCTCGCGGCTGCGGGGCAGGCCCAATGGGCGGGCTCGGGGCTGAGGCGCTGCCGCGGCCCAGCCCCTCGGAAAGCCCTGGCCTCGCCGCGGCCCCTCCCCCCCGCCAGCTGGCTTGCTGCAGCTGCAGCTCCCTTATTTAGGCAAGGAGGCCTGAGGATGATCAAGGGCAGGCAGGGTGTCTGTCTGTCGCCTCCCTGTCCCCTGCCTGGGTCTGAGTGAGGGTCTCCGGGCGCGGTGTCCCTGGCTCCAGCAGCCAGGCAGGGCCCTGGGAAGGCCAGGGCGGAAAGGTGAGTGTTGACAGCTGTACCGACAGGCGGGGACGAGCCGGCAGCCTGCCGGGTCCCCTTCCCTGCAGCCCAGATCAGAGACCCGGCTAGATGGATGGGGCCAAGTGGGGGCCCCTGAGGGCTTGCAGCTGCCTCTGTCCTTGGAGCTAGGGGGTGGGCCTTGTCACCAGGGAGAACCTTCCTGGGATGTGGGGGAAGGGAGGAACAAAGGCCAGAGAAGGAAGCGCGGAGTCTGAAATAAGAAAAGCGAAGAGAAAGAGGTCTTACAGAGACCTATCTAGACTCTCACCTATCACCCCGGAGCAAAAAGACACAAACAGTGGGGCCAGAGGCCAGCAGGTGACACCCTTTTTTATTTGCTGGTGGGTGGGCAGTGACTCAGGGAGGCAGCCAGTGGGAGAGAAGGAGGTGGCTCTCCCAGCTGATGCTAAAAAAGACCAGTCATCTCATCCCTTCGGCCCTCTCCACCTCCAGCAGCTTCCCCTCATGCATCTTCACTTGGCCCCCAAGATTCCCAGGGCCTTCAGTGGCACAGAGTCCCCGTCCTTTGTGCTGGCATCAGGCACAACAGCCCATCTCGGGTGCAGGGCAAAACCCAGCCTATAGTCAGACTGGCCTAGCACCTCCCCCACCCTCCACCACCCCCTGGATTACCTCCAGGGTGATTCCCATTTGAGTGGTGTGTTCGCCCCTCAGATTGGGGATCTAGAGAGCGAGAAAGGGCCTGCAGTAATGATGAGCGTGGGAGAGAGGACATGACAGTGACATCTGCAGATAGTGTCCCTCTTTCTCCAGACCTAAGGTGAGGAAGAGCCAGGCTGTGGGGGCTGGGGGGCGGGGTGCTACTCATCCAGCCCAGACAGCTGTCCACACTCCAGTACCCATGCTCCCAGGACAGGCATCTGCTCTCTTCCTAGCTGCTTAGGCGGACAGAGGAATCTGAGGGGCCCTTGGTCTTCCCAAAATAAAAGTGTCACGGCTCAAAGCAGCCCTCCTGGGCACAGAGGCAGGCAGGAGCTCGCTCTCTCTCTCTCTCTCTCTCTCTCTCTCTCTCTCTCTCTCTCTCTTCCAGGAGGCTGAAAGGAGAGCCTGAAGGCAGTTTCACTGAGCCACCCCCACAGCCAAGAACTGGGACAAGTAAGGGAGGCTGTCAGATGGGGACAAGCTCTCCCCAAAGGCATTCTTCCTGGGCCCACAGGTGTCAGGCACCAAAAGGCAAAGGCAACATGTGGGCTGAAGCCTCCCTGCCCCTCCCCTTCCCACTTCCACTACCCCTGGACCTGGGGGAAAGAGGCAAGTGCCCAACCTTAATACCCGGAGCAACTGGGATCCGTCCCTCCCCAACTTCCGCTCACAGAGCCATCTGCAGGGACCGGTCCTGGGAAGAGCTCTCCCCACCCTGCCTGTGGCTGAGAGACCCTCGCTGTACAGACAGTGAGACGCTAGGCTCCTCCCAGCTCACAGAGACAATTTGAGGAGGAGAGTCTGTGGCAAACATCCTGCCCATCCCACCCTCTGTGCTGCTCAGTCTGAGGGAGTCACGCCAGGACATCCTGGGAGGAAGAAAGAAACTGCAGCCTCCCTCTGTGGACCCCCAAGGAGCGAGCCAGGAGAGCAAGTGACAATCACAGGGGCTGGGGAGCAGCTGGGGGGATGGTGCCTCAGAGCCCCTGGGAAGGGAGAACACCACAGCCTCCCTGTGCACGGGAGCTCAGAGTGCTCGGTGGGGCCTTGCTCTTCCTGACAGTGGGGTCCTGAAGGTGCAGGTGCTTTCATATAGGGCCTAGTTGAGGAGAGAAAGAGCAATGAAACTGCATGTTTCTTCTCCAGAAGTGGGTGCTCAGGGCTTGCTAAAGGCCAGAAAGGATGGGAGGGAGGGGAGGAGGGAGGACGGGAGGAAAGGACCCACCTGAAACCCATAGCCAGGAACCTGTGCTCCCTCCTTATTGCCACCTGCAGCCTCACAAGCAGCGACCCCATCACACAGACCCCACACACCCAGGCCATACCCCAGGTCTTCTCCCACCAACCTGATACATACCAATGACGGGGCTTTTTCCTTGCTGTGGTGCTATAAAACGAAGCAAATAAGATATGCTGAGGAGCCCTGGCCAGTGTGGTTCAATTGGTTGAGTGTCATCCGGGCACCTAAAGGTTGCTGGTTTGATTCCCAGTGGTTAGGGCACAAGCCCAGATTTTGGGCTCAATCCCCAGTAGGGGGCGTGCAGGAGGCAGCTGATGGACCTTACCCTCTCACATCATGTTTCTCCCTCTCCCTTCCTCTCTCTCTAAAAATCAATAAAATTAAAAATATAAAAGATATGCTGGAGACTAGGACTCAGAAGACTTGACTTCTAATTCTGGTTCTGCTACTAGTTACGTCAACAAATGTTTACTGGAGGCCTCCTGTGTACTGGTCCCTGCGCCAGATTTGGGGGGGAGGGGTGGACTAGAGAAGAAACAGACAGGAAGATAGCCCAGGATCTCTGCTCCAGGTACTCAGGCTACTGAGGCTGAGAGAGGCAGTAGGCAGGCAGAACTGTGCGGTCTGCGCTGAGTGGGGTTACCAGAAAGTGTTGGCCACATTCACAGGAGGAGTGCAAGAGGACCTGGCGAAGGGAGAAAGTTTTGGAGCATGTCCCTGAAGGTCGAAGGTCGGGATGAGGCAGGATAGAAGCACGGCAGGTGGAAGGGACAACATGAGCAAAGGCATAGAGACTGGAGCCATTGGTGGAGGACTGAGAAGTTTGGTTTTTATTCTGTGTGCCAAAAAACAACACAAAAAATAGTGGCAACTGAAATGTATTGTCTACAAACATAGAAATCACGTGTGTATTTGAACAGACCCTAGCATGCATTCTGTACCTAATAAAAGTCAGTTGAAGTATTGAAACACGTAAAATAGTTTGGGGAAACAGGCAGATACGAGGTGTTTCAGTTACTGTTGCTGCCTGACAGCTTTGCCAAATCCCATGGCTTAAATCAATGGCAGCATTCATTCTGCTCATGGGTCTGCCATTTGGGCAGGTGCAGCAGGAACCACTTGTGTCTGTTCCACTCAACTCAGGTCTGAAAGGCTCATTCACTCTTCACGTCTGATGGTTGATGCTGGCTGTCAGCTGGGACCTCAGCTAGGACCGGGGCCAGAACGCCTACACGAAGCCTTTCCTCGTGGCTGCCTGGCTCCCTCACAGCATGGTGGCTGGGTGCCAAGGGCCAGTGTCCCAAGAGAGGTCCAGGCAGCAACTGCACCACCTTTAATAACTCGGCCTCAAAAGTTGCATAAATAACTTCTGTCACAAGCATGGCCAACCAGATTCAAAGAGGGAAACACAGATTCTACCTCTCAGTGGAGCAGTGTCTCTGACATAGTATAAGAAAAGCATGTGTGACGGGATCTGTTGGCACAACCATGTTGGAGAAATAACATCTGCCACGGAGCTGTGCAGCAGTCCAGGAGAGAGATGCTGAAGACTTGGACCAGGTTAGAGCTGATGGAAAGGGGCTCGCTGGTTGTGTAACTTTAGAAGGATCTCTACATGTCACTTTCCTTATACCTGTAACAAGAGGAGACCAAACAAGGTGATCTCTCATATTCCTTTCAGCCCCAACAGTGAATGATTTCTTAATGCCACACAATCATACTTTCCACCCATCAATGTCTCCTCCATTTTCCCTCAGTACTCATCTCCACCTCCACCTCCTGTCTCTGCTCAGGGATCCTAGGTGCCCTTGAGACCAATGGTTAGTCCACAGATAGCACCCTGGTCCATCCTACATATTTATTTCAGAGTTTAAAAAGTGGACTGGGAGAGCCTTAATGACATGTGAGAAGACCCTCAGGCTCCTCAGTCTCCTACTCCCTTTGCGGTGTGCTCTTCACTGGAGGGTCTGCTGAGAGAAGACATGTGGTATGGAGTCCACCTGCACGAAGTTCACAATCTAATGGGGGAGAGGGACCTGATGGGCATGGCATGTCATGAAAAGAATCTGGTGTGACCCTGTGTAACTGACTGTATGTGGAAGGGGTCTGGAGGAGGTGTGCTCTGAGTTCCCCGGGGCAGCCAGGAGGGCTTCCCAGGAAGGCTAGCCCTCCTGATTGGGAAGGGTTTTCTCAGGCACAGAGGGAGTGAGCAACTTCCTAAAGCAAGATCCCAGCAGGAGTCCTCCCACACATCTACTTACCCCCCAATGCCTGAGAACTCAACAGACTGAAGGAGGAGGCTCAGCCTCCTCAGACACCAGGAGGAGCCCTCCAGAACTTAGGGATTTGAAGCTCTAGAATTACTATATAGGAGTCACTGATGGGAAGGGGAACCGAGTGTAAGGGAGACTAGGACATGTTACTATAGGGTGTCTATGAGGGACTGAGAAAATACTGAGGCAAACCCCTCATTGGTGCCACCCTGTGTTGGTGCCACCCTGCGGGGCAGCTGGCCTGGAAGGAAATCCCAGGCCTCTGGACGGCTCAGGTCCTGCAGGGCTGGAGCTCTGTCCCTGTCCGAGGTGCTGAAAGCCCTTCTTGCCAAGCTGGGCAGGAAAGCAGAGAGGGCCACTCGGGTGATTAAGAATGGGGCGTCCGTGGAACACTGTGAATTAGACAGTCACCCCGAAGCAAGAAAATGCTTTTGGAACTGGTCAGTGGCTCCAGGAAGCAGCATATGCTTTTGGGGGAAAGAAATGGGAGATGGGAGACAATGTAATACTGTCAACAATTTAAAATAAATAAATAATAAACATTTTTAAAAGAGCTTGCTTTGCTAATCGGTGCTAAGAAGCCAGCGTTCTCACTTCCATATGTCCAGAATGTGCCTTCCCCTCCACCCCCACCTAAGCCGTCAAGAAAAAGATATAACTCCTCCCCTGAACTTTACACTTGCAAGCCGTGGGCTTTCCCTTGGGGGTTTCTGTTGCTTTGTGAAATACTAGAGCCAAAAGGCAGCATTTTCCTATTTAAAAACACTCAGAGCCCTACAGACCCACAGAGCCCCAAATCCAGAGGTGGCTACCTCAGCCCACAGAACTGGCCCTGCTCATTCTGCTAAGTTCATCAGGCAGAACTCAGAGCCTGCCCCAGCCTGGGTCAGGGGTGAGCATGTGGATGCTAACCCAATACTGGTCCCATCTCCTCAGGTAGCTACCCCACCCCATGGATCAGCAGCCAACATGAAGGGCCAGAAAAGAGAACTCGGGTCCCCCAGGTCCCCCAGTCCATCATCTCCTCAGTCTACTCATAAACAGTTACCCACCACTTTCCATGTGCCCCAAGCTGGGTGGGACCCATAGGGTACTATGAGGCATACAATCCAGGCTCTGGGCCTTAAGAAGTTTTCAATAAGTTTGGAAGAAAAGATGCTCACACATGAAGACAACATACAAGAGCCAAATACAACTCATGGCAGCCAACACAGAAGTGCCTAAATCCCAAATACCAACAGTGGTGCAGGCCATGAATGTTTTGACTTCAGAGAAGGAAGAGACCATTTTAAGGCTGGAAAGGGTGGAACCTTCACAAGGAGTGGGGTTTAGGGAGAGATCCACTGAGTGAGAACAGAGGTCAGGACACCTCCTCTCTGTCCCTCTGAAGAATAGCAGCCCCGTGTTGAGCCTTCCTTAGGAAGATAAAGCTGGGGAAGGTGGAAAGGCAAGTGCAGAGGCTGGTCACAGTGCATGGGCCCAGGATGTCCAGGAAGAGAGGACTCTTTCTCCCCGGAAAAAGAAAGGCTTGGAGAGCTCCCCCTTCTGGATCCACGAGGCAGAACACCATCTAAATCAGGATCCTCCCAGGGATGGGGACCACACAGCCCACCAGGCGGAGGGCTGTATATGGCCCACGAAATCATTGGGTCTGGCCCTGTCAAGGCATTAGGGGTGAGTTCATTAGACGTTTGACCAAATGTAGCAGCCAAATTTTTAAGTGGATAATTATGTGTGGCCCTCGAATGGTGTTAGGAATATCCAAATGGCCCTGGGCAGGAAAAAGATTCCCCACCCCCGTTAGGGACTGGAGTCCGCCAGTCCTTCAGCAGCCAGGCTGGACTTAGAGCACCAGACAACAGAAAAGTCAATATCACCGTCAGCAGCAAACATGCCAGGAACATCTCTCTGCTGGTCATTGGGAGTCACGGGCTGTGATCCAGTTGGGAGAGCAGGAAACAGACCACACAACAACTGAAGTTACATCAGGGTTTGGGGTCAGGGTCTCCATATCTCACAAATCAGTACAGGGATCACCCCAGTTTGGAGAGAGAGTCTGGCCCTTCCCCAAGCACCTGAGACGCAGGGGAAGGGTTTATGCCCAGCCAGTCTCCGGTGATGGTTGCTATGGAATTTCCAGGCTGGGCACACTCGATGCTCAAAGCCCTGGTTCCCAAGAGACCCAGCACCACAGCAACCACACCAGGAAACTAAGCCAGCCAGAGGGATTGAAAGAGAGAGGAGGAGGAGAGGAGGAAGAAGGAGCGCAGGGCCTGTCAGACTGATCCCTAACAACTGGGACCTTCTATGTAGGGCCCCCATGGCCTGAGACAGGGGCCCCCATAGTCATCATTTGAGAGACCTCCACCTGAACCTAAAATCTCCTCATTTTCACTCTGGATTCCAAGAATGAAAGATAATTTCAAGTCCCCATGGATGTGACAGCATTCATATTCACAACAGTGTTCTTGGTCCAAATTAGCTTTGGAGAGGCAGTACCAGGTGAGGAGGCCAGTGAATGAGTGAGCCTCAGGACACACTGCCCAGGGACACATGCACATGTGTGTTTACACACACATGCACAGTCACTCACACTTATATACATATACATATTCAAATATGTATGCAAAAATATACACACTCACACCCATGCACACTCACACATAACTTACACACACACACACACACCCCACACAGGCACAGAATCTGCTCAGGATGTAGTCCAGAAGGCAGAGTCTAACCCTCAGGACAATCAAGGTCTCAGGAATTAGTGCAACTCCCCCAGGAGCTCCCATGGGCAAGGACTTAGGGTTCTGAACCTAAAAACTCCTCATTTTCACTCAGGATCACAAGAATGAAAGGTAATTTCAAGTCCCCATGGATGTGACAGCATTCATATTCACAGCCGTGTTCTTGGTCCAAATTAGCTTTGGAGAGGCAGGACTAGGTGAGGAGACCAGTGAAGGAGTGAGCCTCAGGACACACTGCCCAGGGACACATGCACATGTGTGTTTACACACACACACACACACACACACACACACATATATATATATATATGCGCATACATGCATGCACAAATGCACATATACATATATGTATGTGTGAGAGAGAGAGAGAGAGAGAGAGTGTGTGTGTGTGTGTGTAAACACGCATGTGCATGTGTCCCTAGGTGGTGTGTCCTGAGGCTCACTCCTTCACTGGCCTTCACCCATCATCCCAGAGCAAGGACTTAGGGTTCTCAAAGCCTCTGGCCCCAGGACTTTCCTACCAGGCTGAGGACCAAGAGGCAGAAGAGTGTCCAGAACAGGGGCCATCTGCCCTCGGAGCCCCCTGTGGGACAGGGGCCTCTGCACACCTCCCCAGCAGCTGCCTCGAGGGGTTGGCTCTCTGTGTCTTCAGTACACCACACCCCGAGTGTTCTGTGCAGAAGCGGGGAGGTTCCTCAAGGGAAGGGACCCTGGGTCCTGACAGGTGGGCTGAATTTCAGGCTTAGTGAACACAGCTTTAGGGTCCTAGAGGGCTGGGCTGACTCTCCAGCACACGGTGCCAGGCACAGGCCACACTAGCCCTCACTCACCCTGGTCTCATTATCTGTCTCAGGGTGTCAGGGCTCAGGCCTCTGCTCCAATCTCTTCTCGTTGGCTCTCTGCTGCCCCCATGTGGCTGCCTCAAGAAGAGCCGGGGCTGCTGGATGGTCCTCAGTGCCAGCTAGGAGCCCCTTTCAGACAGGCTGCGCCTTCCACTGCCTGAGCCCCAGACACCCAGACCCTGCCCAAAGCCTTTCCCCAAATGCCCAGCCTCCGCCTTGCAATGTGGAAGCTGAGCAAACCTTTCTGGACCCGATCTCACAATGCAGCATGAGTTATATCCTGAGTCAGAGCGGGGTGATCCCCTCCCCTCTGCCACTTCCCCGCTCCCTCCCCTCCTGTCCCCTCACTCCCCACCCAGGCCTTGCCAGCAGGCAGGAAGGAAGCTGCTCATAGTGGGGAGGGTGGGGCACTTCCAGCTCACACCGAACAACCCCGGGTTGGGCTATAAAGAGCCAGGGCCTTCCGCTCCCATCACCCTCCACCCCCACAGCCCCCACAGCCCTACACACACCCCTGTGGCCAAGGCCTCCCCTCGCCCAAGGTCAGAGCGTCCACCTCGAGCTCTGCCCAGCTCTGTGCTCTGAGAGGGAGGCTGGAGCAAGGTTTGCCATCCTCAGGGTCCTGGATACTCACCCATAGAGGGTTTGTGGTCCTCATCTACCAGGGCCAATGGGGGTTGGGGTCTGGGCCAGCCTTCCCAGTGGCAGAAGACACAGGCCCTATCAGAGGCCAAGGGGCTAGGTTCGCCAAAGCCCTTGACAGCTTCAGGTCCCACCGCTTAACGTTAAAGTTCTTCCCTATCCGTGGGACTTTAAATCTGTAGTCTTGAAAAAAAATTTTCAGAAATTATTCTTTTTTTAATATATTTTATTGATTTTTTAAAGAGAGATAGAGAGTTAGAAACATCGATGAGAGAGACATCGTTTAGCTGCCTCTTGCACACCCCCCACTGGGGACATGCCCGCAACCAAGGTACATGCCCTTGACCAGAATATCATAAAAACCGGGACCCTTCAGTCTGCAGACCGACGCTCTATTCACTGAGCCAAACTGGTTCCGGCTCAGAAATTATTCTTTAAAATGCAACTACTGAGAAGAGCATTCAGCCACTGGGAGGCAGAAGCCTTAATGCCCAGCAGGACGGCTGACAAAGCAAGGAAGACAGAGCTGGGCAGGGTCCTGCGGAGGAGAGAGAGCCCTCCCAGAGGCAGAGGAACCAAAACCATCAGGAATGCCAGGGTCCCCCGGTGGCAGTTAGGACACGTGGGGTGGGGTGGCCGCAGCCCCAGGACAAGTGGGAGGAGGGAAAGCCCCGAAGAGAAAGCTTCCTCCTTCAACTCTGTCTGTGCTTTGGCTTTCTCCTCCTCTTCCTAAAACCCAGGTGGCTCCTTGGGCCCAGATCAATACCAGTTTAGGACTAGCTGGCTCCTGCCACCAGCAAAGCTGTGCTGAATTGTCCCCAACCTCCCCGTGCCCAGAGAATGCCCCCTTCTGGGGCCCTCGCCTTCGCCAGCCAGACCCCTTCTTTTGCCCACACAGACCCGTCCAGCCTTGGCCAACCCCCTTCTCGGTGGCCCCAGCACACACATTTGCGGTGAAACAAGCCAGTGTACACAAAGCACCTACTCTGTGCAGGGTCCTGGGCCCAGCAGGATCCCACAGGAGCAGCGCTTGACCTGTTATTCCAGAGCAACACGGTCATTTAGGAGAGAAATTCCAGACACAGAGCAAACTGCCCCAAAACCACCCCAGGAGGAACCAAGCAAGTGATGCTCCGGGGCTTGGGAGCATGGAGGGGGTGCTGAGCAAGGCCTCCCAGGGGAAGGATACCGGGCTGTGCATGGACAGAGCCCTCTGGAAGCACCTTGAGAAGGAGTTAGAGGCATAAGAGACTGAAAGGCTGAAACCGGTTTGGCTCAGTGGATAGAGCGTCGGCCTGCAGACTGAAAGGTCCCGGGTTCGATTCCAGTTAAGGGCATGTACCTTGGTTGCGGGCACATCCCCAGAAGGGGGTGTGCAAGAGGCAGCTGATCAATGATTCTTCTCTCACCGATGTTTCTAACTCTCTATCCCTCTCTGTAAAAAATCAATAAAATATTTTTAAAAACCATAAGAGACTGATGGGAGTAATGCCTGTGAACAATGACAGGGAGGCAGGGAAAGTCTGGGATGGGATGCAGGCCTGACAACTATGAAAGGAGAGAGGGAAGGAGCAGGGTCCGGTGGGGAGAGCCTCAGACCAGAGTGAGCTCCGTGAAGCTCTCTGCAAAAAGACGGCCCAGAGGAGCCCCGCTGGGCAGGCTGGTGAGCCCGGGTGCCTCCTGGGGCTCAGTGAGTGCTGGAGCTTCTGGGCGAGCTCGGGCCTTGGCTTGCACTCTGGGCAGATCCTGAAGACATCTGCCACCTGAACCTTCGCAGCAAGTTCTCTCCCGAAGGGAGAGCCGGGCCCAGAGTTGCCAAGGCTGAGCCACAAGGAAGAGGAAGAAAGGTTCCATTTAGTCAGAGGGCAGAGGGAAAGGTCAGTATAGGCAAGGGCCCGGAGGCAGGAAAACACAGGGCTGTTTGGGAATCCGTGAGGAAGCCCGTTTGTCTAAAACAGAGGGTGTGAGCAACGCGCTTGGAAAATAGGGGGCCAGGCCAATGTGTTGAAGTGGCCTTGGCCTTAGATTAAAGATTTCAGGGTGAGCCAAAGCATGAGGTAAGCACTGCTTTTGAGGTGAATTTGACAGCAGTGTGGAACACAGAGGGGCGGGGAGCCCCCAGGTCAGGGAGGGGCGGTGGTCAGTGGTGCAGGCAAAAGGTCAGCAGGACCTCCGTATCTGACGCCTATGCCCACCTTGTCCCTGAGGAGGCCAGCCACAGTTCCACTAACTGGGGGCAAGTGGGGTGGGGTTTCAGGCTCCAGGGTCTTGGGGCCAGGTTGGACTCAGCACAAACCTCGTTTCTGCCCTTCACCTGCCCCTTTACTGAGATGGGCAACAAAACTCTAGGAGCTCAGGCTTATCCAAGTTTACAAAGCCCCCTCACCCGCCTCCCTCCAACCTGGCAGACCCTACCTTCTTGGTGTGACCCCAGAGCTACAGCACACCCCTTCCTTCCGGTTGATCCGCCAGCCACCCCCCCATCCAGGCCCACCCCAATCTATCCTCCACTGCTTTCCAAAGAAATCCAGCCAACACAAATCTATGTTTGTTTGTCTGCCTGTCTGCCCCTCCTAGGCTCTGCCTGTCCTGTCTCTCAACTTCCACTTCTTTCTTGCAGTTTCTCTTAGTCTCTGTGGCCTCAAACCCACAAGGCTTGGACCCCTGTAGATCCAGATTCCCCAGCCCATGGCCTTTCTCCAGCCCACATGTCTTAGAACTACAAATCCCAGCATGCACTACTCTCTGAGGTGTCTGGAGAGTGCTGGTGTGCACCATCTGCATTCTGGGAATTGTGGTTTGCCTGTCTCCATTCTCTTGCTAGTGCTCTAAGCTCTCCCCAGTGGGCAGTCCCACCTCAGCCCTGACTGCTGAATCTATCTGCTGACCTACCTCCCCCAGGGAAACATACGTCACTGGATGACAGGGTAGGGGGTGGAGGCCCTGGATGGCAGCTTCCTGCAATTTTGTGTCCCCCACTTGAGTCACAGGGGGGCAGGGTTCCAGGAAATTGGGGCTGGGAGGGGAAGGGATGCCCTAATGCCAGACTCGAGGACAAAAGGTCACTGCATCCCTGCTGGGTCCATATCCCTAAGAACCCAAAAGGACTCAAAGCAGGGTTGGGCAGCACTTAGATGTAGGGAGGGTGGGAAAGGAGGTGCCTGAGGGGACCCTAGAGGCCCCTGTGGTCACTGAGAGTCTGCGGATCATCCCTTGTTGCTGACATAGTGCTCACCTTCCACAGGACTCTTCAGGGCACGGCAAGGGCCAGGGGGAAGGTCTCCCCTGGTCAGACCCCACTGAAGAGCCTTTCTGACCCTCTGGTTGGCCACTCTGCCACCCCCTGGCCCTGCACCCCGGCTCCTGGACTCCAGCCCCAGAACACCGCTGGACACCTGGGTTCCCACTTATCAGCCCTAGTCCTTGGAGCGGAACCCAGGCGTCCGCTCCCCACCCTGTGGGCGGGCGGGCATGGAGCCCGAGGCTTTAGAGCCTCCCAGCTGCCTTGTTCCTGTCCCATTGTGTGTGGACGGGGCGGGGCGAGGGCCAGCGCCGGAGAGCCCCCTCCCCTTCCTAAGGAAAAGGCCGGGCTCCGCTCAGAGACGCAGAGCTGGAGCGAGGTCGACATGGGCAACTTGAAGAGCGTGGGCCAGGAGCCCGGGCCACCCTGCGGCCTGGGACTGGGGCTGGGCCTTAGCCTGTGCGGCAAGCAAGGCCCGGCCTCCCCTGCGGCCCCGGAGCCCAGCAAGCCGCCAGCACCCGTACCCCAGCCCGCGCCGGACCCCAGGTGAGCCAGGAGCAGGTGACAGGAGAGCCCGAACACGGAGCTTGGAAGGGGGGGAGCCTGCAGCCCAGCCAGGAGGGCCAGGGTGCCAGGGCAGAAGGGCTGTCGGTGTGGACAGAGCAGGACCATGAGGGTTAGGGTGTGAGGGGCCCTCGAACAGGAGACCAGGACCAGGGCAGCAGGCAGCAGGTGGAAGTTTGGAGAGGGCACCAGCTTACCAGCTTTAAATGCTGCTCTGCTGCCAAGAGCTGTTTGACTTTGAGCAAGTTGCTGAAGCTCTCTGAGCCTTCACCCCACACAGTGGAGCTACTGCGCACCTACTCCACGGGGCTGCTGTGAGCTTCTAGCTCAGGACCAGGCTCCCACAAACAGGAGGTTATTTAACGGAAGAAAGTTGCTGGGGGACGGTTACAGGAGACCCAGGAGACAGGCCTCAGGGAAAGGGAGAGCCTGGTACAGGTCCTTGGGTGGGAGGCTGAGGTCTTTCTCCCCTGCTCTGGGCCCCTCCTCCCAGTGGCCATCGACCTCAAAAGTAATGGGGCGGCCCAGCCCCCAGAAGGGGCGCCCCTGGGGCAAAGGTCCCCGGAGGGAGGAAGCGGGAGTCCAGGTGGGGAGCCGGGCTGGCGGGCGGCTGGCTGCAGGCAGCTCCGGGGAAGGTCTCTGCACAGGCGCACCGCGGCCTGAGGCCCTCCCTTCCTCCCGGGGGCTGGCCTGGCGGCTCTGGGAGGAAGTGATAAGGCCTCCGAGGCTTCCCTTCACACGATGGCTACTGTCAGGAGGGGTGTGAGTGAGGAGGGCAATCTGGGCTGAGAATCCCTGCCGGGCACCGGCCTCTACACCTTCCAGGCAGAGCTCATGGCAGCTTCGGGGGCTTGGACACCCTGTGTTCAGAAGGGGTGAAGTGGGCCCAGCAGGGGGGTGAGGACCCGGCCTTGGGCCAGCAGCCCCACGTGGAGGGTGGGGGGTGGACAGGGCCAGCGCTGCCTGTGCGGCTTCTGGCAAGATACGTAACTTCTCTGAGCCCCCAGTCCGGTCCCCCCTCTGCGAATGGGAGGCAAACATCGCCTACCTCCGAGGGCTGTCGGGAGGGGAGGGAAAATGTAAGAAAGCAGCAAGCCATGGGTGTTGGTGCTGCCAGTGGGGCCCTGGGTTCATCCAAAGGGAAACACACTCCCTGCTCCCAACAGCCCCCCGCTGACCCGGCCCCCGGAGGGGCCCAGGTTCCCTCGTGTGAAGAACTGGGAGGTGGGGAGCATCACCTATGACACCCTGAGCGCCCAGGCTCAGCAGGTAAGGGGAGTCCCCGCCCCGTTGGCTAAGAGCTGGTCCCTCCTGAACTGGCCAGGAGACCAGACTGAGAAGACCCGGAGGAGGTGAAGGACGGGCAGGGCACTCAGGACTCCCAGCCGCCAGCCCTTGCCCCAAGTCCTGCCCTCACCCAGCCCAACCTCATCCTGTTTCCAGTCTCCGCCCCAGCCCTGAACTCACACCTACTGACTCAACCTCCCTCTGCCCCCCACCCCTGGTTCCTGCACCTTGGCCTTGTCTCCCTGCCCTCTCCACCTCTGCTCCCACCAACTCAGGACGGGCCCTGCACCCCACGCCGCTGCCTGGGCTCCCTGGTGTTTCCACGGAAACTGCAGAGCCGGCCCGCCCAGGGCTCTCCGCCCGCAGAGCAGCTGCTGAGCCAGGCCAGGGACTTCATCACCCAGTACTACAGCTCCATCAAGAGGTGTGACCCCACCTGACCCCACAGCCCCCGTCCTCCCCGGCCCACCCCCCATCGGATATGGCCCACACGGAGCCCGAGCTCAGCGCCACGGGCCTCCCACACACACACACGGCCCAGGGGGCTCTCCACGCGCCCCCCCCCCCCGACTTCCCTCCGCTCCCCTCTCCTCCGCAGGAGCGGCTCCCAGGCCCACGAGCAGCGTCTCCAGGAGGTGGAGGCCGAGGTGGCGGCCATGGGCACCTACCAGCTCCGGGAGAGCGAGCTGGTGTTCGGGGCCAAGCAGGCCTGGCGCAACGCCCCGCGCTGCGTGGGCCGGATCCAGTGGGGGAAGCTGCAGGTGTGGCTGACCAGCAAGCACCCAGGACGGCGGGTGGGGGGCACAGAAAGGGAGAAGAGGGGTGCAGGCAGCTCCTGGTGCTTCCCTGGGGGGTCCCAAGCAGTGGGGAGATCCCCACTGTTCCCCCAGAGACGGGCGCCCCCGGGAACCCCGGCCCAGGTACACCCCCATCGCTGCGGCAGAGAAACACCCTCCTCACCGTGTCCGTGAGGGGCTGTCAGAGCCATGGAGCAGCCTTCTGGAAAAGCCCAGACTGCCTCTCCCATGTGGGCCTCCCTGGCCCAGCTAGTCCCCTCACCCCAAACACACTGCTCCCTTCCAGCCCCCCTTCCCATGCCTCAGCCCATGCCCACCCCCCCTCACCCTCACCTCCACCCCCCACCTCCACGCCCACCCTCACCCCCTACCCCTCCACCCCCAGTGCCTCAGCCCACGCCCTCTGTCACAGCCCTGCCGTGTGACTCAGAGCACGCCTGGGCTCCTGGGACAGTCGATGGCACTCAGGGGAGCAAGCTGACCCACAGGGGAACTGGCTCCTGACTATAACTGACCACCAGAGAATTTGGAATAAAGCCACGGGCTTAGCCAATCCCAAAGGAGCCTCCAGTGGAGGGAGAGCCATCTGCCTGACACGTGCATGGCCCTTTAAGTGGTTCAGAGCTCTAGCTCCGTTCTGAACCCATCAGAGCCTCCATATTCGACCCCACTCACTGCTGTATCCCTTCCTTGGCCCCAGGGCAGCCCCTGCCACCTCCTGCCTGGTCACCAACAGGAGGCCCCTCCGCCCTCAGGCAGAGAGGGAAGGCTCCCCTGGCACCAGAAAGCCAGCCCACGCAGCCACCTCCCTCCCCAGCGCCCATGTGCGGGGAGAGCCGGTGACCGCCTGGCGTCACCTGCCTCGCTTACACACCGTGAATAATAGGGAGCCACCACCCACACCTCCAGGTGGCCTCCCGCCCCTTGGTGCCCCTCCCCAGGGCAGTGACTGGGTCCCTCCGCTGTGCCAGGTGCCAGTCTTCCTCTGTAGGGTGGGATAAGGAGCAGACCAGGCCATCCGGGGGTGGGGCTCAGGGCAGGCAGGGTCCGTGTGGCTGCAAACAGTCAGGGAAGCTCCTGAGGAGAGAGAAATGGGCTCCCAGCAAATGGCCCCCAGCCTTCAGACGGGGAGATCCAGCTGCAGACGGAGGTCGGAGGTCGCTGGTCTCCCTGCCGCCAGCCCTCCTCCTGGGCTGGCCTCACCCTGCCTCCCTCCCTGCCTCGGGCCCAGGTGTTCGACGCCCGGGACTGCAGCTCCGCGCAGGAGATGTTCACCTACATCTGCAGCCACATCAAGTACGCCACCAACCGGGGCAACCTCCGGTGAGTGTGCGGCCTGCCAGCCCCACCCGCCCCAGGGCTGGAGAAGTGGGACTGACCGTTCTCGTTCTCTCCCGCCAGCTCGGCCATCACCGTGTTCCCCCAGCGTGCCCCTGGCCGGGGAGACTTCCGGATCTGGAACAGCCAGCTGGTGCGCTACGCCGGCTACAGGCAGCAGGACAGCTCCGTGCGAGGGGACCCGGCCAACGTGGAGATCACCGAGGTGGGCACAGCGCGGGGAGAGGGCCGGCCATCCAGCGAGGGCTCCGGGGAGGGTGCAGGGTGGGCGGTCAGCGGGGTCAGTGCAGCAGGGAGAGGGAACCTCACCAGATGAAGGATGAGTGATGCCAGAGAGGGGTCCCTGGGCGGGGCAGAGACCCAGCCCCTGAGGGTCCCGGGAGGAAGGGTGGCGATGGCTAATGAACGGCGCCCTCAGCTCTGCATCCAGCACGGCTGGACCCCCGGCAACGGCCGCTTCGACGTGCTGCCCCTGCTGCTCCAGGCCCCGGATGAGCCCCCAGAACTCTTCACTGTGCCCCCCGAGCTAGTCCTCGAGGTGCCACTGGAGCACCCCACGTGAGCACAAGCGGGAACGGCCCGGTGGAGGGGGGGCGGCCCCGCGGGTGGCCAGGCAGCAAGTCTGCCCAGGGGCCTGACCCCGAACCCGTGCCCCACGCCCCAGGCTGGAGTGGTTCGCGGCCCTGGGCCTGCGCTGGTACGCCCTCCCGGCCGTGTCCAACATGCTGCTGGAGATCGGGGGCCTGGAGTTCCCCGCCGCCCCCTTCAGCGGCTGGTACATGAGCACAGAGATCGGCACGCGGAACCTGTGCGACCCTCACCGCTACAACATCCTGGAGGTGAGCCCGGCTGCGGGGCGGGGGCGGTCCGGGCACTGGTGCCCTGCCCAGTAAACAGAGCCGCAGGATGCAGCAGAGGGAGAAGCGGAGCTCGGTCAGGCCAGGCTGCCCCCTAGGCCAGAGCTGCGAGGCATGCCCTCAAAGCGCCAGGGCTGTGAGTGCCTGCATGCGGGAATACAGCTGGCCCTTGAACACCACGGCTTTGAACTTTGAGGGCTAGTTGAGGAAACCAGCATCTATGAGGACCGGAGCCATTTGAACCCCTGATGTTCAAGGGATAACTGTATTAGTCGTTTTTCTGGGAATAGAACCTGTAGTTCTACAGCTTTCATCAAATTCTCAAAATGGACCTTGAAGCCAAAATTGGAAGACCCGTTTTAGAGATGAGAAATCAAGGCCCAGGGCTGGGAAAGCTCTGACCCAAGGTCTCTGCTCTGCGGTGCCCCTGCTGGCAAGGACCAGAGCCAGCACCAAACTAGGTAGTCAGGCCCCCCAGAGGGCCACCCACTCACCTCACTGAGTTTGAAGCAAAGATGCTGTCCGACAACTCCCCACCCCGTGCCTACCCACGCCCCTCTGCTCCCAGGATGTGGCTGTCTGCATGGACCTGGACACCCGGACCACCTCGTCCCTGTGGAAAGACAAGGCGGCCGTGGAGATCAACTTGGCCGTGCTGCACAGCTACCAGGTGCGCAGGCCCAGGTGGCCAGGGGGGCACGTGTGCGGGCAGGGCTGCCAGGCAGGGAGGCCCAGGGCTGGAGGCAGTGGGAAGGAGTCCCACAGCCGGGCACCACGGGCACACGGCACACACTGCTCCAGGGGCTGCACTATGGGCGTGTGTGTGCCGGGAGCCCAGCGGACGCGTGCGTGCTCAGGAGTTCTGGTCCCCAGGCGACCCTGAGCACCGACGTCTGTGCAACCCACTGGATTCTGGAAACTCATGCCAGCGAGCACGCCGAGCGTAGTGCCTGCTGAGCACTGCCAAGGGGCCTGGAGGGTTTAGGATAGTGGGCTTGGGGCGGAGCTGCTGTTGTCTGCTGAGCTTTGAGAGTGACCTGGTATGCTGACAACAGGGGTCACATGCGGTTGGGAGGACACGGGGTATGTCGGGTTTGGGGTGACGGGCAGTGGGGCCTGCGGGCTGAGCCTAAGCCACGCCCTCCCCTCGCCCAGCTGGCCAAGGTGACCATCGTGGACCACCACGCCGCCACCTCCTCCTTCATGAAGCACCTGGAGAATGAGCAGAAGGCCAGGGGGGGCTGCCCTGCCGACTGGGCCTGGATCGTGCCCCCCATCTCGGGCAGCCTCACTCCTGTCTTCCATCAGGAGATGGTCAACTATTTCCTGTCCCCCGCCTTCCGCTACCAGGTGCCCACCAGGCTGGCCCCCAGGGCGGCTCTAACCAGACAGCCCCCGGGCTGCTGTTCTCATTACTCACCCCTCCCCCACCCCCACAGCCGGATCCCTGGAAGGGCAGTGGAGCCAAGGGCACCGGCATCACCAGGAAGAAGACCTTCAAGGAAGTGGCCAAGTAGGTGCCGCCCTTCACCCACCCCTCCACGCCTGCCACTCAGGCCCCAAGACCTTGCTTGGCCCACGCGCCTGGGGAGACCCCAGCTCTGTGTGCCTGGGCCCCCCTCACCCCACCCTCGTCCGCAGTGCGGTGAAGATCTCCGCCTCACTCATGGGCACGGTGATGGCCAAGCGTGTGAAGGCGACGATCCTGTACGGCTCCGAGACCGGCCGGGCCCAGAGCTACGCGCAGCAGCTGGGGAGGCTCTTCCGGAAAGCTTTCGACCCCCGGGTAGGACTGACCCCGGACGGGCAGGGCTCTGAGGGGGGCAGCCCTTCAATACGGCCTGGAGGATGGGAGAGGGTCACAGGATCCCGGAATCCACAGGGAATCGGGGACGGAGTCGGGGCCTGCGTCTTGCCTGCCCGCGTGAGAAGGGCCAGGCAGTGAGGACATCTGTCCTCCCACCGCAGGTCCTGTGCATGGACGAGTACGACGTGGTGTCCCTGGAGCACGAGACGCTGGTGTTGGTGGTGACCAGCACGTTTGGGAACGGGGATCCCCCAGAGAACGGAGAGGTGAGGCCTGCAGGGAGGAGGTGAGGGGAGAATCAGCACCTGGTGGCTGAGCCAGACCCCCCATGATGGAAAGTGGGCGAGCATGAGAGTCCCCCAGGTGTGACCTGCACGGCCACACTCCAGCCCACCCCGAGCTGCTGGCTGTTTGACTGCGTCCGGAGGGGTTTCCATCCCCAGCGCAGGTGTTAACGCGCTCCAGGCGCCCTGCTCGGTGTGCTGGGACACTGACAGTGAGGGAAACAGGACTGCTCCATTTCACACGCAATCTCAGCTTCCTTCTTAACAGAAGCAAATAGCCCTGTTCAGATGTCAATAGGTTAGGTAACTTCACTTTCTGAACAAATATTAAAAGAAACAAACAAACTTGAGCACCACCATCCAGTCGGTTATTGTTAACTATCATCTTTCAAGCTCTCTGTCTCCATCCATCCCTGCCTCTGGCTTCTCAGTGCCTGAAGTAGGATGCTGGTGTCAGCCTGTCCCCTGCCTTGCTGCCTTGTTAGCCCTTTTAAAGAGAAATAGAACCATGAACTTTTTTTTTAATATATTTTATTGATTTTTTACAGAGAGGAAGGAGAGAGGGACAGAGAGCTAGAAACATCGATGAGAGAGACATCGATCAGCTGCCTCCTGCACACCCCCCACCGGGGATGTGCCTGCAACCAAGGCACATGCTCTTGACTGGAATCAAACCCGGGACCCTTCAGTCCGCAGGCGGATGTTCTATCCACTGAGCCAAACCGGTTTCAGCAGAACCACGAACTTGTGTTTAGTGTAAAAGTATTTACACCCATGTGACCGCAACACTTCCCAGATCTAGAATATTTCCATCACCCTAACAAGTTCCCATGTCAATAACTCCCCTCCCCCATCAACCCCTTCCCAGACAGCCTCCCCACCCCATCCCCAGCCCCGCAGGCCTTCTGACTTCTGTCGCCTGGTTAGTTCCATCTGCCTGAGGAAGGCAGGAAAGGGGAGCTTCTTTCGCTCGCCCTGCTCTCAGGCTTGGGGGGGGGGGGGGGCGCTGCTGGTGTGGTCTGTAGTGTGGGCAGCGGCGAGCAGCGGCGCTGTGTGACCACCCCAGTGTTTCCCTCCGCTCTCCTGCGGACCGACACTTGGGCCGGGTCCAGAGCTCAGCTATTGTGAGCCAAGCTGTTATGAACATTCCTGTGCAAGGCTTTTGTGGGCTCATGTTTTCATTTCTCTTAGAAAAATACCCAGGAGTGGAATGGCTGGGTCATCGGGGAGATGTATGTTTAACTTTTTTTTTTTAACTGCCAAACGGATGGAACTACACCCTTAACGCCTGTGCATTTCTCTGTATGCAAAGTGTGCCTCAAGTTTGGAGCAAACCTAGGAATACACCCCACAAAAAGTGGGATATATTCACTAAACGCAAAAACAAGAATATTCCTCACAGCATTGTTCATAACCCCCCCACACCGGAAATTACTCAAGTGGCTGTCAGCCGCAGACTGGATACGGAACCGCCTCACAGTGAGGAGAGTGGACAGATTGCAACCACACAACGTAGTGTAGACTCAAAACCACACTCGGAGTGAGAGAAGCCAGGCTCCAAAGCGCACACCCCGTGGGCCTCGCTCTGTCTAAAGCCACAAAGAGGCGGCGCGCACCTGTGCAGCTGTGCTCAGGCCAGCGAGGCCCCGGGGTCGGGCCGGTGACTGGAGGGGGCACCAGGCTGACTCATAGGACACTGGTGGCTTTTCTTGGTGGGATGCTGATTGCACAGTCTGTTCGGTTTGTGAACATGTCTGATTTTCTGTCTGTACGTCGCACTTCAACAAAATGTTTTAAAAATCAAATTAAGGCAGGACAGGCCAGTTATGTGAACCTGACAGACCCAGATACATCTGCAGTTGTTGAGAACCACTGGCTGCGATGGCCTGGCCGCATTTTGCTGTTTCCTGCACGAAGGTTGAGTAGTCTAAGCTGTGTCCGTGGCAGCGGGGATGTGGCTCGGCCTCCTGGAAGGGGTCCGTGCCAGCAGGACCCGGCGGTGCAGGGAGACCGTGCTGCTTCCGCCTGCAGCACTGGCTGAAGCTTTAGGACTCCTGATGCCCAGTGCGGACGGCAGCGAGGAAGCGCAGTCCTCTGGCCGGATGCAGTCCTCTGGCTCAGCAACCCCACTTCCAGGCCCACCCTCCTGAAACAGGCAAAGGGGAAGCAGTGTCTGAGCCTCTGAGCTTGGTCATAGACCACCCAGATTCCTCAGTCAGAGGGGGGTCTCATATGTGAAAGGTACATGTCATGGGAGACAGCATAGCCATGCAGGAGGGAGGTCCATGACAGACTAGTGATAAAAAGCAGGTAAAGTCCTGGCTGGTTTGGTTCAGTGAATAGAGTGTCAGCCTGTGGACTGGAGGGTCCCGGGTTCAATTCCAGTCAAGGGCACATGCCGAGGTTGCAGGCTCGATCCCCAGTAGGGGGCGTGTAAGAGACAGCTGATGAATGATTCTCTCTCATCACTGATGTTTCTCTCTCTCTCTCCCTCCCCTTCCTCTCTGAAACCTCTTAAAAAGCAGGTAGTTTAGTCCCATTTTTACTTTTAAAAAAATTATAAATGCAGGTATGTGTGTACAGACAACAGGAAAGGGCTAGAGCAGTGGTTCTCAACCTTTCTAATGCTGCAACCTTTTAATACAGTTCCTCATGCTGTGATGACCCCCAACCATAAAATTATTTTTTTTAATATATTTTATTGATTTTGTACAGAGAGGAAGGGAGAGAGATAGAGAGTTAGAAACATCGATGAGAGAGAATCATCAATCAGCTGCCTCTTGCACACCCCCTACTGGGGATGTGCCCGCAACCAAGGTACATGCCCTTGACCGGAATCGAACCTGGGACCCTTCAGTCCCCAAGCCGACGCTCTATCCATTGAGCCAAACCGGTTTCGGCCATAAAATTATTTTTGTTGCTACTTCTTAACTGTAATTTTGCTATATTTACATCGTAACGTAAATATCTGTGTTTTCTGATGGTCTTAGGCTCCTCAGCTGTGGTTGACAACCACAGGTTGAGAACCGCAGCTGAGGAGCCTAAGACCATCGGAAAACACAGATATTTACATTACGATTCATTAACAGTAGCAAAATTACAGTTATGAAGTAGCAACAAAAATAATTTTATGGCCCTGACTGGTTTGGCTCAGTGGATAGAGCATCAGCCTGTGTACTGAAGGGTCCCACGTTTGATTCCGGTCAAGAGCATGTACCTTGGTTGCGGGCACATCCCCAGTGGAGGGTGTGCAGGAGGCAGCTGATCAATGTTTCTCTTTCATTGATGTTCCTAGCTCTCTATCCCTCTCCCTTCCTCTCTGTAAAAGAATCAATACAACATATTTTTTTTAAAAATAAAATAATTTTACTGTTGGGGAACACTCGCGGAGGAACTGTGTTAAAGGGTTGAGGCATTAGGAAGGTTGAGAACCACGGGGCTAGAGGGTCAAATGCCTGTCAAGCGTTCATGTGCCTTCGGGTGAGACTGGGGGGAAGATACAGGCACAGATTTCCTCCTCTATTACTTTACACGTTTCTGGAATGTTCTCAAAAAGTCACTTTGAAAATTTCAAAACAAATTAAAAATTACAAATAGCAATGAGGTCCAGCCGGGTTCTGTCTTAAGCTTCCGTATAACTAAGACTGAACTTCCCCTCGCAGAGTTTCGCAGAGGCCCTGATGGAGATGTCAGGCCCCTACAACAGCTCCCCGCGGCCTGAGCAGCACAAGTGAGTGGGGGGAGTGAGGGGGGGGGGGCCAGGGGAGACGGGAAAGGAAAGCAGGTGTGAAGAGTTCCCCCTCTGTGCCTCCAACCAGCTGGTGGCCTGCCCCCCTGCAGGCCCCAGGCCTCTAAGAGGCGTCTGTCCCTCAGAGAGGGGAAGGAGGCAGAGCAGAGCCCAAGGCCTGGAGACCCTGGGACGCTGACCCTCAGCCTCCACCCCAAGACAGCTCCAGAGAGCAAAGCCCAGCCCAGGCGGGGCCTTTCCCGTCCCCAGTGCAGAGACCCCGAAGCTGTGCCCTGGCTGTGGGGCCTGGGCCCTGTCTCCGGTCCCCGTGTCACCCTTGTCTGTGTCCTCTCTCGCCAGGAGTTACAAAATGCGCTTCAACAGCGTCTCCTGCTCAGACCCGCTGGTGTCCTCCTGGCGGCGGAAGAGGAAGGAGTCCAGCAACACGGACAGTGCGGGGGCCCTGGGGACCCTCAGGTCTGGGGCCTCCGGGAGGGAGGCGAGCGGGAGGGCAAGCCCCGGGGCGCAGGGGCTGGACCGGGCTGGGTCCCCTGACAGCTCCCCGCCCCCAGGTTCTGTGTGTTCGGCCTGGGCTCGCGGGCGTACCCCCACTTCTGCGCCTTTGCCCGCGCGGTGGACACGCGGCTGGAGGAGCTGGGCGGGGAGCGGCTCCTGCCTCTGGGCCAGGGCGATGAGCTGTGCGGCCAGGAGGAGGCGTTCCGCGGCTGGGCCCAGGCCGCCTTCCAGGTGAGCCGCGCCTGTCCCTGACCCCTCACTGCTCCGGCCCAGGTCTCCCTCCCTCAGACCTGCCCCGCCCCGCGGAGACCTGCAGCACTATCCAGGCCTCACTGCCGCCCAGTCCTCTGCGGGTTTTGGTCCCTTCCTGTTCCTTCCAAAGTCCGCCTTCGTTTGGCTCAGTCCTGAGTAGTGGGTGGCACGGCCCTAACCACATGGAGCCTGCTGGCCGGGACAAGAGAGGGCAGACAGGCCCTGGCAGGAGGGGCCCGAGTGCACAGGGGGAGGGCTCAAGGGGGCAGGATGGAGGGAGAGGGAAAGGATCGAGAGGGCTGGGCAGAGGTGAGTGTAGAGCTGAGGCCGGCACAGAAACGGGGAAATCGAGGCCAGACAGGCTCGGGGCGGCGCCAGGAGTCCCAGGCCTGTGACTTTCCAAGCCGGGCTTCCTGCAGAGGCCGCTCTGCCTGGTCTGAGAATCACGCCTGGACCTGCAGGAGGCTGGTTCTCCCAGTGCTGACAGTGCTCTGGGCAGTGCTGGTCCTGCTGGGGGTCCCGGGCTTGAGTGCAGTGGGTGTGGGGGAAGGAAAGGAGGAGGGTGCCCAGAGGTGGGCTGGGCGGGCCGCCTGGCACAGGTGGAGGTTTGCTAGGGAGAAGGCCAAGCTGGAAAAACAGGCTCTGATTGGAGGAGAAGAGGGGAATGGAAAACAAGACTAGGAATCTGGACACCAGGAAGCACCGGAGGTCAGGAACGGGACAAGAGAAGGGGCACAACTGAAGTGGGGACCTGGTCTAGGGGCACAGCGGGGCGGGAGGTGCACCCCCTGGAAGCAGGAAGGCTCCGGCTAACGGGGTGGCAGCAGTGGGGGAAGGAAGGAAGGGAGGGGGCCCAGGAAGGAAGGAAGAGATATAAGACTTCACACGCACAAAGCAAGATTAGCAGGGCTGGCGGTGAGGGTGAGAAGAGAGGCAGTGACCCAGCTGGGTGAGCCTGCGATTGCAGGCTGGGGGCTGGCCACATGGTTTGCCAGACTTGTGCCTGAGCAGAAACTGATGGACGACAAACCCTCCAGGGCTGGGCTGCAGCGGCTCCTGCGGCCCCTGTTGGGTGCAGGGCAGAGCGGACTGCCAGAGGCCCCTCCACGGCCTCTTAAGAGCTTTACATAAAGTATCTCGTTTCATCCTCTCCGGACCCAGTGAGGTGTGAAGACAGGGACAGTTTACTGTGAGGGCAGGAGCAGCATTTGACTGCAGGTCTGAGCACAGAACGGCAGGCTCATTCAGCTGTGCTCCCATGTCCCAAGCACTGTGCTCCTGGGACACGAGACTAGCACTCCCCAGATCACAGCACTCGTGGCTGAGACAGAAATCTGTGCAGAGGGACCGCGAGCACCGCGGCCCAGGCGGGACGTGGCCTCCAGAAGGAGGAGCCACGGCCGCAGCCTCCGTTTCAGCCCCATCGTCCCTCCTGCCACGATGGCAGCCGATCCCAGGCATCTGTGAGCCTCAGGGGGTGCCCCCCACTCCCAGGCGCCTCCGCTCCCACAGTCCCAGGAAAGTGGCAGCTAGGGACCCAACAGGCCAGCCCCACCGCCCCGTCAGCCCCCTGAGTTTCACCGCCCCTGTCACCGCCCCTCAGGCCTCCTGCGAGACCTTCTGTGTGGGAGAAGACGCCAAGGCCGCCGCCCGGGACATATTCAGCCCCAAGCGGAGCTGGAAGCGCCAGCGGTACCGGCTCAGCGCCCAGGCCGAGGGCCTCCAACTGCTGCCAGGTGCGCCCTGCCCTGCCCTCCCGCTGACCCTGCTGGCCCTCTGGCCCCTCCAGGTCCCAGGACCAACTCTGAGGCACCCGCTCCCTGGCTCAGACTTGGTCTCCCGCCCCTCCCCACACCCAGGCCTGATCCACGTGCACAGGAGGAAGATGCTCCAGGCCACAGTCCTCTCAGTGGAAAACCTGCAGAGCAGCAAGTCCACGTGAGGAAGACTCCCCCGACACACACCTGTTCCAGCCCCTCCGTCCCCGGACCCTGGCCCCCTCCCATGCCCACATGTTGCCTCCCACTCCCTGTAACTGCCCCTCTCCTCCCCGCAGCCGGGCCACCATCCTGGTGCGCCTGGACACCGGAGGCCAGGAGGGGTTCCAGTACCAGCCCGGGGACCACATCGGCGTCTGCCCGCCCAACCGGCCCGGCCTGGTGGAGGCCCTGCTGAGCCGCGTGGAGGACCCGCCGCCCCCCGGCGAGCCGGTGGCCGTGGAGCAGCTGGAGAAGGGCAGCCCTGGTGAGGGGGCTCGGGCTGCGGCGTGGCACTGAGGGCCGGCTCATCCCCACAGCGCCAGGCTCCCGGGGTTCAGGACCCCGCCAAAGGCGGCCACATCAGCTCAGCTGGCCAGTCCACAGAGGAGGCTCCCCTCTCTGAGCCCGTCCCTGCACACTGTACCCCAAAGGCTGCCTCTGCCCCGGGCTCCTCCCAAAGCTACCCCGGCCCCGGCCTGCTCTGTCTGCATTCCGCTGCCCCGAGCCTGGAGTGGGAGTCAGTTGGGTGGGGGAGAAGTAGAGGAGCCCAGACCAACCCAATCCAACCAGGGCCCCCAAAGACACAACGTGGGGGCGGCCAGACAGTTCCAAGGGCGCGGTCACCGATGACACGAGGCATGGCCAGGCCCCATGTCCTCTCCAAGAAGCAATCACCGCCCCAGTCTGGCCGCCCCGTCCTCAGCGCTCCCCTATGCACGACCCCCAGGTGGCCCTCCCCCCGGCTGGGTGCGGGACCCCCGGCTGCCCCCCTGCACGCTGCGCCAGGCGCTCACCTTCTTCCTGGACATCACCTCCCCGCCCAGCCCTCGCCTCCTGCGACTGCTCAGCACCCTGGCCGAAGAGCCCGGCGAACAGCAGGAGCTCGAGACCCTCAGCCAGGTGGGGGGCCAGGGGTGTGGGGCACAGGGGCTGGTGGGGCTGGATGAGCGGGGGGAGGGGAGCCTGCCTGGCTAGCCAGCGAAGACCCGGCTCCAGAGTTGCCAATGCGTCTCCGATGCTCGGGGTCTGAAAGCGCTGGGCACAGAGACGGTGCCCGGGAAGGCGGGGCGTGGGTGGGGCCAAACGCGGAGTCAGCAGGCGGGACGGGAGGTTCCAGCACACTGCGCCCCGGCCCGCAGGACCCCCGGCGCTACGAGGAGTGGAAGTGGTTCCGCTGCCCCACGCTCCTGGAGGTGCTGGAGCAGTTCCCGTCGGTGGCGCTGCCCGCCCCCCTGCTCCTCACCCAGCTGCCCCTGCTCCAGCCCCGGTACTATTCCGTCAGCTCCGCGCCCAGCGCCCACCCGCGGGAGATCCACCTCACCGTGGCCGTGCTGGCATACAGGACCCAGGGTGAGCCTGGGAGGCGGGGCAGGGCCAGGCCCAGCGCCACAGGGGCACCCTGGAATGGGCCCCTCACTGCTTCTCCTCCCAAACCAGACGGGCTGGGTCCCCTGCACTATGGGGTCTGCTCCACGTGGCTCAGCCAGCTCAAGGCCGGAGACCCCGTGCCCTGCTTCATCCGGGGGTGAGTGAGCCCTTCGGGGGTGGGGGTGGACGGACAGGAAGAGAATGTCTTTCCGAGCCGGGGAAAGTGCCACATGGGCGGCCAGGACAGAGGGAGGACTCTGTGGGGGCTGCGCTGGGGGAGGCTGGAAGCGTTGGAGAGGGGGTGACTGGGAGCAGGGAAGACCACGTCATATATCGGGGGGGGGTAGGGGGGGTGTGTCAAGCTAAGCCACTTCAGAACGTGGGCTAAGCCATGGGCCTTTGGCCATTTGGACGTAGGGTTCCACTCTGACACGGCGGCTCCCGCAGGCAGGGCTGGGGTTCCGCCTGCGGGCGGGAGGCGCAGCACCTGGCACTGTGCCCGTTCAAGGACAGGCCCCTACCCGCCCAGGAAGAGCTAGTTCAGTTACCGTGGCATCAGGAGGACTCAGGCTACCCTCCCCTCAGCCGTGTCAGTCTGGCCCCACCTAGCAGCGAGGAGCCGAACGTCTCAGGGGGGGCAATGAAGAGTCCCCAGGATGGCACCAGCTGGGCCCAGTGACCCAACCCCATTCCGGAGGCGAAAGTACAATAAGCTGTGACCTACTCAGTACAAACACCGGCCAATGTGGAGACCAATGAGCACACTCAGGGAACTCATAAACAAGAGACGGCCTTCCCTTCCCTCCCCTAGTTTCTGAATCTCCTCAGCTGAGACATCAAACTGTCCTTCAGCTCAGGTGTGAGCACATTTCCTCTCACCAGCTGGCAGAGTTCAGTCACTAACCACGGCGTGCTCGCTACGGACTAGACACGGCCACAGCCCCTGACGAAGTATCCACTCGGTTGCCCACAGAAACTGAGCACTCTCTCTGCACCTGCAGAGGTGGTAAGAACGGGAAGCTGGGAAGCAGGAGGCCTGATGAAATGTCTGTCCGCTAGGGCTCCGTCCTTCCGGCTGCCACCCGACCCCAACCTGCCCTGCATCCTGGTGGGCCCAGGCACCGGCATCGCCCCCTTCCGGGGATTCTGGCAGGAGCGGCTGCACGACATTGAGAGCAAAGGTTGGCTGGGGCCAAGGGAATGACTGGGTCACCATCTGGGGACAAAGAGGTGGGGGCTGGAATGCAGGGACCTGGTAGGAAAGAGGGCAACGAATGGGCCAAAGGGCGAAAAGAAGCTCATTAGATCGAGGGGAGGGGAGGGCATGAGGCCAGGGCAGTGCCCAGGAGGGCTGGCCTCCTGGTGCTGGGCACAAAATTGGGGTTGGATTGGATTGAGGACAAAGAAAACTGGGAGGGGATGGGGCTGAGACTTCGAAGACAGGAATGTCCCCAGGGAGACTCACCCAGGTGAGGCCAGGACCCAGAGGCACAGGGTGTTCAGGATGGGCACAGGGTGCCCAAGGCCTCCGGTAAGTCACAGGAAGGGGGCTGAGGCTGGGAGGAAGGTCAGGAGTGTGGGAGCTCAGGGTGGGGGAAATATGGGTTGGAGCAGGGAAGGAGCCACACAGAATCCTGGAACTGCAGCTCAGACGGTGCCAAGGACAGCAGCTCTGAGTACTGAGCCCCAGGTTCCAGCGCCAACACTGGCCACGGGGCCCAGGAGAGGCACTGCCTCCGGTGAAGTTGGGCTTCCCTGTGAGTCAGGATCAGGCAGGAAGGCTTCTGAGAAATGCGTCCTGTGCTCACCTCGGAGCCACACAGCTCCCAGTGACTGTTTCTGCCCCAAAGGCGGGCTGTCAGCCTGGGCGGGAGTAGCAGCAGGAGGTGCACCCCGGAGGCCGCTCTCCCAACCAGCGTGCCGCTTGCAGGGCTGCAGCCCGCCCCCATGACCTTGGTGTTTGGCTGCCGGTGCTCCCAGCTGGACCACCTCTACCGCGAGGAGGTGCAGGACGCCCAGCAGCGCGGAGTGTTCGGCCGCGTTCTCACCGCTTTCTCCCGCGAACCCGACAGCCCTAAGGTGCGGGCCCCTTGCGGGCACAGGGGAAGCTAGGGATGTAGGAAGGACCGCTGAGCAGTGGGGGGGGTGGGGGGGGGAGGCGCCAAACCCCAGGCCCAAGCCCAGCCCCTCCCCTCCAGTGAACACCCTCCGCCTGGCCCCTCAGCTCCCGCCCACGCCCATCACTGGCCCAAGGCCCCTTGGGGTCTCACCCCCCTCCCCAAGCCCCGCCCCTGTTTCACCCACCTCTCTAGACCTCACCCCCGCTCACTCTGGCCCGGACGGGCCCCTAACCCTGCCCCCTTCAGACCTACGTGCAGGACATCCTTCGGACGGAGCTGGCTGCGGAGGTGCACCGAGTGCTGTGCATCGAGCGGGGCCACATGTTTGTCTGCGGCGACGTCACCATGGCAACCAGCGTCCTGCAAACGGTGCAGCGCATCCTGGCGGCAGAGGGCGACATGGAGCTGGACGAGGCGGGCGACGTCATCGGCGAGCTGCGGGTGCGAGGGCGAGGGCAGCGGCCGAAGTGGGTGGGGGCCGGGCGTGCTAGGCCGGATCTCGCCGCCGGGTTCTGACCTGTCGTTGTCCCCACAGGATCAGCAACGCTACCACGAGGACATTTTCGGGCTCACGCTGCGCACCCAGGAGGTGACCAGCCGCATACGCACCCAGAGTTTCTCCTTGCAGGAGCGGCACCAGCGGAGCGCAGTGCCCTGGGCTTTCGACCCGCCCGGCCCAGAAACCCCGTGCCCCTGAGAGCCCTCCTCTTGCTTTCCACCCAGTTCACGGAGAGAGGCCGTATCCATACGGGCGCCGCAGCTCTTCCTCGGCCTGCCCAGGCCCGGCCCCCTCTCCCTCCCTCCCCGCGTCTGTGTAGAGTCTGCGGACACTCGCCTAACACCTGGGGATGAGCGAGGTCTTTCTCCCTCTCGGCTGGTTCCCTACCTCGGGTCTCACTCAATCCGGAAGGCCCCTCCCCGCAGTGGTATTCCAAAGCCTCCTGTCACCTGCTTCGTGTTCTTTTTTAAAAATAGTTTTTTATTGCGTTCAGAGAGGAAAGGAAAGAGATGGATAGAAACATCAATGATGAGAGAGAATCATTGAGCAGCTGCCTCCTGCACGCCCCACACTGGGGATGGAGCCCGCAGCACGGGTATGTGCCCTGAGCAGGACTCAGAAGGTAACCTCCTGGTTCGTAGGTTGATGCTCAACCACTAAGCCGCCCTCTCCGTGTTCTTTGGGTGGATTTTAGATCTCCCTTTCCTCCCTCAGGAGTATCTTATCTTGAACCCTAACCTCCAAATCACTCAGATATTTATTATTGAAGATTCACCATAAGAGACTGGACCAGGTGTTATGAGAGCCACTGAGATGCCTCACCCAGCCCTGTGGATTAAAATTACAGAATGACAAGCTCTGTCTTTTAACTTGTGCGGACGTGGGGTGGTGGTTCTTGGAGAGCAGTCCTATCCTGCATACTCCGCTTTGACTCAGCTCTGGGAGTGAGGCTCTGTCAGGCACAGGCACTCCCAGGAGCTACTCCCTCACTCTTGGCTGAGAAGCAGTACCGCCCTCTGCTGCCAGGAATGGGAACACTGGAGACCAAGGTCGTAAAGATGAGCAACCCTTACCACTGGTTTCAGGCAGGATGGGGAGCCACACCCACTTCCTCAACCGTCACACCGATGCCGAACTCCAAAAACATCAGCCCTCGCTAGTCTTTCCACTCCCAAGTCCCCGTGTCCCCTCCACAAGTCCCATGGGAACCTGAAGAACCAGCTGCCTCCAGTCACGTCCCTCACTGTTTCCCGTACACTTAGCTTGGCCTCCCCACCTTGAAGCCACTCCCCAGGCACTGTCCCGGGACAGCTAATGGGGGTGAGGGTTCCCCTTCTCCTCTCCATGTGGGGATTGTCTCTAGGACTTGTTTCCAGATGCCCTTGGCATCTCCTCTCCTACTCTTTCTCTGCTCTCTGGGGCCAGTTGGTCATTGCCCCCCAAGTCCTGCCCAACTGAAGCATCTCTGGGGCATCCCCAAAGAGGGCGTGGCGGGTTCTTCCACTCCACCTCTTCCGATCTCCTGGGCTGGAGAAGCTGGGGAACCTGAGGGAGGAGAAGCCCCTTGGCAAGCAGTCCAGGGGGTTGGGTTCCAGAGATGACCACCCCCCTTGCCTCAAATACCCACCCCTGTTCCCATTCCTCCAAGTCTGATTCCATCTAACTTCCTCCTCATCCCCTCCCCCGCCCCATCAGACAATACTGACTCTGAGGAGCCCTCTCAGGCAGTGCTATGGGCCTGGCCAGGCTCCTTCTGAGAGTTCATGGTCTGAAAGCCTCCAGGGAACAGATTCTGGGTCCTCTGGGTTCTCCATTGCTGTCTGGGGCTGGAGGCGGGACTGGAGCCTAATGAGAAAAGCCGTCAGCTGGGCGGTGCCCCGGTGCCTGCTATCCGCCCAGGACCCGTCCCCTGCACACCCTGACCGCCTCACCATCACTGGACCAGGATGGCTTCTCCTCATCAGGCGAGAGCGTTTGCGGGGGGCTGGACCAGGGCCTGGACTGGGAGGAGGCTGAGGCCTCGCCCCACGGTTCCTGCTGCTGCTGCTGATGGAGCTTCATGGAAGGAAAAGGAATGAGGACTCCCTCCCGCTCCCAGCACGAGGCCCAGGCCCTGGGCTGGGCACAGAGGGCTGTGAACCCTCCTCCCCCGGCCCTGCTGGGTACCCCTTACCCCTCCTCAGCCTCTACTTTGGGCAGATGCTTTCTCCCCACACCTTTCTGCACCTCTGTCCTCACCTGGTGCAGGTAGATGGCATGAAGACTCATCTCAGCAGAAGCAAGCTCTGGTAGCTGGGCCAGCTTCGGGCCCCCAGTCCCTGCAGGGGACACACAGCTGGAACAGAGGGTGGCACAGATCAAAGACATGTCCCTCCCCCAGTATCCCACAGGGAGGGCCAGGCTTGACCTCCCCTTCCCAATCACCCACAGCGCTCCCACACCCTGCACCCTCCTCTCGGAGGACCAGCCCCACCACCCCTGCTCCCCTCAATTGGAGGCCCCCAACCCTCACCTGTGGTCCTGGCCAATTCGGGAGATGGAGGCCAGGAGGCTGGCAGTGGCTGCAGCTGGGCCGGGGGCTGTGGGGCTCAGGTCCCGGGGAGGCAGAAAGGGGTGCACCAAGAGGTTAGCCAGGAAGGCCTCCGGCTGGGAGCAAGGGAAGACTGGTCAGAATAGAGGACAGAGTGGGAGGAGGTCTCAGCAGGGCCGGAGAGCGGGCGGGAGCAGTGAGTGAGCAGGCTAATAAATACAAAAGGTGAGGCAGAGGGAGGGGAGATGGGCGGGGCGGAGGTGAGGGCGGAGGGCCTGCCAGGCTTGGCTCACCAGAGGTGAGGAAGAGTCGCTGAGTACTCCCGGAGTGACAGGGCTGCGAACCGAGGTGGCGCCCAAAGCGGCTGCATCCTGTTGGACCCGGCCTCGAAGCTGCCCCAGGAACTTGGAGCTGTGCCCCGGGGGGCGCCATTGGGGGTGCACCAGGGAGAACCTCATCAGGGAGAGCTCAGTCTTCCCGTCCTCTGCACGCTGAGCCTGCGAGGCCTCCGTCTGTCCCGCCGAGAGCCACTGAGAGAGAAAAAGCCGCGGACACTGCGTTTGTCACTGCAGTGGAGCCTCGTGGGGAATGAGGGGCAGGAAACACTAGTCCCCGAGTTCAATGAAAGAACAGAGGCCACAAGAGACACTTGCTCAAGGTCACCTGAAAATACAGCAGCAGAGCTGGGACCTGGGTCAAGGCCCAGCACAGAAGTTGGTGTGGGCTCCGTGTTTTGCCAACTACACACAGCAGACCCTAGGGCAAGTTGGGCCTTGGTGGGGAAGGCCAGTCTTACTCCAGCCCCAACCACAGACCAGCCCATTTCTCAGTCTCTCTGTGGCCTTCCCTCCATCACTGGCACCAGGATCACACACACACACACACACACACACACACACACGATGTCGTGTAATCCTTACACAGCCCGGTCCATTGGCTACAGTCATTGTCCTCAGGGACACTGTGGCACAGGGAAGGGAAGTGACTAGCTCAAGGTCACAGGTGGCAAGCCAGCGAACTGGGAAGCAACCCCTTATCTAACCACCACCCCGCACATCCTGGGAAGGACTCTAACCTGAGGGTGGCCGTGGCGTTTCACATCCATGAGGGCAAAGGAACAGATGTCACCAACCCCAGCCACATCCACAGTGAAATGATGGAAAAAGTCAATAATCTCCAGGGCACGAGGGCAAAACCAGAAGAGCAGGAACAGTGGGGTGAGGAGAGGGGACAGGAGCTCCTCCAAGAGGGAGACCTGGGGAGGAAGGGGGTTAAGAAGGGATTGCTGAGGGTGACCATGACCAAGAGGTCCCCAGGATGCTAGCCAGGGATGCTGGCCAGTCACTCCCGGGCTGCCAGCCCCGGGCCATTTGTCCCAAGCTCTTCCAGAGACCAGGAGGCTGCACAGCTTCCCACCGGAGCAGCCCCGCTGGGGTCTGGATCCTCACCGCTCGGTATTGCAGCAGCCGCGCCATCTGCCGGTAAGCGCTGGTCCTGCCGGCGGCCCCGGGCTCCTCTGGGAGGTAGTGCATGTGGGCCAAGGCCGCCTGCAGCAGGAGCTGCGGGGAACGCGCCTGGCACTGCTCCTCGGGAATGAAAGACCTGGAGGGCGGGGTCCGGGCGGGAAAGGTGCCTGAGGTTAGCAGGCTGTGCGGACGGGGAGGCAGGGCTGGGGGAGTGGGGGAGAACTCGGCTCCAAATCGGAGGAATGCCCCCCCTCCCTGGGCAGCTCCCGTCGCACCTGGCCACGGTGGCCGTGACCCCGAGCGCGGTCATGGCGGTGAGCACGTGCTCCACGGCGAGCACGTCCTCGTCGTAGACGGTGAGCAGGAGCAGCGCGGCGAGGAGCGCGCCCGCGAAGAAGACGAGCTGGCGGGCCAGCAGCGCGCGCAGGGGCGCGGGCGGCGCGGCGGCGCGCAGGAAGGCGGCGGCGGGCCTGTAGGCGCGGGCCAGGCGCGCGCGCAGCTCGTGCGGCAGCTCGTTGAAGTGGCGGAGCTGCAGGCGGGCCAGGCGGGCCCAGCGCCGCGCCCCCAGCGCGCCCGGCTCGCGCCGCAGCAGCTCGGCGTGGCTGTAGAAGGCGTGCAGCACCTGCCAGGCCAGCACCAGCGGGCTCAGCGCCAGGTTGGCGGCGGCCAGCAGCAGCACGGTGCGCCGCCAGCGCGCGGCCAGCGCGCCCCGCTGCTCCTGGCGCTTGTAGGCGTCCGGCAGCTCCCAGCCCCCGCGGAAGAGCGAGAAGGGCCCTCGGAAGAGGAGCAGGTCCACGTTGAGCGCCAGGCCGCGGCTGAGGAAGGCCAGGCTGCCTCCCCAGGGCAGCGCGCAGCGCGCGGGCAGCAGCCCCTTGTTGGCCAGCGCCACCTGGTAGTTAGTGTAGCGCAGGATGCGGTGGTGGACGTCCAGCTCGGTCAGCGGCCTCGGCTGCACGCACAGACCCCCGCTCCTCTGCAGCGCCAGGAGGCGCGACTGCACCTCGGCCCAGGGCACGGAACTGAGCTCCTCCTGGGGATGGGGGGAGGGGGAGGGTGAGAGCCGCCATCTGGGTTCCTCTGCACGGTGATGCCCACGCTCACCAGGACCAGAGCTACACCCAGAGCTAGCGCCTCCACCCCGCCCCGCCCTCCCCTCTGTCGTCCTCAAGTGGGAAGCCCGTCACCAGTCTGCCCCCCTTGCCCTTCCTAAACTGTGTCAGCACCTGGGGCACTTCCTACTTCCTTTCATCCCTGTCTGCATTGTTCCCCGTGGCCCTGCCACTCCTGAGGCCCTGAGTCATGTGCTTCCCGCGACACCTCATAAATGAAGCTCTTCAGGTATTTGCTCTCAGCTCCTTCAGAGCAGAGTTCCCTGAGCCTCCCTCCCTCAGTCCCACACACAGAGGACACTGCGGCCTCAGTGCCCGGGGGCCGGCCAGCACTCGCCTCTGGCCTCCACATGCTGAGAGGGGCCAGCCCCATCCCATGCCACCCCCACAGGAACCTTCCCAAGACACTGCTGTGTCCACGTCTGGGGGGGCCGTCAGATCGCACGGGGATCTCCTGCACACCTCATGGGAGCCCATTTTCACCCAGCTGCCCCAGGCCGGCTTAGACAAGTCCCTTTGGGCCAGCCTCTCCAGTCCATCCCAGGGTCTCCCCTTCCCCTGGCAGGAAGAGGGGAGGAGGGAAGAGAAGAGACAAGGAGAAAGAGAAGGGTGAGCCGTGGTCTAACTCCTGCCCTCGCTGCCTCTGCTTCCCTGGCCCTCGGACCTTCCCTGCGCTATGCTAGGGCTCCCCTAGAACCTCTCCCCTTGCTGTACAGGACACGCAGAAGGCTCTAGACTTCTAGGCGCAGCGAGGGAAGCTGGCTGCAGAGGTAGCCTTAGAGCAGTGCTTTAAAGGAGGGACTTAGATACAAAACAAGGAGCATGAGCAAGACAGGGAGGAAAGAAAGAGCAGAGCAGGACCCAGGGCCAGTGAAGGGGTCTGTGCAGTTGCTGGGTGCACAGGGGGCAAAGCCAGAACGGGTGTGGGATCACCCCACAGGCCTGGACACAGACGCAGGCCGTGGGCTGCTCTTCGCACTGCTGCCCACAGAGACTCGTCACCTCCCTGCTCCCAGCACCCGGGCTCGGCCTGTCTCCAGGCCTCCTGTCCTTCCAGCCCTCCCCTCCCCCCTCCTGTAAATATCACAAGCACGTGACTGTACGGAATTTTCTATAACCCATCTGAACCCACCTAGCTTCACTAGCGGGGGGCCCGTGTTTTGTAATGGTGGTGCCTCCTAACATTATTCGGGCCCAGAGCAGGTGACAATGAGGCCTTCCGCCAGCTTTCCAATGGCCCTTCTGTCCGTACAGCCCCTCCTCCTCCTCCCATCATGGCCCCCTCCACACAGACACACCACCCAGCTCACCGGGGGGATGTGCAGGGCCTCCCTGTAAAACACCTGGATGTCCCAGTAGCTGAAGAGGTTGCAGACGGAGCGAAGCAGCTGAACCAGCCAGAAGGCTGCAGCCAGGATCAGAAGGAAGACCAGAAGAGGGCTTGAGTGGATCCTGGGGGGTAGAGAGTAATAAAGCGAGAAAGTGGGACCCCCACAGAGAGGGAGACAAGGCTTGGGAGTGATGGAAAAGTCATGAAGAAGATCCAGCAAGACCAGCGGTTCTCAAAGTGTGGGGTCTCACACTTTGAAAATGTCTGCAAGGTCAAACTTTTCAGGTAATACTAACGTTTCTGCCCCTTTTATTCTCATTCTCCATGAATAGACATAGTTTTCCAGAGGCCACACTGACAGCCAGTGGAATGTGTGCTCTTAGGTTTTGCAGCTGTCCTCAGCTTTCATCTCTAATAAGGTGTCTACAAATATGATTCTCATAGGCTAAGGTTCCTGGAGTTCTCAATAAACTTCAAGAGTATAAAACAGGGATGGGGAACCTTATGTCTGCCAATGGCCATTCAGATATTTATAACATTATCTGCAAGGCCATAAAAAATTATTAACTTAAAAATTAACCTGCTGCCGAAACCGTTTTGGCTCAATGGATAGAGCATCGGCTTGGGGACTGAAGGGTCCCGGGTTCGATTCCGGTCAAGGGCATGTACCTTGGTTGTGGGCATATCCCCAGTAGGGGATGTGCAAGAGGCAGCTGATTAATGACTCTCTCTCTCATCAATGTTTCTAACTCTCTATCTCTCTCCCTTCCTCTCTGTACAAAATCAATAAAATATATTTTTTTTTTAAATAAATAAATAAATAAATAAATAAAAAATTAGCCTGCTGCCCTAGCTAGTTTGGCTCAGTAGATAGAGCGTTGGCCTTCGGACTCAAGGGTCCCAGGTTCAATTCCCGTCAGGGGCATGTACCTGGTTACAGGCACGTGCCCTGTGGGGGGGGGGGGTGCAGGAGGCAGCTGATTGATGTTTCTCTCTCATCAATGTTTCTGACTCTATCCTTCTCCCTTCCTCTCTGTAAAAATTCAATAAAATATATTTTTCAAAAATGAGCCTGCTATATTAGTTAACTCACCCCTAATGCCTGGGCAGGCCAGACCAGATGATTTCTCTGGCCTTACATGGGGCCAGATGTTCCTCAGCCCCGGAATAAACGGTCTCCTGAGACCCAAGTCTTGGAGAACCAATGATCCAGCCCAGAGACAAAACACAGGCGGCTCCTGTCTGCCCGTCTCCCTCACCCACCCCCACCAGTGGTCGCTCACCGCTGGGCACACTGGGACGACGGTAGGATGACATCCGACAAAGTCACTTTGCTGTGAGGCAGCCCACGTCTCGTTCGGTTATTTGGTTGCTTCGCAAAGAGAACGTCGTAATCCACACAGCGAAGGAGGAAGGTCGTGAAGGTGATGATGAAAACAAATTGCCTGGAGAGCCGGGAGTTCGGCGATTAGCCCTGAGAGCAGGGGGCTGCTGCCCCGCCTCCAGGCCCACTCAGTGGCTGAGCCCCGGCTGCTGGGGAGGCTCTGGGTGGACCAGAAGCACAGGGAATCCCGGGACAGCTCTCACCCCAGCTGGAAGACATCCTCCAGCAGGATGCAGGCAAAGCCGTTCCGCTGGTGGTAGCTGTAGATGTGGCAGGTGCGTCAAGAAACAAGCCTGAGGCAGGATGGGCCTTTCCAGAGCATACCCTCCCCTCACACGCCAATAAGTCCCCCACCCACTGCACCCTCACGTCCTGCCACAGATGGCACCTGCCCTGCCAGGTCCATACAAAGGATATCTTGGTGAAGAAGCTGTCCAGGTCCTGGATGTGGTGCCAGGAGCCTGGGCACAGAGGGGAGAGTGATGGGGATCAGCTCTCGTCTAAGCAGGCTTCCCACACCCTCACCCTGCTGCCTCAATCCCCAGGCCTTCCCAACCCACACACCCCCCAGCCCCACCCCCATACGCTCACCTCGGAGCCCTTCAGGCACATGAAGCAGGGGCTGCTGCTCCTCCCCATGGAGGGGTGAGTCTTGGGACCCCTCGGGGTCACAGTCCTCCAGCCGCTCATAATCCTGCTCAGGGATCAGAGGGCCTATCCGCAGCCCAGGATTGTCCTGGGAGCATCGGCGTGAAGGAGGGGCGGCCACCGAGGCCAGGGGTGGGGTGGAATGGGAACCCCAGGAGCGGGGAGCAGTGATGGGTGTCACCACAGGCTCTGCCCGTGTTGGGGGTGTGGCTGGGGTGGGGAGGGCACTGTGTGGAGATTGAGAAGCCCCTGGGGTCTGTACGGCTGGGCAGGAGGGCCCCAGGACTGGGGGAGGAACCGAGGAAGGCACACTTCTTGTGTGAGGAGCAGGGGACAGAGAGAAGATGGAGAGCCTCCCTCCCCCGGGCCCCCGGCGCGGAGGAGGAGGAAGAGGAGGCAGTGGCATGGGGAGGAGGGGCACTGATCCAGGCCCCAGGTCTCCCCATTGCCCGAGCTGTCCCCTGCTCCTCCCCCAGCCCATTCGCCTCACCATCAGGCTGGTGGCTTCTCCTGAAAGTTTGGAAGGATGGGAGCCGCTGCTGCTTCCACCGAGGTGTGAGGGGCCGAGCAGGAACTTTGACAAGACAGTGACAACAACACAGTGACTCAGTGGGGGCAGGCCCCAGGCATCCTAGCTCCCAGTCACCTATGCAAGCACTCACACCCCCTTCCAGGGCAGCCTGCACCTGAGCTCTCCGCCCCGCCTCCACACCTGGGCGGGGCATCAGCCGGGGAGGCGGAGGCTGAAAAACAGACCTGAGGAGACATCTAGTGTCCCATCCTCAGACCTCCAGAGGACTGGAAGGGGAGGCTAGAGAGTGGCAGCCAAAATAACAAAAGCAAAAAGAAAACCCATCAAAGGATTCTAGGACTATGGGGCCAAGATAGCAAATCTTTGATTTCTTAAAAGCATGTCTTCTCTCCCTACACACACACACACACACACACACACACACAAAAACACACACACACAGTGATCAACAGAGAAATGCTTTAAGACCAAGAACAGGAAGGAAGAAAGGAAAGGAAAGGCTGCCTACTTTGTCTGATGATGCTCAGGAAGGGAAGAGGGAGACTGCCCAACGTTGCATCCAGGTTGGGGGCACTGAAAGGAAGGAAGGGGAGAAAGGAGAGGCAGCTATTTGGTGTGTGAGAAGTGGGCTCTTGGAGCTTACAGTAGAAAGGTGGGGTTCCTTAGGGGGGGGGGGAGTCCATTATGTTTACTTCTTTATCCTCTTGAACAATGAAACCCTCTCCCCCGATCCCTGATCCAGGTTTTATTGGGCCCCTGAGAAGCATTAGGACTGAACCAGCAGAGGGAAGCAGGGGTCAGGGATCTGGAACAATAATTTGGATGACAAGGAATGAATTGACCGAGTTGTGTTCTTTGTTGACACATCAGTGAGGAGGAGGAGGCAGCTGGTCCGGCGGCTTGTCCAACGCCATTCTTGAGGTCCTGAATCACCAGGTTTCCTACTGAAGCCCATGCCTGAGGTGCTGACTCAGCCTCCCAGGTGTCAGGCCTCCTGGGCTGAGGGTTAGGGCTGACGTAGGGGCCAGTGCCCATGAAACGGAGAGTGGACAGATTGTTCACTGGAAGAATATGGAAGCAATCACAGAATTGCCCACAACATTTGAGTCCAGAAATGCCCATTTTTCCTTCTGTGCCTCCTTCCGGGGGGGGGGGGGAGGGCGGAAAACACAACTGTGATCTAGCCCAGGTCTAGCATAGTTTCATCCCTGATCAGGAGGCAGAGCTACGAAAACAAGACCTGTCCTTTCTAGAGATGTCACACTAGTGCCCCAAATGGAATCCCACATTGTAGAGGGGTGAGGAATTCCCCTTGAACTTTCAGACATCTGTCCAGATGGATTCTGTGGGGTTTCATCTGTTCTCCCTCAACCTCAATACTTTGCTACACTCACTCTAGGACCCCTCCCACCCACCCTCTCCATATACCCAGCCCGACCTCAGCCTAATCCTGGAACCTTTTCTCACTGAGTTCCACCCCACATTCATCCCTTCAAGCCCCCCTCAAGTCCATTTAAAGGGCACTTTTTCCTGCCGGGCATTTGAAGGGGATGGGGGAACAGGTGACTGAGACAGAGCCACTACTGAAAATGAAGTCGCAGCCGGTGGGGGAAGCAGCTACGACGCAAACAAGTAATTACACGGAAGGAGTTAGCACTAAACAGGTTCAAGAGCCGTGCTAAGGTGAGAGCCTTGTCAGCCCGGCCTGCGGTGAGGAAGACCCCTGTGCGGAGATGCGTCTGATAAGCCACCGCACCTCCATATCAGCGGTTCTCAACCATGGAGTAGAGGGAGTGAATCAAAATCACCCGGGGAGTTTTTTCTCAATTCTACGTGGCTCCCGCTCCCGGAATTCTGACCAGCCCAGGAGAGCGGGGTGGGTGGCAAGGCACGTGCACTTGTTTTGAAAAAGAACTCCCCAGCGGACTTTTGCCCCTTCTTTCCCCAGAACCAGCGCTCTGCAGTCCCAGGAGACCCTGGGGGCTCTAGAGTCCTCCGGGAGCACGGGTAGAACTGCAGGGAGGTCTTCAGCTGACGCGTTACTATGGATACCCTGGGTAGAGCGCACTCCAGGCTTCCACCCAGGCCCCCGTCAGGCCGCGGGCGAAGGCCCCGCCCCAATCTGTTAGGCCCGCCCACAGCCTGGGCGGGGCAGGTGGCTTTCTCCAATCACAGTTCCGAAGGGAGAACTGACAACGTTTTCTCCAATCATAGCCTGCAACGACATTGCTGCCAATCATCACCGAGTCGCGAGGGGGTTGTCGGGATGGTGGCCGCAGCCAACATGGAGTCCTCGGTGGGATAAGGGTGAACCTGCTGTTGCCGGCCGCTCCTGTTCTCCCCCCATCATGTTGGTGCACTTATTTCGGGTCGGGATTCGGGGAGGCACTGTCCTAGGCAGGCCTCTAACCCCCCTCCGCTTCCAGACATTCTCGTCCGTCAGGTAAAAAAAAAGACCTACTAAGAGCGCGGGGGCCATTGACCGGCTGGCCGGGAGATGGAGTCCCGGGCTCGCCCGAGGCCTGCTGGGAGTTGTAGTCCGACCGGGCCACGGGTGGAATGTCACTCCCCGGAGAATTGGCCTCAATTATTTATAAGGATGAGCCTGGTGCCAGCTGGAGGCTCCGCGCATCTGGGTCCGCTCTGGTGTCGGCTGAGGGAACGCTCTGGGGCCGCGACCATGCCCGGGCCGTATCCCTCCCCACCAGGGGGCGCCGAGCTGCACAGGTGGTGGCCCTTCCGGTGTTCCGGCCCTGTTACCTTCTTGTAATTGGTCTAACAATTCGGATAAAAATTACTCGGCTCCAGGCCCTGGCTTCAGCCTCAAGTTGTGAAGTGCAGAATGGACCCCAGGACAACCCTGCCGTAGGCAGCGTCTGGGTCAGACCCAGGTCCTGCCTCAACGACGCAGCTTTCGCAGTCTGACCTCGAGTCTTGGACTGCTGGTCTTGTTTGGTTTTCCACGGTGTGGGTTTTTTTCTATTTCATCTTGGATTGTAAACGTGTAGAATTAAATCATATTTCCTTGTGGGGGAAAAATGATTCATGCCCAGAGACACTTAGTATTAGTGGTGCTCCCAAGATTCAAAGTGAGCTGAACAAAAATGGTTCCTAGATGTGGGTACTTTCAGCAAAGACAGTCAGTCTAGTAAGTTGTCCATGTGTGTTCTTGTATGTTCACTGTGCACACATTGGTCCAAAGAGAGAGAAAGAGAGCGGTGGGAAAGGAAAAGGACCCTGAACGGAGACTCCAGTGTAAATGCTTTATGAGAAGTCCTGATTCCTTGTGATCCTGGAGTGAATAATCTGAAGGTCAAGCAGCAGCAGATTGCCAGGGTGGGTGGATGTGGACTTGTGCTTTGGTAAATCCATCCGATTGATACAGGGCAGGAGCTGGGTGGAGCTGGAGCCAGAAGTACTGGTGCTGGGAAGTAATCTGCAAGTTCTTGGCAGTGACCAAGCTCTGCTTAGACTCTAAGCCTTAGAGCCTTCCTTTGGAGACGATAAGAAAAGCTGGAGCCAAGTGGGCGTGGCTTAGTGGTTTAGTGTCGACCTATGAACCAGGATTCTGGCCAGGGCATTTGCCTGCACTGTAGGTTGGATTCTCAGTAGGGGGCGTGCAAGAGGCAGCCAATCAATAATTCCCTCTTATCCTTGATATTTCCATCTTCCCCCTCCTTTCCTCTCTCTGAAATCAATTTTTCAAAATATATTTTATTGATTTTACACAGAGAGGAATTGAGAGGGATAGAGAGTTAGAAACGTCAGAAACATCGACCAGCTGCCTCTTGCACACCCCCCACTGGGGATGTGCCCGAAACCAAGGTACATGCCCTTCATCAGAATCGAACCCAGGACCCTTCAGTCCCCAGGCCGACGCTCTATCCACTGAGCCAAACCAGTTTCGGCTGAAATCAATTTTTAAAAACCAACATATTAAAGAAAAAAAGCTGGAAACTATTAAAAGGTTTGAACAATCAGTAGGAAAAGAATAAGACTATTAGTATATTTTAAGCCAAAGAGAAACCCAAGGAAAGAGATCCAATAATATTCAAGTATTTGTTTATTCATTTGTTCAGTGTTTTTTAAATGTTCAAGTCATAACACAATAGATCATCAAATGAATTTAATGGGTTGGAACCATTTAAAAGTGAATGTAATAAAAAATAGAATACATATTTAAAAATAGAGAAAGTATTTTGTGAAGCATTTCAACTTTGTGTGACATATTTTCGTTGGGTACTGGGTTACTCTGTAAAGTGAATTTTTTACTGTCGGCCTCAGTAAATCTGAAACTTTGCAAACACTGCAGTTGTGTGTTAGGTCACGTGGTTCTGCATCTCTAATGGCATTCACTCAACAAACATTTCTTAAAGACCCATTAGGTTCCTGAGCACTGCTAAGTGGTGAGGATGCAATGGGGAATAATACAAGTTCCTGTGACTGTCTAATGGGGAAGTTGGACAATTACACGGGGGCAGAAGGAGAGGGAGCTCCTCTGTTTACGCCTTAGGACAGCCCTGGCTGGTGTGCTCAGTGGTTAGATCATTGGCCTGAGCACCAAAGGGTGGAGGCTTCGATTCCTGGTCAAGGACATGTACCTGGGTTGCAGGTTTGATTCTTGGGCCCCAGTCCCTGGTCAGGGCGCGTGTGAGAGGCAACCAATCAATGTAGGATTTTTCTCTCTCTTCCCCTCCTGCTCTCTAAAAATCAATGGAAAAATATCCTCAGGATATTAACAAAACACAAAAAACAACAACAATAAAAACCTTAGGACAGACATAAATTACTCAGTGAAAACAAGACCTAAACGCCAGGTCGGGCAGGTGTGAGTGGAGGCATAAGGTAGAGATGTTAAGAAGCATGGGCCTCCAGGAGGAAGGGAAGTTTGAGGTGAAGTCTGCAGTTAGGAGGGCCTGGAAGTATAAAACACTATCACCGAAAAGGATACACTCACTGCCTTGCCCCATTAATAATCTCATTTGGATTTTTGAGCATCCCACTCTGTACTCTTGGCTATGACTTCTGCTCCTAACAGGCCGCTGTAGCCAATCTTGTTCTCTTCCAGCCACATCCCTCTGCTATGATGTTTGAAATGCAACTCTGACTATGTCACATGCCAGCCTAAAAACTTGAGCTGGTCCTCACTGCCCTCCAAAGTCCAGCTGTTACAGGACTGTGGTGACTGCTGCCTGGCCACCTTTCCCCACTCCCTCAGACAGGGCAGTCCCTGCTCTGCACCAGGAGTGCCCCGTGCCCCTCGGTTCCCCTGCCCCACTGTCTGCCAGGAGGTGCTCACTTGGTCTCCTGTTCAGCGCCTGCTCTCCCTGCCTCACAGCGGAGCACTGGGCACAGGAGGCACACAATCTACATTGCTGTTCATAGACACAGAAGCTGCAGGGAGGAGGAGGTGATCCTGGCCTATTATGTTATTTGCATTTTTATTCTTTTTCTTCCTTTAGCTGGCAGAGAGGGAGTGTGTGATACTTTTCCCCCCTACATTGTCACATGAGCACTGGAGGCCTGGGAGGAACCAGGTGATGGGATGCAAAAAGCATTGACCAGCCCTAACCGGTTTGGCTCAGGGGATAGAGCGTCGGCCTGTGGACTGAAAGGTCCCAGGTTCTATTCGGTCAAGAGCATATACCTTGGTTGTGGGCACATCCCCAATAGGGGGTGTGCAAAAAGCAGCTGATCAATGATTCTCTCTCATTGATGTTTCTAACTCTCTATCCCTCTTCCTTCTTCTCTGTAAAAATTAATAAAATATTTTTTTTATAAAAAAAACAAAACAAAACACTGACCAGTAGTCGGAAGTCTTGGGTCCTGGCCCTGCCACACGTGGCCTTGGACACCTCACAGAGGACAGATCCTGGAATCATGTGTCTGGGTTGCCCTCTAGTCCCAGTTCTGCTGCTTGGGGACAGTTTATTAGCTCTGTCAGCCCCACATGATTTGTCGTCTATCAAGTGAGAATAACGGCATCTCCCTCCCAGGGACTCGAGGTGAAACGTAGACCATTAGCACTTTGGGGCAGGGCCCTGGCCACAGGCTGGGCGCTCTCCCCTCTTCTCTGAGCCGTGTGCACTCACGACTCCGGTATCCTCCACCGGAAGGGAGTGCCATGAACTAGCTGCCAGGGAGGGCGTCCCAGCTCTGCTATCCTGGGTCCTGGGATCTGACAGCATGTGGGATGCAGCCAGTCCCTGGTCCAGAGGTGCCTCCGGAGGCTGAGGGCCTGGCTGTCTGAGTGACTGCACGTGCCCCTGTCTCGTCCCGCAGCTACTTTGCATGTGGATGTTTGTTTCAGAAACAGGTTGCTTAAGAAATGCAGCGCACGGCCTGGCCGAAGGGAAGTGCTGCCCTCCAGAGGGCTCACCCCGGGCTCGGCTGGTTCGTGACCAGCTGGAGAACAGTCGGGGCCTCGAGCCATCAATGCCGTTCTCTCCCTACAGGCACTCTGATGGCCGCCACGGCTCCTATCTCCTCAGGGCTGTGGCCCAGCTGCGGTCCCAGCTCCGAGCTCGCCTCCCTCAAGTGCCACCAGGTCCGGGCCGAAGCCCCTCTTCCTGGTGCTGGGTTGGGGGAGTCCTCCTGGGCCCTGTGGTGCTGAGTAAGTGCCCCCGCCTCTGCCTGGTGGCACTGTGTGAGGCAGAAGAGGCCCCTCCTGCCTACTCCAGACCCCATGGCACGGAGACCCGCTTTAACTGGAAGCTCTTCTGGCAGTTTCTGCGCCCCCACCTGCTGGTCCTGGGGCCAGCCATCGTGGTGAGCTATTCCCCTAAACCCCTAAAACCAGGGATAGGGACCAACTCAGTCAAGGGTTTGCAGAAGCCCCGGCCAGAGCTGCGTGGGGACAGCTTGCCTGCCTCGTGGAGTCTTCAGCGACCTTGGGAAGCAGCCTGGGCTGGCTTGAAGAGGGAGGCCAAGGAATACCAGGAGAACCTGGGCAGGGGGGCTGGGTGTACAGGTGCAGGGGTCCCCAGGGCCTGGCAGCCTGAGCTTAGACTCTCAAAGAGGCACAAGAGCCGAAGCATGGGCAGCAGCAGGAGAGGAAGGGCTAAGGTCGGAGCTGGGGGTGAAGAGTCTGGCCCCTCTCGATGTCTGTGCTCCCCCAGCTGGCACTGGGTGCGGCCCTGGTGAACGTGCAGATCCCTCTGCTCCTGGGCCAGCTGGTGGAGATAGTGGCCAAGTACACAAGGGACCACATGGGCAACTTCCTGAGAGAGTCCCGGAACCTCGGCACCTACCTGCTCCTCCTCTACGGCCTCCAGGTATGGCAGGAGGGGAGGGCCCGGCGGACAGAGAAGCGCCCGGACGCCGCTGAGTGCCCCTGCCTCTCTCCCAGGGATTGCTGACCTTTGGGTACCTGGTGCTCCTGTCCCGCATCGGAGAGCGCATGGCTGTGGACATGCGGAGGGCCCTCTTCAGCAACCTGCTCCGGTACGGCCAGCTGCAGGCTGCGGCGGGAGAGACCCGGGGCCCCACGGGGGTCCCGCTGGATGTCTGGAGGTGGGGCCTTATCCTGAAGTAACGTCTCTCTCTCCCCCACTGCTGCTCCCGGGCCCACTGCCAGACAAGACATTGCCTTCTTTGATGCTAAAAAGACAGGGCAGCTGGTGAGCCGATTGACCACTGACGTGCAGGAGTTTAAATCATCCTTCAAACTTGTCATCTCCCAGGTCAGTGCCTCACTGGGCCAGCCCGCCCATCCTGTGGGCCCCACGCCTGGCGAGGGGTGGGTGAAGGACTGGGGAAGTTCAGGGAAGAAGGTGCCAGGGCAGTGTCCAAGGTCAGGATAAGCTGTTTCTCTCCCGTTCTGAAATCCTACCTCCCCCGGAAACCTTCCCAAGGACTCAGACAAGAGCCTTTCCTGGCCCAGCTTGCCAAAAGCAGAATCACCCTGGCCCCCAGGAGGCCTGGCACATTGGCAGCGCTGATGAGAATGAGCGATGGCTTTTACTATATTACTGATGTCCTCTCCTCGTCCATCCTGTTGGCACTGTGGCTGATGGATCACAGCAGACACCAGCCCACAGTGTCAGTTTCTAGAGCAGAAAGAGGCACACTGGGATCTGTCAGGGGAAGGAAGCCATGTCCACAGACACTTTCATCCAGCCCCTTCATGCCTACTTGTCAAGCAAGGGTTAAGGCTCTAGCCCGTTTGGCTCAGTGGATAGAGCATCGGCATGTGAACTGAAGGGTCCAGAGTTCAATTCTGGTCAAGGACATGTGCCCGGGTTTTGGGCTTGATCCCCAGTGGGGGGCTTGCAGGAGGCAGCTGATCAACGATTCTCTCACATTATTTTATTTTATTTTTTAAAATATATTTTATTGCCGAAACCGGTTTGGCTCAATGGATAGAGTGTCGGCTTGGGGACTGGAGGGTCCCGGGTTCGATTCCGGTCAGGGGCATGTGCCTTGGTTGCGGGCATATCCCCGGTGGGGGGTGTGCAGGAGGCAGCTGATCGATGACTCTCTCCCATTGATGTTTCTAACTCTCTATCTCTCTCCCTTCCTCTCTGTACAAAATCAATAAAATATATTTTTTTAAAAATATATATATTATATATATTTTATTGATTTTGTACAGAGAGGAAGAGAGAGGGATAGAGAATTAGAAATATCGACCAGCTGCCTCTTGCACACCCTCCACTGGGGATGTGCCCGCAACCAAGGTACATGCCCTTGACCAGAACCAAACCCGAGACCTTTCAGTCCGCCGACCGATGCTTTATCCACTGAGCCAAACTGGTTTCAGCTCTCTCATTATTAATGTTTCTATCTCTCTCCCTTCCTCTCTGAAATCAATAAAAATATATTTTAATAATAATAATCCTATATAATAAAAGGGTAATATGCAAATTGACCAAACAGTGGAATGGCTGGTTGCTGTGACACGGTCAGCAAGGACAGGGACTCAGCGCAGGAGCTGCTCCCTGGTGGTTAGTGCACTCCCACAGGGGGAGCGCAGCTCAGCCAGAAGCCGGAGCCTGGCTCACGGCTGGTGAGAGCAGGGCTCCACAGCAGCTAAAAATGTCCGACAGCCGTGGGGAGCAGGTCTAAGCTGTCAGACACCACCCCCATTCCCCCCAGGGCTCCAGGACTGCAAGAGGGCACTGGCCAGGCTGAGGCCTCTAGTAATAAAATGTCAAAAACCATTTACTAAAAAAAGAAAGGATTATGTTCTTGAGGCTAGTAGGCCACCAGTTGGCCTTCCAGGAGTGAGACCTGTATCCTTGGCCTTGTAGATGGAGAGCTGTAGCCAGCTGACCCTTCATAACACCCCCCATGTTGTGCTGGTGCCAAACTGCCTGCCTTCCTCCTTCCCTCTACCCAGGGACTTCGAAGCTGCACCCAGGTGGTTGGCTGCCTGGTGTCCCTGTCCATGCTTTCCACACGCCTCACACTACTGATGATGGTGGCCATGCCCTCCCTGATGGCAGTTGGCACCTTGATGGGCTCGGCTCTCCGAAAATTGTCTCGCCAGTGTCAGGAGCAGGTACCAGAATTCCCACCCATCCTCCTTAGCCTACCCTTTCTCTGCTGTCACTCCTCCTCACCAACCTGACTTCCTATCTCCTGGCATCTTTGCAGGTAGCCAGGGCAACAGGTGTAGCAGATGAGGCCCTGGGTAACGTTCGGACTGTGAGAGCCTTCGCCATGGAGCAGCGGGAAGAGGAGTGAGTCCCGGGCAGGGGTGGAGCCCAAAGCAGGGAGGTTCCCCGTATGCACTCCCATACCCTGCGCCCGGCTGGCTGCTTCCTGAGGGCTGGGCTCGGCCTCTGTCCCCAGACGCTACGGAGCAGAGCTGGAGGCGTCCCGCTATAAGGCAGAGGCACTGGGCAGAGGCATCGCCCTGTTCCAGGGGCTCTCCAACATCGCCTTCAACTGTGAGTGCGCAAAGGCCTCGCCTCGCCTGGGGGGCAGGGCTGGGAGGAGCAAAGGACAGGTTCCCGCAGGGCAGCCCTCAGCTGCTTGATGCCCTTAAGTGCCAGGAGCCAACTAGTCACGCAGGCAGGCAGTGGGCAGGTGGGCTGATGTCACAGCCGAGCTATGTGTCGCACGGCCAGGAGGAAGCAAGGACGTGGCCCCTCCCCTGACTACTTGTTTCCAAAGACAGGGCCGTTCAGGTGACTCACCGAAATTCTAGTCCGTGGAGGCACAGCAGGGACTGGAGCTGGGGTTCTGCCCTGTGCTTCCAGCTGCTTCCTTCCTAACCACCTGTCCATTCCCCACGCAGGCATGGTCTTGGGCACCCTATTTGTTGGGGGTTCCCTGGTGGCTGGACAGCAGCTGACCGGGGGAGACCTCATGTCCTTCCTGGTGGCCTCCCAGACAGTGCAGAGGTGAGTGTGCGGCGGGGCCCTTCCTGAGCAGCCCTGGGGTGGAGGGCCGGCTGCTCCCTCAGGGCTCAGGCAGCCCCTCCAGCTGCTTTGTTGACTCCACTCAGAAGTGCAGCCTTCACGTCAGCCTTCCAGACAACTCAGGAGCTGTAAAACGTTTTCTTGTGTTTTCTTTTGTTAATCCTCAGCCCAGAATATGTTTTCAATTGATTTTTAGAGAGAGTGGAAGGGAAAGATGAGAGTGGGGTGGAGAGAAACCAATGTGAGAGAGACACATTGATTGGTTGCCTCTCACACACATCAACATGGCTAGTGATTGAGCCTGCAACCCAGGTACATGCCCTGGATCGGAATCAAACCCTTGACCTTCAGTGCTCCCAATGCTCTAACCACTGAACCAAATTGGCTAGGGCAGATTTTTAAAATTATAGTAAAATACACATTTTTACTGACATGAAATTTGCCATCCTAACAAATATATATATTGATTTCAGAGAGGGAGAGATAAAAAGATCAATGATGAAATCATTGATCGGCTGTCTCCTGCGTGCCCCCCACTGAGGATCGAGTCCACAACCTGGGCCATTTGCCCTGATCGAGAATTGAATCGTGACATCCTGGTTCATCGGTCAATGCTCAGCCACTGAGCAACACTAGCCGGGCTACCATTTTAACCATTTTAAGTTATAGCTTAGTAGTGTTATATATACTCACACTGTGGTGTAACCATCACCACCATCGTCTTCAGAACTTTTCATCTTGCAAAACTGAAACTCTGTCCCCATTAAACACTAACCCCCATGCTCCCCTCTCCCAGCCCCTGGCACCCACCACCCTACTCTCTGTCTCTGAGTCTGACTACTCTGGGTGCCTCCTAAGTGGGATCACACAGGATTTGTCCTTTGTGATTGGCTAATTTCACTCAGCATACATCTCCCAGGTTCATCCGCAATTAGCCTGTGTCAGAATTTCCTCCTTTGGGGCAGAATAAGACTCGGATGACCACCTCCGTAAGAGCAGGCCTTCCCTCCTCTGCCTCCTCTCCCCGACCTGCACCCTGGTGGCTCCTGTGCTGGTGGCTCTGAGACCTGCTGCTCCTCCACCCCGCCTGCTGTGGGCAGCCCAGAGCTGGCTGACTGCCCCAGATGGCCTCAGGCCCCTTCCCTGTACTTCCTTCCCCGTACTTCCTTCCCCAGAGACAGCAGTGCCTTCCGCCGCTTCTCCACACACATCCCATGTGCACAAAAGTGTATAAAACGTATGTTTGTGTTCCAACAAATAGTAGGAGATTGAATATTACATAGTAAATCATGAAGAGTGAAGACTTGTGTTACCATCAACCTGGTCAAGGAAATGGAGCCTCTCCTTGGGTGAGGATTAACCAACCCCCCAAAAAATCTGTTTTTCCTTTATTTTATTTAATTTTTACAGAGAGGAAGTGAGAGGGATAGAGAGTTAGAAAAATCAATGAAAGAGAAACATCGATCAGTTGCCTCCTGCACACACCCTACTGGGAAGGTGCCCACAACCAAGGTACATGCCCTTGACTGGAATCAAACCTGGGACCCTTAAGTCCACAGGCCGACGCTCTATCCACTGAGCCAAACCGGTCAGGGCTGTTTGAAAAAAAAAAAAAAAAAAAAGGAAATAGAGCCTCACCCCAGGTGTCTTCCACCCCACCCCCCCACCCCCGCCCTATACCGGCTGCTCCCCATTCTGATGGCAATTGGCACCTAGCTGTGCCCCGTGTCTCCCACCTGTTCCTCACAGAATCCCTCACTGCCGGCCTTATTGTCCCGGGAAGAATGGAGCTAACCCCGGACAGGCAGATGGAAAGGACTTCCGTCCTCGGCCCCATTTTTCCCGGTGCTTTCTGATGTCGGCCTCTTCAGCCTCTACTCCTGGGTGGCCCCATCCTTCCCAGCCTGGGAGCTGTTCCTGGTGGCCATGGGACTAAGAGACTCTGACTGTTATAGTGCAGGGACTTGGGGCCTCTCAGTTTAGTCCTGAGGACCCTTATGAACCCTCCGACTCTCTTCATGCCTTCACCAGACGGCTTCCATGGAGCAGTGGCGGGAAAGTCTTATAAGGAGGGAAGCTGCACCCTCCTCAGACTCGCCTTCCCTTGGCCCCGCCCAACTCCCTTCTGGCCTGAGTACCAGCCCTCCTCTTCCTCCCCCTGCTCACCCAGCCAGTTAACAGAGTTCATGACAGACGTCTCACAGGCTGCTAGGTGGGCCGCTCCCACAGCCCCGGGCCTTGGGCCCATCCTTTTAGGGGCCGTCACCTCATGGGAATTTCCACCACCCACCTTGGAGGAATTGGGTTTCATTTTATTAAAGAAGCTGGTGTGTTTCCTCCTGGGAGAAGAGGAGAGAAGGGAGGGGTGGGGAGGAGAGGAAGGCAGTGCTGCCCTGCCTTCAGGCTGCCCAACCTTTGGACCCCATCCAGGTATTCTTTTTGGTGGTGTTGGGGCCCCCAAGTGATGGGGAGGCACCTAGACTACAGTCAGAGCCACGCCAACTGTCCATATCCTGGTCTCGGCTCACCTGGCTCCCCCCACCCCTGGCCAGGTCTCTGGGGAGAGCCGAGGCCTGGCTTCTGGGCCATCTCGGAGAGCAAGGTCATGCTCACCAGCGAGTCATGTGCATCTGGTTTTCGGTTGCTGCTGGCACCTCTGCCAGGCACTAATGGCTTCCAGATCTCTCCCTTCTCACCCACAGATAACGCTGCCTGGCTCCTCCTCACTCAGTGCATCCTGCTCCCTTTGGCAAGTGCTGGTGCTCTGAGCCCGCCAGAACCACTTCCCCCAGGCTCGTCCCCTCCCCCGCACTGGGCTGGAAGAAGTGAGATTGCTGAGGAGTCAGCCTTTCCTCAGGAAGGCCCTGTGCACGCAAGCACGCTGTCATGGGCCGCCCAGGCCGGTGCGGGCCTGGTGACTAAGAACAGTGACTCACCTCCCTCCCAGCAGCCAGCAGCCCTGCACAATGGAGGAGGTGGCCCGCTGTCTAGACAGATACACACACGCACCATCCCTGACAGAGGGCAGAGCCATCATAGTGTCCCCGGGGTGTCCCGGAGTTTGCCCTGAGGTGCACCTGTTTGATGGTTTGTTAATCCTCACCGGAGGATATTTTTTCATTAATTTAAAGAGAGGGGAAGGGAAGGGTGGGGGAGAGAGAAAAATCAATGTGAGAGAGACATCTATTGGTTGCCTCCTGCACATGCCCGACCTGGGCTGGGAATTCAATCTGCAACCCAGGTGCATGCCCTTGACTGGGAATTGAATCCTCAACCCTTGGGTGCATAGGCCAACACTCTACCACTGAGCCACCCTGGCCAGGGCTTCTGTTTTCTTTCTAAAAGAACTAACATCCATCCATCCCCCCCCCTTAGTTAGCCTTTGCTTCCCCCGTGGGTCAACATCTAGATCTGACCTGCCTTGTGGGCCTCACAGCCCTGACTGCTGCTGGTGGTGCAGGCCGGGTAGGGCCCAGCCCCACTGAGCCCTGGAGTCCTGGTCCTAAGGCGGTGGCACTCGTGAGCCTCCTGCCACGAAAGAAGGGATGTGGCTCCGAAAGGAGAAACGCCGGGGCCCAGGGCTTCTAGGGTTGCCCATTCCAGGACCATCCTCTGCGTTTGGCTCCAGCCCATGTTTCCCAGACACAGCCCACATGTTCCCCAGCTGAGACCCAGGCCTCCCTCTGGTGCCAGCCTTCTCAGCCCTTCCCTGCTCCTCACAGGTCCATGGCCAACCTCTCCGTCCTGTTTGGTCAGGTGAGTGGCAGAGTCGGGTGTGGGTCCGGTGGCCGCCAGGGTCACCTGTGTACCGCAGGAACTGGGTGTGGGCCGAGGGGTGCACACCTGCCTGCGTGTGACCCCTCACCGCACCCTGAATCCCCTCCTAGGTGGTGCGGGGGCTCAGCGCGGGCGCCCGGGTGTTTGAGTACATGACTCTGAGCCCGTGCATCCCGCTGTCCGGAGGCTGCAGTGTCCCCAGAGAGCAGCTGTGTGGGTCCATCACATTTCACAACGTCAGCTTCAGGTGTGTCGGTGGGTGGGTGAGGGGTCATTCCCTCCAGGCTGGGGCCTGCAGGCCAGTGTCCCCTCTAAATCAGCCCCCCGGTTACAAGGAGACTTCAGGAGGGACTGGGGCAACCAGGGACCAGGAACCTGACCTGACTGAGGGTGTCTTGGCTCCTCCCAGTTACCCCTGCCGCCCCGGCTTCCCGGTGCTCAAAGACTTCACCCTCACGCTGCCCCCCGGCAGGATTGTGGCCCTCGTGGGCCAGTCCGGTGGAGGTAAGAGAAACCCACAGCCTCTCACCCTGAGCCTTCCCTCCTGTGGTGGCCGCTCAAAGCCAACCCCTCCCCTGCCACCCCTGAACCCATGCCCCCCCCCCCCCGACCGCTGTCTCCCTGACCCTACTCCGCAGGAAAGACCACCGTGGCCTCCCTGCTTGAGCGCTTCTACGACCCCACGGCAGGCAGGGTCACCCTGGACGGGAGGGACCTGCGGACCCTCGACCCCTCGTGGCTGCGGAGCCAGGTCATCGGCTTCATCAGCCAGGTGTGGAGAGGAGGCTTTCCTCATTAACTCAGACGCTCCCTCCTCCTCCAGGCCCTGCCTCTCAGCTCTGGCTCCGGGCCTTTTCTCCTTCCGCCCCTCGTCCCTGCTCTGGGTGGGGAGGCTCTCCCCATCTTCGCTGGTTGCCCGGCATTCCGTGGGGTCTGGGCTTCCACCGCCGGGACCACCGCCTTCTGCCCTGGTCTCGCTCAGGGCTGCTCTCAGTCGAAGCCAGGAAGGGCTGGGCTGGCTGTGTCAGGATCCCTGGTTCTAACCGATCTAGAAGTGCCCTGTGATGTTGCTGGTGCTGCTGGCGGCCACTCCCTCCCTCAGCCGGGTCCGACACTGCCTCTGCTTGAGGTGGTGCCGCCCAGAGAGGGTCCACTTGCCCGCTGGGCGTGGGTTACCCGGGCACCTACTAACCCACGAGGCTGCCCCCACGGCAGGAGAAAGCCGCAGCGCACGCCCTCTGTGCCCATCCCTGCTGAGGGAAGGGGCTCAGCGGGGAGCCGGCCCCGCCCCCCCAGCTTTGATGGGCCTCTGTTCTCACTTGAACTGTAACTGAATTGGCCCTGCCTGCCCTCCAAGGGGTTCTGGTTTGTCCAAAATAGCCTCTCCTGACACCCCTAGGGCTGGGGCAAAGTCAGAGGGTTTCCTGTGGACTCCCCCTCCCACCCCAGGAGCCAGTCCTGTTCGGGACAACCATCATGGAGAACATCCGCTTTGGGAAACTGGGCGCCTCTGATGAGGAGGTCTACGCAGCTGCCCGGGAGGCCAACGCGCACGAGTTCATCACCAGCTTCCCCGAGGGCTACAACACCGTCGTCGGTGAGTGCCCAGTTCTGCTGGGCCTGCGGGGCCGTGGGGTGAGGCTGGGCTGAGGGGACAGGAACAGGCATCGCATCGGGGAAGCGAGGCCACAACTGCGGCCGTGGGGACGGGAGTCCAGGCACGAGCGGGCTGCACAGGCAGGCAGACGGGGAGGGCAGGCACCGGCCGGCCGCATGACAGTGTCCTGTCCACACCGGACCGCATGCAGCACAGGGAACCCGCACAGCCTAGGTGCGTGTGGGCTGCACAGCAATAAAAATCGCCAATGACTCATTTCTCAGAATGTGTTTTTTTTTTTAATCTTCACTTGAGGATATTTTTCCACTGATTTTTAGGGAAAGTGGAAGAGAGAGAAAAATCGATTTGAGAAACACATCAATTGGTTGCCTCCTGCATGAGCCCCGACCAGAGCCCAGGCCGGGGAGGACCTTGCAACCAAGGTACTTGCCCTTAACCAGAATTGAACCCAGGATCATTCGACCCGCAGGTCGACACTCTGTCCACTGAGCCAGACTGTCTAGAGCTCTCAGAACGTATTGAATTGTTAAGTGATGTGTAACGGTACAGGACCCGCCAGGGACACAGTGGTGGGGTGTCGGAGCCTCTGTGTCCTGAGACCCGAGCAGGGGTGTGATCCCATAGACCTTCCATCGTCTGGCTCCTGCGCCGCTCCTGTCCTCTCTGACTTAAAGGAGTGTCCTCTCTGACTTACCCAGCAGAGGCCTCTGTGGGTCTGGAAGATCCCCTAGACGCACTGAGAGAGTCCCCATGGCTGCTTGCAGCGTCGCTCATCTCAGAGGTCTTCTCTCGGCTTCTGGGGCGTTACCCCGTCTCTGGGCTCTGGCTCATGCCCCGCATGTCTCTGGGCACAGGCATCCCAGGTTCTCAGCTCTCTTCTTGAACTTTGGCCTCAGTCTAGCTGAACTTCTACCTCCGAGGGGTGCCCCATCTGTAGCCATCCTTCATGTCCTGTGTTACTGACCAGCGGGTTTGCTCGCTGCTCAGATTCCACAGCCTCTTGGGAGGCACAGTCGTACCTCTCCCCCGGCATGCTCCAGCTGCTCTGGGCTTCAGGCCGCCCTCCCTGCACTGACTGCTGTCACCTGGAGGCTCTTTGGCTCCGAGGCTGCCACCCCTGCTCTCCCCAAATGTGGTCTCCCCGGAACGCCTGGGTGGTGGGCTTTGAATCCTGCTGTGCTGTCACACCCCCAGGAGCCTCTATCAGGTCTCGGATGTCCCCGCGGCAGCAGAGAGCCGAGGCCAGGGAAGGCGGCTAGAACCTCAGGCCCCATCCTGGCTCTGACACCCGGATTCCTACCATGTGCACAACTCACAACCCCTTGCACGAGTGTGTGTGCATTTGCACAGGGATGTGGAAGCCGGTGCAGAGGCAGGGCCGGGGGGACCCCAAGGGGCCAGATGGGAAGTTCCCAGGAGACCCAGGGCCCCTTTGCAGGACCTCCCCCAAGTGCAGAGCTGAGGACTGCTTCAGGCCTGCCCTGGTCCTGTCTCCCCAGGTGAACGGGGCACAACCCTGTCCGGTGGCCAGAAGCAGCGCCTGGCCATCGCCCGCGCCCTCATCAAGCAGCCAGCAGTGCTGATCCTGGACGAGGCGACGAGCGCCCTGGATGCAGAGTCCGAGCGGGTCGTGCAGGAGGCCCTGGACCGAGCCAGCGCCGGCCGCACCGTGCTGGTCATCGCCCACCGGCTCAGCACCGTACGCGGGGCCCACCACATCGTCGTCATGGCCCAGGGCTGCGTCTGTGAGGTTAGTGGGTGCCGGGGGGTTGGGGCAGTGCTCAGCCGAGCTCTGAGGGTATGGCCAGTCCTGGGGGCTTAGGGCTATCTTCTACAAGCAGCACCCCATGTGGATCCAGAAATTTCTGCCCTTCGGTAAGTCCTGGCCTCTCAGGTCCCCAGAGTCTTCCTCTGTCCAGGGTCACAGGGAAGTGTAGTGTGCCTGGGGCTGAGGTACCGAAGAGGCAGCCCCAGGGACCAGCAGGAGCTGCACCCAGAGGCAGGGTCTGCAGCAGGCTTGGAGGCTGCATGGGGTCTGTTCAAGCCGAAGCTGAAGGTTTGCTGGGCCCTGAGCTGGGGGTCTTTGGGCTGTTGAGGGGCCTGGAGGACAGCAGGGAGGTGGGGCTCACAATACAGATGTGCCAGTGGCATCTGTAACCACTTGTGCTTTGGTTTCATAGTGTCCCTAGAAGAGACACTGGCCTAGGTGACAGTGAACCCGATTGCCGATATGAAGCCAGCCTTTGTAGGGCCTGAGCTCTGAGCTGTGTTGGGTGACCATCTGCCCCTCCTTCCTCTCCAGGAGGGGACCCATGAGGAGCTCCTGAAGAAAGGTGGACTCTATGCCGAGCTCATCAGGAGACAGGCCCTGGGTACCCCACCTCCTGAGGCACCCAGAGATCCTAAGAACTACCATCCAAAGTCCTGAGAGCAGCCCTCTGCAGTCTGGTCACTGCCAAGCATTAGTGCCCAGGGCTGAGGACTGAGCTCCCCAGAGGGCCGGGCCGGCTGTGGGCTGCCCCGCCCCTGCCCACAGTAAACCCAGGACAAGCCCTGGGCTGGAAGGAAGTTGAACTGCTGCCATCCCCTCTCCCATCTACCTCCTGGCTGCCTCTCCTGCCAGAGCCCTGTGCACAGGGAAGGAGCAGAGTCCCGGGCCCATGCTCTGTTCTCTCCCTCCCCACCTCAGGAGCTCTGCCAGCCTCCCTCCTACCCGACAGCGGGCCCCAGCTCTGAGGAGACTGCCTTCAGGGTCAGGGGGTGCGTAAGAGAATTCACCCTGGGGTTCTCCCCCGCCCCATGTCAGACCTCAATTTCCTAGGCTGATCCCAACACCCTTTTGTCCCCACAGCCTCTCTGGACCCTTAAAGAAGGAACACACACACACACACACACACACACAAACACACACACACACGGTCAACCCCTCACACCCCCAATCCCCATCCTCAGGACAGTTTCTCTTCCTTCACACAGCCCTTGTTTCTAGATTTCACCCTTCCTCATCCAAACAGGACAGATGCCTGATAGGCCCTCAGGGAGGGAGTGGAGGGGTGGGCACTCCCTGTGGTCCAGCCTGGCTGTCTCACCACTGCCTACCCCCTCCCCCCGAGTCTGTAACATGGTGAGATTGTAGACAGCCTCCTCTACATGAGGACACCAGCCTGAAGGGGACAGAGCAAGAGCCGATACACCCACAGCTACAGGAGCACATAGTACCAGCACCAGACCACAAGGGAGGGGCAGACAGAATAGAAAACCAGGGGAGGAGGTCGGACCAGGGAGCCAGCGGCCCCAAAGCTTGAACGAGGACCTGGGAGTAGCCACGGTTTCCCACCAGCCCTCGTGGGCTCCCCTCCTGCCTTGGTTCTGCTCACGTCACCTGTCGGCAGGCAACCTTCCCCTTTCACAGCCACGTCTGGCTGAGGTGCCCCTGAGCCCCGCTCCCTAGGCAGGGAGAGGCTGCCTGAGACCTTCGGGCTGACCACGCGTGTGAGGTTTATCCTGTGCCCAGTGGGGGAGGCCATGGTTGGGGGCAGCAGCAGTTGCAGGAGGAGCAGAGCCCAGGTGTGAGCTGGTGAGAAACTCCTTAGCCTCTTCTGTGTGGGGGTGAGGACCAGAAGCCCCCAAAATACCGTGGCCACAGTGCCCTGCTTTGCTGCCCCACTCCCTGGCCCATGGAGGCCATCACATCCCAGGGCGGACTTCTGTTTGCTTTGCCAACTAAGCGCCTACTGCAGCCCAGAGCAGGCCTTAAGCCCTCTCCCCCCAGTCCACCTGGCCGGCCTGGCCCCTCCCTCAGGAGAGCCAGCTGGCCAGTTCCTGCTGCTCCAGCCCTGGCCTCGGCCCCCTGACACCAGGTCCTCGGTCACTCCTTACCCTTCAGGGTGGCCTCTCCAAATCCTGCTCCCACGCCCCGCCCAGCTAGGGAAGTGGTGAGGCCCATGGTGTGCCTTCGGCTGGAAGGCTATGAGGTTGGCGCCATAGCCTGATCCTGGACCTGGGCTCCTTTGGCCATTCGACATGGGTCCTGAACCTGGTGGTGCTTGTCTTAAGCATTTCAGTGGTAAAGTTCTTAAAACTCTGAATGCTGTGGCCTACGAGGGTGGTCAGACTGGGCAATAAACCGTATCACCTCCTCCTTCTGTCCAAAATGTCTTCATTAAGCACCTCGTGCCCCCAATGGGGATGACAGCCTGCCCATCCGACAGGCAACACAGTGCCTGTGACTGAACTGTTTCTTCTACTCGGCCCAGAGCCCACCCAGTGGCCTCAGATGTTTTGGAAAGAGACGAAGTAGAAGCAGATTTCAGTGAGTTAATGGAGATAAAACCTGCTTCCTCTCAGGCCCCCAGTGCAGCATCTGTCTCCCCATTCCCCTACACTCGGCTCGCTCTGTGGCCCTCTGGGTCCCGTCAGGCAGCAGGCAGTGATGTCACAGGCCCTGCCCTGCCCTGGCAGTGCCTGCTCCAGCTGCTGCGAGGTGCCCCACGGGCTCTGGATCCTGGATGCTCTGTGGCCCAGGCCTGCCGGCCAGCTCACAAGAACGCACTCTCCCATGTTCCTGCTGGGAGCACAAAACGGTGTGACTCCGACGCCAGGAATTTTGTGGCATCAAATGACCCATGAAGTTGACCCAGCAGTTCCGTTTCTGGGAGTTGAGTGTTGCTGAGCGCACTGTAATGGAAGACTGGAAGCCCCAGGGTTCATCAGGGACGTGGTGACATCAACAGGGGTGTGTCCACATAATGGAAGGGTATGCAGCCATTTAACAACGGGGAGGTTTTCCAGCTCGGAATATCGAGCGGTCCCAGAATGTGTTACCGTATGTAAAAAAAGATGTGAAGCCAAAAACGGTTTGGCTCAGTGGATAGAGCGTCGGCCTTGTGGACTGAAGGGTCCTGGGTTCGATTCCGGTCAAGGGCATGTACCTTGGTTGCGGGCATATCCCCAGTAGGGGGTGTGCAAGAGGCAGCTGATCGATGACTCTCATCGATGTTTCTAGCTATCTCCCTTCCTCTCTGTACAAAATCAATAAAATATATTAAAAATAAATAAATTTGAAATACTTTTAAAAAAAATTTTCAAATAAATAAATAAAGACGTGCCAAAACCGGTTTGGCTCAGTGGTAGAGCGTTGGTCTGCGGACTGAAAGGTCCCAGGTTCGATTCTGGTCAGGGGCATGTACATTGGTTGCGGGCACATCCCCGGTAGGGGGTGTGCAAGAGGCAGCTGGTCGATGTTTCTCTCTCATCGACGTTACTAGCTCTCTATCCCTCTCTCCTCCTCTCTGTAAAAAAATCAATAAAATATATAAAGATGTGAAATCATAGGACATGCATGCCATACCTGGGAACTGGACTGTTACCTGGGAGTGGCAGGTGAGCCCACTTCCGTTGTGGCAGAGACCCACCTTCCAGGCTGGAGGGCATGAGCTGGGGGAGGGAGCGGAAAGAGGGTCACCAAGAGATATCCCCAGGACGTGGGGCCTGCAGAGGCCTGGGCCATCCGGTGTAGGCTGGAAGACGGGGGTCAGAAGGAGGCGGCGGCCGATGCCAAACGCCACACCATCTTCCAGCCTGGTCAAGAGCCAACTCCCCTCTTTGTAAAACGAACACACACACGCACCCGCTGTGGGAAGGGAGGAGGGAGGAGCCAGGCCAAGGGCCAGTGACTGACTCTCAGCCCCATATACAGGGGCTGCAGCTGGGAAACTAGAGGCCCCAAGGGCACCCCCAGCTCCGATTATCTCTGGGTTCTCCTGAAGCCCAACTAGGGTTGCTGTGGTTTCTTGCTGGCGCCTCTGGCCTAAACACCCCCCCACACACCCCCCTGCTGCACTAATGGCTCAGTCTGGGGCTCCAGGGACCTCCCCACCCCCCAGGCTGCTCTGCCAGCCCCCGTGCCCCTCACTGCTGAAACCCAATCCTCTGCGGCAGCTCTGGCTCAGCAGAGCACCAGACCAGCCCTGCTTGCCTCGCAGGCTGCACCCTACCTGCTCAGCTGCGGGGCCCCCAGCTCAGCACCGGCCCGCGGAGTGGAGCACAGCCTGTTCCTGGACAAGGCCGGAGGGACCCTGCAGGTCACTGCGTCCAGCCCAGCCAGGCCAGTGCCGCCCCACCTCCCTTCCGGTGTGGCCCCTCTCCTTGCCTCCCGCCTGCCCTGTCCCCTGCCTGGCCAGACCCTCCCAGACCTCAGACTGACCCTCTCCTGCTCCTCAGCCTCTCCGCCGGGCCATCGGCCCCAGCCCTCTGTTCCCTCCCCTCAGCTGGGCCATGAAGCCCCCCTCGGGGCCGGAGGAGGCCCGGCGGCAGGCCTCGGACATCAGCGTGTTCGCCAGCAGCTGCACGCTGCACGGGCTGAGCCACGTCTTCGGTCACGGACGCCTGACGCCGCGCCGGGGGCTGTGGGCCGTGGCCGTGCTCCTGTCCGTGGCCGCCTTCCTCTACCAGGTGGCGGAGCGGGTGCGCTACTACGGGGAGTTCCATCACGAGACGGCCCTGGACGAGCGCGAGAGCCACCAGCTCACCTTCCCGGCCGTCACCCTGTGCAACATCAACCCGCTGCGCCGCTCCCGCCTCACGCCCAACGACCTGCACTGGGCCGGGCCCTCACTGCTGGGCCTGGAGCCCCAGGAGCACGCCGCCTTCCTGCGCGCCCTGGGCCGGCCCCCCGCGCCGCCTGGCTTCATGCCCAGCCCCACCTTCGACATGGCCCGGCTCTACACGCGGGCTGGGCACTCCCTGGAGGACATGCTGCTGGACTGTCGCTACCGCGGCCGCCCCTGCGGGCCCGAGAACTTCACTGTGGTGAGCTGGCCACCCGCCCCGTCCCACAGAGACCCAGGCGTGCCCGGGGCCTGCCGTCCCAGTCCTGGCAGCCCAGGTTCCCCCAGAGCCAGGGGGTCTCAACACCTGTGCCCTGGGACCCTTTTCTTCCCCGCCGGGATGCAGGCCCCCACCAACCAGTACCCGCCTTTCCATTCTGACCAGGAAGCGGTCCTCCTTGGGGCCCCGCTCTGTCACTGCTGGACTAGTGTGCAAGGTCACACCTTCCAGAGTGGGCCTCGCCCAGGCTGGCTGTAGGCTCAGGTCTGCCTGTGGAAACCCCCTACTAGGGGTGGAGGGACCAGTTCCGGGCAGAAGACTCCACTGTCTGCGAGGGCGAGGCTGGTTTCCCTCTGCTTCCTCACGTTCTGCCAGTCCTGGAGGGAGGCAACTGGGACCCTCTGTTTCCCACCCTCACCTCTAAAGACACGCTTGCCCTGTGGACTGGGGCCCTTGGCTGGGGACAGAGGGGTGAGAAGGTGGCGTGATGGGAGCCCATGAGGGTCCAACTACAGGTGCCTGCGTGGTGAGGGCTTTGAGCTGTGAGCCTCCGTGTTCAAAGAAGAAATCCAGAGGACGGGGAAGGGAGAGGTCCATGGACTGGGTTTGCCTGGCTGGGCCCCTTGCTCCCTGGTGAGGTCTGCACCTGTCTGCCTCCCCCAGATCTTCACCAGGATGGGTCAGTGCTACACCTTCAACTCCGGCGCGGACGGGGCAGAGCTGCTCACCACCCCCAAGGGCGGAGCGGGCAACGGGCTGGAGGTCATGCTGGACGTGCAGCAGGACGAGTACCTGCCTGTGTGGAAGGACACGGGTAGGGGAGCCCGCATGGAGGCTTGGGGGTGGCCACCTGCGGGTGCAAAGGGCTCTGGGAAGGAGAGGAGTGTTGGGAAGGGACCTGAGGCACGCCCTTCCTTTAAGAGGAGGGAGCGGGCGGGGGTGGCCCATTCCTGGGGAGAGGGGCTGCAGCCGGGCCCCAGGAACCCAGGCCTTAGGTCCCCTCCTCCCTCACAGAGGAGACCCCATTCGAGGTGGGGATCCGAGTGCAGATCCACACGCAGGAGGAGCCACCCAGCATCGACCAGCTGGGCTTTGGGGCAGCCCCGGGCTACCAGGTCTTTGTGTCTTGCCAGCAGCAGCAAGTATCCTCCCTGGGCCAAGCCCCTCCCCCCGCCAAGACTCCCCCCACCCTCCTTCAGCCCAGGCCACTCCAGACCCCAACCCTGCAGCTCTTCAGACATGTCCCAGGCCTCACCCCCTCGTGGCCACTCATTCTCCCCGGGTGCCCGCTTCTCCCCAAGCCTCCTTAACCAGCACCTCCACAGCTGAGCTTCCTGCCGCCACCCTGGGGCGACTGCAGCTCGGCATCCCTGGACCCCGACTTTGAACCAGAACCCGCCGGTCCTCTGGGTCCCCCCAGCCCCAGCCCCAGCCCCAGCCCTCCCTATAGCCTGATGGGGTGTCGCCTGGCCTGTGAAACCCGCTATGTAGCTCGGAAGTGCGGCTGCCGGATGATGCACATGCCTGGTGAGGAGGGGGATGGGACCGGGTGCCGGGGGGAGGGGACAGGTGCCATGGGGACCAGGGACCGCGGGGAGGGTACAGGGTGCTGTGGGGAAGGGACAGGGTGCCGCGGGGAGGGGACAGGGTGCCGCGGGGAGGGGACCTGGTGCCATGGGGAGCGGACTGGGTGCCGCGGGGAGGGGACCGGGTACCGCGGGGAGGGTACAGGGTGCTGTGGGGAAGGGACAGGGTGCCATGGGGAGGGGACAGGTGCCATGGTGAGGGGACAGGTGCCGTGGGGAGGGGACAGGGTGCCGTGGGGAAGGGATAGGGTGCCATGGGGAGGGGACAGGTGCCGTGGGGAGGGGACAGGGTGCCGTGGGGAGGGGCCGGGCCGGGAGGAGCCCCGCAGCGGTCACACACGCCCCCCTATCGGGTCCCCCAGGCAGCGCTCCGGTGTGCAGCCCCCAGCAGTACAAGGACTGCGCCGACCCCACGCTGGGTAAGGGGCACGCCCCCCGCCTCGCTGGGCCCGGGACCCCCGCCCCCGGGACAGCGGCCCTGACCCAGGCACTGCGCCCACAGACGCCATGCTGCGGAAGGACACGTGCGTGTGCCCCAACCCCTGCGCCATCACGCGCTACGCCAAGGAGCTCTCGATGGTGCGGATGCCCAGCCGCGCGGCCGCCCGCTACCTGGCCCGGAAGTACAACCGCAGCGAGGCCTACATCGCGTGAGCCGGGGCGGGGCGGGCGGGGCGCCGGGGCGGGGCCTCCTGCCAGCCAGGCCCGTGCCCCCCCTGCGGACACCGGGCTGCGTGCCTCCGGACCGCGCCTAACATTCCTGCCGCCGCAAGCGGGGGGTGGCCAGTCACCTGGGGCTCTGGAATGGAATCAGACCAGAGAACGCCCCCCGGGGTTGTCCATGAGCATCCCTCCCCCTCTCCCTCCCCCCAGGGAGAACGTCCTGGTGTTGGACATCTTCTTTGAGGCCCTCAACTACGAGACCGTGGAGCAGAAGAAGGCCTATGAGGTGTCAGAGCTGCTAGGTGTGTGTATGTGTGTGTGCGCGGGGCGCCCCGGGGACGTGTGGGCAGAGCAGGAGGCTGTGAGCTGACGGTGACCCCATCTCCACAGGCGACATTGGGGGCCAGATGGGGCTGTTCATCGGGGCCAGCCTGCTCACCATCCTCGAGATCCTGGACTACCTCTGCGAGGTGGGCCTGGGCCCGCTCCGGGAGAGGGAAGGAAGGCGGGCCGGCGGGGGGAGGGGAAGTGTGGGCTGACCACCGCCCCCACTGCTTGCCCCAGGTGTTCCTAGACAGGGTGCTGGGATACTTCTGGAACCGGAAGCGCTCCCAGAGGCCCTCCAGCACCCACCTGGTAACAGCCGCTCTTCCTCCCCTGCCACCCCACCTGAGGCTCTGCCTGTCCCTGGAAGCCGGCTGGGGACCGTGGCCGGGAGGGCCACGCAGGACCTTGGCTGGGTGGGAGGCCCCTTCCCCTCTGACCCTCTCCTCCTCCCACAGCTTCAGGAAGGGCTGGGCAGCCATGGAAACCAAGTGCCCAATCTCAGTTTAGGCTCCAGGTAACACCAAATGCCCCCCTAAGGTCAAGGGAGGGGGGCGCAGTCCTCCAGAGGGTGACGCTCAGGTCCAGGCGGGCAGGAGCAGTGTAGGGCATTGGTTGAGGCCGCCTGACCCAGCGCCGGGGTCTGTGTCCCAGCAGGCCTGCCACCCCGCCCTGTGCCGTCACCAGGACCCTTTCTGCCTCCCACCGCACCTGCTACCTCGTCACACGGCTCTAGACCTGCTGCCTGTGTCTTCGGGGCCGAACCTTGACATCTCGGACACGCTCTGCCTGCACACGACTTTGCCATCTTCGCCCCAAATAAAGTTCTAGTGCCTCAGCCTGAGCTGTTCCTCTCACAGGCAGACTAGCCGGGCCAAGGTCAGCCTCACTCAGGCACAAGCCTTCTGCCAGCCATCATCTGAGGACACGGTGTCGGAAATGTGGGCGGCTTCCCAATGAACCTGCCATGTCCCTCTGGGGGAGGAGAGGAATAGGGGGCACTGGCCACTTGTGCCTCAGCGGGAATGAGTTTCGGTCGGAGCCCAAAGCAGACAGGAGTCCGTGGCCGGACAATCCATTGGGGGCTTTCGGGAAGTGGGGAGCAGGCAGGGAACAGACAGAGGGATCTCCCGCTTCCAAGAACACCAGCTGTGGTCCAGCCGCCTGACCTCCCCTCAACAGCAGAGGCCCAGCTTGGGCTGGCGAGGGGCCGGCCCCCCTTCTGCTGGTAACACACCCAGCCGCAGCCCACTTTCCCTGCAACCCCGAATGTTAGAAAACGGACAAGGCAGCGGGGAGGTGTTCCTGATCTGACTACGTCTGAGTCTCTCCTGTCCCAGCCTGCAGGCCTAGGTGTGTGTGGGGGAGAGGGGGGTGTAGAGGTGGGGGGCAAAGAGGGAAGGGACAGGGCAGGTCCCCATGGGGTATGGAAACATCTGGAAACACCCGGCCTCTTCTCCTGATCCATGGAAGCTTTCAGACACCAGCTGCCTCAGTCCTCAGTCGCAGGCCCCCGCGGCGGAGAAGGTGGTGTGCACAGTACATGACATAAGCACGTGTGGGCACAGCACTGCCCTGAGCCTGGCCACTGGGTTGAGAGCCACCCTCCCTCAGCCCCCCGCCCAGAACCACGCACAGCAGCACAGCGGGATGGACAGGGCTGCACACGGTGGTGAAGCCCAGTAGAAACCCCAACCCAAGCCCACCCTCTCAGCCGCCCACCACCACATCAGCCAGACGGTGGGAAAGGAGCCAATTTATGAAATTAAATAAAGTCTGTAGAGGGAGAGAGAACCCAGGGAGGGCTCCTCCGCCCTCGAGGGCCCAGCACAGCTGGAGCTCAGCACACTGTGCGTCCTTGCTTTCCTCCCCCCGGGGAGGGGGCTGGGAACGGGCCAGGCCCCAGCCTGGCGGCCCGGGGCCCCAGAGCCTAGGGGGGGCAGAAGTCGGAGAAGTAGGGGTGCTGCAGAGCTTCCTCTGCCGAGATGCGCTGGATGGGGTTGCACTTCAGGAGGTTCTGGAGGCACGGAAGGAAGGCGTGGCAGGGTCAGGCAGGGCCAGCTGCCGGAGCCCCACCCTCCCCGGTTCCCCTGCTCTTGGTCACCTGCAGCAGGTCCCTGCCTGTGGCGTTGAGCTTGGGTACGACGTTCACCAGGGAAGTTGTGGCCGGGTACATCGGGTAGGGCTGCGGGAGACAGACAGAGTCAGACCAGAGGTGTGGGCACAGAGGCTGCGAGGGCTGAGGAGTAAGGACCACCGCTGAACCATGACCCCACCCGTCACACCTTGTAGTCTGGCAGCTTGGTCATGGAGGGCCACTGCTCCTCCGTTGGTGTCCCCAGCAGTGTGTCCAGGGAGTCAAGGATCACTCATGCAACAGGGCCTCACCCCTGCCCGTCCCACTTTATCCGCCAGCTCATGACAGAAGCAGCCCCAGCACATGGGATTTTCGTTTTCAGTCCCACCTGCATGGTGTTTACCGTGGGCAGATGGCCCTGAACCATGATGCCTGTGTCCTGAGGACCGGCCAGCCTTCCCCGACTCCCACAGACCCTCCTGCTGATCCTTTTGGCTCCTTGATCCTAAGGAGTCACGTGCAGCTAGAGAAACATTCTCTTGGCTTCTTCCCCCAGGGATACCTCCTTGTCTACATCTCACACTCTTTCCAGCTGGCTGCTTTGTGACAACCAGGGGGGGTGTCACCCACCCTCTGCCCTCCATCCCCTGCCCCTCAGAAACTCTCAGCTCCTCCCATGCTGACCCAACCCTTACTCCCCTTCCCGAGGGCTGGAGGCGAAGGCAATGGAAGGATATCGGAAGATCCTCTTCAACTGGTCATCTACATCATTGCCGGGGAAGAGAGGCCGCCCTGCGTTGGCCAGCTCTGGGAGAAAGAGGACAGGGTGAGAGGAGCTGGCACGTGAGGAAATCCTCACTCCCAGATCCCAGCCCAATGGCCCTGCTCCTGCCCCAGAGGGGACCCTCCAAACCCTATCTGTCAGCTCAGAGGGGAGAGAAGTGCCTCTGCAGACCCCAGCATGTCACCTGCAAAAATGCAGCCGGCTGACCACATGTCAATGGACGTGGAGTACAGCTTGGCCCCAAAGAGGACATCCGGTGGGCGGTACCACAGCGTGACCACCTGGAAAAGACCCCACCCACAGGGACCCCCCACTTAGAGGGCGGGGGGAGGAGGCTCAGGAGAGAGTAATGTTTGGGTCCCAGAGTAGGAGCTGAGAGAGATGCTCACTGGGGAAGCCCTCCCTCAACCCACGATCCACCCCCCCGCCCGCTCACCTCAGCCGAGTAACAGCGCACAGGGATCCCAAAGGCTCGAGCCAACCCGAAATCGGCCAGCTTCAGCTCCCCATTCTGAGGGAGATGGGAGGAACAGTGTCAGGGCCGGCCCCGTGGCCCCCCTTCCAGCCTGGCTTCCTCATCGTTCAGCCATTGGCTCCAGTCTCCCCCATCTCCCACCTTCTTCCCAAGAGGTACCCTGTTTATGAGCAGATTCTGAGGCTTCAGGTCCCTGTGCAGCACGTTTCGGCTGTGACAAAACCCCAGGCCTTTTAGCAGCTGGAAGAGGAACGACTGGGGGAGGAGCAGGGAAGGGGGCGTCAGACCCTCTGGATGGGAAGCTGTGCCCAACTCCCCTCTTCACCCCCTGGACTTCAGCACCAAGTTCAGCGACACACTACGCACTGATTATCAAGGACTGACTTTGTATCATGCTGGATATTAGAAATGAACAAGGAATGGGGGGACTTACAGCCAGGTGGACCTTCCTACCTTCCCGCCCACAGGGATTCTCCCTTCTCTGGCCTCATTTGCACACCCACATCATAACATATGCATATATTGTGCTGTATTATTATTCAGCATTTGTTTCCCTTGGAGTCTGAGACAAGGCACTTGGTCCTGGGCCTAGAACAGTGTCTGGCTCAGAGCAAAACATTCAGTACTTGTTGAATGAATGATGTATCTCTTTCAATCTCGTTTTTTCATCTCTCCAGTGTAAATCATGTCACTGAGACAGTTGCTGTCAGGTCAGAGATCATGGGGAAATGCTCCCGGAGAGTAAACACAGGATTCTCTCAGTCCTTGACACCCAGAGCGTCTCTGTTCAGGGCCTGAGCTTGGTGCTCAAAGAGCAGGGACACTGAATGTATACTCGAACCCCAGCCTCCGTGAGATCCCAGAACACCAGTCCCCTCACCTTCACAATTTCAGGATCTAGATCACCATTGCAGCTGTCAAAATATTTCTTAAGGTCCTAAAAAGGGAAGGAGTGGGGGAATGGGACAGGTTTAACCTCAGGCTGGGCCCCTATAGCCTCCCAAGGCTACCGTCCCCCAAGTCCCACTTTCACCTGGTCACAGAACTCAAAAACCAAAGTCAACTTCTTGTCGCTATGCAGGACATCATGAAGCCTAGGGAGAAGGGAGGGCTTAGCCAGGCAGGTCCACAGGTGTGCTCCCAACATCCCTCTATCCGCCCGGTCCTTCTCCAAAGCCCCCACCTCCTCCGGATGGCCACACAGACAAGCAGGAGCCAGAGGGTCTACACACCTGACAATGTTCTTGTGCTTCAGCTCTTTGAGCAGGCAGATTTCCCGCAGGGCAGAACTGGGCACTCCCTACACATGGGAGGGTGCGGGGGGGGGGGGGGGGCACAGTCACATCCCACCCAGCCTGGGCCCTCAACCGCCCCCAGCCCAGACACCCCAGTCCTACCTCATCATCGTCATCCAGCCTCACCCGTTTCAGGGCCACGATCTCATGAGTCTCCCGGTTTTTGGCCTTGAACACTGTTCCGTAGGTGCCTAGTGGAAGGAGGGTGGGGTGAGGGAAAGAATGGGACACCCTTCCCCACCCCAAGACATCCTTCCCAAAAGGGGAGGTGTCATGGGAGTTATGTTCTGATGCCTGGAGGAGTAAGAAGAGAATGGGGTGAGAGCCGGGCGTGGTGGAGCAGAGCTTTCTGAGTGGGGATGTGGCACAGAAGGGGCCTGCTCAAGGAGATCCACAGCAGGGAGAGGCTGTGACAGCCAGGTAGGTAGGTCTACAATGAAAGCAGTGCTTTGGCGGGGGAGGGGTGGGGTGGGGGGAGGGGGGGCGGGAATAGGGAGAAGGGGTCTGGGAGAGGAATGAAGGCTGACAGGAATGTTGAGGTTGGAGGTCTACTGACAGAACTGAGGCTGGGGGGGTGGGGGGGCGGGGAGTGCTGTGCAAGTGGTGCTGAGGGTAGGAAATACAGGAAGTACTGAGGTCCGGGGGTCGGGCCTACAGGGAGTGCTAAGTTTGGGAGGGGGGCAAATGCAGGAAATGCTAACGGGAGGATTGTTGTCTGCACGGAGTGTTGAGCTCGGGGCCAGGGCTGCAGCCAGTGCCGAGGTCGGAGTCTCTGGGCATTGCTGATGGTAGAGGAGCCAGAGATGCAAGAAACGCAGAAGATCTTGCAAGAACATCTCGTGGTCCCATTACCTTCCCCGATCTTCTCCAGTTTCTCGTATTTCTGCATCGCAGCAGCTTCGGGGACCCTTGTGGGCCCTCCGTTTTAATATTCTGGCCCCGGCAATGCAGAGGAGGCGGCACCCCAGCCTCCAGCCCGGCCCCGCCCTCCTGCCTGCCCATGGGTTTCTGGAGCTTGTAGTCCTGAGACGGCCAGGTTTCCAGTAATGCTCGGCGCCCTCGGCCGCAAGTAGACTACAACTCCCAGCAGGCTGTGCTCAGGCTCTCTGCGGCACTCGCTTCCCGGGGCTCGGGTTCCGCGGCGGAGGCAAACCCCGGACTTCAAGTCCCAGGAAGCACCACACATCCGCTTTCCGGGCTCCCAGTGTGCCCCGCTCTCATTTCTTCCCGTGGCCGCTGCCCTCTTTTGAGAAAGGCCTCTCCGGACCGCACATTCCAGAGTGTAGCGGGGGTGGGGCGGGGCGCTCTCTGAGGTTTGGGGTTTGGTGGCCTCCATCCCGCGCCCAGGTGGTCCGGCTCCGGCCGGGTGGATGGCGTTGAGGTCTCAGCGGCCTCGTGACAATCTCTGCACGGGTTTCCACTTCTCTCGGGGCCATCTGGTGAGCCCGGGGGTGATTGGGGAATGGCTCGCAGCCATCTCTTACGGATTATGCCTTGACGGGGACCAGCTGACCCGAAGGCTGGGCTGAGAGGCAGGTGTGCTCCATGTGGGACTGGAATTAACTAAGTTCGCCAAAGACCATTCTCTTCTCCGGGCCCACCCGACGACGGTCAATCGCTTCCACTCTGGTCCCGAGGCAAACTGGCTGGAGCCGCTCCCCCGCCCCCAGCCCCGCGCGTCTCCGCAGCCGGAGCCCAAGCCCGCGGGCGTCAGCCGGGGTGTGGCCGGGGCTGGCAGGCCGGCCGCCGGCCTCCGCAGACAGAAGCACAGACCGATGGCTACCCTCGCCGCAGGCCTGACCGCACCCCTTAAGGAGCTGATGATAGATGTCATTGCCTGCTCTCTAATTGTCTCGTGATTGCATTTCTGAGGGCTGTGGACCGAACCAAATAGGTCCCGGGCAGCACGTAGCGCCAAGAACCCGAGTTGGTGCTAAAAACGTGTGTTAATTCACTCGTTTCTGTCTGGACGTTTTGTGCGTTCACGAGTCTGTGCTCCACCCAGGGGGCAGACTGCAGAAAAGAAGCGAAAGGATAATCCTTATCTGAAGATTTTGTCACTTAGTTGAGAAAACCAGAAGTACACAGATTTTTAAGTGACAGGTGATGGCGATGAATTGGGCTCAGGGAAGGAGGTCACCGCGGGGAATCTCTCCCAGGCAGGAGTCCCCCGCTTCGGGAAAGTCAAGTCCAGCCCACGGTGACGGGCATCCAACCTCCAGCCCGTAGCACCCCCTCCCGCCCCCCTCCGCCTTTTTCAAAACCAAGCAAAGGCTGGGGCTCTCTTGGAGACACGGGATTGCTGGAGGGGGAGGGACGGCGGGCGCGAGGGATTCTTAACCCCGACCCCCTCCTATTTCATCGTCCCCGGCCCGAATGTCCCGGTCATCTTCGCGCCTCCGCTTTCCTGCCTGGAAGCCCCAGAGTGAGCGGGCCCCTCTCCGCCCAGAGGTGCCTCTACGGGGCCGGAGCCGGCGCCCCGCGGCCCCCAAGCCCGGCGCGGGGGAGCCCGGGCGGCGGCCTTGCCGAGAGCGGGGCCCGCCTCCCGGACGCGGCGCCCGGTGCCTGGCGGTGCCGGGAAGCGCGCTTCCGCCCGCGGGTCTGGCCCCGCTCCCCGCCTCCCCGCCTCCCCATCCCGCGCCGGGGCCGCGCACGGTGCGCCGGGGGGCGCGCACGCAGGGGGCCGGCCTGCCCGCGGCGCGGGGGAAAGTTGAGTTGGGAGAAGTTGGGAGCGGCGGGGGCGAGCCCCGAGGTGGGCACCGGAGAGCCGTCGGGAGCGCGCGGAGGCGCAGGAGGAGCGGGAGAGACCCCCGAGGCCCCCGGGGCGCTGAGTCCAGAGCGAGCGGGTGAGCGGCGAGGGGGCGGCGGGGGAGGGCCGGGCCGCGGGGGAAGGAGGGGGAGGAGGGGGAGCTCGGGACTCGCGGCCGGGAGGGAGTGGAAGCGGAGGAAAGGGCGGGGACTGGGGCGCGGGCGAGCAGTGTCTGGGGAGAAGGATGGGGAGGCGATGGGAGAGCTTGCAGGTCTGGAGAGGGATCGCGGCTCCGCTTCTCTATCTCCCAAGGCGAGGGCGCCGCGCCCCCTGTGCCCCGGAGGGGGAAGTCCCAGGGCGCGCCGCCGCCCCTCCTAAGTCCTGGGCGGCCTCCAACGCCCCTCTTCCGTGCGACCCCCTACCTACGGCAT